>NC_079487.1:58785746-59400797 GCF_020520425.1 Spinacia oleracea
TATTTGCCTACTCTTTCCTAATTACATTCCTGAAAAATGGCAACTTTTCTCATTGTGTTCTTTGCAACAGGATTGACACATGCTCAGTTTTGATTGCATCAACCTTTTGCATTGAATCCCCATAAGTCTTCGTCATCATCATCATGCTCGGTGAGGATTAGAGCCTTCTCTGCTATCTTAGTCTTAGGATGAGATGCTTTCAAAATAACGATTGTTCTCTTGACCTCCAATTTTACCTTTTGATAAAGCAAAAACGGTACGACTTTCAGATCATGAATCAAATATTGTCCGAGGAGGACGTTGAAACTTGCTTTAATGCTTAGAACTTGTAAGGTCTCCTTGCGTTCTATTGATATAACATATAAGTTAGATCTAAATTAGTTGGAATAATATTCTTAATCTTTGAATTTTCGTGAGATATTAAAAATTAATACGACATAAAATAATATAAAATGAAAATAATTCCTCGAGCGTTAATTCGTTATAGTGTGAAGTCTAGAAATAGTGTAACCAATAGTTGGCCACCGCTCTAACATGACAAAAACATAATCGGGAATGGTGGAAGAATATATTGTTAGACTTGAGTTGTTATAGATTACATAAATTAATTAAATAAACTTATCACTAATTAATGTAAAGTTTAATCAATGAAATGTTTGGAATAGAAAGTTCTTGTTTGCAGGAATAAATAACAATTGGAGGAAAAGCACATGGGACAACGACAACATATGCATAGTGGAGGAGATCCATAGCATCTTTTTTAGTGAAAATTTAATTAGAAGAAAAGAAAAAAAGCATATATAAAAATTTATTAAAAAATAAGAAAAATCTATAAGAAAAATGAATTAGGTGCAACAAGTAGCAAAGAAGCAAGGATCCAACCAATACCAAAATGGATTGAACGTCCCTAGTGTTTAAACTATTCAGAAGTGGCATGTGATGAGAACTAGTGTTTATTAGGAAGTTTTGGGAAACTATGTAGTAGGACCATTTAGAACTTCATTCGTCCTACTCCTACGTCCTCCCCTTAATTCGAAGGAAATGAGGTAGGGTCTAAGTTTGTTGTCTAGGTATAATGTGGCGGATATGGATTATACACCAGAGTATATACAGTATTATATGGGCAATTTAATGACCTATGCGTGATCAAATGAGCAAACAAATAGCGTTTAATATGCATGGTACATTATTGTATGTACACTTAAGTCTATAGTATACTACGATCAAATACTGTAAATTTATTTTATGTTTTTTTTAAAAAATAAAACTCATGATGCACGGAAGATGACATGTATCCTTCTTGGTATGTCTGTACTATAGTGATTGATTGATATACTTCGTATAAGAATGATTGTAGAAGATTTTTAATGATGTGAAAGATAGAATTCATCATTGTTAGATCTCATTCACTACAATCATGTTATACCGAATTAGAATTTCTTTTGATACAAATTGTTTTATATTGCTAATTTTAATTTCTATTTTAGATGTCGTAGGGCTAATATTATTAGTGAATTAATACTGTTTAACGAAATTCAATTTTGAATGGCGCAATCTTACTACACTTTAAACCTTTAAATATCATCCATTGTACAGTAATACTTAATCGATTAGTTAATTACGTTCTATTCACATTTCACTTTAGCCATCTTACTTTAGCCACATAGCCATATACAAAATATACCGTGCATGGATATAGATATACTCCGTACTTCCGTAGTTTAATGAAATTCAGCGCGTCTCCTGTGAGATCAGTCACACCATCAACTTGATGGTGTGACGAGCGCGAAACTAATAGCGTATCTCCCCTAAAACTATAAAAAAAAGTAACAGATCTAAACTATAGAAGTAACATACCTAAACTAAAAAGTACCTCCTCTAAAATTATAAAAAAAAAAGTAACATGTCTAAACTATAGAAGTAACATACCTAAACTAAAAATGTACCTCCCCTAAAACTATTCCGTATAAAAAAAAGTAACATGTCTAAACTATAGAAATAACATACCTAAACTAAAAAAGTACATCATCTAAAATTATAAAAAAAAAGTAACATGTCTAAATTATAGAAGTAATACATAAACTAAAAAGGTACCTCCCCTAAAACTAATCCGTATAAAAAAAATAACGTGTCTAAACTATAGAAGTAACATACCTAAACTAAAAAGGTACCTCCCCTAAAACTACTCCGTATTAAAAAAAAAGTAACATGTCTAAACCATAGAAGTAACATACCTAAACTAAAAAAAAATACCTCCTCTAAAATTATTAAAAAAAAAGTAACATGTCTAAACTATAGAAGTAACATACCTAAACTAAGAAGGTATCTCCCTTAAAATTACTCCTTATAAAAAAAGTAACATGTATAAACTATAGAAGTAACATACCTAAACTAAAAAAAGTACTTCATCTAAAATTATATTAAAAAAAAAGTAACATGTCTAAACTATAGAAGTAACATACCTAAACTAAGAAGGTATCTCCCCCTAAAACTACTCCGTATAAAAAAAGTAACATGTTTAAACTATAGAAATAACATACCTAAACTAAAAAAAATACCTCCTCTAAAATTATATAAAAAAAAGTAACATGTCTAAAATATAGAAGTAACATACCTAAATTCACAAATGTGAACTGGTCTCACCATCAGTTGATAGTGATCACAGTCTCATATAAGAATTTGGGAATGACATTACCAGAGACATGGTTGACACCTAAAAAATGAAAGTGACCGCTGCTTTCCTCATTTAATCATAGGTAATGTCAATAATTCAATATGGCATTTATACCTCATTAGGTCTTTTCTTAATAAGTCCTCATTCTAGTAGGACAATGGGTTTTTAAGGTAAGGGTAAAAATCCAAATAAATTACTTACTGCAATATATAAGGTACACTGAGTATGTGAGGGTGTATTATATATCCTTTTATATTTTTTCTTGTATGTGAGGGGAAAATATGAGAGAGATCACCAATATGCATAGAGTATCCTTGGGTGGCACTTGGGTGAACCTAATAATTTTCAATTTCTTAGTACCTTTTTATTCCTGAAAATTATTTACATTTTTTATTTCAAAAGTCTTAACATTTTACTTTATTCAATTTTTGTCATATAAAATTAAATTTATACTCTCATTTCCCCGCCACAACATACGATTTACAATATTTTATGTTTGATTCTACCACAATTTAGCCACTTACAGCATATATTAATTTCCACTCACTTACGTTGTTGGAAAAATTTGACTCACTTCCCTACTTAATACGCCACCAGCACACACTAATCAAAGTTCCTTAATTTTGTGCAAATAGCATTAGTATAAATATTTCGAGAACGGAGGTAGTTATAGTATTAACGTGGTAGTTGGTACACGCGACGCGCATGAGCGTACAACCTAATCCATGCCCGATTCATCAAAAATGACTCCTTTTTTATAAAATGTGGCTAAAGTACATATATATATATACACACACAAAACCTCCACTGACCAAAGCAGAACAGAACCTACATATACATATACATATACATATACATATACATCAAAACAGAACCACGATTACAGGGTCAAGGATACAAAACCTCCACTGACCAAAGCAAACAAACGGCTAAAAAAAAGCCGGAATAACTTTCCTCATCAAGACCACACATCAAACAAGTATTATCTGTAGCGATTCCAATTCTCATCAGCTTGTCTTTAGTATTAAGCCTTTCTATCAATGCCAATCAGGTAATGAATCTATGTTTTGGTTGGCCCAATATGTACCACACTATTGATGCCTAATGCATTCTCTATGTATCAGGTAGCAGGATACAATAAGCATGCTTAATGGAGTACTTAGGCATAGCTAGCAACTGACCTGATGTAATGTGCTATTTCATCAAGTCTATTACTTGACTGATGGACCTCCAGTACCAACTGTCACTTTTTTGGGGGAATAATCCCACAAATTCTGATCCTTAATATACATTGAGTTTACCTATCTGACCCACACAATAACTTTTTTGTGCAATCATTCAAACATGCTTTCCATGGCTGCAACATTCCACAATTTTAAGTTTATGAGGCCTAACCCTCCATCTCCATTAGGTTTGCAAACACTGTCCCAAGCTACCTTACCAGGTATGTTTGATTCAGCAGTGCCATCCCATAGGAAACTCCTACATGTTATGTTTACTGCATGCATTAAAATTAAAAACACCTTTTGGGAGAATCATAATTTGAGACCAGTAAGAATGTAAAGTCATCAGCACGGAATTAACTAAAGTTATTCTTCCAGTACATGACAAGTTTCTTATGCTCTGAATTTTAACATTAGCACACATTCACTCCACAATCTTCTCACACTTATCAATGGAAATCTTTTTAGAACAGATGGGAATACCAAAATATCTAAAAGGTAAACCACTCTTAGCAAACCCTGTCATATCAAGAACTCCTTGCATTTCAGCTTCTTACATGCCAGAAAATGGATAGAAGTTTTACAGGGCTAGCTTTTAACCCAGTTGTATTGGAGAAGAGTTGAAAGCCTTGCATCATGAGGCACATAGACTTATAAACCCATCTACAACATTGAATAATATCATCTTCAAAGCATAGATGATTATGCTCGGAAGCTCTGCACCTAGGGTGAAACTTAAATCCTTCCTTTTCATCCACCATTAACAAGATCCTGGATAGATATTCAACACACAGTACATACATCAATGGTGAAAGAGGATCACCCTGTCTAAGACCCCTCTTGCCTTCAAAGAAACCATGGAGATAGCCATTGATAGAAAGTGAGAACCTAGGAGTTCTAATACACTTCATAATAAGCTGAATGAAGTTAACAGGAAACCTTAGACCTATCAGAATTTCCTCCACAAAATCCCATTCCACAGTATCATAAGCCTTATGTAAATCTAGCTTAGTAAGACAACCAACATCACCATTCTTCCTTTCATAACCCCTAGCTATGTCCTGACACACCATTATGTTGTGATGAGATATAAACCTACTATGAACATAAGCCCCTTGAATCTGAGCAATCAAATCAGGTAAGACATTTCTGAGTCTGTTACACAACACCTTGGAGATGCACTTGTAGACAACATTACGGCAGGAGATATGTCTAAATTCTTGTACACTTTCAGGATTGTGTCCTTTTGGAATGAGAGTAATGTTAGTGGAATTAATCTCTTCCAACAGATTGTCAGTGCACAGGAAATCCAAGATATCAATACAAAACATCATCACCCACATCCTCCCAAACACCTTTATAGAAGGCACTACCAAATCCATTAGGACCAGGAGCCTTCCCTCCATCAATATCCCACATAGCAGCCTTGATCACTTCCTTGGTAAAAGGAGAATTGATCATATTCCTCATGGCATCAGTTACAATAGGAATTTTGTGTATAACAGCTTGCTTCACTGAAGCTCTACCACTTTATGTTGTACCTAACAACCAATTATAATACTCTAAAAAGACTGCAGGCACCTGGACAGGATCAGTTGTCCAGTTACCATGCATATCTTTAATGGAGAAAATGGTGTTTTGCATCTGCCTCTGTCTGATAGATCCATGGAACATGGAACTATTATCATCACCCCTTTTTAACCAAGCTACCTTGGCCTTATGATAAAGGAAACACAAATAGGCTTTATGAGCAACTACACAATCCTGATGAGCAACTCTCTCTTTATTTGCCAGATCCTCATCATAAGGATTTAAGCAGCTTATTCTGCAACGAAAGCAGATTTTGAAAGGCTCTAAGTTACTGAACTTCTATGTCACCAGATCCTTCATGCTTTAGTTTCTTCAATACAACTTTCACACTTTTTAATTTTTGCACAACTTGGTACGTTTTAGTACCCTGATGTTGACCCTGCCAAGCATGGAGAACAATCTCTCTATATTGTGGAGCCTCCTGACACATAGAAAAAAACATGAAAGGTTTCTTACAAACTGCAATATGAGGATACACAGAGATCAACCCAAGACAGTGATCAAAGGACCCCTTCATTCCCGAAAAAAAATTCAGTGTGAGGATATTGAACACTCCACATATTATTATCTAACACCCTATCTAGCTTAGAGAATCCCCTATTACTCCCTTGTTGTTTATTATTTCAGGTGTAAAAGTTACCACTGTATTTAGCATCATCAATTCCACAGTTGTTCACATAATGCTGGAAATCATGAAGCTCACTAAACCTCACTGCACTCCTAACCCTTTCACCAGTGTTCAGAATATAGTTAAAATCTTCCATTAAGATCCAAGGATCGTTGATTTTCCCATCCAGAGCACA
Source organism: Spinacia oleracea (assembly GCF_020520425.1). Taxonomy (NCBI): domain Eukaryota; kingdom Viridiplantae; phylum Streptophyta; class Magnoliopsida; order Caryophyllales; family Amaranthaceae; genus Spinacia; species Spinacia oleracea. Next base: position 58,792,037 of record NC_079487.1, read on the forward strand.
TAAATACTTCCACAATGTAGATCTCTCATGCTGAGAGTTATGAGCATAGATGAAAGAACAGGAAAATTTGTGCCCATTTTTAAGAATAACATCGAATCAACTAACTAGAGCAGAAGAAAGGGTTAACTTGGAACTCCACAGGGTTCCAGACTAAGACCAACCACCCAAAAAATTAGGTGCAAAACCCAAGGTTTTGGCTTTGACCTTGGTTTCAAGGAGACAAAACAAGACTGCACTTATTCTCTTGCAGAAAGACTTTAATATCTTGATCTCTGTTAGTGCTCCTATTCACCCCCTGGCATTCCAAAAAATCATTCTATCAATGATTGCTAGGAGGTCTTCCACTACCTTCTGCTAGCTCATGTATGTTCCCACTAACTATATCTGCACCCTTGTCTCCATTTCCAGAACCAGGTTGGTCTTGTTATCCCAACACCTAAAAGGAGTTCCCCATCACAACTAGAGATTGCTTCTCCTTCCTCACTTGCACAGCCCTCGTAGCCTGCACAAAACCCTCCTCTAGTTCAACAGGTTGGATACTAGGCAGGACAACCATTTAGAAACTCATTTCTTCTTCCCTTTTTATTCTTGGAATACACAACTAAGTGACCTAATAGCTAGACATGATCACATGCAATGGGTTTCCATTCATACCTAATAGTCACAGTTTTCAGGTTATCATGTTCATCCTGAAATTTCACCTAGGAAGGAAGATCTTGAGCAAGGGAGAACTCAATTCGCACTCAAGAAAATTGAAGTTATCTCTGTGAGTCGTGGCTTGATCAACTTGAATTAACTTCCCAATAGAACACACAATCTTACCCAAACACTTATTCCTCCATAACGTACTTTAGATCAAGATTCTTCAATTGAACCCATATGGGAACCACCTTAACTTCTTCATTGAATTTAACAATATCCTTACGCCGAGGTTTACATATCACAGGCTTCTTAACAAAAGTGGGTATGTTATTGGCTAAGACTTTATCACGATTCTCCATTGTAAGGAACCTAACCAGGTAGACACCATGTTCAATCCTAACAACTATGTCCACCCCTAGATCCTTCCAGATACGTCTAAATAAACCCTCAATCACAAATAATGGGGGGTTTTCACCCAATACAACACAAATTATAGGCGAATACCATAAATCTACTTCAACTTGAATATCATCCATTTCAATGCATACAACATCATTATGATCATACTCTGATCGGAGAACAGGGATAGGGGTTACCTGATGATTATAATTTTGTTATCGTCCGAGTTCATCACTGGTAACCAGACCAGAAGGTTTTGTGAGCCTCCGATTGGGTTTTCAATGCCGAAATAGACGCTCTCTAGGAGAGGATTTCATCTTCATCGTCATCTGATTTATTCGAGTCGGTACTTGAGTTATTGCTTGATACAACCTCCATAGCCAAAATACCAAGAGCTTCATCCATGGATTTTGTCTTCTTGGCCTGAGAATCAGATGTGGGACCTACTAGTTTGCATTGATTTCTTCGAGCTTTTGATTTTCCTGCCATTGCGCCAGCGCGGGATAAGAAATGAGTATTAACCTACCCCTAGAGAAAACCTTGAGCGAGAAGAAACCTCAAAAATGACTTTTACATATATGGGACGCGGATAAGGCTCATTTTTATAAAGCGTGCATATGTTGTATTACTAAAAAACAATACGATAAAACATGAGAAACGATAGGCGAACTATACGCAAACATGAACAATTTTCAACTAATTCGAATATAAGCGAAATGTTGTTTCCTGCCATGGTTTGAGTTCTTTGTATTTTCGATACGACAAATAGCAAATACCCGATGGACACTTTGACCACTATAAATGATCTATAATCCGGTCTGTTTTTAAAAGAATAATCAAGAAGTCATGCACTAAAATAAATATTAGATTGAATCTCATCTACATTATCGTACTCTCCTATTCCTAAAATCAGAAACAATATGAAGTACGGATTAAGTGAAAATGAGCAAATGATGGTAGGCATCACATGGTAGGTTAAGACTGTATAATAAAAATGAAAACAAGGTTCCACTCAGCAACACATGATGCAATAGTATTGCAAGCTCTACAATGGAAGTGGTTAGTGACGAAACATGGTATCTCAATCGATCTCATCGCTTAATTTCAATTTTAATTTAATATTTAACATTTAATATTTGAATTGAAGATAACATTAATAGTTCATGTGCTATGATATTGCCTTTGCCTGCATGTCTCAAATTTTATGGGGTACCTTTAAAACACAGCAAAACATGCTCTGACCTTTAATTCTTTTTCTTTTTTTTTCGTTTAATTTTATTCTTTTTCTTTTTTCTGTGGGGGTAAAAGTGGTCGATCGGCAAAACATACTCTGACTTTAGTGAGTTGAATTATGAAATGAATTAATGCACCTAGCTAGATAGCTATCCCATCCATGTAGAGTTATGGTTTTAGTTTGTTCATAGGATGAGGTTGTACTAGGTTTTACTTTGTATGATTAGGAAATCAATTTTTTTTTATCTTACCTCCGTTTCATAAAGATATTTATAGTTACTATTTGTACTAATATTAAGATAAAAGTAGAAAAGTTTGTTTAATATAATAAAATATGGATAAAGTAAGATAAACATTTAAAAAGGTGGGTATGTATAAGAAAAAAAAAATGAATAAAGTAAGAGAAAGTTAGTGAAAAATTGTTAATATTGTGGGGTAAGAAAGGTAAGATAGTAAATTTTCATGTCAAAAGTGGAATAAATTAAAGTATAAAGAACATTATAATTTTGAAACGGAGTTAGTAGTTACATTTTCATGTCAAAATATGGAATAAATTAAAGTATAAAGAACATTATGATTTTAAAACGGAAAGTGTAAATATGATTTTGAAACGGAGTTAGTAGTTAAATTAGTTACTAAATTAACTTCCTTTTGATAACAAAATGAATTTACTACTCTCTCCGTTTCTTTTTTTTCATAACCTTTAGTATTTTGCACGCGTTTTAACGACTAATTAATGTGCATTGAGAATCCTCTATTTTTTTTATACAAGGCAAATTACATTTTTTATAATATTTTCACTTTTATCAAAATTTTGATTTTGAAAAAATGAGAAAACTTTAATGTTCTAATGGAAAAGTGTGAGAGATTAAATGGACCAATAAATTTAATTGGTTAAAATAATCATTGGACATAAATTAATAAAATATTAAAATATTTATGTGATAATATAAAAGGAAATCTGAAGAATAATTTAGGACAGCAAAAAAGAAAAACGTAAAGAGACGAGGGAATAAATAAATAACTTTACGACGGCCTAAAAAACATATACTATATCATTATTGATTTGAGCCCTCGACTTTGTATAGTATAACGGCATATATGTTATTTCAAGTAGTAATAATTATACAGAGAACAAGTTACTGAATTATCAAATGTACTCTTTTTAAATTTTCAATTAACAAAAAAGCAATGTAAAATTTGAAAATTTTGGCAAATACAACTACAAAAAGTTATCACTTTGCAAACTACAATCTTAAACTTCTGAAATTGTCAATTGCAACTTGAAAAGTCACCTATATTTAAAACTACAATCACGAGTCAAATTTCACCCAAATTAGCTAATTTATGACGTCAACTTGGACACAAGAGGATTCGTGTTTGAGCAATTGGACACGAGACGACTCGTGTTAGAAAATCTGGACACAAGATGACTCGTGTTTGATCGACCCATTTGGCTGGAATTTTCCTCATAGTAATAGTTTTAAATGAAAGGTGATTTTTAAGGTTGTAATTTAAAATTTAAGAAGTTAAAGTTGTAACTGCAAAATGACAACTTTTTTTGTAGTTGTATTTGACGAACTTTTCTTATATTGACATAACAAAGCAATTTTCTAAATCGTATATATGTACTCTTCAAACCATCTTATATATATATGTGTTTTTTTTTTTTGAATAGGTAAGAACAAGGGAGTCAGGGACCCTAACTGAACCAACACCTAGCACAGGTTAACCAGCTCAGCTCCGCAGGTCATCGCTTGAGCCACTCCCAAGCATTTCGCAGTTGATGGGGCTCGAACTTGTGACCTCCAAGTCACAAGGTGAGTTTCCCACCAACTCCTCCAACTTATGTTGGTTATACCGTACATTATATGCTAACTTCTATTTTCTTCTCAAAACTTTCGACGAAATACACATGTCCGACTCTTGGATAGTGCATAAGGGGCAGTCCCCCTGGGCCCCATCATAAAAGGCCCAACAATCTCTCAGATCTAAAGAGTAATATATAAACACATTCTGTGTAGAAATAGCACCAATAACCAAGTTGGCTCATTGGTTTTATTTTCGTAGTATGGGGTTGGTACGAGGGTCACGCGGTCGACTCCTACCGATGCCCACTTTTAGTTATTACTCCATCCGTCCCATATCAGTTTTTAAACTTCTATTTTGAAATGGTCCCACCAACATTTTAACACATCTCTCTTTCAAGTACCAAAAAGGTAGGGTCCCACTCTTCCCAAATTGCACTAAAACAAACACTCCACTATCTACTTTCAATAAAACAATATCCCACTATTTACTTTCCCATCTACTTCTCTAATAAATAATATTCCCTCCATTCCTTTTTTATCTTCCTGTTTCTATAAATGTCGTTCCTATTTGATCTTCCTGTTTCTATTTTTGGACATGATTTTTTACTATAAATTTCTCCATCATCCCTCATTTAATTCATTCATATTTCCCCATTCACTCACCCAACCCGCTTACTTTAATAAAAATATATTATCTCTCATTCATTTCTTTATTACTTTCCTTTATTTCTTTATTACTTTCTCTTACAACCAATCATTATTCTTCCACACAATCATTATAAGATTCCATTTTCTTATTTTCCATCCCAAACTCCAAATAGGAACATCAAAAAGGAATGGAGGGAGTACTTGATAACCAAACAACTCATCTCTTAAAACTATGTGCTTTGATAAGTGTCAAAACTAATTTGGAACGGATGGAGTAATTTGTTTTCTTATATAGAGTATTGCACTTGCAATATTAATATTTTTTTCCTTCTTTTGTTAATTTAATCGCATATTGTGTTTTAACTTAGAATAGATTTATGATAAGGATTTGAGTATATAATCAACTTACTTTACTGCACTTTTAAAGTTTTTACCCATTTGCTAAAACTCTTGGATGATTTGCTATTGCATAATTTTTTCCTGTAATTTATCCAACTTTGCAATTTGTAGAATTCTTGTTGTTAACCTCTTGTAAACTTATTGATGTGAATAGTCGATTCATATAATCCATTTTTTTGTTTTTTTTATAAAAGTGCACCTCATTTACAAGCAAAATATTTTTTTTACTTTGTATGTCTTTAGATATATATGGCCCCAGTTTGTTGTTTCGCCCTTAGGTCATAAAAAGCTCTGGGACTACCCTGTAGTTAAATATACTTTTCATATTGACATTTTAACCTTGTTGTACATCTTTGGCGGTCTCTGCCACCTTTCATCCTCCTTGCTAATAGCAAAGATATGTGTCTTGGATGCAGTCAATGGGGTGTATTCATTGAATTTTTCTCTTTTTTTTTTCAGTTCCGAATTCATTACCCCTGCCTTTATTCTGACCTCCCATGTCCTTCTTGGGCTGATGATTATCTCTTCTGTCTGTATATTCTTTCCTATAGGGCTCTTTCCTAGCCTGGTTAGCTTGGCTACCCTCTCCAACTGCATATCTTCGGGAAGTTGCTCTGTTGATTTTTCTCTTTTAATGAACTCATTTGCCTTCCCCAATACCTCAGCTAGGGTTGTGAAGGACTTCCTACCAAGGTAGCTTTTGAAATCTCGATCTCGCAAACCAGACATCATTGCCAGAACTGCTACCTCTTGTTGCAACTTGAGTATGTTGGACGCTTCCAAGTTGAACCTCGAAATATACTCTCTCAAGGACTCCTGTGACCCCTGAATGACTAACATCAATTCCCCTATCATCCTTTCACGAACTATATTTTCCATATACTGAGCGCGGAACAGGATGGCCACTTGCCGAAAAGATGTGATCGACCCTTTAGGTATTTTGTTAAACCAACTATGGGCCATCCCTTCCAAGGTGGAAAGAAAGACTTTGCACCACATGCAATTTGTGCTAGTATTTAACATCATTTTCCACCCAAAAGCGGATAAATGATTGACTGGGTCTGTCTTTCCAAAATATTTTCAAGTTTACATCTTAATCTTTTCCATTTTTTCATGTAGAATTTCATCATAGAAAGAGGAATCATCAAGTTTAACTATAGCTCGGTTTGGATTCAGAGTACCTGACACATAATGGTGTGTTGGCCTGGATCTTTCCTCCGTTCTAGTTCTTGGCCTGGCTCTACTGGGGGTTGTTCTTTCGGCATCGTACTCCTGATAGTCAGCACCTTTCATGTCTTGTTCCAGGTTTCTCACCCAGACGTTAGGACTCCTCTAAGGTATGGGGCGTTTCTTCTTCTGTTCTACTTCAACCTGTTGGGGGGGGGGGTCTTTTGGTCTGAGGTTGAGGAGTGGATTAGGCTAGAGCTGTTAGAACTGCCAGAGCTGTACACATTTGCTCTAGCGAGAACTGGCTCCTAGGATCTCTAGAAAAGCGGCGGTTGGGGCTTGGATGATCTGGCTTGGGGTTGCCTTAGTCTTGAGAGGTGATGGTTTATTGTCCTGAGGTATGTTGAATTGTGGTTTTGTGGTGGGTTTTGGGTTGTTTTTTTAAGTAGGTGGTTTTATCCGTCGGATTACTGGTTCCGTTGACTCTGGTGTTGTCATTGTTTACGAACAAGGTGTTTAAGGACAAGGTCTAGAAAGTTCCCCTCCTTCTAGCCCCACTTGTTCCGAGTGTGGAACTGGGAGAGCGATGATGGTCTCGGTACTTGCTCCACATTCTCTCTACTTTCTCTCTCTAAAGATTTCTTATACATTTGTTATAACACCCTAATAATTCCTTGCATTTTATAAAACATTTTCTGACTTAAAACACAGGAATTACCAAGATATTACCGCCACCGTGATAACGGCTAAGGCTATTTACCAGAATTACGCAGCGGAATTTAACTAACTTTCAAACATATTAAATAGTTAATGGTCATTAAAACAAACTGGAACCATCAAGGCCCAAAACCAAAGTATTAAATATTTCAAAACCCATTAACCGTAAATAGTAATAATAACGATAGTAGTAAAAACGATAGTCATGACTAAATAGTGTTAGATTACGATACATATGAAAAACATTAATCATGCGGAAAAACCTTAATGCCAGGAAACATATTATTTACACATAATCAGTTAGAATAATTTAGATGCATACACTTTGTAGCGTGCCCTCCCTAGCTGCGCCCGAACCGAACAAGAACAAGTCTTTAGGACTCCAAGTGTCGTCCCTCCGTAGATAGTCCACAGCACGTCCTGATCCGCCTTAAGATTGACCAACTAGAATCGCCCTTAAGGTACTATTATTTTCGGCTAAATGGGCAAGTAATGTGACTGTTTTTTCTGCTCAAAAATCACAGCTTTTATTGTATGAATACTTGTTAAAAAACTCTTGTATAAATTTATGACCCTAGGCATATATTTATAGAATCATGGAAAAGGATTTCGAATCCTGTTAGAATACTAATTAATTAATTGGAATCCTTTTAGAACTCTAAATAATTAATTTCTATCTTCTAGGATTAGGATTTAATCATAGCACGAATTCCGACAGCTTTAGGATTCGTATAGCACGCACACGAGCACGAGCACGAGCACCGCACAGCCCGCGCGCATGCCTCGCGGCCCACACGAACTGCGCGGCGCCACTACTACAAAAAGTGGATAAGAAACCACACTAAATTGGCCTAAGAAACAAAAAATAGTATGGTTTATATCTCAATGGTCTCTTTGCATAAGAAACCATACTTCTAGTGTGGTTTGTTAGACTCAACAGAAAAACCAGACTTTTAAGAAACATGGTTTCTTATAAGCCTTTAATTTTCAAAATTATTAAGGCAAAGAAACTAGTTTTCTTATGTAAAAAGGTTTATTTGGTGGAGACAAAGAAATCTCATATGTAAGTAGTGTGGTCTCTTTGATCATTAATTATTTTTTTTAAAATATTTTTTTGGAAGTTAATTTTCCTTATAAACCGCCCATAATCTACAATTAAACTACCATAGCAAGATTAATTGTAACAAAATGCCAAAATAATAAAAAGAAAAGAAAACTTCCGAAACATAAATTCCAAAAAAAAAACTTCATTCATTTCATACAGGGTTCTTAATCTACATACTCCCTCCGTATTTTTTTAAGAGATACACTTGGTCGGGCACGGGTATTAAGAAGAATAATTGAATAAAATAAAATAATAAAGCAAGTGGGGTTGGATAGATATTTTAATAATTAAATATGTGGGGACCAAGTCATTTTGGTGGGTGGAGGGTGGGGTGGGTTTATGAAATTATTTGTTTAATAGGATGGTGGGTGATAGGGTATATTAGATGTATTATTTAATTAGATGGTGGGATTGATAAGTTACTAAAAATAGCAAGTGTATCTCTTAAATAAATACGGCCGGAAAAGGCAAGTGTATCCCTTAAAAAAAATACGGAGGGAGTAATTAATACGGAGTACCAAGTAATTGAATTGAAAATACAATAAGACATTATATATCCATCTCAAAAATACTGAAGTATATGACTATCTGAGTTTGATGATGCTCAATATAATCTTAACCTCCACTAATTTAAGTATTTAACTAATTATCAAAAGAACATAAACTAATGACTCATCGTGTCCCTTTGATTTTCTCTCTCTTCCGGAGGCTGGATATGAAATTGATGTATGTGCTGCACCATTGCACTTCCCCTTGTGCCTGTATTCTCCGGCCTGCATGACGTTTAAACAGAGATAATCCAGAAAATCCATCAGATATAAGTACCAACGAAGAAGTAAAGAATATAGACATCTCTATCTCACAATGTCTCACGCTTATTATGACATTTACCCAGTAAATTATTTAACCAGAAATTAACTTATGTCCAGAAATAAGTTCTCAAATTAATTACCAAAAGAAATAACTAAACATAAAATTTAACATGCAATCGAGAAATAATAAGTATAAAACCAAAATTGTTAACTACGGCGTATGATTCTATTGGACTATTGGAGAACAATAATGCTTAGTAGAAATTGGTGCGTTCATTGGTAATTTGGTATTTTACAGTTGTATAACCTTGTTTACCCAGCCCAAAAACTCAACAACATCTATTTCCAATTCCCATTATCGATTCAAAAGAATTTACTTTCAAACCAAATTAACACTTTAATAAAGGATCATCCATCTTACATCATCAAATTTACAATGCAATTCCTAAATTTAATTTAAAAATAAATCATTTTAAAATATAGAAAGGAATCCAAGAGTGGATTATTACTAACTAGTTAAAAAAATCCAAACTTCTCAGCAATTTGAAACGGTTATTAAAAGAAAAGGGGAAATAAAAGAGGAACCAGCTTGAGCTTGACAATATTCAAAACTTTTGTAAATTCCTATGATAACGAAGAATGCAATTTTTTCATCCGCATCTCTATAAACTGCAATTAGTTTCAAGTTTAAACCCAATCATTGTCATGCTATCTAGTATGGACTACTACCAACCTTTTCAGATGATCAAGCAGAAAGCCGGAAATGACTGCAACATTGAGAGAGAGATCTTTCCCGGTGAACCAGAGAGGATGAGAGAGAGATGAGTGTATGAGAGTTGAGATTGAGATTGAGAGGATGGCGGCTAACCTGATGGTTTAGATTTAGGTTTAGGTTGTTTTTTACTTCTTTTCAAAATAAAAAATAAATTTAAAAATTTCTTTTTTACCACTTAACCGAGGGGTCAGAACCGACATGTTTTAGTCTACTTTTATTAAAAAGCCATTGATGTTTGCCTAAGAAACCATATTTCTTTAATGTCTCGTATCTTATTACTTCTCTAAGTAACCATGTTTTTAAATTATGTGGTTTCTATATATAAGATACCTTTAAAGTGTTTTAAATGGTTTCTTATTAGTGGTTTCTCAGCTACTTTTTGTAGTAGTGGCGCCTTGGCCCAATGCTCGCAGCCCAACTGATCCGTGCGCGCGCCACGCCTAGCTGGGTCTGGCGAGGCTTTGGTGTGTGGTTTTGATGCGTATGGCTTGCTGGGTGACGGCTTGGCTTCGTGCTGGGCCTTCGTCTAGCAAGTCTCGTCCGATGCTAATTCGTACGATACGCTTCCGATTAAATTCCCGATTCCGGAATTCATTTCCGATACGAACAATATTTAACATTTCCGATTCCGGAATTAATTTCCGTTTCGAACAAATATTTAATATTTCCGTTTCCGGAATTATTTTCCGATTCCGATAATATTTCCGATTCTGACAATATTTCCGTTTCCGGCAATATTTCTGATTCCTGCAATATTTCCATTTCCGATAATATTTTCCGATACGTACCATGTTTCCGTTTCCGGCAACATCTACGACTTGGATAATATTTATATTTCCGATACGATCCATATTTCCGTTTCCGGCAATATCATCGTTTCTGGAGTATTCATTTACTTGCCTTTGACGATCTTAGCTCCCACTGAAACCAAGATCCGTCGATTACAAGTATCCATAGATGGAGTATTTAATACCATTAAATACTTGATCCGTTTACGTACTATTTGTGTGACCCTACGGGTTCAGTCAAGAGTAAGCTGTGGATTAATATCATTAATTCCACTTGAACTGAAGCGGCCTCTAGCTAGGCATTCAGCTCACTTGATCTCACTGAATTATTAACTTGTTAATTAATACTGAACCGCATTTATTAGACTTAACATTAAATGCATACTTGGACCAAGAGTTCAAGGGCATTAAATGCATACTTGGACCAAGGGCATTATGTCTTAAGGACAAGTGTGCATTGCCTAATTCCTTTGTTGCTTGATGCTTGCTCATGAACATAAGGTAAGAGTTGTCATCCTTATTATGTCCAGAGGTATTTCTCGGTTTCAGAGTTCAACTGATCAAATAAACAGATAATCATATCCTATGATTCATCTGAGCACGGCCATGCATTTTACAGTTTCTAGCTCTCCGAGTGGCCTTGTACAACTTTCAGCATCTCATCCCGATTTATGGGAGGACAATCCCAATCTTGCGATCTTGAGATTAGACTTCGTTTGATAGGTGATTACTTGAGCGTTGCCGTTATAGCCTCCTTTTACGGTGCGACGGTTGACAACGTCAAAGTAACCAGTTCTCAAACAAGTAATCTCAAATCACTCAGGTATTGAGGATTAGTGTCTAATAATTTTAATGAAATTTACTTATGACAGATTTTCATCTCTTACAATAATGTTTCATAGGTCTGTCCGATACTAGTCTTCCTAAAGTAAGTATCTATGCAAATGGTTGCGACATTGCCATGTCCATATAGTTCAAGAAACAGAACTACTAGTCATCCTGCATTCTAGTCGTCTAACGTTTTCTATGCGTCCATCTTTATAAAAAAAACTCCGACCAGGGACCATTTTCAACTTTTGACATTCAAGTTCACTTGATAGACATTTCTTAGTCACAGGACTGGTCCTGACAGTCTATCTTGAATATATTGTCAAATTGAAGGGACTCATCATTTAATAAACCACAAATTAAATGGAAAAATGAATTCTATTCATTTATTGTGAATGATTAACCAATAACTTTTTACAAAGTATTAAACTCTAAAACTTTAAAACATTAAACAAGGACATCAAAGCCATTCTCCAATATGCTTGATTCCCATAGCTGCAGTCATGGTTGTTAAACTCCCGATTCGGATCTTACGATCCTACGATTCTACGATCGAAAAACACGCCACCGATCCGGATCTTAGGTAGGATCTTAATGTGTGTAGGATCTTACGATCCTACCTCGATAAGAAATTTGAGTGGTGGGATCTTAATACGATCCTACGATTCTACGATCCGATCCAACGATCCGATCCAACATACAATATTTCAAGATACTCCGTAACAAAAATTTTATTACTAAATAGTTCATAATCACATATAATTAGAAATATCATACTTTTCTATCAATAAATTGGTTATAAAAAAGTATCTTATTCACTTAAAAGTACAGAAATTCATATAATTTCAACAACCTTGCGCATATCTTATTAATTGCTCTTGTATCTACACAAGTATTAATCTTATGTGAACAAAAATTGATATTTAAGTATTAAGATTACATGAGTACATGATTGTACATTTCATTTTAATAATATAACCATTATTTTTACTATTTAGTAGGATCTTACGATCCTACGATCCGATTCTACCGATCCGATCCTACCCCTCTTCATCGATCCAAAGTAGGATCCCGATCCTGACAACCTTGGCTGCAGTGTGCGAGTTGTGCTTCGCCTGCGTCAGAGGTTTAGTTAACGGATCTGAGATGTTGTCATCAGTTCCAATCTTGCTTATCTCGACTTCTTTTCTTTCAACGAACTCTCGTAGAAGGTGAAATCTACGAAGTACATGCTTGACTCTTTGGTGGTGTCTAGGCTCCTTTGCCTGTGCAATAGCTCCGTTATTATCACAATACAGGGCTATTGGTCCTTTAATGGAGGGGACTACACCAAGTTCACCTATGAACTTCCTTAGCCATATAGCTTCCTTTGCTGCTTCATGTGCAGCAATGTACTCCGCTTCAGTTGTAGAATCCGCAATGGTGCTTTGCTTAGCACTTTTCCAGCTTACTGCACCTCCGTTGAGGCAGAAGACAAACTCAGACTGTGATCTGAAATCATCCTTGTCGATTCGGAAACTTGCGTCCGTATGGCCTTTAACAATTAATTCATCATCTCCACCATGGACCAGGAAGTCATCTTTGTGCCTTTTCAGGTACTTCAGAATATTCTTGGCAGCAGTCCAATGTGCCTCTCCTGGGTCTGACTGGTATCTGCTCGTAGCACTTAGTGCGTACGCAACATCCGGGCGTGTACATATCATAGCATACATTATTGAACCATATGCATATGGAATCCCACTCATTCGTCTACGCTCATCAAGTGTTTTTGGGCACTGAGTCTTGCTTAGAGTCATTCCATGAGACATGGGTAGGTAGCCTCGCTTGGAGTCTGCCATCTTGAACCTTTCAAGCACCTTATTGATATAAGTGCTTTGACTAAGTCCAATCATCTTCTTAGATCTATCTCGGTAAATCTTGATGCCCAGTATGTACTATTCTTCTCCTAGATCCTTCATCGAAAAACATTTCCCAAGCCAAATCTTGACAGAGTTCAACATAGGAATGTCATTTCCGATAAGTAATATGTCGTCGACATATAATACTAGAAAAGCAATTTTTCTCCCACTGACCTTCTTGTATACACAAGATTCGTCTGCGTTCTTGATGAAACCAAAGTCACTGACTGCTTCATCAAAACGTATATTCCAGCTCCTTGATGTCTGCTTCAATCTGTAGATTGATTTCTTAAGCTTGCATACCTTTTAGCATTCTTTGGATCCTCAAAACCCTCAGGATGTGTCATAAACACAGTTTCTGTTAAAACGCCGTTTAAGAAAGCGGTTTTGACATCCATCTGCCATATTTCGTAATCGTAATATGCAGCGATTGCTAACATTATCCGAATAGACTTTAGCATTGTAACTGGTGAAAAGGTTTCATCGTAATCCACACCGTGGACTTGCCTGTAACCTTTTGCAACCAATCTAGCTTTGAAAACTTCAAGTTTCCCATCCTTGTCCTTTTTCAGTTTGAAAACCCATTTGCTTCCTATGGCTTGGTAGCCATCTGGCAAATCGACCAAATCCCACACTTGGTTTTCTGACATGGAGTCTAATTCAGATTGCATGGCTTCTTACCATTGCTTGGAGCTAGGGCTTGTCATAGCTTGTTTGTAAGTCGCAGGTTCATCACTTTCAAGTAATAGAACGTCATGGCTCTCGTTCGTCAAAATACCTAAGTACCTTTCCGGTTGAGATCTATATCTTTGCGATCTACGCGGGGTTACATTTCTAGATTGTCCATGATTCTCACCAGATACTTCTAAAGATCTCTGAGTTTCATCTGGAATGTCATCTTGAGCATTCTCTAGAGTTTGTTGTTCGACTCGAATTTCTTCGACGTCTACTTTTCTCCCACTTGTCATTTTGGAAATGTGATCCTTTTCCAAAAAGATACCATCTCGAGCAACAAATACCTTGTTCTCAGATGTATTGTAGAAGTAATACCCCTTTGTTTCCTTTGGGTAGCCCACAAGGATACATTTGTCAGATTTTGGATGAAGTTTGTCTGAAATTAATCGTTTGACGTATACTTCACATCCCCAAATCTTAAGAAAAGAAACTTTTGGAGGCTTTCCAAACCATAACTCATATGGAGTCTTTTCAACAGCTTTAGACGGAGCTCTATTTATAGTGAGTGCAGCTGTATTTAGTGCATGTCCCCAAAATTCTATTGGAAGTTCGGCATGACCCATCATTAATCTAACCATGTCTAGCAAGGTTCTGTTCCTCCGTTCCGACACACCGTTCCATTGTGGTGTTCCAGGAGGAGTCAATTCTGATAGAATTCCACATTCTTTCAGATGGTCATCAAATTCATAGCTCAGATATTCACCGCCTCTATCAGACCGCAGTGCCTTAATCTTCTTGCCTAATTGATTCTCTACTTCACTCTGAAATTCCTTGAATTTGTCAAAGGATTCAGACTTATGCTTCATAAGGTAGACATAACCATATCTACTGAAGTCATCAGTGAAAGTGATAAAGTAGCTGAAACCACCTCTAGCATTTGTACTAATTGGTCCACATACATCTGTATGGATTAAACCCAATAGTTCAGTTGCTCTTTCTCCAACTTTAGAGAAAGGTTGCTTTGTCATTTTTCCAAGTAAACATGATTCGCACTTACCATAATCCTCTAAGTCAAATGGTTCTAGAATTCCTTCCTTTTGAAGTCTTTCCATGCGTTTCAAGTTAATATGGCCTAATCGACAATGCCACAGATAGGTGAGATCTGAATCATCCTTTTTGGCCTTTTTGGTATTTATGTTATAAACTTGTTTGTCGTGATCTAATAAATAAAGTCCATTGACTAATCTAGCAGATCCATAAAACATCTCTTTAAAATAAAACGAACAACTATTGTCTTTTATTAAAAAGGAAAATCCCTTAGCATCTAAGCAAGAAACGGAAATGATGTTTTTAGTAAGACTTGGAACATGGAAACACTCTTCCAGTTCCAAAACTAGCCCAGAGGGCAACGACAAATAATAAGTTCCTACAGCTAATGCAGCAATCCTTGCTCCATTTCCCACTCGTAGGTCGACTTCACCCTTGCTTAACCTTCTACTTCTTCTTAGTCCCTGTGAATTGGAACATAAGTGTGAGCCACAACCTGTATCTAATACCCAAGAAGTTGAATTAGCAAGTATACAGTCTATAACGAAAATACCTGAAGATGGAACGACTGTTCCGTTCTTCTGATCTTCCTTTAGCTTCAAGCAATCTCTCTTCCAATGCCCCTTCTTCTTGTAGTAGAAGCATTCGAATTCAGAAGTGGGTTGACTGACCTTCCTCTTTTCACACTAGGCGCCAGTTTGCTTAGTCGGGTTAGCCTTCTTGCCACCTTTCTTAGCATTCCTCTTCTTACCAGATTTCTTGAACTTGCCCCCACGCACCATAAGCACATCTTGCTTATCACTTTTGAGCGTCTTTTCAGCGGTCTTCAGCATACCGTGAAGCTCAGTGAGCGTTTGGTCCAGACTATTCATACTGTAGTTCAGTTTGAACTGATCATACCCGTTATGAAGAGAATGGAGGATGGTGTCTACAGCCATTTCCTGAGAGAATTGCTGATCCAGCCGACTCATATTCTCAATGAGTCCAATCATTTTGAGAACATGTGGACTTACGGGCTCGCCTTTCTTAAGCTTGGTCTCAAGAATTTGCCTATGAGTCTCGAATCTTTCGACCCGAGCTAGATCTTAGAACAGGTTCTTTAACTCACTGATGATCGTGAAAGCATCTGAGTTGATGAAAGTTTTCTGTAGATCTGCACTCATGGTTGCAAGCATTAGACATTTCACATCCTTGTTGGCATCAATCCACGATTGAGGGCTGCCTGAGTGACCCCGTCGCCCGCGGCTTCGGGCATCGCCTCTTCCAGGACATACTCCTTTTCTTCCTGCATAAGAACTATTTGCAAGTTCCTTTGCCAGTCAAGGAAGTTTTTCCCGTTCAACTTCTCCTTTTCGAGAATTGATCGAATGTTCAATGAATTGTTGTTTGCCATATTTTAAAACTACAATTGAAAAAGAATAAACAAATAAATAATCATTCACAGTTTCTCTTAATAAACTTAAATTCTAGTATACATGCATAATTTAATGTTCATTAAGCATTTTATTCAAGTTATGTGTTCCGGCAGGTGTGAATAAAATGATTCCAAGACCCTAAAAACCATTGAAGAATTAAGCACATAATGTATTTTTGACTCAATTCTTAAATCTTTTAGGTAAGCAAAGCCTTTTTCTGATAGTCTAGAAACTACTCTTGGTTGATAGGTACGTCTAAGAACTTATTAGGTAAACCTATCGATTTTGCCACGACATAAAAGGACTCCTTACTTATATCGTTGAGTTTCACCAAAACTAACATGTACTCACAATTGTTTGTGAACCTTACCCCTTTAGAATCAATAAGTAACACCTCGCTATGGCGGAAAACTATTACTAAGATTGATGTAAAGGTTATCCAAGTAAGTGTTATTTTGGCATGGCACCTTTTAACTCAATTTTTTTAAGTTTGGAACTTAAGGCTTTACTATGTTGGTTAGATTTTAAGTGAACTAAAATCCTTAATCATGCAACATAATCAAGCCACAATCTCATGCATATTTAAGACATATTTAAAAGCAATAAATAACTTAAAGCATGCATAAGATAAATGTGATCTAGTATGGCCCGACTTCATCTTGAAGCTTCAACTTCAAAGTTCGTCTTGAAAATGGATTGGAAACTCCGTCTTGAATTTCACCACGGGAGGCGCCATTTTCTTCAAATAGGATCAGCTATAATTAAACTAATTACAACTATTTGATGGTACGCAGACCATATTTGAATTGAAAAAACAAACTTTGGTGCATTAGACCAATTACATTCAAATTAATGGTACGCAGACCATATTTTCTATCCTATTTGGGCCATACTAGTCACTTCATAACCTGCAAAACAGTACATATACAATATATACCATTCACCCATTCATTATCATGAATGGCCCACATAGTTGGTTAGTAAAACACATTGTTATGCATCACATAAATATTTGCAGCAATTAATCAAGGGCACCAATAATCTACCAATTATTCAGTCCTTATTAATTCTAATCAAGTTGTTTAACCTTAAAGGATTTGTTGACCTAATCAAGAGTTTATGACTAAAGGCTCCCACTTAAACCAATAACTTTATATGCTTTACTAATTTTAAACATAAAAATGTATTTCTAGTCTAACCGGAAACATACAAGTTTAATTAAAATTTAAAGCTCATATAAAATTATAATCGAATCCATTTAATTTATTTTCAGTTGAATTTAAGAATTTAAATTAATTAAAGGTTTAATTTTAGTAAAAATAATTAGTATAAATAAATATTTATAATAATTATAATATTCAAAATTAAAATCCGAGAAACAATTTAAATTATTAATTTTAAAATTAATTAAAATTATTTCGGAACTGAAAATTCAAATTAAAACCAAACGTGTCAATCGTCGCAAGACGAGGCACTTGGGCTTGCACCCAAGCCCCATCGAGCCTCGAGGCCGCATCGCCCCTCGAATAACCGTTGCACAAGGCACGAGAGGCAGCAGCCACGCGCAAACGCAGCAAGCCAAGCCACGCTTGCGCGCAGCCTGCCTGCGTACATCGCATCGTAGCAGCCCCTTCGCGAGGCATCGCTCGCTGCACGCGAGCCATCGCTCGCTGCACGCGAGCCATCGCTCGCTGCACGAGCCAGCGCTCGCTGGTGCGAGCCATCGCTCGCTTGCGCGAGGCAGTGCGCGCTGTGGCGCAGCACGATTGCTGCCCACACGCGACTGCTCGGAGTGTCTTGCTTGTCGCCCATCGCATAGCACACACGGCCAGCACCATTGCCTCGTGCGCGCGCACCATGCTATGTTGCTCGCTGCATTCGTACCGCACGGGCGACGAGCTCCCTTGCTCGTCGTCGCGTGCCCGCACTATACAACACCCCTTAAGGGTAACACGTAGCGTCCTTTGCTTTGTGCGTGCAACGTTTATGAGCGTCTCATAAAAATTTAAAATTTTTAATTTAAAATTACCGACAAATTAATAAATCATATTAATTTCATAATTTTAGGGCGAAAAATCGAAAATTTATTAATCAATTAATTTCTGATTAACATGGATTCAAATCTAGGTCATAAAAATTTAAAATTGATCACAACTTAACAATTTTCATGGTGGTTTTTAATCATGGATACCTAATTAAATCGTCAATTAATTATGAATATCAAATCAAAGACTAAATTATTCGAATTTCAACAAATTAATTACAATTACATATTAGGTTGTATAATTAACAAGATTAGGCATTCAAAATTGTTAAACATGTTAGGTTATGATTCATATGACAAAACATAAATCATGCGGAAAAACCATAAACCCAGGAAAGCATATTATTTACACATAATCATTTAGCATAGCTTAGATGCATACACTTTGTTGCGTGCCCTCCCTAGCTGCGCCCGAACCGAACAAGAACAAGTCTTTAGGACTCCAAGTGTCGTCCCTCCGTAGATAGTCCACAGCACGTCCGGATCCGCCTTAAGCTTGACCAACTAGGATCGCCCTTAAGGCACTTAGAATTTTCGGCTAATGTAGGCAATTATATGACTGAATTTTTGCTCTCAAAAATCACTTTGAATACTTGAATACTTCAATTGTATATATAAATTATGACCCTAGGCACCTATTTATAGAGGTATGGAAAAGGAACTGGAATCCTATTAGGATACGAATTAATTAAACTAGAATCCTAATAGAATTCTTATTTAATTAATTCATCCTTTTAGGTTTAGGAATTTTAATCATTAAACAAATCCTATACTCTTTAGGTTTCGTATGTGAACACAAACTCTACACGAGCATGACCCGCAAGCGTGCAGGCCATGCCTGCGCACAGCCCACACGGTCGCTCGACCCACGCGAGCTACAAGCCCACGCGAGCTGCAGCAATGCTCGCAGCCCACTGCTCGCAGCTGCGCGCGCTGCCATGGCCTGCTGGGCCTGGCCTTGCGCTGGGCCTGGCGTGGCCTTGGCTGTTCGTGTGGCGCGCTTGGCTTGCTGGGCGATGGCCTGGCTTCGTGCTGGGCCCTCGTCCGGCAGGCCTCGTCCGATGCTTATTTGTACGATACGCTTCCGATTAAATTCCCGATTCCGGAATTCATTTCCGATACGAACAATATTTAATATTTCCGATTCCGGAATTAATTTCCGTTTCGAACAAATATTTAATATTTCCGTTTCCGGAATTATTTTCCGATTCCGATAATATTTCCGATTCTGACAATATTTCCGTTTCCGGCAATATTTCCGTTTCCGGCAATATTTCCGATTCCGGCAATATTTCCATTTCCGATAATATTTTCCGATACGTACCATGTTTCCGTTTCCGGCAACATCTACGACTTGGATAATATTTATATTTCCGATACGATCCATATTTCCGTTTCCGGCAATATCATCGTTTCCGGAGTATTCATTTCTTGCCTGTGACGATCTCAGCTCCTACTGAAACCAAGATCCGTCGATTCTGAATATCCATAGATGGAGTATTTAATGTCATTAAATACTTGATCCGTTTACGTACTATTTGTGTGACCCTACGGGTTCAGTCAAGAGTAAGCTGTGGATTAATATCATTAATTCCACTTGAACTGAAGCGGCCTCTAGCTAGGCATTCAGCTCACTTGATCTCACTGAATTATTAACTTGTTAATTAATACTGAACCGCATTTATTAGACTTAACATAGAATTCATACTTGGACCAAGGGCATTATTTCCTTCAGTCTCCCACTTGTCCTTAGGGACAAGTGTGCATTTCCTAATTCCTTTGTCGCTCGATGCTTGCTCTTGAACATAAGGTAAGAGTTGTCATCCTTATTATGTCCAGAGGTATTCCTCGGTTTCAGAGTTCAACTGATCAAATAGACAGATAATCATAGCCTATGATTCATCCGAGCACGGCCATGCATTTCATAGTTTCTAGCTCTCCGAGTGGCCTTGTACAACTTTTAAGCATCTCATCCCAATTTATGGGAGGACAATCCCAATCTTGCGATCTTGAGATTAGACTTCGTTTGATAGGTGATTACCTGAGCGTTGCCTTTATAGCCTCCTTTTACGGTGCGACGGTTGGTCAACGTCAAAGCAACCAGTTCTCAAACAAGTAATCTCAAATCACTCAGGTATTGAGGATTTAGTGTCTAATAATTTTAATGAAACTTACTTATGACAGATTTTCATCTCTTACAGTAAAGTTTCATAGGTCTTGTCCGATACTAGTCTTCCCAAAGTAAGTATCTATGCAAATGATTATGACATTGCCATGTCCACATAGTTCAAGAAACAGAACTACTAGTCATCTTGCATTCTAGTCGTCTAACGTTTTCTATGCGTCCATCTTTATAGAAAACTCCGACCAGGGACCATTTTCAACTTTTGACATTCAAGTTCACTTGATAGACATTTCTTAGTCACAGGACTGGTCCTGACAGTCTATCTTGAATATATCGTCAAATTGAAGGGACTCATCATTTAATACTAAACCAAGATTAAATGGAATATGAAAATACATTTCATATATGATAAATGTTCAACCCCTAATGTTTTACAACCATGGGCCTTGAACCCATCTTTAAAACATTTCATGGAATTCAAAGCTATGCTTGATTTCCAGTGCCACAATGTGAGTGTTGTTTCTCACTTGTTGCATAGGTTTAGTTATCATGCTTTTCCAATCTTAATATCCTTTTCATCGAATGTTCTTCAAGATAGATGATAAGATCTTTTGAGTATGTTTATTTTGTGATCTATTCTTTCTTGCTACAATAGTGGTTCTACGCATTTTGCAATGAAGAACTATTAAGTCAACAGACATGTGATCTACCCAAGTTCAATGAAGAACTCTTTAACATAAACAACCCTGTTTTATTGCTTCTTAGGCAATAAGTATTTTTACTTCAACTTTATAGGTTGCTAGTGATGCTTTGTTTGGAATTACTTATCCAAGCAGTTCAAAGATATGTGGAATACTTTCCAGCTGTATCTTAGAACATAGAAATTAATATTTTTAATATCCCACGCAACAACTCATGGTCTCCAATCCATGTTGCCATTTCAAAACACGATGCTCTATAGCTCATCCTTATCAATGGTTAACTCCAAAGGGTCTTGCTTGATCCTTTGCCAGTGTTTATGCGTGTAGCATCAATATTTAGCATATCTTTATTTCCTTGAATCAAGAACTATTCCTATGTACCTTTTCAAGTACCATAAGTATTCTTGATCTCAATCTAGTTGATCTTCACTTAGATCAATAGAGATTGGTATATGTTCGTCATGCCTAAAGTCATACGATACGTTTTTGGCGATCCTCATATTATATCATACATGATAAATTCTTTTGCAGAATAATTCCCAATTGAATTCTATTCATGTAAGTTTAGCTCATCTAGTTTCAGTAGATACTAAATCCAGCTAAATTCTTTGACATATAATATAGGTTAAGAATCTTACTTAGATCCTTTGATGTTTAACTTAGTAAATGCTTATACATAGTTCAAACATTCTTTACTCAGATTTATTCATATGGGTCGAATATCTCCAATGGAGTCTTTCGTGTTTGATTTAGTAAATGCCATTACTTAATCCAAAACAATATTATAAGATCTTTGTAAATAGATCTTAATACCCAGTATGTACTAAGTTTCGCCATGGTCCATTATTGATGAATAATTTCAAATCTAAGTCATTAGCATTTGAATGTTATTTCACAATAGAGAGATATGTGTATGATACACATAGGACCAATTAAGTTTTACATACTCCCACTAAACTTCTTATATATCTATAAGAATCATGTACATTTTATGAAACTAAAATGCTTATTAGCTTCACTAAAATACAGTTCCAATTCCCAATTGCTTGCTTAAATCTGTACTTAGATTTTATAAGCTAGCTTTCCTTTTCAAGCATTTATTTGGATCCACAAATTCTATGACATACCATGTACATATTATATTCCAACATTTGATTGAGGAATACGTTTTGTCATCCAATTACTATATGTACCAATATGCAATCATTGCTTGAATATAGACTTGAGCATTACGATTATGCATGAGGTTTCAACACAATCCACACCGTGAATTTGCTTGTAACTTTTAGCAACTAATCTAGCTTTGTGTGTGAACACAATTCAATGTTTGATGGTTTTTATCCTTTAAAACAAACTTGCAACCAATAGGTGTGAAACTATTCTTGCAAATCAACAAAATTTCAATTTTGTCATCAAAACATTGAGTATGTTTTATGGCCTCTAACCATTTAAAACATTTGAGTCTATATATGGCCTTTAACCATTTTAGGGAATCTGGGTTTCGTCATAGCTTTCTTACAGGTCACAAACTCATTAATAGTTTGACTGCAAGTTGTAGGTTTCTTTACTATTAATAGAAGAATCTCATAGTTTCATTGACCTGAACTTTATGCCTACTTGGGTATAGAACATCAAACAATAGAATATCAACAGGTACTTTGAGAGTCCTTTGAATATTCTGTTCTTCTTGAAGCACTTGTAAAGTCTTCTAAGAGATGTCTATTCTTTAAAGCCACTTCTAAAGTCCTTAAAGAATACGTGTTCGGATTTTCTAAAGAACTTCGAAAAGCCTCCGGAATGTCCGTCTATGTTTGTTGTTCGCCTCGAAGACTTCCGAGGTCTATTTTCTCCCACTTGTCATTTTGGAAACGAATCTCCAAAAGGACATTATTTCGAGCAAACAAACATTATGTTCTCAAAAATTCGTGGTAGAAACAATACCCTTGTGTCTCATTTGAATAAATCACAATGAAACATATATCTATACTTGGGCCTTAGTTTGTCGAATGACAAACACTAAGCTCCCACTGAGTTTTGCAACTCTCTAGATATATTTTATGAAAAGTTATTCTGAAATTACTTTTCAATAGCTTTGACGAATTTGGTTTAGTTTGGTGGTAATTGAGCATTTTGTTTTTGAAATTATAGGAAAAGTCTTTATGATTCATCATTGATCGAATCAAGTACTAATTGACTTCGATCATTCCAACGTAGATATGCCATATCTTATGGACCTAGATTGTGAAATTACAACACACAATCATTGATGATCATATTTGGTCTCAAGTAATCATCAACATGATCTAACCTAGATCTTTATGATTTCTTGCCAAGTGGATTTTATAATTCAGAATCTTTGAACTAGCCAAACAGATTCAACTTATATCACATTTGAGTAAATAAACCTATATTTACTCAAATCCATGTGAAATAATAAAGTCATAAAATCTTTCTTTAGCTTTGAACTCTATTGTCTAAGCATTCTAACAATAGTTCAAATCTATTGTTACTTTCAACAAGTAAGACTAGTTGTCTTAAATTGATCTAGAAATCAATCAACTTTCAAAAGTCCATCAAAATAGAGCTTTTAATGTTAACTTGTTGATATGGTCTAAGCAACAATGCCAAAGATTAGTGGAACTCAAATCAAGGGGTTGATTTGAACCTAGTAAAGTTTTTATTGTTAAAGAGTTGTTTGTTTTAATCAAGCATATTGACTCAACCCGTAATTGACCATTTCACTCAAATAAACAAACAAACATTGTTTTTGTTTTTCTTGAATGTGAGTCTTTCTGTGTTTGAAAAACAGAAATTTAGGTATGCTGATTATGGAACAAAATAGCCATTAAGTTCCAGCCTTGAAAGGACTTAAAACAAACTAGATGACCCTACAGCTAATGTAACATTGCCATGCTTCATTTCCCATTTGTAGGTCATTAGTGTAGCCTAGCTTCCATTGTTTGAGTTATTACCGAAGTAAGAACCTCAAGCGGTATATGATACCAAGGAAGTTTGATTGCTAGGTCACTTCTCTTTAAACATAAACTTATAGGTAGAACCGGAATCGTAAATTCCTTTCATTTGTTCCTTTGTTTTCCTATTTCTTGTACCCTTTCTTATAGTCTTAAGAATTGAATTCTCTAGTGTTGACTTTTATACTTTGTTAGACATGTCCAATGTCACCAACAAGGTTCTTTACCATTTTAATTTATGTTGAATATTTTGTTTCAACTAGATGATCTTACCAGAAGCTTCTAAAGTTCTCTAAGCATCGATCTATTCGAATGTCTAGTGTCTAGACTCGTTCGAGAATTAAATGGAAAAAGATTTTAGGTTGTTAACCATTGGTAAAGCTGAGCGTTTAAACTCAATGCTTTATGATCTCAAAACTACAGTGTATTTTGAATTCACAAGCACCAATTGGTTTGCCATTCGATTTTGATATTCGAAAACAACCATAAAAGTCGCTAAAAGAAACGTACATTTTAAATTGCTCATTTTCTCTCATTTCCGTGAATCGTTCTTGGATTCACTACCAATCGAGGAAATTTACTGTTACCTTTCTAAAAGGGTTTACTGCAGTGCAAGATATTTAGTTATAAACAATAATTAAAACATACATTGAAGCATGCAAAGTCTAAACATTTATCATGAGTAATAACTTGAAAATTAAAGCATTCATGCAATTTAAACAAGTTATTAGCATTTTATTCGAATTTAATGTTCCGGCAGGTGTGAATAAAATGATTCCAAGATCCTAAAATCATTGAAGAATTAAGCACAGTTTGTCGACTTAATCCTAAAACATCTTAGGTAAGCAAAAACCTTTTGCTAATAGTCTAGAAACTATTCTTGGTTGATAGGCACGTCTAAGAACTTATTAGGTAAACCTATCGATTTTGCCACGACATAAAAGGACTCCTTACTTATATCGTTGAGTTTCACCAAAACTAACATGTACTCACAATTATTTGTGTACCTTGCCCCTTTAGGACCAATAAGTAACACCTCGCTGAGCGAAAACTATTACTAGATTGATGTAAAGGATATCCAAGCAAGTGTATATTTTGGCATGGCACCTTTTAACTCAATTTTTAAGTTTGGAACTTAAGGCTCTTACTATGTTGGTTAGATTTTAAGTGAACTAAAATCCTTAATCATGCAACATAATCAAGCTTTGATCTCATGCATTTTAAGACATATTTAAAAGCAATAAATAACTTAAAACATGCATAAGATAAATGTGATCTAGTATGGCCCGACTTCATCTTGAAGCTTTAACTTCAAAGTCCGTCTTGAAAATTTTCATGGGAGGAACCATTTTCTTCAAATAGGATAAGCTATAATTAAAACTAATTACAACTATTTGATGGTACGCAGACCATATTTGAATTGAAAAACAACTTTGGTACTTTAGACCAATTACATTCAAATTAATGGTACGCAGACCATATTTTCTATCCTATTTGGGCCATACTAGTCACTTCATAACCTGCAAAACAGTACATATACAATATATACCATTCACCCATTCATTATCATGAATGGCCCACATAGCTGGTTAGTAAAACACATTATGCATCACATAAACATTTGCAGCAATTAATCAAGGGCACCAATAATCTACATATTATTCAGTCCTTATTAATTCTAATCAAGTTGTTTTAACCTTAAGGATTTGTAGACCTAATCAAGAGTATATGACTAAAAGGGCTCCCACTTAAACCAATAAATTCATATGCATTACTAATTTTAAACATAAAAATGTATTTCTAGTCTAACCGGAAACATACAAATTTAATTAAAATTTAAAGCTCATATAAATTTATAATTGAATCCATAAATTTAATTTAATTTCAGTCGTATTTACATTAATTCATGATTTTAATTTTAGTAAAATAATTAGAATAAATAAAATTTATTATAATTACAATATTCAAAATTAAAATCCAAGAAAATAATTTAAATTATTAATTTTAAAATTAATTAAAATTACGTAAACTGAAAATTTCAAATTAAAATTTCAAAACGATCTAATCGCAACGCAACAATCCCACACAACGCACGCCCATGGGCCACACGCACACAGCCATCGCTGGCCATGTGCGCGCAGCCCATGCGCTGCGTCGCATCGCTGCTGCTCACCATCGCAAGGCATCACGCGAGCTGGTGCTCGCTGCGCGCGCCAGCGCTCGATGCACGCAAGCCATCGCTCGCTGCGCGCGCTTGCCAGCGCTCGATCTATGCGAGCCAGCGCTCGATGCACGCGAGCCATCGCTCGCTGCGCGCGAGGCTCCGCATGCTTGCGCGAGGCAGTGCGCGCTGTGGCGCAGCACGCTTGCTGCCCACACGCGACTGCTCGTGCCTTGCTCTCGCCCCTGCCCACACGCCCATTGCTCACAGCCCACGACACAAGGCAGGGCTGCTGCCTTGTGCTCGTGCACCATGCCCTTGCTCGCTGCATTCGTACCGCATGGGCGACGAGCTCCCTTGCTCGTCGTCGCATGCCCGCACTATACAACACCCCTTAAGGGTAACACGTAGCGCCTATTGCTTTGTGCGTGCAAGTTATATGAGCGAGTCGCATAAAAATTAAAAATTTATATTCAAAATTAATGACAAATTAATAAATAATATTAATTTCATAATTTTAGGGCGAAAAATCGAAAATTTATTATTTAACTGATTTCCGATTAACATGGATTCAAGTCTAGGTCATAAAAATTTAAAATTTATCATAAATTTACAATTTTTATGGTGGTTTTTAATCATAGGTTTCTAATTAAATTATAACTAATTATGAAAATCAAATTAATTCTAAATTATTCCAATTTTCAACAAATTAATCATAATTACAAATTAGATTGCATAAATAACAAGGCTAGGCATTCAAAATTGTTAAACATATACAGTAGGTCAATCAAAAATTCAAGATTTATCAACAAGAATCGCAAATATTTAATTTAACATCTTAAATTTACGAAATTTTGCATTCGAAAAACTAAAACCTCCGAAAAGTCATAGTTAGGCTTCGAATTTGAGAATTCTGGGTTCGGCCTAAAACTACTATTTTTGTCAAAATTTTAGAATGCCTTTTACATGCGGAATTGACACAAAAATAACTCGATTTGGATGAGTAACGAAGAAACTGCCGAAAAACTGCGTACGTATAATTAAATAAACGCAATTTGCAATTAATTAACAATTACGAAAATTAATCACCCCTTTTTAATTCTTGCAAATTTGTAATATTTAACCATGTTCATGCAATTTGGATTATGAAAATAATAAGAGGCTCGTGATACCACTGTTAGGTTATGATTCATATGACAAAACATAAATCATGCGGAAAAACCATAAATCCAGGAAAGCATATTATTTACACATAATCATTTAGCATAGTTTAGATGCATACACTTTGTTGCGTGCCCTCCCTAGCTGCGCCCGAACCGAACAAGAACAAGTCTTTAGGACTCCAAGTGTCGTCCCTCCGTAGATAGTCCACAGCACGTCCGGATCCGCCTTAAGCTTGACCAACTAGGATCGCCCTTAAGGCACTTAGAATTTTCGGCTAATGTAGGCAATTATATGACTGAATTTTTGCTCTCAAAAATCACTTTGAATACTTGAATACTTCAATTGTATATATAAATTATGACCCTAGGCACCTATTTATAGAGGTATGGAAAAGAAACTGGAATCCTATTAGGATACGAATTAATTAAACTAGAATCCTAATAGACTTCTTATTTAATTAATTCATCCTTTTAGGTTTAGGAATTTTAATCATTAAACAAATCCTATACTCTTTAGGTTTCGTATGTGAACACAAACTCTACACGAGCATGACCCGCAAGCGTGCAGGCCATGCCTGCGCACAGCCCACACGGCCGCCCGGCCCACGCGAGCTACAAGCCCACGCGAGCTGCAGCAATGCTCGCAGCCCACTGCTCGCAGCTGCGCGCGATGCGCGCTCTGCCATGGTCTGCTGGGCCTGGCCTTGCGCTGGGCCTGGCGTGGCCTTGGCTGTTCGTGTGGCGCGCTTGGCTTGCTGGGCGATGGCCTGGCTTCGTGCTGGGCCCTCGTCCGGCAGGCCTCGTCCGATGCTTATTCGTACGATACGCTTCCGATTAAATTCCCGATTCCGGAATTCATTTCCGATACGAACAATATTTAATATTTCCGATTCCGGAATTAATTTCCGTTTCGAACAAATATTTAATATTTCCGTTTCCGGAATTATTTTCCGATTCCGATAATATTTCCGATTCTGACAATATTTCCGTTTCCGGCAATATTTCCGATTCCGGCAATATTTCAATTTCCGATAATATTTTCCGATACGTACCATGTTTCCGTTTCCGGCAACATCTACGACTTGGATAATATTTATATTTCCGATACGATCCATATTTCCGTTTCCGGCAATATCATCGTTTCCGGAGTATTCATTTCTTGCCTGTAACGATCTCAGCTCCCACTGAAACCAAGATCCGTCGATTCTGAATATCCATAGATGGAGTATTTAATGCCATTAAATACTTGATCCGTTTACGTACTATTTGTGTGACCCTACGGGTTCATTCAAGAGTAAGCTATGGATTAATATCATTAATTCCACTTGAACTGAAGCGGCCTCTAGCTAGGCATTCAGCTCATTTGATCTCACTGAATTATTAACTTGTTAATTAATACTGAACCGCATTTATTAGACTTAACATAGAATGCATACTTGGACCAAGGGCATTATTTCCTTCAAAACATATACAGTAGTTCAATTAAAGATTCAAGATTTAACAACAAGGATCGCAAATATTTAATTTAACATCTTAAATTTACAAACTGTTGCGTTCGAAAAACTAAAACCTCCGAAAAGTCATAGTTAGGCTTCGAATTCGGGAATTCTGGGTTCGGCCGACAAATATTACTTTAGTCAAAATTTTAGAATGTCTTTTACATGCGGAATTGACACAAAAATCACTCGATTTGGTTGAGTAACGAATAAACTGCCGAAAAACTGCGTACATATAATTAAATAAACACAATTTGTAATTAATTAACAATTACGAAAATTAATCACCCCTTTTAATTCTTTGCAAATTTGTAAAATTTAACCATGTTATGCAATTTAGATTATGCAAATAATAAGAGGCTCGTGATACCACTGTTAGGTTATGATACATATGAAAAACATAAATCATGCGGAAAAATCTTAATGTCAGGAAACATATTATTTACACATAATCACTTAGCATAATTTAGATGCATACCTTTTGTAGCGTGCCCTCCCTAGCTGCGCCCGAACCGAACAAGAACAAGTCTTTAGGACTCCAAGTGTCGTCCCTCCGTAGATAGTCCACAGCAGGTCCGGATCCGCTTTAAGATTGACCAACTAGAATCGCCCTTAAGGTACTATTATTTTCGGCCAAATGGGCAAGTAATGTGACTGTTTTTTCTGCTCAAAAATCACAGCTTTTATTGTATGAATACTTGTTAAAAAACTCTTGTATAAATTTATGACCCTAGGCATATATTTATAGAATCATGGAAAAGGATTTCGAATCCTGTTAGAATATTAATTAATTAATTGGAATCCTTTTAGAACTCTAAATAATTAATTTCTATCTTCTAGGATTAGTATTTAATCATAGCACGAATTCCGACAGCTTTAGGATTCGTATAGCACGCACACGAGCACGAGCACGAGCACCGCACAGCCCGCGCGCATGCCTCGCGGCCCACACGAACTGCACGACGCCTTGGCCCAATGCTAGCAGCCCACCTGATCCGTGCGAGCGCCACGCCTAGCTGGGCCTGGCCTTGCGCTGGGCCTGGCGAGGCTTTGACGTGTGGTTTTGATGTGTATGGCTTGCTGGGCGACGACCTGGCTTCATGCTGGGCCTTCGTCTAGAAAGTCTCGTCCGATGCTAATTCGTACGATACGCTTCCGATTAAATTCTCGATTCCGGAATTCATTTCCGATACGAACAATATTTAACACTTCCGATTCCGGAATTAATTTCCGTTTTGAACAAATATTTAATATTTCCGTTTCCGGAATTATTTTCCGATTCCGATAATATTTCCGATTCTGACAATATTTCCGTTTCCGGCAATATTTTCGATTCCTGCAATAATTCCTATTGTGGGATCTTTTACGGTGATGACGTGTCACGCGTTCCTCGGAGGTATCAAGTATGACCTGGCACGAACTTCTGGCAACCTGCAAAACAAGAATATTCCCGTAGGAATATTCCCTCCGATGCTTAAGTAAGTATATGCTAGAGAGAGAAATAATTTGTAGAGAGAGGGCAGAGCAAAGTTAATGCTAAGTTGGTGAGAATGAATTGATTGTCCTCTTTCCTTGGGATCTGAGCCCTATTTATAGTGATAGGGTTTTTGGGGAGATGATCCCTCGCCCCATCTATGGGAGGCGTGGTCCGTTGGATAAGGGCCACATGTCCTTTTGTCAAAGAGGCCTTTTAGCAAGTTGGGCCGGAGCCTGTGGGATTTTTTAACTAAAGGCTGTTCCTTTGGTTTCCCTGAATACCCAGGTCCAGGCCTGCTTCTTGGGCTTGGGCCATGGATTCGTTTGCCTAGTTATCTTGACCTCCTTGGGCTTTAAGGTGGCAACTATTAAGCCCACATCATTTCCATTTCCGATAATATTTTTCGATACGTACCATGTTTCCGTTTCCGGCAACATCTACGACTTGGATAATATTTATATTTCCGATACGATCCATATTTCCGTTTCCGGCAATATCATCGTTTCCGGAGTATTCATTTACTTGCCTTTGACGATCTTAGCTCCCACTGAAACCAAGATCCGTCGATTCCGAATATCCATAGATGGAGTATTTAATACCATTAAATACTTGATCCGTTTACGTACTATTTGTGTGACCCTACGGGTTAACTCAAGACTAAGCTGTGGATTAATATCATTAATTCCACTTGAACTGAAGCGGCCTCTAGCTAGGCATTCAGCTCACTTGATCTCACTGAATTATTAACTTGTTAATTAATACTGAACCGTATTTATTAGACTTAACATTAAATGCATACTTGGACCAAGGGCATTATTTCCTAGAATAGAAGTAGAGTTTATAAAATACGGAAGAATAACTCTCAACACGATTCCCATGATAACTTCTCCCGCAAGTTATCCCTACAAACCTGCTTTATTAAAATCTACTCCCCAACAACGCAAATGCAATGATGGATCATCATAGGGTCATTAAGGCGAAGGCCATGACCAGAAGACATGAAGCACGAAGTCAGCAAAAGCTGAGTACGAACAAGCTAGAATAACATTCTATCCTAACATGCTTCACTCGACGAATAAATAATCCAAATGCAAAAGCCATATAATAAACAAGTAAACATGGAGACAAGACTCGACACTTAACACGACTCTTGACTCACAGTTTAATAAGAAGTAGCTTCGAACGGGTAAATAAAGTATCCTCAAAAGGAAAGAAAAGGGTGATGGGAGCCAACCATACACCAAATAATAATAAGTCGGGCTACTACCGACAGTCGGGCCATACGGACGGAATTCCAATGCACAACGGCAGAAAAATAAGAATGAAACAACGTCTTGTATCATTCAAGGAGTACAAGTTTTCCGGCAAGACTCCCCCCATTGTTCATACTCAAGGTGTATACGTTCCAAGAGTTTTGAAGCTCATTCGGGTTACACTTTACGTTAATTAGTATGTTATGTTCAAGGTGACTCAAGACTCTACACAAGACATAACATGCAAACAATTAGACAATTAAACAACTCAACAATGACACTTCATTTTAATCCTTTAGGACTTGTGATCAAACGTAGACTCAAGGGAAATTACTCCCATTGTTCCTTCTCAAAAACACTGTTTGAGATAACTCGACATTGCCTATTAACAAGCGGGGTGTGCCCTTAGCACGAATTTTCCTTAGTTCAATTCACATAGACTCTCTAACATATTCTACCCCTTGGTAGAATATATATTGCCTCCGGCAATATTCAGTAGGCTCAACATATGCTAGACATCATGTACTATAGCATAATCATAATTAAAACTTGCATGCGCAATACTCATACATGCAAACCAACTTGAACAACATGCTTGACATAATTCAGCGTTTATAAAAGTCCATAACATGATAGTTCAACATAATCTATAAAGCATAATTCAATTCATAACATGCTCGTTCACATAGATTCAATAATAATTCACACATGCTTGTCTACACATCAAACATGAATTCCCAATACATAAGTTCACATTATTCGCATTCAATACACTTCATAGAGTCCTCAAAGGATGGGTGGTCACCCTAGTCTTGTACGTACCTGGAATACCTAAGTACGGGGGCCACTGTGCGAATCACGACTCACTAGAAATCAACTCCTATAAACACAAAGGAGAAACTAAATTATTATCCATGTTTACTAAATTTCCAGCAACTATTTAAGAAACTAAAACCCTTAGTTTAATTAGAAATCAATTGTTAATTGCTAATTTAATAGTCTCAAATAGTCAACTCAAGTCCTAGCATAAAAACAGTGACTTTTTAGCTTTAAAACTATTAAAAACTAACTTTTTAAAGCTTATAAACAATCTGAAAATTTAAGTTGATTCCCATAATTTAAATCGCCATTAAATTATGTGAATCAATCGCTTAATCAATTGGAATTAAAACCCTAATAATAGGTTATCATAAAAATTAACCTTGTTTTGACTTCAAAAATTGACACTTTATTAATTCATTAAATCAGAAAATAATAATTTCAATCATCAAAACCAATTTCTTTAATTTAAATACGACAATAAACCAATACGGTGTTCATAACCGTTCTAATCAATTTAAATAACCCAAATTATTAAATAATCATAATAATTAAAACAATTTAAAAACTGAAAATTAAAGTTTAAAAAGTATGCAATTGATTTTTACCAATCAACAACACACACACACACATACACAACAATTGATGTGTTGTGTGTGTGGGGCGTCGAGCAACAACAACCACAACAACAAGCAACAGCGCCGCACGCAAGCAGGCACGCGGACACAGCAGCGCAGCGACGCAGCGAGGGGCGAGAGGGAGTGAGCGCTGGGCGCTGGGGCACGCGACACGCGCAACAGCAGCGAGCACGAGGCTCAACGCTGCGGGCTACGAAGGCGAGGCGAGGGTGCGGGCACGCGTAGCGCAAGGCCACACAGCAACAGGCACGCGAGTGCTACGCTGCGGCTGCGGGGAAAGACGTGGGCGAGGGGTTGCGCGCACGGGGCTGGGCACACTCGTGCCTTGGGCTGCAAGCAAGAGGACGGTCGAAGGGGTGTGAGGGTGCCGCAAGGAGAGAGGAAAGAGAGGAGAGAGAGAGAGAGTGCTGAAAATTTTGTGAGGGTTTAATGAGAGGGTCTATTTATAGTTTTTCTCTCCCACATGGACTAGGTTTTGGTAGTTTGAGTTGGGCTTATTTCCGGGCTCAATTGAATTTAATCCTTGCAAGCTTTGTTGGGTTTGATCATGGGAATTTAATAGGGCTTTAATTAAATTAAATTCGTTTTCGAAATACGACCCAACAAATTCCGATTAAATAAATTCGTTGAATCTATTTAATAGAAATACGGTTTTCGTAATTAATTAATAATTAAATTAATTAAAAATAAAATGCATTTAATTCTCATTAAATGGAATTAAATTTATAAAAATACTTTATAAATACGACGAAATACTTTATAAATATAATAAAATATATTTATAATTATAGAAAAATACGAGGTATTACATTTGTTGTCTTAAGCATCGAAGGGGGTTTCCTCGGTTAAATCCCCGAGGTTAGCTTACGTTTTCTCTACTTGACATGACAAGGTTCATCCAAATCGTTCTCCCAATTCCACACTCGGAACAGGTTTCATCATTCCAATATCGTAAATTTTGTTATGAATATTGATCATTCGCACTGCATATAGATACTACCTCCATTTCAAAAAAATCTTTACACTTTCTGGTTTAGTGTGTTTCATAATGTTAAGTTCTTTACATTGTGCTTTATAAATATTTTCTTACATGAACATATACCGTTGTATCCGCCTTATCCCACAAAAATTACTTTTTTTCGCTCACTTTTTCTTACTTTAATCAGTTTTCTTTACACTCACCCACCTTTTTACACTATCTCCAGCTCTTAATTTATCGTTATTTTATTACACTCGCCCTTTTTATTACACATTTTTTGCACTAGTTGTTAGACCATGCAAGTTAACGCGCGCGGTCCCTCAAGATAGTGAAATCAATCGACAAAATGAAATCAGCAAATAAGCAGAGCGGCGACGGAAAAAACTTGCAAAAGGAACTTAGTAAATAAATATAACAATTAGACAAGGAATACATGATTCATCAATAGCTATGTGAATATGTTAGGGTTGAATGGTGTATAACTTAAAAGTCACTATTGTATAATATATATGCTATATATGTATACGAAATAGAGAAAGAAAAAAAAAGTAAAGAAATAGGAAAAAAATGCAAGCATTGAGATTTGAACCTGTATGGATTATAACACAGATATATAGCTTTTAAAGGGAAGGTTTGGAAAAATTTCTCCTTATAGTGAATATTGCTAAGATAATAATCAAGGTGTTGGAGAAGAAGAGATTAATATTAACTTCTTGTTTTTCTGTGTTATAGAAGTGTGCGGGTGTTAAAATATATATACAAACCACTTAGCTTTGACCTAGTAATATTAGGAAACTAAACATAGTACTCTAAACATTATATTCCGCTAATAAATATCATGGATTTCTCACTATTGATAAACATATATCCCTAATGGCTATACCAGGGTATAGCCATCTATGAGTGTACCCCCTACAATAAAGTGCATTAAAGCTGTATTCACTTTTTCAGGGGAAAAAAAATTATGAATATAAGTTGTATAAAAACAAAAATCTGAAATT
The DNA here is from genome assembly GCF_020520425.1 of Spinacia oleracea. Taxonomy (NCBI): domain Eukaryota; kingdom Viridiplantae; phylum Streptophyta; class Magnoliopsida; order Caryophyllales; family Amaranthaceae; genus Spinacia; species Spinacia oleracea. The sequence goes on from NC_079487.1 coordinate 58,827,225, forward strand.
TTCTTTCTCCATTTTCATTTTCCCTCTCCTCAAAATTTTCCCTTTCTATTTTCATTTTCTCTCTCCAAAAACCACCATTAAACCCATGTGAATCATTCTCTTTTCTCCATTTTATTGTAATAATCACTCACAAAGCACTAAAATTCGACGAATAATGCAACAGATTTGAAAAAAGATCAAGCACGGTGATTTTTATTTTTCAGATTTCAAGCAAATTTGAGAAAGAAGCAATTGACGTTCAAAAGAAAATCATTATGTGCAACTTTTTGAATGAAAAAACTCAAAAGGAAAAGGTGAGTGGAGTACTATTTATTCATATTTTTTCCATTTTGTTAATACTTCGTATTTAACTAATTTAGAAATTTTCTGGTTGAATCTCCATTTTCTCTTTCCATATTTTTGCCAAATTTCTTCAAAAAAATCGGATCTAGATATTTTAGGTTCAGATCTGGATTTTTCAAAATGTTCATATTTGTATATAGTTATGTTCATTTTGTGAGAGTCTGATGTTCATATCTATTTATTATCAAAATGAAATACATGTAATTTGTTTATAGAACTTGTACGTTGATGTTTATATTCTAAGAATAAAATGTTCTTTTTTATTGCATGTAATATTTTCATTCTTTTGTGTAAGCGAATTTAAAAAGATTTTGGTTGAAATCTCCATTCTATTGCTTATTTTCAAAAGTTTAAGATCTAGATTTTTTTTATTGTTCAGATCTAGATTTTTTCGAGGTTCATATGAATATATGATTATGTTTGTTTTATGACATTTTGATGTTCATATCTATTTAGTATGAAGATTAAATTTATGATTGTTGATTAGGTTCGAGAACTTAGTATGTTCAATTTTTGAGAATAAAATGTTCATTTCTCTTGTATGTATTTGTATAATATTGTCATTTGTCTTGCAAATATTATTTAGTGTGTTAGTGATTTACATTTTTTTGTAATCTCCGTCTTCTCACCCCATTTTTATTACTATAGTTCTTCAAAAACAAATTCAAATCTAAAACTATTTTTCTTTTGTTTTGTTTTTAGATTTAGAATTATTAAAGGATCATGTTAATATATGATTATGTTGATTTAGAAAAGCTATGATATTCTTTTGTGAATATTACATGTATACTCGTTGATTAAAGTATACAACTAAAGAATGTTCTTTTTCTGGGAATTAAATGTTCATTTTGTTGCATATAATATTTTCATTTGTATAAATAAAATTTCCAATATGAGGTGATTAGAAACTTTCTGGTTGAAATCTATTCAGATCTAGAATTTTATTTTTGTTCAAACCTATAAATTAATTATAAGGTTTATATGAATCCATGGTTATGTTTATTTTGAAATCTTTGATGTTCATTTTGCGAGAAATAATGTTCACATCTACTATTATAAAGATTAAACTATGATGGTTAACTTGATTAATTAAGATGTGGAACTTAAAAATGTTCATTTTGTGATAATGAAATGTTCATTTTTTCTAAAGTTTTATGTTCAAACTATGGACAAGTAAGAGATATGATGTTCATAATGTGAGTGTGTAGTATGTATAACTATTTAAGTTCATTTATTTATAAGTTCTCTTTTCAATTTAAAAAACACATTTTCATATTAAGTTAAGTAAATAATACATAAATTGTGCATAATCATTTTGAATAAGTATTATATTCATTTATAAAATGATTTATTATGTTAATAGTGCTTGATTTATATGATAACAGTTCAAAAACATGTTAAAATTTTATTTTGAGCATGTACATTTATAAAAGGTTGAATGTTCAAGTATAAGCACATTTTTTTTAATTCACATTGATTATTCTTGTATATTATCATTTAAAGATTTTTCATTCTCACCATTTTCAAACAGTAAATGTTCAGTTTTATTTGTGATAATAGTATCAAATTACTTACTATTTTCATTTCCAACCTACAACAATGAGGAAATTGAAACCGTGAAAGTCAAATATTGTGTTCATATCACACTTCATAGCCACATTCAAAAGTATCATAACTCGATACTACGTCAAAAGCAAGATTCAAGATTGAAGATATAGAAAAACAAGAGGATGACTTGTACTAATATCTTGTAATTCAAGTACAATTTTACATAGACAATGCCTAAAATGTTCAATTTTTTGGTAAAATATTATATTTGACATGTTTTAATTTCACAATATATGTAAATATATGTTCAATGTAATAACATAGTAATACAACAACTATGTTCATTTTAAAATTAGTAAAAGTTCATTTCACAATCAGTAGATAAAAGTTCATTTCTAAATTGGTTGAATAAATGAAGATTCCCAAATAATTAGATAAACGTTTGAATGAGTCGATAAATGTTCATTTCCAAATAAATAAATAAATGATCATTTCCAAAATAGTGAACGTCCGTTTGCAAATAAATAAATAAATGTTCATTTCCGAAATAGTAAATATTCATTGCCAAATAAGTAAATAAATGTTCATTTTCAAAATAGTAAATGTTCATTTCCATACCAGTAAATGTTCATTTTCATATTAAACAACACAAAACGACGTCGTTTTGGATTGGGGTATATTGGTATAGCCAACTCTGACTGTGCATGGGTACAACCTAAAATTTATGGATATACATAGTACTCTAAACACATGTTTGTAATTTATTTTAATATTTGTGTAAATAATACATGTAAAGATCATAATAAAACGGAGGTAGTAAATGAAATAGTGATGATTGTTGATATAACAATTTTGATGCGCGCGTAGATAAAGATACATAATGGCAACACAAAGTTCTTTACTAGCGATAAGAAGCTCTTTACCTCAAATAGTATGATCTAACACCATTATATTCCTAATATTTGAAAATCTGTATACACTTTCCTTAGAACTTCAATCATCGATAGAACCTTATAAGATTCATACCCATTTTATCTCATGCCAATCATATAACTCACTGTCTTTTCCTCCTCTTGTCTATTTATCAGAAATAAAAGCAACATTGTAAAAAAATAAATTTAAGAATAATAATTTAATGTTTTTTCTTTTTATTTGTATATTTTGTTTTATGGCAGGCCCAAGTTGAAAATTGGAAGATATTTCTTAGATCTATACACAAAAATAATAACAAGTACATATTTTCTTTTATGATTAAATACTACGAGTAGTAGCAAACAATTGTTACAACGTATAACAAGTCACATCCACTATTAGAATTCTGTATTCTGATCCTCTGAAATTTTGTCGTCTCTTTTTTTTCCCTCCCACTGTGAATAAATTTAAGGACAATATAAATTACAAATCAAGAAGGAGAATTTAAACGTATAGCTAGACCTTCTTAACCAAAAAAAAGAAAAAAAAAAACTTTATTTTCTCTCTCCTAGAAAATAAAAATACACCTCCTCTGCTTCGCTGCACACAACACATCATTTTCAAACACACACAAAAATTTAAATCACATGCAAAAGTCAGACACTACTCCTATCATCATCAGGCATCAGCCATCACCCCCCTTATTATTAGAAGTTCATTTTTCTTTCTCTTTCATTTTATTGTAGGACTTGTTTCCCCTAAAACCAAAACTCCTCTGAAAAAAAAAAAGAAAAATAGAAAATGAGAGAAATGGCGTTCCTTTCTCAAGACTACATGATGTATCAACCACACCATAACAACCATCATCATGAGTTCAACAACGAAGACGACGACCGACATCACGATCCATCTATTTCGCTTAACATCCTCTCTTCTTGTCCACCTCAAGAATTCCAAGGTCTTTCTAATTTCTATGTTAGTTAGGCTACCATTAGATTTGTTAGTGACTGAAATTCTCGTCGACTCCTTACTTACTTTTCATTCTGTCGTACATGACCATTATTTATAATTAGTGTGGGGGGTGGGGGTGTTGTCAGATAATTTTGTACAGAACTGCACCTGCATATGATGTACAGTAGTACTACTGTAGTAGTGAAAACAACTAATCTTGGGTAATGATAGCGGTATGATCCGCTATTAGCCAAAATTGGTTGTTGTACTATATACACATCGTACGGTGGTGCAGTTCTAATGAGTAATATTATTATTAGTAGCACAAAAACGTATGTTACTAATAATACTCATTCAATATACAAAACAATTATTGGTCCAGACTCTAGAGTATGTCACAATCTTGTTTATTTATTTATTTATTGTTTGGATAAGTGCAGGTGCTCCAGGAGTTCCATCACTAGCAATGATGAACAGATCAATGTCATTTTCCGGGTACCATCTTCATCAAATAGACCATAATCAACACCAAGACGACGTGGTAGGGGGAGGTCATGAAGAGCATGATCACGACCATCACGGTGGTGGCGGTGGAGGAGATCAAGATGAGATGTCAGACGACGGATCACAGGTGGTGTTGTTGGGGCCAGGAGGAGGGGAGAAGAAGAAAAGGCTAAATATGGAGCAAGTAAAGACATTGGAGAAGAATTTTGAGCAGGCTAATAAACTAGAGCCAGAGAGAAAAGTTCAGCTAGCTAAAGCATTGGGTTTGCAGCCTAGACAAGTTGCAATTTGGTTCCAAAATAGAAGGGCAAGGTGGAAGACTAAGCAACTTGAGAAAGATTATAGCGTTTTGAAGAGACAATTTGATTCTCTTAAGGCTGATAATGATTCTCTTCTAACCCAAAACAAGAAGCTTCATGCTGAGGTAATTTAATGCATCTATTAATCTAACCCCATCCTAAATTAGTTGTCACATTCATACTAACACGATGAAACACTACGTACTGTAGTAACGCCACAATCAATTTCGGCTGGAGGCCGGGATTCTATATTTCTTGCTTGCTGTTAACATTTTCATTTACGTACAAGTAATTCTTCTAATTTATTAATTTATCAATACAAAATTCTTATGTCAACTCAATTTTTAAATTAAATTTGGATTAGATTTGGAAATTATATTATTGTGCCAAGAAAGATTACAGTATATATTACACTAATTAAAAAAAGAGTTTATAGTTTTTTCCTTTGTTGGGGATCATGTGTGACAGTTTTAAATTAAGTAATAGAATAAGCTTGCATGATTAAACGTCCATGTGCAATCAACATGGCCAGAAACTCAAACCTAATTTAGATGATTTTTTTATAAATAAATAAACACAAAAAACAAAAATCAAAAGTTGTATAATGGGGTGGAACGCTGAAAAGTTAAAATGCGCCGCCACCAAGAGGATTAACAGAATTAATATTAATATAATTATTAGACAAAATATACAGAACATACTGGTAAACTTTTTTTATTTTTGAGGGGAAGATAGGGTAAACTGAATTAATTAAGTGCAGAAGTTTTACTTTCATATTGCTGGCTATTTTTTTTTTCCTTTTGTCAATATCATTACCTATTCTAGTAACATTGCTAAGAGGTATAATGTCCCGTCAAAGAAAAATGTCGCATGCCTAGTTTATAGACAGAAAACAATTTTTCTACTAGAATCCTAGATTAACAACCTCGTTTTTGTATTCGTTAAGTTTCTTCACATTTTTCTTTTTGAGTTGTTTACGATCAATTTTACATTTCACTCTATTATACTATGTACGTAATTCATAAATTTCAAAAAGAGTCTAAAATGATCTCTTTACAATGAATATAAAACTTGAATAATATAATGGATATTCAAAATCAAACAAAAAAGTGTTTCTTCCATCACTAAATGATAGGTCGGCCACATGCTACATGATTGCTATAAGGTCATCTTAAGAAATTAAACTTCATTCAAATTTCAAAATTACTAACTCGCGCAGTTCTCCGAATAAACGTATTGTACATTTCCACAAAACAAACTTGAATTTATTTTGAATTCTTTATAAGTTTAACCTTGTAGTTGATTTAGGAAGTACCTAATTATGTTGGATAACCTAAAAACAGTAATGTAACATATTATTAAGGAACCAAAGGAGTAATGATTTACTAATTAATTATCCTCTAAAGTAGATTTTTTGTATTTCAGACGGTTTCGTGCATTATCTGATGACAATTATGAATTTTGTATTATTCCCGATCCATGCAGTTAATAACACTAAGAAACAGAGAACCAACCGAATATGGAGCCATCAATCTCAACAATGCAGATACAAAGAGTTATTGGAGCAACAATGGAAGTGAGATAAGCTCAGATATGAACTTAAACAACACTTCAAGAACAGTCACGCCTAGAACCGGAAGTCCATTATCTTCTAACCCATCAAACAAACTTCAATTCCCACCAAATTCCTTCATCCCAACAAGCATTACTCAATTCTTACAAGCCTCCTCCCCTAAGCCAGAATTGGACCTTCAATGCCCCAAAATCGACCCACAACTTCATGATGATACATTTTGCACCATCTATGGGGCCGGTGGTGGTGGTGGCGGCGGTGGTGGAAATGGTGGTATAGAAAACCAGCCACCTGCATTTTGGGCATGGCCTGAGAACCAACAAAATCTCAATTGAGTAGGCCAAAGCAAGAAGGGCAAACAACCAATTTAAGCAAAATTTCTTTATTATTATTGTTGCTAGTGCTAGTTCTAGCTATTATTATGTGTAATTAGAAATTTTCTATTTTTTTATCTTATTTTTTGTGAAATGTTATGTATGCTATTGCTTTTTGATAATTGTTGTATAGTAGTAAATCCACTCTTTTAACCTCAAAAGGTTTATTAATAAGAAGTTCTATTTTTTATGATCTCTGGGAAGGATGGATGACAAATTTACCTTGCAATATTATATAAAATTTATTATTTAATTATTAATAAATTAAATATTTACTCTATCTAATTTGGGAAAGATATTTGGTCTTTTTAAAAAATATTAATCATAAAATAATTTCATTTAGGTTTTTTTCTGATATTTTTAAAATATCTTCCATTTTTAAAGCGCAAAAATTATGGTAAAGGTGCACTAAACAACACAAGTTTATGCGGGTGCACATTTTATCATCAACTAAGGATATACGAAATGACATAAATGACACTAAAGGTCGGAGATTTCGTCATTAGAATCTTTATTACATTATTTTTGTCTTCTCCTTTTTTTCAATTCCCGTTTGTATATAATTAATCCCGACTCCATCATCATTTGTGAAATTTCAAATTAACAAAAAAAGGTTTAAGCTTCTAAATCTCCAACAAAACCCCAACCTCCAGCGTTATATATGCCGCTCCTTTCACCTTGCGCAAATTGGATTATACATCCTGGTACACAGTTAGTACTGTGCACCTCGTGCAAAACAACGTACTTTTAAGTATTATTTACATTTTTTGTAATTAAAAAATAGATTTTTAAATATCCCTTAATTTTAGCAGGGAAGTTGAATAGAATTTTTAAAAAATATTATCGTTGGGAAGTTAAAAAGTAAAAGGCGGATAAAATTATATATAAAATTATCTATCCATTAAAGGATTTGTTTTTCTATATATTTGAACGTCCATTCCAAATTTGTTGTTGAAAGAAAATGTACGGAGTATTTCTTAAATTTTTTCATGTGTTTTGGCATTTACTTTTTTCTTAAGTTTTTTTCATGTGTTTTTGTATTTACTTTGCTAATTTTGTGTTTGGGAGAGCTTGAAAAGGACGTTCATTAAATTATAATATAGGTAATTTTGATAGTAGGTGTTCTTTGAGTTTGAGCTATAAGTTCTTTGGGATTGAATTATATGTTCTTTGGGTTTGAACTGTTAGGTTATGATACATATGACAATTCATAAATCATGCGGAAAAACCATAAAGCCAGGAAAACATATTATTTACACATAATCATTTAACATAGTTTAGATGCATACTCTTTGTTGCGTGCCTTCCCTAGCTGCGCCCGAACCGAACAAGAACAAGTCTTTAGGACTCCAAGTGCCGTCCCTCCGTAGATAGTCCACAGCACGTCCGGATCCGCCTTAAGATTGACCAACTAGAATCGCCCTTAAGGTACTATTATTTTCGGCACTTTATAGGCAAATGTGTGACTGAATTTTTCTCTCAAAAACTCACTTTGAATACTTGAATTCTCTTTTTAAATATGTGACCCTAGGCACCTATTTATAGAGTTATGGAAAAGGATTTGGAATCCTATTAGGATACTAATTTATTTAATTATGATCCTACTAGGACTCTAATTAAATAATCATTATCTAATAGTTTTAGGATTTAATCATATTTCGAATCCCGATTGCTTTAGGATTCCCGCACAAGTATTGCACGAGCACCGTACACCCGCGCAAGCCTTGCGGCCCACGCTAGGCGCACAGCGCTCGGCCCACTGCTGTTGTGCTCTCGCGCGCGCGCCCCAGGCCTTGGCTGGGCCTGGCCTTGCGCTGGGCCTGGTCGAGGCTTGGCACGCGATGGTGCGTGTTGGCTCGCTGGGCGATGGCCTGGCTTCGTGCTGGGCCTTCGTCTAGCGGGCCTCGTCCGATGCTAATTCGTACGATACGCTTCCGATTAAATTCCCGATTCCGGAATTCATTTCCGATACGAACAATATTTAATATTTCCGATTCCGGAATCAATTTCCGTTTCGAACAAATATTTAATATTTCCGTTTCCGGAATTATTTTCCGATTCCGATAATATTTCTGATTCTGACAATATTTCCGTTTCCGGCAATATTTCCGATTCCGGCAATATTTCCATTTCCGATAATATTTTCCGATACGTACCATGTTTCCGTTTCCGGCAACATCTACGACTTGGATAATATTTATATTTCCGATACGATCCATATTTCCGTTTCCGGCAATATCATCGTTTCCGGAGTATTCATTTCTTGCCTGTGACGATCTTAGCTCCTACTGAAACCAAGATCCGTCGATTCCGAATATCCATAGATGGAGTATTTAATGCCATTAAATACTTGATCCGTTTACGTACTATTTGTGTGACCCTACGGGTTCAGTCAAGAGTAAGCTGTGGATTAATATCATTAATTCCACTTGAACTGAAGCGGCCTCTAGCTAGGCATTCAGCTCACTTGATCTCACTGAATTATTAACTTGTTAATTAATACTGAACCGCATTTATTAGACTTAACATTGAATGCATACTTGGACCAAGGGCATTATTTCCTTCATGAACAACATGTACTATGAGTGTATATATGTTCTATGAGTTCTTTCTACTTTAATCTGGAATGTTCTTCCACTTGTTTACGAATTCTTTGTTTTAATTCATAGTTTGAAGATTTGTTGATGATTTCTTTTCAAATAATATGCTAAATTTATGGGATAAATTGTTATATTTTATCAATGTTCTTTGTATTTTGCCTTTATGTTCTTCGTATTATCTACGTTCTTTGTAATTGTCCCTAATATCTATACTAATATATTAAAAAGTGTTTGTGAAAACGTATACGTGTCACGTAGACTCCCTCCGTATTACGCCATGTCACCACTAATAAGCATCATGGTATGTTATTGACAACCAAAAAAGCATGTAGCAAGGATCGAACATCAAACCTCATGGATTAAATGTTCCACTTCCTACCATCTCAACTAGCTACAATGTTTGTCATATTTTCATATATAAATGTAATTGGGCACATTTTTAGAAAACGTAAACCCGATTAAAAGTAAAACCCGGAGCAACGTCCGGACCACACATTAGTTCTTTCATTAAAAAACAGGGTGCATAATGAACACTATGCACCCGGGTGCATAAACCACATATTGTTTGAAATTCTCGCATTGATACGAATTTAATAAGATTTAACTTTACTATAGTTTTTCTTAGATAATGGTGGAAAAATGATTGTCAAAGTTGATTGATGAATGGTGCGGAAATGAGAGACGATACATGTATTGCGAAATGGGGTAGTACCTTTTAACACAAAACTAACAAATTAACCTAAATGGTTCAATCAACATGCGAATAGTTTAAGAAACTACTTCCTCCAGGTTTTTTGGCACATAAGGAAAAAAAAACTAAGTATTCCCTCCCTATTTATTAAAAAATTACACTTTGACCGACATGTAGTTTTAACAGGGTAAGTTGAATTTATTAAAATAAGATGAAAGTGAGGTATTGAGCGATTATTTATTGTAAGAAATAGATAGTGGGTGCATTATTTATTTAAAAAGAGTATGTGAGTAAATATGAGGAACACAAGAGGGAGAGAAAAATTAATATAATTGAAAGTGAGGAACGTGAGATGCCAAAAATAGAAAATATATATTTTAATAAAATACGATCGAATAAGAAAAATATATCTTTTCAATAAATACGGAGAGAGTAAATAAGAGAATTACTCAATAACAGAAAGTTGATTAAATTTATCCTTACAGTAGATAGTTTTTTAACTACTCAAGCTACTCGGTAGATTTGTTTTTGACAAGCTTAAACCTATGATTATTAAAATCTAATTGTCGAGTTGATTTATAAATTGTTGTACGGATCATTACCCCGGTTTCATAGATTGAGCAAAACTTCTTCACTCATTGGTAGAATTTAAATCAAAAATAAATATGTCAACGACTTTTAATCATGAGGTCTCTTTTAACAATTTGTTCTGTTAAAAAAAATTAAAAAAAATGGGAAAGGCAAGAAATAAAGCAGATCTGTCAGCAGCAGCAGGTGGGATCCAGCTCTGGCATGTGGAATGGGGGCATGAAATTGAGAAAGATTCTCTGGCTTACGTTCTTTTCATCAAATAAAAATAAATACTTCAATAATAACATTAATTATTATTATTAATTAATTCTGTTTACATTAATAAATGTAGGTCGCCTTGAAATCATGTACTTGCAAATTGCAATGTTATTGGAAAATTTAAATGATTTGATTAAAAAGGTGACTGAGAGAAAGTTCTTTTGCAGTAGCAATTGAAGGTGGCCAGAGATTTACACAGACCTACTCATACTTGGTTTGGATTCTGTTGATATAATAAACTGGTGCATTTCTATGCCAGTAAGCTTTTGAGAAGAAAAGCAATCACTCAAACGTTAACATGAAACCATAGGTAACAAAACACGAAAATAAAACCCCGCTGCTCTCTCTGCTTTACAATAAGTGCAATAATTTGAATTTTGCACTATTCAATATTTGTATACTTTTTCGGTTCATTAAATTTGAAAGTGAGCACCATTTAATATTTATATAATTCCCAAACCATAGGTACCATGTTGATTTTACGATTCCCAACACACAAATTTAACTCTTAATCTGTCAAATTATACATAAGTAAAAATTATAAAAAACATTGATATTTAGAAATTATATATCGATACGAATCTAACAAGTTCTTACATGATTACATATTCTCTTACGTATATATTTCAAAAGATGGTTAAAGTCATTGCGTAAATGGTGTAAAAGTCAACATGGTGTGATATTTGAAGAACGGTGAAAGTATTAAACTTTGACTTTGACACTAACTGCTTAGCAAACTACCCTCCGTTCCATAATGATATTCCAATTTCTATTTTTCACGTTTGCAAGGCACATTTTGTATTATTTATATCTCTAATTATTCATCGGCAAAAAATTATAAAAGTATGATATTATTAAAGTATTCATTGAGACGAATCAAACAAGACTCCACCGGAATTAGGTTTTCGTTGTCTATTGGAAATCATTTAGAAGATTATCGTGAATTGTGAATAATGTCAAAATTCTAAACTGGAACATTATTTTGGAATGGAGGGAGTATTTACTTTGACACTTACTATATTTTGGGGAAAAAAAAAGTTTTGAATGACTCCCTCAGCCCTAAAAGATTGCCCCATATTTCTTTTTTGGACGTCCCTATTTGTTTGCCGCATAGTAACTTTTCCCATATTCTCTGGGAATATTCTTGTGTAGACCTAGTCCATAATAATATTAGTGCAGACCTGTAGGGTTTTTTTTTTGAGTGGTAGTGGTATTTTTTGTATTTCGTATAGCTTGTACGTTGAATTTTGTATGTAAGTTACTCCATCTGTCCCAAATTAGTTGTTACACTTACCCTTGCACAAAGTTTTAGGCGATAAGTGGTTGTTTGGTTATCAATTGTTATTTTATCGAAAAAGTAGATGTGCTAGGAGTTAGTGGGGTATTTTTTTAATTGAATGAGAGAGGGTGTGGGGACAAAAAATAATTTAGTGGGAAGAGAGAGACAATATAATAATTGCGGGGTCATTCCTATTTTAGAAGTGTAACAACTAATATGGGAGGGACGAAAAAGGAAAGTGTAACAACTAATCTGGGACGGAGGGAGTATGAGAGTTTGATGAATCTTGTTTAAGACCCACCAAGGGCTCTAACTTGTTCAATTTGACAAGAGTGTGATCAACTAGATTTGACTTGATTTTCTCAATCCCACCCCCAAAAGTGGAGCCAAATTCTAGGTTCGCACAAGTGGTGTAATTGAATTTTGAACATAGAAAATCAAAGCTCAAAATATAGGAAAGTGCGTAAAATACCCCTACGACTTTCAGAATTTTGAACATTAATGGAGTCGCCACCAAACAAGTTTTAGGGTCCGGTTTGGAAAGACCAAATGTGACTCCGGATAAGGCACTGGACGGGTAAGGGAACGAGAGGCACTTATTTGAGTAAAATTTGAGGCATAAATAGTAAGTGCGGGATTGAAAGGTGCAATATTTAAAGGTGCGGAATTGGAATAAGCAATAAAGCATTGAACTTGCATGATAGAAGTTGAATAACTTGGATATTGAAAATCCGATTGAGGAACACTTACTCAAAAGTGATTTGGCTCCTCTACGAATCCAATCGTGTAAAACAATCTCACTTTAAAATGAGTTGCTCGTTTAAAAGTATCATCGATTTTGTATTTGAATAATGAAATACTTCGTAGAACTTGAATATAGAACTTGAACTTGAATATTGAACTTGAGTATTGAAATTATGAGGTTCCATTCTCATAGGCCAAGACTTTTATGTAAATACTTTACCTTTGATAAACCCCATACTTGTATTTGATTCTAGTTTTAGGGGTATGGTTCCCAATAAACCATCATTGAATATTTGAAGTTGAAACTTGAAATTGTACATGAAATTAGATGATTCATGTGTTCTAACTTAAAGAATGGGTCGCACTTCTTTAAGTATTATGGAACTTGGTGCAAAGATTAAAGATTTTTTGAAAACTTGTACATGGTTGTTAGAACGAATGTTCTTAAGAGTAAGAACATCACTTTCTTAACCAAGTTTTATTGAAATAATACATAAAATTGAATCTTGGACTTGAAATACGAGTACGGAAGATCATTTGAGGGGAGTTTCAAGTACGAAAACCCCTCAAAGATTACCCCTTTAAAGCATTTCCTAGTTCAAGTGAGTATGAACATTACATGAACATCATTGGATTATTTAGAACTTAAAAATAATTAGAAAATAAGATTTGCAAAATAATGAGATTGTAGGGACTCGGATTACCTAAGTAGGCCATATTAATTTCTCCAAGGTGATTTCCCAATTGCAAGTATGTGTTTTTAGTGATTTTTTGTATTTGAGAAGTTTGATTAAGTGTAGATTGAATTTGGCGTTACGACGTTGTATTGATTGTGTGATTCTTTCTGTCTCCTTGATGCTCAAAAAATGGGGTGTATATAGAAAAGAGGTTAAAAAGCCGACAAAAGCCAGGCGCCTAGCGCTAGGCCAACGCCTGGCGCTGATGCCTGGCGCCAGTAGACGCTGCCAAGAAAGGACAATGACGCCGTCCTTTTACGGCGCGTCATAGTTGTACCTTTGTACTATTTGGCAAAAGATGGTTTCTTGGTTTGCTTGTTTTTAGACGTAAGTCTTTGCGCATTTTTTACAGTTTGAATCCGGTTTTACAGGTCGAAGCCCGGGATGCTCAGTTTTGTGGATCGGGGCCCGAATTTGGATTGCTTAATGTCATTTTGACTGGAAATGTGGCTCGAGGACCAATGGAGAGGTCCGTTTCTAGAGTTTGTGTTTGAATTTTGGACTTGTGTTTAGAATAACAATTTGTACCAAGTTCCGGAATGGTAACGGACTTGGGGATTGGATTTTGGATTTTTGTACTTGGAATATTCTCATTGTATTCAAGAAATTGGGACTTCCACTCGGAGTTGTACAAATGATGGCCTAGGCTATTGGTTTCGTCATCGGTCTTAAGGGGAGACACAAATTAGGTGTCTACTGAACCCCCAACTTTTACTGAGCGTCCGGTGAGGAAAGCACAAGTCAAAGTATTCAAATTAGGACGAAGAACGATCAAGACGTTCTGCAATTTAGACCATTCTTTGTACTCCAGTACCTTCATAGAACAAGCGTTAGAAAAAGGGGTCGAGTCTAGCTCCGGTTTGTCTTGACAACTCGACTTTGTATGGTTTGAACATTTTCTAGCCCTTTCTTGGAATGGAGCATGGCATCAAAAATTTTGAATTTTGAATATGCCGTTTGAGTTTAACCTAGCTTGATTCATTGGGAAATGGGTTTAGAATTTGTGCTGGGGAAAAAATTGAACATATGCCATGTTGCCTTGACTTTCCCGGAGCCTAGGTTCGTTGGGATGCTTTGTTTGATTTTGTATATTTTTTGGAGTTTGGATGTTTGAGATATTTATCCGCCGTTGTAGCCTAAACAGGTGTATACCCATACTTGTCGGAAAGAACTTTTGATTTCGGTGCTTGCCGTAGAAAACCGTAGCAACAAAGTACGTACATTTAGCCTGGGGAAGTGCACAGAGATTCGCGCATGCGCCAACAGTGGGCCCAACACCTGGCGCTGGTTTGGGGTTATAAATACCCCCTCCACGAGCCATTTTGCTCACTCATTGCTCATTTGCTTTTCGAATTTTTTCTTGTTCTTGCTCTTGCTTTGCTCAAGGTTGCTCTTTGCTTCACCTACTTCAATCCATGTAAGTATTTCAAGCTTTGCTTTTGAGAAAGCTTTAGGTGCATGTGTAGGATGTTTTCTTGTATTTGGAATGATTTTGTAAGTATGAGGCCTCAAATTGTTGCTCCCTTGGGTATATGTGATGAAGGGCTCTTGATTTTGTATGTAGAATTGGAAAATGTTGAAATTTTGACCACTTTGGTAGGAGGCCACCCATACCTACGGGATATGTATTTCGAAAAGGGGTTGATGGTATTTTAATTTGTATTTTGGGATGTTGGAATGTTGATTGTAGTAGGTGCTACTTTTTGTACTTGTATTGGAAATTTTTGGTAGACATTTTGAACATGAACTGTTGAAACTTAGATCCTGGGACTTCGTACTTTGTATTTCAATTTCGTATGGGGCATTTGTAGATGCCCTCTTTGACATAGTCATGTAGGAATCTTGTATGTGGTCCCTGGGTGGTTGTTTTTTGAACATAGAACTTGAGGAGACTTGTAAGGAAATGGTAGGCTTGGATAACCTAGGCGTTGATGTAGACTCGGAACAACTTCTTAGGCACAGATAGCCTATGCGTTCATGTAGACTTTGAATATTTGCATGAGAATCCCTGGATGTACTTGTAATTCCACTGTGGGTGTTTAAGTTTTGAAACTAACAGAAGATAGCCCCCGGGATTGAATGTTGACTTTGTACTTGAATATCTTAGTATGCCTATTCGTCGTTCTCGAAGAGAGATTTTTGAGAGCTCGCCTAGTCGAGCTGATGAGGAGGATGCCTCTGATGTGGAGGCAAGGGAACTAGAGGACGTCAAGGTTGGGGGTTTGGTCCCGCATTAGAAGACCGCTTTCGACAAGAGTGGCTGGAGGTTGAAGGATTTAGTCTTCAACCGACCCTATCATCTATCTCATCGGCCGCCTATGCTCATGGTATGCTTATTGTATTTTGCTTTGGTTTGCCTCTTTTGGATTATGCTCATTTGTATTGAATTGTTCTTGTTGTAGACCAAGCCTGTGGTTATTCGAGTTTTCTTGTCTCGGGGAGAGCTTGAGACATCTTTCAGGCATATTCAGGATCATGCCGATGAGAGGGCCTTGTGGGAGAGATTAGGCTTTTCCTCATTACGGGAGGCGGTCCAAGGCTTCGAGGGTGTCACCGCCTTCAAGGCCAGGACACATGTCCTTTTGGAGTGGTGGCGTAACACCCCGACAATTCTCTCTTCTCTAGAATAACCTTTTAATATAAAACATAGAGAATTATCAAAACATTATCGCCCGTGTGAAAACGTATCGGCTTGTATGAATATATTATGCATGAATGTGGTTTGTATGCTCGATTAGATTTAGTTCACTGAATAATCGAACCAACATCGAAACAACTAGGTCCAAAGTAATATTGAGTTTAAAATTGCCTTCCAAATCAAGCACTTTACAAAAATCTAAGGATCTAAGGTAGTAGGCTTCCGCCAAAGCGAGGTGCTATTTTTGTTGACTTAGGTGGTAAGGCATCCCAAAGGAGCACGTTGATTGTGGTTGCAACTCAAACAACAATGGCATATGTTGTGGCAAATGGATAAATTATGGTATTAATTTACTAACCAAGAGTAATTTGAAGATTACTAGCAATAGGTTTTGCTTATCTAGAATCTTAAAAGACTTAAGACATGCCAAAGCTGCTTAAGGATTTAGGACTTTTAGGGTCTTGGAATCGTTTCATTCATTTTTGGACCATGTTATATTTTTGCATGAATGAAATGTTTAATAGCTTTGATGATTGCGTGAATGCTTTTGTTTTAAGTTATTAAAGTATGATAAATGTTTTCTTTGCTAGTTCATTCAGTAGAATCGTAAATCTTCAACCTTATTGCATTCGGATAATAGAACTGCGATATTTCCTCGATCGATTGGTAACTAATTTTGAGAGCGATTCTCAAAGAAAAGGAGAGTGAGAGCGTATCTTGAATGCTATTTTCTTATAGTGATCTTCATGGTTTTTTTCAAACTAAAATTTAAATGGTAGACCAATTGGACCTCATATATTCAGAATACTGGGTAGTTTTGGAATAATGAAGTATTGAGTTAAAGACTCATGTATAACCAATGGTTAACAACCATCTTTCTTTTGATTCGATAAATGAACTAGACTCATTGGATGTTGTCATTCAAAGTGAATAAAAGAAAGGGACTTTGTAAGCATAACAAAGTAAGAAGATCAAGAAAAGGGTAAAATCTTTTGGACTATAAGAAAACGTGCTAGAAAGCATAGGAAACGGGAACAAAAGAAATGAATTTAGATATTCGATTTCTACCTTGAAGTTTATGTTAAAGAGAAACGACTTAGCAAATAAACTCCTATGGTATTAGATTACCGCTTGAGGTTCTAACTCTTGTTAAGAACTCAAATTTCGAGAGCTAAATCAGGTTATTGACCTACAAGTGGGAAATGAAGCAAAGTCGTGCTACATTAGCTGTAAGGTCATCATGTTTGTTTTAAAGTCCTTCTAAAGGCTGGAACTTAATGGCATCATGTTCCATTAATCATCAAAATCAATTTCTGTTTGGACAACGGAAAGACTCACATTCAAAGTAAACAAAAACATTCGTTGAGTGTTTATTTGAATGAAATGGTCATTTAAGGGTTGAGTCATATGATTGATTAATAAACAAACGAATCTCTTCACACTCAAACTTCAGAAGGTTCAAATCAAACATTTTGATTTGTGTTCCATATATCTTTGGCAATGTCATACGACCATATCAACAAGACAACATTCTAAGATTCCATGGCATGGATTTCTGAAAGTTAGTTAATTTAAGACACGTGGGTCTTGCTTGTTGAACATGACATAGAAATGGACTATTGTTAGAAGTTTCTAGACAATAAAGTTCACGGGCCAAAGATGGATTTTATGACTTACTATTTCACAAGAATTTGAGAAAATATGGCTATATTTACTCAAGGTGAAATATGTGAAATGCTTCAATGCAATTCACAAAAGGGTATAAAATCAACTTGGCAAGAATTTTGGAACATCTAGACTAGGTCAAGGTGATGTTTGCATGAGCCAAGAAAGATTATCTAGATTGTTTATATGGCATTATGACAATCGAATCTCCATAAGAATATGGTATGTCCAAATGGAGAAATCAGAATCTATTCGATTAACGATAATCACGACTATTTTCCTATATAGTTTCTAAATGATACTCTCAAGGGACTATCACACTAAACAAAGTTGTCAAAGCTAAGGATAAGATGTCATAAGGATTGAACTTCGGTTAAGTACATCTTTTCAGTACATATATATCTAGGGTTGTCAAACCCAATGGGAGTTAGTGTTTACATCAAACAAACTGAAGAATAGATATAAGTTTCTTTATGAGTGACTCATAGAAACAAAAGGTATTGATTCTACCACAAATCTGAGAACGTATGGTTGTTTCTCTAGATAATGTCTTTTAGGAAACCATCATATTTCCAAAAAGGCAAGTGGGATAAAAATGACCTCGAAGTGAACTTCGAGTCAAGCAACAAACAAATGTAGGATACTTAGGAGTCTTTGGAAAAGCTCCGTACTTAGAAGCCTTTGGAAGAGCTTTAGGAAGACTTTGGAAGTGCTTCAAGAGAATCCTAATACTCAAAGGACTTGAGTAATGTCTTTATAGACACTAACGTTTGATGTTCAATACCTAGGTAAATCGTATAAGGAATAAAATTCAACCAAGATAGATACATAGATATCTTGAGGAATGAAAACTATGAAGACTTTGGAAGTGCTTCAAGAACATACGAGTTACTCTGGTTAGCTACGACGAATTAAAAATTTCCAAGTATGGTTTGAGGCCATCAGAAACACAAGTATGGTTTGAGGCCATTAGAAACATAAGTATGGTTCAAGGTCATACAAAATGGTTTGATCGATCTAGACCCTTAAGAAAAAACCCTTTGGTTGAGATAACGGGTCTCTTTAATACAAGAGATCCAATATTAAAGATAACGGATCTGTAATGAGTGAAATAAGGTGGGAAAAATAAAATTAGAAAAGCAAGGGACCCGTTACTTAATTTAACGGGTCTCTTATTTATTAGAGGGCCCACAATTTTTTTGCAGAATATAAAATAGAAGAAGCTAGAGATCTGTTATTTAATTTAACGGGTCTCTAGCTTTTTCTTTTTCATGGACCCACAAGACTTCGGAGGAAAAAGAAAAGGAAGAGACCTTTTTTTGTTTGCCGGGTCTCTAGCTTTTCCTTCTTCAAAAATCTCCAACAACTATGTTTCATTGAAAGATAAATAAATCAAGGGCTAGATTTTCCATCTCTCTTCCATCGAGCACCTCTCGATCTGATCAACTAGGGTGTGAAAATCGAATCACCTAGAAGCGAACATCCAGAGTTCAACGAGCTAAAATACACTCGCATATCTGAACCAGAAGAACCTATGGCATCTGATTATGCTCAACCTCGAAAAGTTCATCGCTCTCGCCATTTTCCAGGTCTGTAACTTTTTAGCTTTAATTTCTGATTTTGTGATATTTTTGTCGATTTCATTTGAATTTCATGTTGATTTTGCTGCAACTGTGTTGCGTTTTTTCTTGTTTGTTATTGATTTCACGGAATTTAGGGGTTTTTTTTAATTCTATGGTTATGTGTTGTGAGATTAGGGTTTTGAGGGATCGATCTTCGGGAGGATTTGAGCGGAATTTGGATTTCAGATTGGTTTAAATGTTTCAGGGTATAAAGTTAATCGAGGAACTGATCGGAATATGATTGAATTTGGTTATTTTTGTGTGTTTCTTCTACGAAATGTAGTGTGTGAATTTAAGAACTATTGTTGTAATGTGACTAGTCATACTTGGTTTTGTTAGTTTCTTTGTTTGATGTGAATTGTGAAATCTACTAATTCCGTATTGCTACTAGTTCTACAAATGTTGGATTTGTACCCAACTTGAGTCAAATGGAACTGTCTAATTTTATTCTCTAATGCCACTAGGAAAGGCTTATGAAAATTGGTAGAGCTTGAGCCAAATAGGGGAGGTAATGAATAATGATGATTTGGTCATAGGTTTCAAGTTAAGGGTTAATGTTTTGAAAATAGAAATTAACAATTTACTTTATGATTGTAGTTGTAGTTGGTACGTTCCTTATTAAAGTTTGGTGTGGTGGGTACTTCTCGTCTTGCAGAAGAGTACATTTATTTTTCTGATTTAGATTCTGTTATAAGAGATCATGTTGGGTATGCTGGTTAGCATTGGAGTGTTTTTGGTTCTGCTCCTTCTCCTAGTTTGTTCAATTCTGTTTTCCTCTTATTGGTAGTCATTTTTCGTTCTGTTTTGCTCTTACTGGTGACTGTTTAAGAATTTTATTTATTTGGGTATAAGTATCATTTGCAATCAAAGGTTATACCAACAAAATTCGTGTATGACACTCTCAAAAAGTGGAGGTGATACTCTCCAATCTGATCTGACAATCCCAATTCCAATCTGATGTTGATGTATAATTCATATGTCTTGTCTTATTTTTTATTAAAAAATGGGAGTTCTGGTGATCGATGAATTTGGGAAGAAAGTGACTTTGATCAGTGGAGTTGATGATTCTTTGCAGATTAACAATAACCTTAAGTGAAATTAAAAACAAATGAAGCGATACCACGTGGAATTTTGATTCTTGTTATTAGTTCATCTTATTGGTCCATTTGGACTTATGATGTAGAGAGTTTTCCTATTGAACGAGCTTATTACAATAGGTAGAACTGCGTAAGAGAAAGGCTTAGGTGGATAACTGTACTTTGGTTTCTGACTTTCTGCGGAAGAATGTGGTTCTGCCAGGAGTTTAATACGTGTTATGTTTTAGTATTCTTTTGGTATATGTTCTTGTGTTGGAGGGAATCTTATGAAGAATATGGAGAAATGTATGTTGATCTCATGAAGTTAATGTAAATATTATCAACTTTGCACTAATACGTATTTCATATTCTACAGCTGTCTCACAGCCGCATTTAGTTGGTATAAAGGAATCTACACAGCCAAGCCCAGACAGGAATACACTGGAGGCTGGTACAGTTGGCAATATAGCTCAAGCAAGGCCTTCTGTTACGGAGGAAAGTGTTGTACAGTGGGCTAAAAATGACAAGAGAAGACTACTTCATGTTGTTTATAGCGTTGGAGATTTAGATAAGATTATAAAGTACATTTCCAATTTTAACATCTGCAAATTTTGGATTGCTTATTATGAAGCAGATGACTAATTATTGTGAGAAAACTGTAGATTCTGTACGGAGTGCCTTGGCATGAAGGTATTGCGGAAAAGAGACATCCCAGAGGAAAGATATTCAACTGCCTTTCTTGGTTTTGGACCCGAAGAGTCACATTTTACGGTTGAACTTTCACACAGTAAGCTATCTGGCTTTAAATCCATCTTTTTACAATGAACATATAGACCTATCATTTTGTTGACTTCCCTTTGCTACCGTATACTTGCTCATTTTTGTTCTGTGCGTAGTGCATCTTAAATAACAAGGTGTTGCAATTAAAACAATGGTTGCAGACTATGGAGTTGGCAAATATGATATTGGGACTTGTTTTGGTCACTTTGGTGTTGCAGTTGAGGATGTGAGTTTCCTTGAATTTCTTAGAATTTCCTGCACTAAATGATATTGATTACTATGTACTCTGGAGTTTCTTCTACGCTAAGATGAGTAGAAACTAGAAACTACAATACATTATATATCACCCTCATGAAGAATAATCTTAGACAAGTTGAAACTTGTTTATATCTATTCAGAATTTATACCTCAAAATCTTCATGGAAGTCAATTTGTTTGCTTGAGAGCTCACAACACCCCCCCCCCCCCCAATATCTTTTTGCTTAATTACTGGGTTGATATTTTTTGTATTCTGCCTCCATTTCGTATTTACGTTAATATTTATGTTTTGCATTGAGATTAACTGATTAAGGAGAGTGAAAAGCAAATAAAAAAAGTGGGCCAGTGAGTGGATCCTAATTTAAGAGAAATGTGGAGATATAAAACTTACAAAAGTAGATGTTAACTCAAATGTGGAACATCCCAAAATAGAACATGTTGACTTAAATATGGGTATTTTCCTATCACGAGCCTTCTTGGCTTGTATGTTTTCCTATTGCATCAGATATGAATAACCTGCCTTATAATGAACATCTTTTATTCAAGTTGATTGAGAAAAGTAGTTATTGATCTTTTGCAAGCTTCTAGCATCACTGCAGCCTTTTTTGCTTCTTTTCACATTTCTCATTTCCTTCTCATTTTGGACTCTTTTCTTTGTTGAAGGTCTTGAGTTCTTTAGAAATTAGTCTTTGGTTGAATGTACTACCAGGGTATGAGAATATGGCCAGTTATTAAGGATACTTCTCTGATGTAGGTTGCTAAAACAGTAAGCCTTGTAAAGGCAAAGGGTGGAAAGGTGACACGAGAACCTGGTCCAGTCAATGGTGAAAGTTCTGTTATTGCTTTTATAGAAGATCTTGATGGTTATAAGTTTCAGCTGTTGGAAAAGGCACCAACATTGGAACCCCTTTGCAAGATAATGCTTAGAGTTGGATATGAAAATTTTAGTAATATCATATCCAAATATTTGTGTCTGCAATTTATGATTATTTGTAGCCGATCTGTTTGTCCTGGATTGTGTGGTTATTTACAGTTTTCCAATGTCTTGGTTCTAATTTTTTTTCCTCTGATTAACACAGTCCCACAAACATAGTATACCCATCTTGTTGCATTTAATGCTCACTTTTACATGGAGCCAGAGACCTCAGATAGTGGTTCGATGACAATTGGGGCTGCTGGTGGTCGTGGGGGTATCACTTTAGCAGGCGGGCGAAGTACAAGATCTCCTACTTCTAATTAAATTGTGCGACCTCTTCCTGGCCTGAAAGAGAAAGTTAAGAATGTCATGTTTTAAGAACGTTAAGAACGTTACTGTTGGGCCTCGGAGCCTCAGAGTTTGGCTACTGAATGGTATGTTGCGTGGTCTGCGTTTGTGTGTATGCGACTTATTGGTATTTGATCACTTCTCTTTCAAGTACTTTGACTACATTGTTTTCTTTCATTTATCTTGTCTGACATCTTGTGAGCTGAATTATGAACTTGCTATGAAGATTTGCTCCATACCCACCTAGACCACGCACACTTGGGCATATATTATGGCAGACTTGTGCACCAGCACCGTGGTTGCGTTTTATCACTGTAAAAGGTAGGTTTGAAGAATCTGCTAGTTTCTCTGCGTATCTCTTCATACTTAGTTGCAAGACTGCTTGCTATCTTGTCTTTTGGCGAATAGTTTTGTTCAAAGCGAGTCGAAAATATTCCCTGTCATTCTTGTAGCCAAATGACAACTAATTTGTGGAGCTTCTGCAAGATCTTTGGGTATTGTTCAAGTATACTTGCGTTGCCCTAATTCCTGAGTTTTAGCTGATTTTCTTTTGATAGTTGCTGCGTAATTTTGAATTTGAACTTGTCTGTTTATAATAAATTCACCGTCCATGTTCATAAAGGTTTGTCTTTTATTACCGAATTGCAAACAAGTACATCTTAAATCTTACACTGTTGTTGTAATCTGTCATTCTTACTTGGATACAGTAAACTGAAGTATGGAACTTTTAATAGTGCAAGCTACTCGGGGTATGGAAAGCTTCTGAAAAGATAGTGCTCAGTATTATAAATGTCATATTTCTGCAATATTTGAATCCTGATACGATATTGTTTTACTAGAAAGATTATGTTATTTGCCATATTCCATTATGTGTGAATTAGTGTCTGGTGAATGAACAAGATATCCATGTTGCTCGTTTTAGATGACTTCCTGTGAAATAAATTGTTCTTTGGAAAGTTAACTTTGATATCCACTGATCCTCAATCATTTGTAACAAGCATCAATTGTTTTGACCACCAACAGTCCAATTATGAACCTCAAAACCAGGCTCTGAAAACTTATAAATGGACATCCAGTTTGTTCTATGAGTTCCGAATGGGGTATGAAGTGATGTCATGTGGGTTTGCTGCTGCAACAGGCCTCTGGTGGTGTTTTTTTTTGTTGTGGATCAGTGGGATTGCAGTCCTGTTAGAATTTCAGTTGGTTGGTGTTGTTGGATGGCTACCTGCTATTTTTTTTGGAGTTTTCTTGGTGCCTTAATGTTGATGCCCTTTAGTTTAGGCAACCAAATAAATTACCCTTAATATATTGCTGGTTGGTATTCAAAGTTACATTTAACTGTTTATATTTTTCTCATCATTCATGTTATCGTAAATCGGTAAATGAGTCGGTTTTTACAAATTATCCTTTGTTTAACTACTAATTATGCTACTTATTACAGTTTTATGAAGAAACTTATTCATCAGAAAATGAGGATGAGGTTAGAGACATGTGGGTCGAGTATTTGCTCAAGCATGAAGCAGATGAAGAAAACCAAGTTGATGGTATGAAAATAACTCCACTAGTTTCGGTTCCAATTGTTGGTAAATTGGCATGAATGATTATATTTTGAAATTGATTTTTGTTTTACGTTTTTGGAAATTGCGATGTAAATCTTTGACGTTTATGCAAATTACAATTTATGCAAAAGCTTGCGTTTTGAGCATTACTTGTGGGAAATATATTTTTTTGGTAATATATGGATTATGGAATTGTTCTCAAATTATTACAAATTATGTATTATAGCAGATTAGCAGGTGTGGTTTTGTGGTTTTGTGCGTTTGATTCCTGCTGCCCGATATTTATAGAGGTGTAAACGCAGGTGTATTATGTATGTTAATTCTGAATTGGCGTAGCTGGCTTCTGCTATTATCGATTTTTTAAAAAAAAAAATAAGGTTGCAAAGAGACCCGTCAGGTGTAATAAAGGCTCTCTAGTTATAATAATAAAACAATTCAAAGAGACCTCATATCTAAGATACGAGGTCTTAATTTGTGAAAAATAATAATAATAAAAATAACAAAGAGACCCCCTATCTTATATATGAGGTCTTAACTAAATATTCAAAGAGACCTCATATCTTACTTATGGGGTCTGAACTTTTTAACAAACAGATCTCACATCTCTATTAAGAGGTCTCTTCCCCTTCTAAAATATTTTCTCCAACATTTACAGAAGAGACCCCCTTTCTTACGTGGAGGTCTCTAACTTTTAACAAACAGACCCCCTCTCGATGAGGGGGTCTCTTTATCAAAGAGACCTGTGAGATAGAGACCCCTTGAAAGGAGATCTCTTAAGCCATTTTGGAAGGGTCTCTTTGCCATTTTTTGTAGTATGAGGCCATTTTATCCGAAGTATCTTCATCTTAAAGAATCAAATCTATGATTTGGTTGATTTGCATAAAGGGTTCACTCCCATAAGTTGCAAACATGTTTTCTAAACATAGAACGTTGATTTGCATAAAGGGTTCACTCCCATTAGTTGCATAAATGTTTTCTAAACATACAAACGTTGATTTGCATAAAGGGTTCACTCCCATTGGTTGCAAACATGTTTTCAAAACATACAAAGATGATATTGTATACACATACAAAAGAAAATATAGATTGGTGGTTAAAGATTATAAACAACTTCACGACGTTGATAATGTTCAAATCTTTTTCACCAAGTCGGAATGCTTGAACTATTTTGGATAAATCTAGCAATCATTGCATATGGCAATATGGTAATTGGAAAACGAAACACCTTCCTCAATTGGACTTGTAGAAAGAAATTGTGTACATCACACAATGTAAAAGTTTTGGATTCTAGATAAAAGAGCAAGCTTAAGAAATCTATTCGTAGATTAAAGCATGCAAGTGGGAATTGGAACATAGTTTTCAAAAAGTCTATTAATCATGGCTTTATGAAAATATGGATCATCTTGTAGATAAGGAGTTTAGTGGGAGCTAAGTCAAGTTTATTGGTTCTATATATATGAGATACATATCTCTCTATTGAAAATGACATTCAAATTCTATATGATTAGATTTGAAAGTATTTGTCAATATTAGAACCATGGCGAAACTTAGAACATACTGGGTTAAAGATCTATTGGATAGGATCTAAAGCATTGTTTGGATTCTGTAAAAATAATTACTAAATCAAACACAATACAGAGACTCAAAAGAGACTCTCAATCCATATGAGTAAATATAAGTAATGAATGCTTTAACTAAGTATAAAGCTAGGCTGTTATCACTAAAGTTAAACATGAAGGACCTTGAAGAGGTGCCTTCACCTCATATCACATGGAAATGCCAAGATTTTAGCAAGATTCAGTATCTCTTGAAATAGAATAAAGCTAAAAGTTACATGAATAAATTTTAAAATGCGAATGTTTTTTGCATTACAATCAATCATGTATGATGTGATATATAGATCGGCAAGATAACTCGTGAACATTAGGTCGTGACGAGTTTATACCAATCTCTATTGATCTAGATAAAAGATCATTAAAAGAATATCAAGAACATCCAACACATTTGGATACGTAGGATGAGCACTTGATGAGAGGATGTGAAGATGAACTAAAGTTTTGATGCTATATGCATTTGCCTAAGCAAAAGTTGAATCTTGTTGTTAGGCAAACCACAAACATACACGGGCAATTAGTCTGATTAAAAGGTCGTAACATAGGTTCTAAACCATATGTGATGCATAGGAAACTGAATCTATGATTAGTTTCCAAGTTCTCAGTTGAAAGATGTATCTCCCACATCTCTGTGAACTGGTTGGAGCATTCCAAAAGGGAAGCATCATTTGAAATTCTACATAATTGAAATGAATTCATTATTGCCTAAGAAGCAACAGAAGGGAATTGTTTTTAGTGGGAGTTCTTCGATGAACTCAGGTTGATCATGTTAGGTTATGATACATATAAACGAATATAAATCATGCGGAAAAACCATAAACGCCAGGATTCCAAATTAATTGCCACATAACAATTAGCATAATTAGGATGCATACTCTTTGTAGCGTGCCCTCCCTTGCTGCGCCCGAACCGAACAAGAACAAGTCTTTAGGACTCCAAGTGTCGTCCCTCCGTAGAAAGTCCACAGCACGTCCAGATCCGCCTTAAGATTGACCAACTAGAATCGCCCTTAAGGTACTTAAATATTCGGCTATATGAGCAAGGTGTTTGACTGAATTTTTGGCTCAAATTCTTACCTTTGAATACTTCAAACTCGTTATAAATTATGAGCCTTGATCTCATATTTATAGGCCATAGAATAAGTAATCGAATAATACTAGGATACGAATTAATTAAATTAGAATCCTAGCAGAACTCTAAATTAATTAATTTATCTTTTTAGGATTAGGAAATTTAATCATCAAACAAATCCTATACGCTTTAGGTTTCGTATGTGAACACAAACACACACGCACGCACATCAGCCCACGAGGGGCGCCATGCGCGCGCGCGCAACCCGAGCAACGCAGCCCACTCGCCACGAAGCCCACGAGCTGCCGCAGCCTTGGGCGCGCGCTGGGCCTGCCTTGCGGTGGGCCTGGCGCAGCCTTGGGCTGGCGTGTTGTGGCGCGTGATTCCCTTGCTGGACGTGGGCCTGGCTTCGTGCTGGGCCTTCGTCTAGCTAGCTCGTCCGATGCTAATTCGTACGACGCGCGCGCTTCCGATTAATTTCCCGATTCCGGAATTCATTTCCGATACGAACAATATTTAACATTTCCGATTCCGGAATTAATTTCCGTCTCGAACAAATATTTAATATTTCCGTTTCCGGAATTATTTTCCAATTCCGATAATATTTCCGATTCTGACAATATTTCCGTTTCCGGCAATATTTCCGATTCCGGCAATATTTCCATTTCCGATAATATTTTCCGATACGTACCATGTTTCCGTTTCCGGCAACATCTACGACTTGGATAATATTTATATTTCCGATAGGATCCATATTTTTGTTTCCAGCAATATCATCGTTTCCGGAGTATTCATTTACTTGCCTTTGACGATCTCAGCTCCCACTGAAACCAAGATCCGTCGATTCCGAATATGCATTGGATAGAGTATTTAATGCCATTAAATACTTGATCCGTTTACGTACTATTTGTGTGACCCTACGGGTTCAGTCAAGAGTAAGCTGTGGATTAATATCATTAATCCACTTGAACTGAAGCGGCCTCTAGCTAGGCATACAGTTCAGTTGATCTCACTGAATTATTAACTTGTATAATTAATACTGAACCGCATTTATTAGACTTATCATTAAATGCATACTTGGACCAAGGGCATTATTTCCTTCAGTCTCCCACTTGTCCTTAGGGACAAGTGTGCATTTCCTAATTCCTTTGTCACTCGATGCTTGCTCTTGAACATAAGGTAAGAGTTGTCATCCTTATTATGTCCAGAGGTGTTTCTCGGTTTCAGAGTTCAACTGATCAAATAAACAGATAATCATAGCCTATGATTCATCTGAGCACGGCCATGCATTTTACAGTTTCTAGCTCTCCGAGTGGCCTTGTACAACTTTCAGCATCTCATCCCGATTTATGGGAGGACAATCCCAATCTTGCAATCTTGAGATTAGACTTCGTTTGATAGGTGATTACCTGAGCGTTGCCTTTATAGCCTCCTTTTACGGTGTGACGGTTGACAACGTCAAAGTAAGCAGTTCTCAAACAAGTAATCTCAAATCACTCAGGTATTGAGGATTAGTGTCTAATAATTTTAATGAAATTTTCTTATGACAGATTTTCATCTCTTACAGTAAAGTTTCATAGGTCTGTCCGATACTAGTCTTCCCAAAGTAAGTATCTATGAAAATGATTGCAACATTGCCATGTCCACATAGTTCAAGAAATAGAACTACTAGTCATCTTGCATTCTAGTCGTCTAACGTTTTCTATGTGTCCATCTTTATAGAAAACTACAACCAAGGACCTTTTTCAACTTTTGACATTCAAGTTCACTTGATAGACATTTCTTAGTCACAGGACTGGTCCTAACAGTCTATCTTGAATATATCGTCAAATTGAAGGGACTCATAATTTAATACTAAACTAAGATTAAATGGAATATGAAAATACATTTCATATATGATAAATGTTCAACCCCAATATTTTACAACCATGGGCCTCAAACCCATCTTTAAAACAGTTCATGGAATTCAAAGCTATGCTTGATTTCCAGTGCTACAACTTGAGTGTTGCTTCTCACTTGTTGCATAGGTTTAGTTATCATGCTTTGCCAATCTTAATATCCTTTTCATCGAATGTTCTTCGAGATATGATGATAAGATCTTTTGAGTATGTTTATTTTGTGATCTAGTCTTTCTTGCTACATTAGTGGTTCTACGCATTTTGCAATGAAGAACCATTAAGTCAACAGACATGTGATCTACCCAAGTTCAGTGAAGAGCACTTTAATGTAAACAACCCTGTTTTATTGCTTCTTAGGCAATAAGTACTTTTACTTCAACTGTATAGGTTTCTAGTGATGCTTTGGTTGGATTTACTTATCCAAGCAGTTCACAGATATGTGGAAGACTTTCCAGCTGTATCTTAGAACATAGAAATTAATATTTAATTTCCTACGCAATAACTCATGGTCTCCAATCCATGTTGCCATTTCAAAACACGATGCTCTATAGCTCGTCCTTGCCAATGGTTAACTCCAAAGGGATCTTGCTTGATCCTTTGCCAGTGTTTATGCGTGTAGCATCAATATTTAGCATATCTTTATTTCCTTGAATCAAGAACAAATTCTATGTACCCTTTCAAGTACCATAAGTTATCCTTGATCTCAATCTAGTTGATCTTCACTTAGATCAATAGAGATTGGTATATGTTCGTCATGCCTAAAGTCATACGATACGTTTTTGGCGATCCTCATATTATATCATACATGATAAATTCGTTTGCAGAATAATTCCCAATTGAATTCTATTCATGTAACTTTAGCTTATCTAGTTTCAGTAGATACTAAATCCAGCTAAATTCTTTGACATATAATATAGGTTAAGAATATCATTTAGAATCTTTGATGTTTAACTTAGTAAATGCTTATACATAGTTCAAACATCATTTACTTAGATTTATTCATATGGGTCGAATGTCTCCAATGGAGTCTTTCGTGTTTGATTTAGTAAATGCCATTACTTAATCCAAAACAATATTATAAGATCTTTGTAAATAGATCTTAATACCCAGTATGTACTAAGTTTCTCCATGGTCTATCATTGATGAATAATTTCAAATCTAAGTCATTAGCATTTGAATGTCCTTTCACAATAGAGAGATATGTGTGTGATACACATAGGACCAATTTTTTTTTTTTTTTTTTTTGTACTCACACTAAACTTCTTATATATCTATAAGAATCATGTATATTTTATGAAACTAAAATACTTATTATCTTCACTACCATACATTTCCAATTCCCAATTGCTTGCTCAAATCTTTACTTAGATTTCATAAGCTAGCTTTCCTTTTCAAGCATTTATTTGGATCCACAAATCCTATGACATACCATGTACATAGTTTCTTCCAACATTTGATTGAGGAAGATGTTTTGTCATCCAATTGCCATATGTACCAATATGAAATCATTGCTTGATTTATAGACTTGAGCATTACGATTATGCATGAGGCTTCAACACAATCCACGCCGTGATTTTTATTGTAACCTTTAGCAACTAATCTAGCTTTGTGTTGTGAACACAATTTCATGTTTGATGGTTTTCATCCTTAAAACAAACCTGCAACCAATAGGTGTGAAACTATTCTTGCAAATCAACAAAATGTCAATTTTGTCATCAAAACATTGATTATGTTTTATGGCCTTTAACCATCTAAAACATTTGAGTCTATATATGGCCTCTAACCATTTTAGGGAATCTATGTTTCGTCATAGCTTTCTCACAAGTCACAAACTCATTAATCTACATGATAATAGTTTGACTGCAAGTTGTAGGTTTCTTCGCTATCTAATAGAAGAATCGCATAGTTTCAATGATCTGAACTCCATGTTTCTTCACTATCTAATAGAAGAATCTCATAGTTTCAGTGACTTGAACTCTATGCCTACTTGGGTATAGAACATCGATCAAACAATAGAATATCAATAGCCACTTGAAAGTCCTTTGAATATTTTGTTCTCCTTGAAGCACTTGTAAGGTCTTCTAAGAGATGTCTATTCTTTGAAGCCACTTCTAAAGTCCTTAAGGAATAAGTGTTAGGATTTTCTGAGTAACTTCGAAAAGCCTCCGGAATGTCCGTTTATGTTTGTTGTTCGCATCGAAGACTTTCGAGGTCTTTTTTCTCCCACTTGTCATTTTGGAAACGAATCTCCAAAAGGACATTATTTCGAGCAAACAAACATTATGTTCTCAAAAATTCGTGGTGGAAACAATACCCTTGTGTCTCATTTAAATAAATCACAATGAAACATATATCTATACTTGGGTCTTAGTTTGTCGAATAACAAACACTAAGCTCCCACTGAGTTTAGCAACTCTTTAGATGTATATTATTGAAAAGATATTCTGAAATTACTTTTCAATAGCTTTGACGAATTTGGTTTAGTTTGGTGGTAGTTGAGCATTTTTGTTTTAGAAATTATAGGAAAAGTCTTTATGATTCCTCATTGATCGAATCAAGTACTAATTGACTTCGATCATTCCAACTTTGATATGCCATATCTTATGGAGCTAGATTGTGAAATTACAACACACAATCATTGATGATCATTCTTTACTTAAGTAATCATCAAGATGATCTAACCTAGATCTTTATGATTTCTTGCCAAGTGGATTTTATACTTCTGAATCTTTGAACTAGCCAAACAGATTCAAATTTATATCACTTTGAGTAAATAAATCCATATTAACTCAAATCTAGGTGGAATAATAAAGTCATAAAATCTTTCTTTAGCTTTGAACTCTATTGTCTAGGCGTTCTAACAATAGTTCATATCTTTTGTTACTTCCAACAAGTAAAACTAACTCGTCTTGAATGATCTAGAAATCAATCAACTTTCAAAAGTCCATCAAAATAGAGCTTTAGAAGGTTAACTTGTTGATATGGTCTAAGCAACAATGCCAAAGATTAGTGGAACTCAAATCAAGAGATTGATTTGAACCTAGTAAAGTTCTTATTGTTAAAGTGTTGTTTGTTTTAATCAAGAATATTGACTCAACCCGTAAATGACCATTTCATTCAAATAAACAAACAAACATTGTTTTTGTTTTTCTTGAATGTGAGTCTTTCTGTGTTTGAAGCAGAAATTTAGGTATGATGATTATGGAACAAAAATAGCCATTAAGTTCCAGCCTTTGAAAGGACTTAAGAAAAACTAGATGACGCTACAACTAATGTAGCATTGACATGCTTCATTTCCCATGTGTAAGTCATTAGTGTATCCTAGCTTCCATTGTTTGAGTTATTACCGAAGTAAGAACCTCAAGCGGTATATGATACCAAGGAAGTTTGATTGCTAGGTTACTTTTCTTTAAACATAAACTTATAGGTAGAAACGAAATCGTCAAATTTCTTTCATTTGTTCCTTGTTTTTCTATTTCTTGTACCCTTTCTTATAGACTTAAGAATTGACTTCTGTAGTGTTGACTTTTATACTTTGTTAGACATGTCCAATGTCACTCTATCAAAGTTCTTACCATTTAATTTATGTTGAATACTCTGTTTCAACTAGATGATCTTACCAGAAGCTTCTAAAGTTCTCTAAGCATCGATCTATTCGAATGTCTAGGGACTAGACTCATTCGAGAATTAAATGGAAAAAGATATTAGGTTGTTAACCATTGGTAAAGCCGAGCGTTTAAACTCAATGCTTTGTGATCTCAAAACTACATTGTATTTTGAATTCACAAGCACCAATCGGTTTGCCATTCGACTTTGATATTCGAAAACAACCATAAAAGTCGCTAAAAGAAACGTACATTTTTAAATTGCTCATTTTCTCTCATTTCCGTGAATCGTTCTTGGATTCACTACCAATTGAGGAAATTTACTGTTACCTTTCTAAAAGGGTTTACTGCAGTGCAAGATATTTAATTATAAACAATAATTAAAACATACATTGAAGCATGCAAAGTCTAAACATTTATCATGAGTAATAACTTGAAAATTAAAGCAATCATGCAGTTTAAATAAGTCATTGGCATTTTATTCGAATTTATTGTTCCGAAAGGTGTGAATAAAATGATTCCAAGATCCTTAAATCATTGAAGAATTAAGCACATTATGTATTTAGACTCAATTCTAAAATATTTTAGGTAAGAAAAGCCTTTGCTAATAGTCTAGAAACTACTCTTGGTTGATAGGTACGTCTAAGAACTTATTAGGTAAACCTATCTCATTTGCCACGACATAAAAGGACTCCTTACTTATATCGTTGAGTTTCACCAAAACTAACATGTACTCACAATTATTTGTGTACCTTACCCCTTTAGATTCAATAAGTAACACCTCGCTATGGCGGAAAACTATTACTAAGATTGATGTAAAGGTTATCCAAGTAAGTTTTATTTTGGCATAGCACCTTTTAACTCAATTTTAAAGTTTGGAACTTAAGGCTCTTACTATGTTGGTTAGATTTTTAGTGAACTAAAATCCTTAATCATGCAACATAGTCAAGCCATAATCTCATGCATGATTAAGACATATTTAAAGCAATAAATAACTTAAAACAAGCATAAGACATAAATGTGATCTAGTATGGCCCGACTTCATCTTGAAGCTTCAACTTCAAAGTCCGTCTTGAAAATGGATTGGAAACTCCGTCTTGAATTTCACCATGGGAGGCGCCATTTTCTTCAAATAGGATAAGCTATAATTAAACTAATTACAACTGTTTGATGGTACGCATACCATATTTAAAAGCAATAAAATTTGGTACTTTAGACCAATATTACATTCAAATTAATGGTACGCAGACCATATTTTCAATCCTATTTGGGCCATACATACTAGTCACTTTTCAATAACCTGCAAAACAGTACATATACAATATATACCATTCACCCATTCATTATCATGAATGGCCCACATAGCTGGTTAGTAGAACATGTTATGCATCACATAAATATTTGCAGGAATTAATCAAGGGCACCAATAATCTACCAATTATTCAGTCCTTATTCATTCTAATCAAGTTGTTTAACCTTAAAGGAATGTAGACCTAATCAAGAGTTTATGACTAAAATGCTCCCACTTAAACCAATAAATTCACATGCTTTACTAATTTTAAACATAAAAATGTATTTCCTAGTCTAACCGGAAACGTACAGATTTAATTAAAATTTAAAGCTCATATAAATTTATAATTGAATCCATTTAATTTATTTTTCAGTTGAATTAAATGAATTTAAATTAATTCAAGGTTTTAATTTTAGTAAAATAATTAGTTTAAATAAAATTTATAATAATTAGATTATTCAAAATTAAATTCCGAGAAAACAATTTAAATTACGAATTTTAAAATTAATTAAAATCGTTTCCGAACTGAAAATTTAAAATTAAAATCAAAACGCATCAATCGTAACAAGACGAGGCACTTGGGCTTGCGCCCAAGCCCCGTCGAGTGCACGAGGAAGCAACGCCCCTTGACTGATCGTACGACATCACACGAGCAGGCCACACGCAACGCAGCAAGCCCAGGCCACGCTGCGCGCAGCCTGCCTCACTCGACGCATCTGGTTGCTTCGCTGGGCGCGGCAGCGCGCGCTGTGCTGCAGCACGCTCGCTGCCCACACGCGACTGCTCGCCTGGCTTGCGCCAATGCCCATCGCCCACTCGCCCACGCTGCACACAACACTCGACACAAGGGCAGAGTGCTGCCTTGTGCTCGTGTGCTATGGCCCTTGCTCGCTGCATTGTACCGCATGGGCGACGTGAAGGAAATAATGCCCTTGGTGCAAGTATGTATTCAATGTTAAGTCTAATAAATGCGGTTCAGTATTAATTAACAAGTTAATAATTCAGTGAGATCAAGTGAGCTGAATGCCTAGCTAGAGGCCGCTTTAGTTCAAGTGGAATTAATGATATTAATCCACAGCTTACTCTTGACTGAACCCGTAGGTTCACACAAATAGTACGTAAAGTATTTAATAGCATTAAATACTCCATCTATGGATATTCGGAATCGACGGATCTTGGTTTCAGTGGGAGCTGAGATCGTCACAGGCAAGAAATGCATACTCCGGAAACGATGATATTGCCGGAAACGGAAATATGGATCGTATCGGAAATATAAATATTATCCAATTCGTAGATGTTGCCGGAAACGGAAACATGGTACGTATCGGAAAATATTATCGGAAATGGAAATATTGCCGGAATCGGAAATATTGCCGGAAACGGAAATATTGTCATAATCGGAAATATTTTCGGAATCGGAAAATAATTCAGGAAACGGAAATATTAAATATTTGTTCGAAACGGAAATTAATTCCGGAATCGGATATATTAAATATTGTTCGTATCGGAAATGAATTCCGGAATCGGGAAATTAATCGGAAGCGTATCGTACGAATTAGCATCGGACGAGGCCTGCCAGACGAAGGCCCAGCACGAAGCCGGGCCATCGCCCAGCAAGCCAGCGCGCCACAACGCACCAGCCAAGGCTGCGCCAGGCCCACCGCAAGGCAGGCCCAGCGCGCGCCAAGGCTGCGGCAGCGTGTGGGCCTCGTGGCAATGGGTTGCGAGCTCGCGGGCTGCGCGCGCGCGCATGGCGCCCCTCGTGGGCTGCTGTGCGTGCGTGTGTGTGTTTGTGTGCTATACGAATCCTAAAGCTGTCAGGTTTCGACATATGATTAAATTCCTAAACCTAAAAGGATGAATTAATTAAATAAGAATTCTATTAGGATTCTAGTTTAATTAATTACTATCCTAATAGGATTCCAGTACCTTTTCCATACCTCTATAAATAGGTGCCTAGGGTCATAATTTATAGACACAATTAAAAGTATTCAAGTATTCAAAGTGATTTTTGAGAGCAAAAATTCAGTCATATAATTGCCTACAACAGCCGAAAATTCTAAGTACCTTAAGGGCGTTCCTAGTTGGTCAAACTTAAGGCGGATCCGGACGTGCTGTGGACTATCTACGGAGGGACGACACTTGGAGTCCTAAAGACTTGTTCTTGTTCGGTTCGGGCGCAGCTAGGGAGGGCACGCAACAAAGTGTATGCATCTAAACTATGCTAAATGATTATGTGTAAATAATATGCTTTCCTGGCTTTATGGTTTTTCCGCATGATTTATGTTTTGTCATATGAATAATAACCTAACAGTGGTATCACGAGCCTCTTATTATTTTCATAATCTAAATTGCATGAACATGGTTAAATATTACAAATTTGAAAGAATTAAAAGGGGTGATTAATTTTCGTAATTGTTAATTAATTGCAAATTGCGTTTATTTAATTATACGTACGCAGTTTTTCGGCAGTTTCTTCGTTACTCATCCAAATCGAGTGATTTTTGTGTCAATTCCGCATGTAAAAGGCATTCTAAAATTTTGACAAAAGTAGTATTTTTCGGCCGAACCCAGAATTCTCAAATTCGAAGCCTAACTATGACTTTTCGGAGGTTTTAGTTTTTCGAATGCAAAATTTCGTAAATTTAAGATGCTAAATTAAATATTTGCGATTCTTGTTGATAAATCTTGAATTTTTGATTGACCTACTGTATATGTTTAACAAGTTTGAATGCCTAGCATTGTTAATTATGCAATCTAATTTGTAATTATGATTAATTTGTTGAAAATTGGAATAATTTAGAATTAATTTGATTTTCATAATTAGTTATAATTTAATTAGAAACCTATGATTAAAAACCACCATAAAAATTGTAAATTTATGTTAAATTTTAAATTTTTATGACCTAGACTTGAATCCATGTTAATCGGAAATCAATTAAATAATAAATTTTCGATTTTTCGCCCTAAAATTATGAAATTAATATTATTTATTAATTTGTCATTAATTTTGAATATAAATTTTAATTTTTTATGCGACTCGCTCATATAACTTGCACGCACAAAGCAATGGACGCTACGTGTTACCCTTAAGGGGTGTTGTATAGTGCGGGCATGCGACGACGAGCAAGGGAGCTCGTCGGCCATGCGGTACGAATGCAGCGAGCAAGGGCATGGTGCACGAGCACAAGGCAGCAGCCCTGCCTTGTGTCGTTGGCTGTGAGCCATGGGCGTGTGGGCAGGGGCGAGAGCAAGGCACGAGCAGTCGCGTGTGGGCAGCAAGCGTGCTGCGCCATAGCGCGCACTGCCTCGCGCAAGCATGCAGAGCCTCGCGCGCAGCGAGCGCAAGCTCGCGTGCCACGAGCGCTACGCACAGCGTCGATGGCTCGCGCGCAGCGAGCGCCAGCTCGCATACTGCTGCCTCGTGCGATGACAGCAAGCTCGCGTGCGGGAAAGGCAGGCGCGCATCGAGCGATGGCTCGCGTGCATCGAGCGCTGGCGCGCGCAGCGAGCACCAGCTCGCGTGATGCCTTACGATGGTGAGCAGCAACGAGGCGACGCAGCGCATGGGCTGCGCGCACATGGCCAGCGATGGCTGTGTGCGTGTGGCCCATGGGCGTGCGTTGCGTGGGATTGTTGCGTTGCGATTAGATCGTTTTGAAATTTTAATTTGAAATTTTTAGTTTACGTAATTTTAATTAATTTTAAAATTAATAATTTAAATTATTTTCTTGGATTTTTAATTTTGAATATTGTAATTATAATAAATTGGAAATTTTGGTATTTACTACCTTTATAATACACCACTTTTGTATTTATTACCTTATGAAATTTTTATTTTAAATTACTACCTTAAACTTCCAGATTTTTTTTATTTACTACCACTTTATAGCTTTCTCATTTTAAAATTAAGTTATCTCTTTCGTTTCTTAATCGTTTAAAGTGATTCGAAGTTCATTATTTTCGTTTTTCTATAGGGATTTCATTGAGCACGTCATTTCAAAAAAATTCGTTTGATAATTCATAAATATTTGATAATTTTAAAAATAATATTTAATTTGTTTAAACTTTTACGAAATGTTAAAAGGTAAGATCCCTATGGAATCCTTACATATAAATGAGAAGAATGAGCTTTGAATCACTTAAAATGATTAAGAAACGAAAGAGATATCTCAATTTTAAAATGAGAAAACTGTAAAATGGTAGTGAATACAAAAAAAATGGAACTTTAAGGTAGTAATTTAAAATAAAATTTCCATAAGGTAGTAAATACAAAAGTGGTGTATTTTTAAGGTAGTAAATACCAAAAAATCCTA
This sequence comes from Spinacia oleracea, assembly GCF_020520425.1. Taxonomy (NCBI): domain Eukaryota; kingdom Viridiplantae; phylum Streptophyta; class Magnoliopsida; order Caryophyllales; family Amaranthaceae; genus Spinacia; species Spinacia oleracea. Next base: position 58,865,284 of record NC_079487.1, read on the forward strand.
ATAAATTTTATTTATTCTAATTATTTTACTAAAATTAAAATCATGAATTAATTTAAATACGACTGAAATTAAATTAAATTTATGGATTCAATTATAAATTTATATGAGCTTTAAATTTTAATTAAATTTGTATGTTTCCGGTTAGACTAGAAATACATTTTTATGTTTAAAATTAGTAAAGCATATGGATTTATTGGTTTAAGTGGGAGCCCTTTTTAGTCATATACTCTTGATTAGGTCTACAAATCCTTAAGGTTAAAACAACTTGATTAGAATTAATAAGGACTGAATAATTTGTAGATTATTGGTGCCCTTGATTAATTGCTGCAAATGTTTATGTGATGCATAATGTGTTTTACTAACCAGCTATGTGGGCCATTCATGATAATGAATGGGTGAATGGTATATATTGTATATGTACTGTTTTGCTGGTTATGAAGTGACTAGTATGGCCCAAATAGGATAGAAAATATGGTCTGCGTACCATTAATTTGAATGTAATTGGTCTAAAGTACCAAAGTTGTTTTTCAATTCAAATATGGTCTGCGTACCATCAAATAGTTGTAATTAGTTTTAATTATAGCTTATCCCATTTGAAGAAAATGGTGCCTCCCACGGAGATTTTCAAGACGGACTTTGAAGTTAAAGCTTTAAGATGAAGTCGGGCCATACTAGATCACATTTATCTTATGCATGTTTTAAGTTATTTATTGCTTTTAAATATGTCTTAAAATGCATGAGATCAAAAGCTTGATTATGTTGCATGATTAAGGATTTTAGTTCACTTAAAATCTAACCAACATAGTAAGAGCCTTAAGTTCCAAACTTAAAAATTGAGTTAAAAGGTGCCATGCAAAAATATACACTTGCTTGGATATCCTTTACATCAATCTAGTAATAGTTTTCGCTCAGCGAGGTGTTACTTATTGGTCCTAAAGGGGCAAGGTACACAAATAATTGTGAGTACATGTTAGTTTTGGTGAAACTCAACGATATAAGTAAGGAGTCCTTTTATGTCGTGGCAAAATCGATAGGTTTACCTAATAAGTTCTTAGACGTACCTATCAACCAAGAATAGTTTCTAGACTATTAGCAAAAGGCTTTTGCTTACCTAAGATGTTTTAGGACTAAGTCGACAAACTGTGCTTAGTTCTTCAATGATTTTAGGATCTTGGAATCATTTTATTCACACCTGCCGGAACACATAACTTGAATAAAATGCTTAATGAACATTGAATTATGCATGTATGCTAGAATTTAAGTTTATTAAGAGAAACTGTGAATGGTTATTTATTTGTTTATTCTTTTCAATTGTAGTTTTATCTATGGCAAACAACAATCAAAACATCATCATGGGTTCTGAGCTTATGGTCAAGCTGAACCTAGCAAATTTTCTTGAATGGGAAGCTAAGCTAGTTGAAATAGTCAGACTCAATGGACTTGAGTATGTACTGACCAATCCCATGCCAAGCTACTATGCCAGAGACATGACCCCTGAGAGATTTTACGCCTGGGATGCGGATCTCAAAAAGGTTATGAGTCTCATGCTGAACAATATCCCTGATGATTGGGCTAGAAGGTTTGTAGCCTATGAACCTTTTACGCTCATCAAGAATCTGAGGGATATCTGTCGTGGAAGCACGGAGGACAAGGACCTGAACGTCCATGAGTTGATTGAATCAATGTCTGGTCTAAAGGTTAGTTCTCCCAACAGGTGTTATAGGATGGAAGTCCAAGAAACACATGTTCAGCTCCTTCGCACTAAACAGAGGGTAGGCGTCCCACTAAGGTTCCATGTGGATCTTATGCGTTCATACTTTGATCGCCTAAGTCTACTAGGAACACCAATAAGCGAAAGGATGGCAGTCTCTATCTTGCTCAATTCACTACACAGTGGGTTTGGTCGCTTCAAGAAACTATACCTAAGTGAACCAAGAGAAGAAACAGTTGCAGAATTTGTTCACCTTGTCAGAAAGGCTGAAATAATCCTGGACTGTGAAGCCAAAGATTTACTCAAGGCTAGAAGGAGACCGTTCAAGAAAAGTGGAAAGTCCAAGGGCGATGCTAAATCAAAGCAGGACAAGTCCACATCAAGCTGTCTTTATTGTGATGGAATAGGCCATTACAAAAGAGAATGTCCAAAGCTAAAGGAAGTTCAGAAGAACGGAACAGTCGTTCCATCTTCAGGTATTTTCGTTATAGACTGTATACTTGCTAATTCAACTTCTTGGGTATTAGATACAGGTTGTGGCTCACACTTATGTTCCAATCCACAGGGACTAAGAAGAAGTAGAAAGTTAAGCAAGGGTGAAGTCGACCTACGAGTGGGAAATGGAGCACGGATTGCTGCATTAGCTGTAGGAACTTATTATTTGTCGTTGCCCTCCGGGCTAGTTTTGGAACTGGAAGAGTGTTTCCATGTTCCAAGTCTTACTAAAAACATCATTTCAGTTTCTTGCTTAGATGCTAAGGGATTTTCCTTTTTAATAAAAGACAATAGTTGTTCGTTTTATTTTAAAGAGATGTTTTATGGATCTGCTAGATTAGTCAATGGACTTTATTTATTAGATCACGACAAAAAAATATATAACATAAGTACCAAAAAGGCCAAAAAGGATGATTCAGATCTCACCTATCTGTGGCATTGTCGATTAGGCCATATAAACTTGAAACGCTTAGAAAGACTTCAAAGGAAGGAATTCTAGAACCATTTGACTTAGAGGATTATGGTAAATGCGAATCATGTTTACTTGGCAAAATGACAAAGCAACCTTTCTCTAAAGTTGGAGAAAGAGCAAATAAACTATTGGGTTTAATCCATACAGATGTATGTGGACCAATGAGTACAAATGCTAGAGGTGGTTTCAGCTACTTTATCACTTTCACTGATGACTTCAGTAGATATGGTTATGTCTACCTAATGAAGCATAAGTCTGAATCCTTTGACAAATTCAAGGAATTTCAGAGTGAAGTAGAGAATCAATTAGGCAAGAAGATTAAGGCACTGCGGTCTGACAGAGGCGGTGAATATCTGAGCTATGAATTTGATGACCATCTGAAAGAATGTGGAATTCTATCAGAATTGACTCCTCCTGGAACACCACAATGGAACGGTGTGTCGGAACGGAGGAACAGAACCTTGCTAGACATGGTCTGGTCAATGATGGGTCAGGCCAAACTTCCATTAGAATTTTGGGGACATCCACTAAATACAGCTGCACTCACTATAAATAGAGCTCCGTCTAAAGCTGTCGAAAAGACTCCATATGAGTTATGGTTTGGAAAGCCTCCAAATGTGTCTTTTCTTAAGATTTGGGGATGTGAAGTATACGTCAAACGATTAATTTTAGACAAACTTCATCCAAAATCTGACAAATGTATCCTTGTGGGCTATCCAAAGGAAACAAAGGGGTATTACTTCTACAATACATCTGAGAACAAGGTATTTGTTGCTCGAGATGGTGTCTTTTTGGACAAAGATCACATTTCCAAAATGACAAGTGGGAGAAAAGTAGACCTCGAAGAAATTCGAGTCGAACAACAAACTCTAGAGAATTCTCAAGATGACATTCAGGATGAAACTCAAAGATCTTTAGAAGAATCTGGTGAGAATCATGGTCAATCTAGAAATGTTACCCCGTGTAGATCGCAAAGATATAGATCTCAACCGGAAAGGTACTTAGGTATTTTGACGAACGAGAGCTATGACGTTCTATTACTTGAAAGTGATGAACCTGTGACTTACAAACAAGCTATGACGAGCCCTAGCTCCAAGCAATGGCAAGAAGCCATGCAATCTGAATTAGACTCCATGTCTGAAAACCAAGTATGGGATTTGGTCGATTTGCCAGATGGCTACCAAGCCATTGGAAGTAAATGGGTTTTCAAACTGGAAAAGGACAAGGATGGGAAACTTGAAGTTTTCAAAGCTAGATTGGTTGCAAAAGGTTACAGGCAAGTCCACGGTGTGGATTACGATGAAACCTTTTCACTAGTTGCAATGCTAAAGTCTATTCGGATAATGTTAGCAATCGCTGCATATTACGATTACGAAATATGGCAGATGGATGTCAAAACTGCTTTCTTAAACGGCGTTTTAACAGAAACTGTGTTTATGACACAGCCTGAAGGTTTTGAGGATCCAAAGAATGATAAAAAGGTATGCAAGCTAAAAGTCAATCTACGGAATGAAGCAGGCATCCAGGACCTGGAATATACGTTTTGATGAAGCAGTCAGTGACTTTGGTTTCATCAAGAACGCAGACGAATCTTGTGTATACAAGAAGGTCAGTGGGAGAAAAATTGCTTTCCTAATATTATATGTCGACGACATATTACTTATCGGAAATGACATTCCTATGTTGAACTCTGTCAAGATTTGGCTTGGGAAATGTTTTTCGATGAAAGATCTAGGAGAAGCACAGTATATATTGGGCATCAAGATTTACAGAGATAGATCTAAAAAGATGATTGGACTTAGTCAAAGCACTTATATCAATAAGGTGCTTGATAGGTTCAAGATGGCAGACTCCAAGCGAGGCTACCTACCCATGTCTCATGGAATAACTCTAAGCAAGATTCAGTGCCCAAAAAGAATTGATGAGCGTAGACGAATGAATGGGATTCCATATGCATCATTGATGTTAGGTTATGATACATATGACAATTCATAAATCATGCGGAAAAACCATAAAGCCAGGAAAACATATTATTTACACATAATCATTTAGCATAGTTTAGATGCATACTCTTTGTTGCGTGCCTTCCCTAGCTGCGCCCGAACCGAACAAGAACACGTCTCTAGGACTCCAAGTGTCGTCCCTCCGTAGATAGTCCACAGCACGTCCGGATCCGCCTTAAGATTGACCAACTAGAATCGCCCTTAAGGTACTATTATTTTCGGCACTTTATAGGCAAATGTATGACTGAATTTTGCTCTCAAAAACTCACTTTGAATACTTGAATAATCTATGTAAATATGTGACCCTAGCTAGGCACCTATTTATAGAGTTTTGGAAAAGGTTTTGGAATCCTATTAGGATACTAATTTATTTAATTATAACCCTACTAGGACTCTAATTAAATAATTATTATCTAATAGTTTTAGGATTTAATCATATTTCGAATCCCGATCGCTTTAGGATTCCCGCACAAGCATTGCACGAGCACCGTACACCCGCGCAAGCCTTGCGGCCCACGCTAGGCGCACAGCGCTCAGCCCACTGCTGCTGTGCTCTCGCGCGCGCGCCCCTGGCCTTGGCTGGGCCTGGCCTTGCGCTGGGCCTGGTCGAGGCTTGGCACGCGATGGTGCGTGTTGGTTCGCTGGGCGATGGCCTGGCTTCGTGCTGGGCCTTCGTCTAGCGGGCCTCGTCCGATGCTAATTCGTACGATACGCTTCCGATTAAATTCCCGATTCCGGAATTCATTTCCGATACGAACAATATTTAATATTTCCGATTCCGGAATCAATTTCCGTTTCGAACAAATATTTAATATTTCCGTTTCCGGAATTATTTTCCGATTCCGATAATATTTCCGATTCTGACAATATTTCCGTTTCCGACAATATTTCCGATTCCGGCAATATTTCCATTTCCGATAATATTTTCCGATACGTACCATGTTTCCGTTTCCGGCAACATCTACGACTTGGATAATATTTATATTTCCGATACGATCCATATTTCCGTTTCCGGCAATATCATCGTTTCCGGAGTATTCATTTCTTGCCTGTGACGATCTTAGCTCCCACTGAAACCAAGATCCGTCGATTCCGAATATCCATAGATGGAGTATTTAATGCCATTAAATACTTGATCCGTTTACGTACTATTTGTGTGACCCTACGGGTTCAGTCAAGAGTAAGCTGTGGATTAATATCATTAATTCCACTTGAACTGAAGCGGCCTCTAGCTAGGCATTCAGCTCACTTGATCTCACTGAATTATTAACTTGTTAATTAATACTGAACCGCATTTATTAGACTTAACATTGAATGCATACTTGGACCAAGGGCATTATTTCCTTCAGTCTCCCACTTGTCCTTAGGGACAAGTGTGCATTTCCTAATTCCTTTGTCGCTCGATGCTTGCTCTTGAACATAAGGTAAGAGTTGTCATCCTTATTATGTCCAGAGGTGTTTCTTGGTTTCAGAGTTCAACTGATCAAATAAACAGATAATCATAGCCTATGATTCATCCGAGCACGGCCATGCATTTCACAGTTTCTAGCTCTCCGAGTGGCCTTGTACAACTTTTAAGCATCTCATCCCGATTTATGGGAGGACAATCCCAATCTTGCGATCTTGAGATTAGACTTCGTTTGATAGGTGATTACCTGAGCGTTGCCTTTATAGCCTCCTTTTACGGTGCGACGAATTACGTTTGATAGATGACTTCCTGGTCTATGGTGGAGATGATGAATTAATTGTTAAAGGCTATACGGACGCAAGTTTCCAAAAAGACAAAGATGATTTCAGATCACAGTCTGGGTTTGTCTTCTGCCTCAACGGAGGTGCAATAAGCTGGAAAAGTGCTAAGCAAAGCACCATTGCGGATTCTACAACTGAAGCGGAGTACATTGCTGCACATGAAGCAGCAAAGGAAGCTATATGGCTAAGGTAGTTCATAGGTGAACTTGGTGTAGTCCCCTCCATTTAAGGACCAATAGCCCTGTAGATAGTGCTGTGGACTATCTACGGAGGGACGACACTTGGAGTCCTAAAGACTTGTTCTTGTTCGGTTCGGGCGCAGCTAGGGAAGGCACGCAACAAAGAGTATGCATCTAAACTATGCTAAATGATTATGTGTAAATAATATGTTTTACTAACCAGCTATGTGGGCCATTTCAACCGGAAAAGTCTCAGGTTCATCACTTTCAAGTAATAGAACGTCATAGCTCTCGTTCGTCAAAATACCTAAGTACCTTTCCGGTTGAGATCTATATCTTTGCGATCTACGCGGGGTAACATTTCTAGATTGACCATGATTCTCACCAGATTCTTCTAAAGATCTCTGAGTTTCATCCTGAATGTCATCTTGAGCATTTTCTAGATTTTGTTGTTCGACTCGAATTTCTTCGAGGTCTACTTTTCTCCCACTTGTCATTTTGGAAATGTGATATTTCTCCAAAAAGACACCATCTCGAGCAACAAACACCTTGTTCTCAGATGTATTGTAGAAGTAATACCCCTTTGTTTCCTTTGGATAGCCCACAAGGATACATTTGTCAGATTTTGGATGAAGTTTGTCTGAAATTAATCGTTTGACGTATACTTCACATCCCCAAATCTTTAGAAAAGACACATTTGGAGGCTTTCCAAACCATAACTCATATGGAGTCTTTTCGACAGCTTTAGACGGAGCTCTATTTATAGTGAGTGCAGCTGTATTTAGTGCATGTCCCCAAAATTCTAATGGAAGTTTGGCCTGACCCATCATTGACCTGACCATGTCTAGCAAGGTTCTGTTCCTCCGTTCCGACACACCGTTCCATTGTGGTGTTCCTGGAGGAGTCAATTCTGATAGAATTCCACATTCTTTCAGATGGTCATCAAATTCATAGCTCAGATATTCACCGCCTCTATCAGACCGCAGTGCCTTAATCTTCTTGCCTAATTGATTCTCTACTTCACTCTGAAATTCCTTAAATTTGTCAAAGGATTCAGACTTATGCTTTATTAGGTAGACATAACCATATCTACTGAAGTCATCAGTGAAAGTGATAAAGTAGCTGAAACCACCTCTAGCATTTGTACTCATTGGTCCACATACATCTGTATGGATTAAACCCAATAGTTCATTTGCTCTTTCTCCAACTTTAGAGAAAGGTTGCTTTGTCATTTTGCCAAGTAAACATGATTCGCATTTACCATAATCCTCTAAGTCAAATGGTTCTAGAATTCCTTCCTTTTGAAGTCTTTCTAAGCGTTTCAAGTTTATATGGCCTAACCGACAATGCCACAGATAGCTGAGATCTGAATCATCCTTTTTGGCCTTTTTGGTATTTATGTTATATACTTGTTTGTCGTGATCTAATAAATAAAGTCCATTGACTAATCTAGCAGATCCATAAAACATCTCTTTAAAATAAAACGAACAACTATTGTCTTTTATTAAAAAGGAAAATCCCTTAGCATCTAAGCAAGAAACTGAAATGATGTTTTTAGTAAGACTTGGAACATGGAAACATTCTTCCAGTTCCAAAACTAGCCCGGAGGGCCACGACAAATAGTAAGTTCCTACAGTTAATGCAGCAATCCGTGCTCCATTTCCCACTCGTAGGTCGACTTCACCCTTGCTTAACTTTCTACTTCTTCTTAGTCCCTGTGGATTGGAACATAAGTGTGAGCCACAACCTGTATCTAATACCCAAGAAGTTGAATTAGCAAGTATACAGTCTATAACGAAAATACCTGAAGATGGAACGACTGTTCCGTTCTTCTGATCTTCCTTTAGCTTCAAGCAATCTCTCTTCCAATGCCCCTTCTTCTTGCAGTAGAAGCATTCGGATTCAGAAGTGGGTTGAATGACCTTCCTCTTTACAGATTTGGCGCCAGTTTGCTTAGTTGGGCTGGCCTTGTTGCCACCTTTCTTAGCATTCCTCTTCTTTCCAGATTTCTTGAACTTGCCCCCACGCACCATAAGCACATCCTGCTTATCACTTTTGAGCGTCTTTTCAGCGGTCTTCAGCATACCGTGAAGCTCAGTGAGCGTTTTGTCCAGACTATTCATACTGTAGTTCAGTTTGAACTGATCATACCCGCTATGAAGAGAATGGAGGATGGTGTCTATAGCCATTTCCTGATAAAATTGATGATCCAGCCGACTCATATTCTCAATGAGTCCAATCATTTTGAGAACATGTGGACTTACGGGCTCGCCTTTCTTAAGCTTGGTCTCAAGAATTTGCCTATGAGTCTCGAATCTTTCGACTCGAGCCAGATCTTGGAACATGTTCTTCAACTCACTGATGATTGTGAAAGCATCTGAGTTGATGAACGTTTTTTGCAGATCCGCACTCATGGTGGCGAGCATTAGACATTTCACATCCTTGTTGGCATCAATCCAACGATTGAGGGCTGCCTGAGTGACCCCGTCGCCTGCGGCTTCGGGCATAGCCTCTTCTAGGACATACTCCTTTTCTTCCTGCATAAGAACTCTTTGCAAGTTCCTTTGCCAGTCAAGGAAGTTTTTCCCGTTCAACTTCTCCTTTTCGAGAATTGATCGAATGTTGAATGAATTGTTGTTTGCCATATTAAAAACTACAATTGAAAAGAATAAACAAATAAATAACCATTCACAATTTCTCTTAATAAACTTAAATTCTAGCATACATGCATAATTCAATGTTTATCAAGCATTTTATCCAAGTTATGTGTTCCGGCAGGTGTGAATAAAATGATTCCAAGATCCTAAAATCATTGAAGAACTAAGCACAGTTTGTCGACTTAATCCTAAAACATCTTAGGTAAGCAAAAGCCTTTTGCTAATAGTCTAGAAACTATTCTTGGTTGATAGGTACGTCTAAGAGCTTATTAGGTAAACCTATCGATTTTGCCACAACATAAAAGGACTCCTTACTTATATCGTTGAGTTTCACCAAAACTAACATGTACTCACAATTATTTGTGTACCTTGCCCCTTTAGGACCAATATGTAACACCTCGCTGAGCGAAAACTATTACTAGATTGATGTAAAGGATATCCAAGCAAGTGTATATTTTGGCATGGCACCTTTTAACTCAATTTTTAAGTTTGGAACTTAAGGCTCTTACTATGTTGGTTAGATTTTAAGTGAACTAAAATCCTTAATCATGCAACATAATCAAGCTTTTGATCTCATGCATTTTAAGACATATTTAAAAGCAATAAATAACTTAAAACATGCATAAGATAAATGTGATCTAGTATGGCCCGACTTCATCTTGAAGCTTTAACTTCAAAGTCCGTCTTGAAAATCTCCGTGGGAGGCACCATTTTCTTCAAATAGGATAAGCTATAATTAAAACTAATTACAACTATTTGATGGTACGCAGACCATATTTGAATAGAAAAACAACTTTGGTACTTTAGACCAATTACATTCAAATTAATGGTACGCAGACCATATTTTCTATCCTATTTGGGCCATACTAGTCACTTCATAACCTGCAAAACAGTACATATACAATATATACCATTCACCCATTCATTATTATGAATGGCCCACATAGCTGGTTAGTAAAACACATTATGCATCACGTAAACATTTGCAGCAATTAATCAAGGGCACCAATAATCTACCAATTATTCAGTCCTTATTAATTCTAATCAAGTTGTTTTAACCTTAAGGATTTGTAGACCTAATCAAGAGTTTATGACTAAAAGGGCTCCCACTTAAACCAATAAATTCATATGCTTTACTAATTTTAAACATAAAAATGTATTTCTAGTCTAACCGGAAACATACAAATTTAATTAAAATTTAAAGCTCATATAAATTTATAATTGAATCCAAAAAGTTTAATTTAATTTCAGTCGTATTTAAATTAATTCATGATTTTAATTTTAGTAAAATAATTAGAATAAATAAAATTTATTATAATTACAATATTCAAAATTAAAATCCAAGAAAATAATTTAAATTATTAATTTTAAAATTAATTAAAATTACGTAAACTGAAAATTTCAAATTAAAATTTCAAAAACAATCTAATCGCAACGCAAACACCCTACGCAACGTACGCCCATGGGCCACACGCACACAGCCATCGCTGGCCATGTGCGCGCAGCCCATGCGCTGCGTCGCATCGCTGCTGCTGCTATCCTTCGCAAGCCATCACGCGAGCTGGTGCTCGCTGCGCGCGCGCCAGCGCTCGATGCACGCGAGCCAGCGCTCGCTGCGCGTGGCATCGACGCTGGGCGTAGCACTCGTGGCACGCGAGCTTGCGCTCGCTGCGCGCGAGGCTCCGCGCGCTTGCGCGAGGCAGTGCGCGTTGTGGCGCAGCTGGCTTGCTGCCCACACGCGACTGTTGTGCCTTGCATTCGCCCTCGCCCATTCGTCCATTGCTCATAGCCCACGACACAAGGCAGGGCTGCTGCCTTGTGCTCGTGCACCATGGCCTTGCTCATTGCATTCGTGCCGCAGGGGCGACGAGCTCCCTTGCTCGTCGTCACATGCCCGCACTATACAACACCCTTAAGGGTAATACGTAGCGTCCATTGCTTTGTGCGTGCAAGTTATATGAACGAATCGCATAAAATTTAAAAAATTTATATTTAAAATTAATGACAAATTAATAAATAATATTAATTTCATAATTTTAGGGCGAAAAATCGAAAATTTATTATTCAATTGATTTCCGATTAACATGGATTCAAGTCTAGGTCATAAAATTTAAAATTTATCATAAATTTACAATTTTTATGGTGGTTTTTAATCATAGGTATCTAATTAAATTATAATTAATTATGAAAATAAAATTAATTCTAAATTATTCTAATTTTCAACAAATTAATCATAATTATAAATTAGATTGCATAATTAACAAGGCTAGGCATTCAAACTTGTTAAACATATACAGTAGGTCAATCAAAAATTCAAGATTTATCAACAAGAATCGCAAATATTTAATTTAACATCTTAAATTTACGAAATTTTGCATTCGAAAAACTAAAACCTCCGAAAAGTCATAGTTAGGCTTCGAATTTGAGAATTCTGGGTTCGGCCGAAAAATACTACTTTTGCCAAAATTTTAGAATGCCTTTTACATGCGGAATGGACACAAAAATCACTCGATTTGGTTGAGTAACGAAGAAACTGCCGAAAAACTGCGTACGTATAATTAAATAAACGCAATTTGCAATTAATTAACAATTACGAAAATTAATCACCCCTTTTAATTCTTCCAAATTTGTAATATTTAACCATGTTCATGCAATTTAGATTATGAAAATAATAAGAGGCTCGTGATACCACTGTTAGGTTATGATACATATGACAATTCATAAATCATGCGGAAAAACCATAAAGTCAGGAAAACATATTATTTACACATAATCATTTAGCATAGTTTAGATGCATACTCTTTGTTGCGTGCCTTCCCTAGCTGCGCCCGAACCGAACAAGAACAAGTCTCTAGGACTCCAAGTGTCGTCCCTCCGTAGATAGTCCACAGCACGTCCGGATCCGCCTTAAGATTGACCAACTAGAATCGCCCTTAAGGTACTATTATTTTCGGCACTTTATAGGCAAATGTATGACTGAATTTTTCTCTCAAAAACTCACTTTGAATACTTGAATAATCTATGTAAATATGTGACCCTAGGCACCTATTTATAGAGTTATGGAAAAGGTTTTGGAATCCTATTAGGATACTAATTTATTTAATTATAACCCTACTAGGACTCTAATTAAATAATCATTATCTAATAGTTTTAGGATTTAATCATATTTCGAATCCCGATTGCTTTAGGATTCCCGCACAAGCATTGCACGAGCACCGTACACCCGCGCAAGCCTTGCGGCCCACGCTAGGCGCACAGCGCTCGGCCCACTGCTGCTGTGCTCTCGCGCGCGCGCCTTAGGCCTTGGCTGGGCCTGGCCTTGCGCTGGGCCTGGTCGAGGCTTGGCACACGATTGTGCGTGTGGGCTCGTTGGGCGATGGCCTGGCTTCGTGCTGGGCCTTCGTCTAGCGGGCCTCGTCCGATGCTAATTCGTACGATACGCTTCCGATTAAATTTCCGATTCCGGAATTCATTTCCGATACGAACAATATTTAATATTTCCGATTCCGGAATCAATTTCCGTTTCGAACAAATATTTAATATTTCCGTTTCCGGAATTATTTTCCGATTCCGATAATATTTCCGATTCTGACAATATTTCCGTTTCCGGCAATATTTCCGATTCCGGCAATATTTCCATTTCCGATAATATTTTCCGATACGTACCATGTTTCCGTTTCCGGCAACATCTACGACTTGGATAATATTTATATTTCCGATACGATCCATATTTCCGTTTCCGGCAATATCATCGTTTCTGGAGTATTCATTTCTTGCCTGTGACGATCTCAGCTCCCACTGAAACCAAGATCCGTCGATTCCGAATATCCATAGATGGAGTATTTAATGCCATTAAATACTTGATCCGTTTACGTACTATTTGTGTGACCCTACGGGTTCAGTCAAGAGTAAGCTGTGGATTAATATCATTAATTCCACTTGAACTGAAGCGACCTCTAGCTAGGCATTCAGCTCACTTGATCTCACTGAATTATTAATTTTTTAATTAATACTGAACCTTATTTATTAGACTTAACATTGAATGCATACTTGGACCAAGGGCATTATTTCCTTCAATTGATTGGTTCAATAATGTATGCTATGATATGTACACGCCCAGATGTTGCGTACGCACTCAGTGCTACGAGAAGATACCAGTCAGACCCAGGAGAGGCGCATTGGACTACTGCCAAGAATATTCTGAAGTACCTGAAAAGACACAAAGATGACTTCCTGGTCTATGGTGGAGATGATGAATTAATTGTTAAAGGCTATACGGACGCAAGTTTCCAAACCGACAAAGATGATTTCAGATCACAGTCTGGGTTTGTCTTCTGCCTCAACGGAGGTGCAGTAAGCTAGAAAAGTGCTAAGCAAAGCACCATTGCGGATTCAACAACTGAAGCGGAGTACATAGCTGCACATGAAGCAGCAAAGGAAGCTATATGGCTAAGGAAGTTCATAGGTGAACTTGGTGTAGTCCCCTCCATTAAAGGACCAATAGCCCTGTATTGCGATAATAACGGAGCTATTGCACAGGCAAAGGAGCCTAGACACCACCAGAGAGTCAAGCATGTACTTCGTAGATTTCACCTTCTACGAGAGTTCGTTGAAAGAAAAGAAGTCGAGATAAACAAGATTGGAACTGATGACAACATATCAGATCCATTGACTAAACCTCTGCGCAGGCGAAGCACAACTCGCACACTGCAGCTATGGGAATCAAGCATATTGGAGAATGGCTTTGATATCCCTGTTTAATGTTTTAAAGTTTTAGAGTTTAAATCTTTGTTAAACATTATTGGTTAATCATTCACAATAAATGAAAAGAATTCATTTTTCCATTTAATTTGTGGTTTATTAAATGATGAGTCCCTTCAATTTGACGATATATTAAAGATAGACTGTCAGGACCAGTCCTGTGACTAAGAAATGTCTATCAAGTGAACTTGAATGTCAAAGGTTGAAAATGGTCCCTAGTCGGAGTTTTCTATAAAATTGGACGCATAGAAAACGTTAGACGATTAGAATGCAAGATGACTAGTAGTTCTATTTCTTGAACTATGTGGACATGGCAATGTCATAATCATTTGCATAGATACTTACTTTGGGAAGACTAGTATCGGACAAGACCTATGAAACTTTACTGTAAGAGATGAAAATCTGTCATAAGTAAATTTCATTAAAATTATTAGACACTAAATCCTCAATACCTGAGTGATTTGAGATTACTTGTTTGAGAACTGGTTGCTTTAACGTTGACCAACCGTCGCACCGTAAAAGGAGGCTATAAAGGCAACGCTCAGGTAATCACCTATCAAACGAAGTCTAATCTCAAGATCGCAAGATTGGGATTGTCCTCCCATAAATCGGGATGAGATGCTTAAAAGTTGTACAAGGCCACTCGGAGAGCTAGAAACTGTGAAATGCATGGCCGTGCTCGGATGAATCATAGGCTATGATTATCTGTTTATTTGATCAGTTGAACTCTGAAACCGAGGAACACCTCTGGACATAATAAGGATGACAACTCTTACCTTATGTTCAAGAGCAAGCATCGAGCGACAAAGGAATTAGGAAATGCACACTTGTCCCTAAGGACAAGTGGGAGACTGAAGGAAATAATGCCCTTGGTCCAAGTATGCATTCTATTTGAAGTCTAATAAGTGCGGTTCAGTATTAATTAACAAGTTAATAATTCAGTGAGATCAAGTGAGCTGAATGCCTAGCTAGAGGCCGCTTCAGTTCAAGTGGAATTAATGATATTAATCCACAGCTTACTCTTGACTGAACCCGTAGGGTCACACAAATAGTACGTAAACGGATCAAGTATTTAATGGCATTAAACACTCCATCTATGGATATTCGGAATCGACGGATGTTGGTTTCAGTGGGAGCTGAGATCGTCACAGGCAAGAAATGAATACTCCGGAAACGATGATATTGCCGAAAATGGAAATATGGATCGTATCGGAAATATAAATATTATCCAAGTCGTAGATGTTGCCGGAAACGGAAACATGGTACGTATCGGAAAATATTATCGGAAATGGAAATATTGCCGGAATCGGAAATATTGCCGGAAACGGAAATATTGTCAGAATCGGAAATATTTTCGGAATCGGAAAATAATTCAGGAAACGGAAATATTAAATATTTGTTCGAAAAGGAAATTAATTCCGGAATCGGAAATATTAAATATTGTTCGTATCGGAAATGAATTCCGGAATCGGGAAATTAATCGGAAGCGTATCGTACGAATTAGCATCGGACGAGGCCTGCCAGACGAAGGCCCAGCACGAAGCCGGGCCATCGCCCAGCAAGCCAGCGCGCCACAACGCACCAGCCAAGGCTGCGCCAGGCCCACCGCAAGGCAGGCCCAGCGCGCGCCAAGGCTCTGGCAGCGTGTGGGCCTCGTGGCAATGTGCTGCGAGCTCGCGGGCTGCGCGCGCGCGCATGGCGCCCCTCATGGGCTGCTGTGCATACGTGTGTGTGTTTGTGTGCTATACGAATCCTAAAGCTGTCAGGTTTCGACATATGATTAAATTCCTAAACCTAAAAGGATGAATTAATTAAATAAGAATTCTATTAGGATTCTAGTTTAATTAATTCGTATCCTAATAGGATTCCAGTTCCTTTTCCATACCTCTATAAATAGGTGCCTAGGGTCATAATTTATAGACACAATTAAAAGTATTCAAGTATTCAAAGTGATTTTTGAGAGCAAAAATTCAGTCACATAATTGCCTACAACAGCCGAAAATTCTAAGTACCTTAAGGGCGTTCCTAGTTGGTCAAACTTAAGGCGGATCCGGACGTGCTGTGGACTATCTACGGAGGGACGACACTTGGAGTCCTAAAGACTTGTTCTTGTTCGGTTCGGGCGCAGCTAGGGAGGGCACGCAACAAAGTGTATGCATCTAAACTATGCTAAATGATTATGTGTAAATAATATGCTTTCCTGGCTTTATGGTTTTTCCGCATGATTTATGTTTTGTCATATGAATAATAACCTAACAGTAGATGTTGCCGGAAACGGAAATGTGGTACGTATCGGAAAATATTATTGGAAATGGAAATATTGCCGGAATCGGAAATATTGCCGGAAACGGAAATATTGTCAGAATCGGAAATATTATCGGAATCGGAAAATAGTTCCGGAAACGGAAATATTAAATATTTGTTCGTATCGGAAATGAATTCCGGAACCGGGAATTTAATCGGAAGCGTATCGTACGAATAATCATCGGACGAGGCCTGCCGGACGAAGGCCCAGCACGAAGCCAGGCCATCGCCCAGCAAGCAAGACGCGCGCC
Source organism: Spinacia oleracea (assembly GCF_020520425.1). Taxonomy (NCBI): domain Eukaryota; kingdom Viridiplantae; phylum Streptophyta; class Magnoliopsida; order Caryophyllales; family Amaranthaceae; genus Spinacia; species Spinacia oleracea. Next base: position 58,881,866 of record NC_079487.1, read on the forward strand.
AGCGCCTAGCCCAAGGCAGCTCCAGGCCCACCGAAAGGCAGGCCCAGCGCGCCAAGGCAAGGCTGCGCAGCGTGGGCTGCGTGGGCCGAGCGCACGCGTGCGGGCGCCCTTGTGGCTCCGTGCGTGTGTGTGTTTGTGTCCATGCACAATTCCTAAATCTATTAGGATTTGGTGTATAATTAAATTCCTATTCCTAAAAGGATTATTTAATTAATTAGAGTCCTTGTAGGATTCTAAGTTTAATTAAATCGTATCCTACTAGGATTCCAATTCCCTTTCCAAACCTCTATAAATAAGGGCCTAGGGTCATAATTTATGCACACGGGATTGAAGTATTCTAAAGGTAAGTTTTGAAAGAAAAATAAGCCAAACACTTGCAAACACATTAACCGAATTTCCTAGTAACCTTAAGGGCGATTCTAGTTGGTCTGAAAACTTCATTTGAACATTATTTTTTGAATACTTTGCCCATGTGACATTCATGGTTATTTCAATTAGCATGTTCGGTTTTGGTGCCGAGCATTGTCGTCGTAGGAGGCCTAACAACGACACAAAGAGTTATTTTATTTTTTACAAGTCGCTTTTTAGAATCGAGTGCCTTTCATACGCCCTCGCAACAATTTTTTCAAAAAGTTTTTTTTTGCTACGTATATTTTTTTATGCGCGGGCACCGAGGCTGCTGTGCCTGACCAAAAGGCCAGGCAGCAACTTCAGCGCCCAGCAGTGGGCGTGAGAAATTTCGGCGCCAAGCCAGGGGCGTTGAAAATGCGTCCCTGGCTGGTTCTCGTTTTCAGTTTTCGTCTACTTTTGTTTTTACGACTTTAAATTTGCGTGCTTGCCTTATAACGTCCTTTACGCGTTGTGCAGCGTTTGTGGGATTCGTTACGGCCATCCCGAGCGTCGCTTATTTTTGTGGCGATCGTTCGGGCTTGCGGAACACGTATTTTGGTATAACTCTTTGGCCAATTGGTTCATGAATGTTTGGGCAATTCTTTTTAAGGTCCTTAGTTTTCTAGCATTATTTGTCTAGCATTTTTCGTACGCACAATCATAACATAGTCACACAGTTCGCTACACATAACTACATTACAAACATGGATTTGAAAATTAAATATGTCACGTAGTTTATGATAGGCTTCTATGGGTAGTATTTGCGCCTGGCTTGGTACCGCTTCTATCGTAGATCCAACACATGCCCCGATCGAGGTAGTGTCTTCAACAGACGAATTTCGCTCAAGAGGCAAACCCGCAAGTGCAAGCCAAGGGGGCATGCAGGCGAGAGGGACCTAATGAGCGAGCGATTGGGTTCGGGATAGGTGTACTACCTGCACAAGTATCGAGTGGGCAACAATCGCGGCGTATGCACCCCCCTATTGGCGAAAAAAAGGTATCCTTAGTCCCAACTCCCGAGGGAGCCGAGATTCGTTATGCGGTTCTGCCCGTTCACATTAATATGCTGATTTTCAGGTCGTCCCAACTTGATGGGGAAATAAACGCGCGGTAGGATCGTTTCACCTTTCGGCTATTTTGATTACCTACAAGCACGAGTATTTCCTGTTAGGTTATGATACATATGACAATTCATAAATCATGCGGAAAAACCATAAAGCCAGGAAAGCATATTATTTACACATAATCATTTAGCATAGTTTAGATGCCTACACTTTGTTGCGTGCCTTCCCTAGCTGCGCCCGAACCGAAGAAGAACAAGTCTTTAGGACTCCAAATGTCGTCCCTCCGTAGATAGTCCACAGCACGTCCGGATCCGCCTTAAGCTTGACCAACTAGGATCGCCCTTAAGGTACTTAGAATTTTCGGCTATTGTAGGCAATTATGTGACTGAACTTTTGCTCTCAAAAATCACTTTGAATACTTGAATACTTCAATTGTTGTATCTATAAATTATGACCCTAGGCACCTATTTATAGAGGTATGGAAAAGGAACTGGAATCCTATTAGGATACGAATTAATTAAACTAGAATCCTAATAGAATTCTTATTTTAATTAAATCATCCTTTTAGGTTTAGGAATTTAATCATATGTCGAAACCTGATAGCTTTAGGATTCGTATAGCACACAAACACACACAGGCACGCATAGCAGCCCACGAGGGGCGCCATGCGCGCGCGCGCAGCCCGCGAGCTCGCAACCCATTGCCACGAGGCCCACACGCTGCCGCAGCCTTGGCGCACGCTGGGCCTGCCTTGCGGTGGGCCTGGCGCAGCTTTGGCTGGTGCGTTGTGGCGCGCTGGCTTGCTGGGCAATGGCCCGGCTTCGTGCTGGGCCTTCGTCTGGCAGGCCTCGTCCGATGCTAATTCGTACGATACGCTTCCGATTAATTTCCCGATTCCGGAATTCATTTTCGATACGAACAATATTTAATATTTCCGATTCCGGAATTAATTTCCGTTTCCTGAATTATTTTTCGATTCCGATAATATTTCCGATTCTGACAATATTTCCGTTTCCGGCAATATTTCCGATTCCGGCAATATTTCCATTTCCGATAATATTTTCCGATACGTACCATGTTTCCGTTTCCGGCAACATCTACGACTTGGATAACATTTATATTTCCGATACGATCCATATTTCCGTTTCCGGCAATATCATCGTTTCCGGAGTATTCATTTCTTGCCTGTGACGATCTCAGCTCCCACTGAAACCAAGATCCGTCGATTCCGAATATCCATAGATGGAGTATTTAATGCCATTAAATACTTGATCCGTTTACGTACTATTTGTGTGACCCTACGGGTTCAGTCAAGAGTAAGCTGTGGATTAATATCATTAATTCCACTTGAACTGAAGCGGCCTCTAGCTAGGCATTCAGCTCACTTGATCTCACTGAATTATTAACTTGTTAGTTAATACTGAACCGCACTTATTAGACTTAGCATAGAATGCATACTTGGACCAAGGGCATTATTTCCTTCAGTCTCCCACTTGTCCTTAGGGACAAGTGTGCATTTCCTAATTCTTTTGTCGCTCGATGCTTGCTCTTGAACATAAGGTAAGAGTTGTCATCCTTATTATGTCCAAAGGTGTTCCTCGGTTTCAGAGTTCAACTGATCAAATAGACAGATAATCATAGCTTATGATTCATCCGAGCACGGCCATGCATTTCACAGTTTCTAGCTCTCCGAGTGGCCTTGTACAACTTTTAAGCATCTCATCCCGATTTATGGGAGGACAATCCCAATCTTGCGATCTTGAGATTAGACTTCGTTTGATAGGTGATTACCGGAGCGTTGCCTTTATAGCCTCCTTTTACGGTGCGACGGTTGGTCAACGTCAAAGCAACCAGTTCTCAAACAAGTAATCTCAAATCACTCAGGTATTGAGGATTTAGTGTCTAATAATTTTAATGAAATTTACTTATGACAGATTTTCATCTCTTACAGTAAAGTTTCATAGGTCTTGTCCGATACTAGTCTTCCCAAAGTAAGTATCTATGCAAATGATTATGACATTGCCATGTCCACATAGTTCAAGAAACAGAACTACTAGTCATCTTGCATTCTAGTCGTCTAACGTTTTCTATGCGTCCAATTTTATAGAAAACTCCGACCAGGGACCATTCTCAACTTTTGACATTCAAGTTCACTTGATAGACATTTCTTAGTCACAGGACTGGTCCTGACAGTCTATCTTGAATATTTCGTCAAATTGAAGGGACTCATCATTTAATACTAAACCAAGATTAAATGGAATATGAAAATACATTTCATATATGATAAATGTTCAACCCCAATGTTTTACAACCATGGGCCTTAAACCCATCTTTAAAACAGTTCATGGAATTTCAAAGCTATGTTTGATTTCCAGTGCTACAATGTGAGTGTTGCTTCTCACTTGTTGCATAGGTTTAGTTATCATGCTTTGCCAATCTTAATATCCTTTTCATCGAATGATTTTCGAGATATGATGATAAGATCTTTTGAGTTTGTTTATTATGTGATCTAGTCTTTCTTACTTAAATAGTGGTTCTACGCATTTTGCAATGAAGAACCATCAAGGTAGCAGACATGTGATCCACCCAAGTTCAATGAAGAACTCTTTAATATAAACAACTCTATTTTATTGCTTCTTAGGCAATAAGTACTTTTACTTCAACTGTATAGGTTGCTAGTGATGCTTTGTTTGGATTTACTTATCCAAGCAGTTCACAGATATGCGGAAGACTTTCCAACTATATCTTAGAACTTAGAAATTTAATTTCCCACGCAACAACTCATGGTCTCCAATCAATGTTGCCATTTCAAATCACGATGCTCTATGGCTCGTCTTTGTCAATGGTTAACTCCATAGGGTCTTGCTTGATCCTTTGCCAGTGTTTATGCATGTAGCATCCATATTTAGCACATCTTTATTTCCTTGAATCAATAACTATTCCTATGTACCCTTTTAAGTACCATAAGTATTCTTGATCTCAATCTAGTTGATCTTTACTTAGATCAATAGAGATTGGTATATGTTCGTCATGCCTAAAGTCATACGATACATTTTTGGCGATCCTCATATTATATCATACATGATAAATTCTTTTGCAGAATAATTCTCAATTGAATTGTATTCATGTAACTTTAGCTCATTCAATTTCAGTAGATACTGAATCCAGCTAAATTCTTTGACATATAATATAGGTTAAGAATCTCACTTAGATTCTTTGATGTTTTAACTTAGTAAATGCTTATACATAGTTCAAACATTCTTTTACTTAGATTTATTCACATGGGTCGAATATCTCCAATGGAGTATTTCGTGTTTGATTTAGTAAATGCCATTACTTAATCCAAAACAATATTATAAGATCTTTGTAAATAGATCTTAGTACCCAGTATGGACTAAGTTTCACCTTGGTCCATCATTGATGAATAATCTCAAATCTAAGTATTTAGCATTTGAATGTTATTTCACAATAGAGAGATATGTGTGTGATACACATAGGACCAATTAAGTTTTATGTACTCCCACTAAACTTCTTATATATCTATAAGAATCATGTACATTTTATGAAACTAAAATACTTATTAGCTTCACTAAAATACATTTCTAATTCCCAATTGCTTGCTTAAATCTGTACTTAGATTTTATAAACTAGCTTTTCTTTTCAAGCATTTATTTGGATCCACAAATCCTATGACATACCATGTACATAGTTTCTTCCAACATTTGACTGGGGAAGATGTTTTGTCATCCAATTGCCATATGTACCAATATGCAATCATTGCTTGAATTATAGACTTAAGCATTACGATTTTGCATGAGGTTTCAACACAATCCACATCGTGAATTTGCTTGTAACCTTTAGCAACTAATCTAGCTTTGTGTGTGAACACAATTTCATGTTTGATGGTTTTTATCCTTAAAACAAACTTTGCAACCAATAGGTGTGAAACTATTCTTGCAAATCAACAAAATTTCAATTTTGTCATCAAAACATTGAGTATGTTTTATGGCCACTAACCATTTAAAACATTTGAGTTTATATATGGCCTCTAACCGTTTTAGGGAATCTGGGTTTCGTCATAGCTTTCTTACAAGTCACAAACTCATTAATCTACATGATAATAGTTTGACTGCAAGTTGTAGGTTTCTTCACTATCTAATAGAAGAATTGCATAGTTACAGTGACCTGAACTCCATGTTTCTTCACTATCTAATAGAAGAATCTCATAGTTTCAGTGACTTGAACTCTATGCCTACAAGAGTATAGAACATCAAACAACAGAATATCAATAGCCACTTAAAAGTCCTTTGAATATTCTGTTCTCCTTGAAGCACTTGTAAAGTCTTCTAAGAGATGTCTATTCTTTAAAGCCACTTCTAAAGTCCTTAAAGAATACGTGTTCGGATTTTCTAAAGAACTTCGAAAAGCCTCCGGAATGTCCGTTTATGTTTGTTGTTCGCCTCGAAGACTTTCGAGGTCTATTTTCTCCCACTTGTCATTTTGGAAACGAATCTCCAAAATGACATTATTTCGAGCAAACAAACATTACGTTCTCAAAAATTCGTGGTAGAAACAATACCCTTGTGTCTCATTTGAATAAATCACAATGAAACATATATCTATACTTGGGCCATAGTTTGTCGAATGACAAACACTAAGCTCCCACTGAGTTTTGCAACTCTCTAGATATATTTATGAAAAGTTATTCTGAAATTACTTTTCAATAGCTTTGACGAATTTGGTTTAGTTTGGTGGTAGTTGAGCATTTTGTTTTAGAAATTATAGGAAAAGTCCTTATGATTCATCATTAATCGAATCAAGTACTAATTGACTTCGATTATTCCAACTAAGATATGCCATATCTTATGGACCTAGATTGTGAAATTACAACACACAACCTGATGATCATATTTGGTCTCAAGTAATCATCAACATGATCTAACCTAGATCTTTATGATTTCTTGCCAAGTGGATTTTATACTTCTGAATCTTGGAACTACAGCAAACAGATTCAACTTATATCACATTTGAGTCAATAAACCCATATTCACTCAAATCCATGTGAAATAATAAAGTCATAAAATCTTTCTTTAGCTTTGAACTCTATTGTCTAGGTGTTCTAACAATAGTTCATATCTTTTGTTACTTTCAACAAGTAAGACTAGTCGTCTTAAATTGATCTAGAAATCAATGAACTTTCAAAAGTCCATTAAAATAGAGCTTTTGAATGTTAACTTGTTGATATGGTCTAAGCAACAATGCCAAAGATTAGTGGAACTCAAATCAAGGGTTTGATTTGAACCTAGTAAAGTTTTTATTTTTAAAGAGTTGTTTGTTTTAATCAAGCATATTGACTCAACCCGTAAATGACCATTTCATTCAAATAAACAAACAAACATTGTTTTTGTTCTTCTGAATGTGAGTCTTTCTGTGTTTGAAACAGAAATTTAGGTATGCTGATTATGGAACAAAATATCCATTAAGTTCCAGCCTTTGAAAGGACTTAAAACAAACTAGATGACCCTACAACTAATGTAGCATTGCCATGCTTCATTTCCCACTTGTAGGTCATTAGTGTAGCCTAGCTTCCATTGTTTGAGTTATTACCGAAGTAAGAACCTCAAGCGGTATATGATGTAACACCCCCGATTTACTAGCTAGAAAGAAATAAGAATATAAAAGACTTTATAATAAATTTGCGGAAACTTACACCTAAATCGGAGGTATCACCGCCACACTTGATCACATTGTCAAGTGCTAAGGCTTACAATACTCAAACTATTACAACTCGATTACTAGGTGGTCTATTTAAACTAGAAGTATTAAACGGTCATACACGACAAAACGATAATATTGAGCTCTTTCAACTTGTAATTGCATCTTTCACGATCCATCTGCTCCAGTCAATCTTGACTGCTCACCATAGTGGACAAATTCCAAAAGGATCGTCGCAGGGCCACCATAAGAAAAAGACATGGCCGCAAACACACATAACAAATAAACACACACGTCAGCAAAAGCTGAGTAATCAACGCTTATTGAATAAGCAGACATATAATAATAATAATAATAATAATAATAATAATAATAATAATAATAAATAATAATAATAATAATAATAATAATAATTTAGCAAACACATAAGTACAAATTGATAAACAATTCTTATAAAACTAGTACATATAACCATAAGTAACAAGGGTTTATTTTTAATTTCTTATAAGTTCACCATTTGAGTATTGTGGATCGAGTCCACCACCCAATAGTATATATTGAACTATTGGATGTAACCACCAGAGAGATGTGGATCGCGTCCACCACCCATTAGTATATATTAAACTATTGGGTGTAACCACCAGAAAAATGTGAATCTAGTCCGGCCACCACCCAATAGTATTGGACTATTGGATGTAACCACCAAACAGGTCTTAGTCTTTAAGTGTGCACACCCCCCAGTGAGTGTTTTTAACTCAAAGGAGTAGAATAAGCCTAGGTCGTGCTAGTTAGCTCCGACTAAAATATTAAGACACGATGTGTCATACCACCAATATGTTCATCACCTTAGGGGATCCTGCCTAAGATGTCTTACCGACCAAGTGTATTACATTTTAAGTACTTATATTTTAATAGAGAGTGTGTATGATTGTACATGCATAACCAGTTATCAACAAGCAATTATTTTGCACTTTTACGCAAGGTCATTTCGAAAATCAAGGCAACTTACTACCACCTACATCAAATTGTTAACATATAAAAATATTAAAGGGGTTTTCTAACACTTCTAATCTCACTGCATACCCATATATATATATATAAGTTACATTAATAAGCTAGGCACATATCTGACTATCGTATGTCACGGTTCAACCATTCCGACTAATAAAACATGTATAGTATAATTCGATAAGTCACATGCCGTAATAATCTTTAACATAAAATACCAAGCAAACAACATATCACACGTATTCACGTAAAAACCATATTTCTTTATAGGGTTTACAAAGTGGTGAACATAGTAGCTTACCTTAACTGCTTATATAGTTTCAAAGATCGCGTACACGCACACTAATAGGGATCTTCCCGCTCTACGGATTCTACAACCAAGTATAACATAACCAGTGTCAAATACCATAGTGGTCGTAACCTATGTAATATATATAGTAGACATATTTTACGATACATATATATGTGTGTGTGTGTACGATGCGGGTGTGAAAGGCCTTGTTATAATCTCTGTTAGATTAGTGGGTGGATAAAATATTTAAATCCAAAATATGATAACCTTATTACTATAATAAGTCAAAATTATAAGGAAAGCTAAATCAACCTAGCATCTAAATACGTAGCAGTGTTAGAATCGATTTCATAAAAAAAAGAATTTGTTTATTTATAAATATAGTACCAAAGTTTAATGAAAACAGAGGTTAATAATGAAATCCTTTCTCTTATGTGACTCAAGAGAAAAGGATGAACCCTCAAGAAAAGAGTTAACTTTACGTAACCAAGACACCTAAAAAAATGCAAAAGAATAGTCGAGCAACCAAGCCAATTTCGGAAAGGAACACTACCTTCGTTACCGGTCGGGTTTCTAAAATGTAAAGCCAAGTGTGTAGGGGATGATGCAGACTACAAGGTAGTGTTTTTCACGGTAGTATTCGTTGTAATTTAGTGGTGTTTCGGTGCAGCCGAAAGTAGGTAGAAACCAACTTCCGCGATCGAGGTTTATCTTTAGTTTTCTTGAGTGGTTCTTCTGGAGAGGATGTGAGGGAGTAATATGTTTTTGCAAAATCCTAGGAATGATGACAAAGTCAGTATTTATAGGAAATCCTAAAAGTGTGAAGTTAAGGGTTAAAATACTAATTAACCGGGATAAGATGATGATAAGCATTGCTAAAAGATAAGTAGCTAGTTTGTTAGTTTCGGGAAGTTTGTTAGAGATGGATGGAATAAGATCACGGTGGATTGGGTTATGATCCTAAGTTTGTTGGACAATTCAAATCATAATAAGATTGAGATGAGTTAAATCTTGAGGCTTGATCACGTATGCGAGATACTAGGGGTTACTTGGTAATGGAGGTTAATGAGTCATACGGTTTCTTTGGTGTAGGTGCCTCCCACTAATTGTCTAGGTAAAACAAAAACAATTTATAATAAGTCAATTTTATAATAAGTAGATCATGATAATTATTAGAATAATAAAGTACTACTTTTAGATTTAAGATAATAGCTAATATTTATAAAATTTAATAAAACAATTATGTTTATTGATAAAATAGTATTTTATTTTACTACAATAATTAGCATTGTTAGAGATAAAATAAGGGTTATTACATATGATACCAAGGAAGTTTGATTGCTAGGTCACTTCTCTTTAAACATAAACTTATAGGTAGAAACGAAATCGTAAATTCCTTTCATTTGTTCCTTGTTTTCCTATTTCTTGTACCCTTTCTTATAGTCTTAAGAATTGAATTCTATAGTGTTGACTTTTATACTTTGTTAGACATGTCCGATGTCATTCCAACAGAGTTCTTACCATTTTATTTATGTTGAATATTCTGTTTCAACTAGATGATCTTACTAGAAGCTTCTAAAGTTCTCTAAGCATCAATCTTATTCGACTGTCTAGGGACTAGACTCATTCGAGAATTAAATGGACAAAGATATTAGGTTGTTAATCATTGGTAAAGCTGAGTGTTTAAACTCAATGCTTTATGATCTCAAAACTACATTGTATTTTGAATTCACAAGCACCATTCGGTTTGCCATTCGACTTTGATACTCGAAAACAACCATAAAAGTCGCTAAAAGAAACGTACATTTTAAATCGCTCATTTTCTCTCATTTCCGTGAATCGTTCTTGAATTCACTACCAATCGAGGAAATTTACTGTTACCTTTCTAAAAGGATTTATTGCAGGGCAAGATATTTAATTATAAACAATAATTAAAACATACATTGAAGCATGCAAAGTCTAAACATTTATCATGAATAATAACTTGAAAATTAAAGCAATCATGCAATTTAAACAAGTCATTAGCATTTTATTCGAGTTTACTGTTCCGGCAGGTGTGAATAAAATGATTCCAAGATCCTAAAATCATTGAAGAACTAAGCACAGTTTGTCGACTTAATCCTAAAACATCTTAGGTAAGCAAAAGCCTTTTGCTAATAGTCTAGAAACTATTCTTGGTTGATAGGTACGTCTAAGAACTTATTAGGTAAACCTATCGATTTTGCCACGACATAAAAGGACTCCTTACTTATATCGTTGAGTTTCACCAAAACTAACATGTACTCACAATTATTTGTGTACCTTGCCCCTTTAGGACCAATAAGTAACACCACGCTGAGCGAAAACTATTACTAGATTGATGTAAAGGATATCCAAGCAAGTGTATATTTTGGCATGGAACCTTTTAACTCAATTTTTAAGTTTGGAACTTAAGGCTCTTACTATGTTGGTTAGATTTTAAGTGAACTAAAATCCTTAATCATGCAACATAATCAAGCTTTGATCTCATGCATTTTAAGACATATTTAAAAGCAATAAATAACTTAAAACATGCATAAGATAAATGTGATCTAGTATGGCCCGACTTCATCTTGAAGCTTCAACTTCGAAGTTCGTCTTGAAAATCTCCGTGGGAGGCACCATTTTCTTCAAATAGGATAAGCTATAATTAAAACTAATTACAACTATTTGATGGTACGCAGACCATATTTGAATTGAAAAACAACTTTGGTACTTTAGACCAATTACATTCAAATTAATGGTACGCAGACCATATTTTCTATCCTATTTGGGCCATACTAGTCACTTCATAACCTGCAAAACAGTACATATACAATATATACCATTCACCCATTCATTATCATGAATGGCCCACATAGCTGGTTAGTAAAACACATTATGCATCACATAAACATTTGCAGCAATTAATCAAGGGCACCAATAATCTACAAATTATTCAGTCCTTATTAATTCTAATCAAGTTGTTTTAACCTTAAGGATTTGTAGACCTAATCAAGAGTTTATGACTAAAAAGGGCTCCCACTTAAACCAATAAATTCATATGCTTTACTAATTTTAAACATAAAAATGTATTTCTAGTCTAACCGGAAACATACAAATTTAATTAAAATTTAAAGCTCATATAAATTTATAATTGAATCCATCAATTTAATTTAATTTCAGTCGTATTTAAATTAATAAATGATTTTAATTTTAGTAAAATAATTAGAATAAATAAAATTTATTATAATTACAATATTCAAAATTAAAATCCAAGAAAATAATTTAAATTATTAATTTTAAAATTAATTAAAATTACGTAAACTGAAAATCTCAAATTAAAATTTCAAAATGATCTAATCGCAACGCAACAACCCCACGCAACGCACGCCCATGGGCCACACGCACACAGCCATCGCTGGCCATGTGCGCGCAGCCCATGCGCTGCGTCGCATCGCTGCTGCTCCCCATCGCAAGGCGCCAATCGAACACGCGAGCCAGTGCACGCTGCGCGCGCCAGCGCTCGATGCACGTGAGCCATCGCTCGCTGCGCTCGCTTGCCAGCGCTCGATCCATGCGAGCCATCGCTCGCTGCGCGCCTGCCTTTCCCGCACGCGAGCTTGCGCTCATCGCACGAGGCAGCAGTATGCGAGCTGGCGCTCGCTGCGCGCGAGCCATCGACGCTGTGCGTAGCGCTCGTGGCACGCGAGCTTGCGCTCGCTGCGCGCGAGGCTCCGCATGCTTGCGCGAGGCAGTGCGCGCTGTGGCGCAGCACGCTTGCTGCCCACACGCGACTGATGTGCCTTGCTCTCGCCCTTGCCCACACGCCCATTGCTCACAGCCCACGACACAAGGCAGGGCTGCTGCCTTGTGCTCGTGCACCATGCCCTTGCTCGCTGCATTCGTACCGCATGGGCGACGAGCTCCCTTGCTCGTCGTCGCATGCCCGCACTATACAACACCCTTTAAGGGTAACACGTAGCGTCCATTGCTTTGTGCGTGCAAGTTATATGAGCGAGTCGCATAAAAATTAAAATTTATATTCAAAATTAATGACAAATTAATAAATAATATTAATTTCATAATTTTAGGGCGAAAAATCGAAAATTTATTATTTAATTGATTTCCGATTAACATGGATTCAAGTCTAGGTCATATAAATTTAAATTTTATCATAAATTTACAATTTTTATGGTGGTTTTTAATCATAGGTATCTAATTAAATTATAACTAATTATGAAAATCAAATTAATTCTAAATTATTCCAATTTTCAACAAATTAATCATAATTACAAATTAGATTGCATAATTAACAAGGCTAGGCATTCAAACTTGTTAAACATATACAGTAGGTCAATCAAAAATTCAAGATTTATCAACAAGAATCGCAAATATTTAATTTAACATCTTAAATTTACGAAATTTTGCATTCGAAAAACTAAAACCTCTGAAAAGTCATAGTTAGGCTTCGAATTTGAGAATTCTGGGTTCGGCCGAAAAAAATTACTTTTGTCAAAATTTTAGAATGCCTTTAACATGCGAAATTGACACAAAAATCACTCGATTTGGATGAGTAACGAAGAAACTGCCGAAAAACTGCGTACGTATAATTAAATAAACGCAATTTGCAATTAATTAACAATTACGAAAATTAATCACCCCTTTTTAATTCTTGCAAATTTGTAATATTTAACCATGTTTATGCAATTTAGATTATGAAAATAATAAGAGGCTCTGATACCACTGTTAGGTTATGATACATATGACAATTCATAAATCATGCGGAAAAACCATAAAGCCAGGAAAACATATTATTTACACATAATCATTTAGCATAGTTTAGATGCATACACTTTGTTGCGTGCCTTCCCTAGCTGCGCCCGAACCGAACAAGAACAAGTCTTTAGGACTCCAAATGTCGTCCCTCCGTAGATAGTCCACAGCACGTCCAGATCCGCCTTAAGCTTGACCAACTAGGATCACCCTTAAGGTACTTAGAATTTTCGGCTATTGTAGGCAATTATGTGACTGAATTTTTGCTCTCAAAAATCACTTTGAATACTTGAACACTTCAATTGTTGTATCTATAAATTATGACCCTAGGCACCTATTTATAGAGGTATGGAAAAGGAACTGGAATCCTATTAGGATACGAATTAATTAAACTAGAATCCTAATAGAATTCTTATTTTAATTAATTCATCCTTTTAGGTTTAGGAATTTAATCATATGTCGAAACCTGATAGCTTTAGGATTCGTATAGCACACAAACACACACACGCACGCACAGCAGCCCACGAGGGGCGCCATGCGCGCGCGCGCAGCCCATTGCCACGAGGCCCACACGCTGCCGCAGCCTTGGCGCGCGCTGGGCCTGCCTTGCGGTGGGCCTGGCGCAGCTTTGGCTGGTGCGTTGTGGCGCGCTGGCTTGCTGGGCGATGGCCCGGCTTCGTGCTGGGCCTTCGTCTGGCAGGCCTCGTCCGATGCTAATTCGTACGATACGCTTCCGATTAATTTCCCGATTCTGGAATTCATTTCCGATACGAACAATATTTAATATTTCCGATTCCGGAATTAATTTCTGTTTCGAACAAATATTTAATATTTCCGTTTCCTGAATTATTTTCCGATTCCGATAATATTTCCGATTCTGACAATATTTCCGTTTCCGGCAATATTTCCGATTCCGGCAATATTTCCATTTTCGATAATATTTTCCGATACGTACCATGTTTCCGTTTCCGGCAACATCTACGACTTCGATAATATTTATATTTCCGATACGATCCATATTTCCGTTTCCGGCAATATCATCGTTTCCGGAGTATTCATTTCTTGCCTGTGACGATCTCAGCTCCCACTGAAACCAAGATCCGTCGATTCCGAATATCCATAGATGGAGTATTTAATGCCATTAAATACTTGATCCGTTTACGTACTATTTGTGTGACCCTACGGGTTCAGTCAAGAGTAAGCTGTGGATTAATATCATTAATTCCACTTGAACTGAAGCGGCCTCTAGCTAGGCATTCAGCTCACTTGATCTCACTGAATTATTAACTTGTTAATTAATACTGAACCGCACTTATTAGACTTAACATAGAATGCATACTTGGACCAAGGGCATTATTTCCTTCATTTCCTTCACTATACCCAGTGGAGTCGCCACTGTGAGGGGGTCGAAAAAGCACGAGGCTAATGCATGACCTCGCCCCTCGTGGGTGTGACGCTTCTTTTTATTCAATCAAGTGTAATTGGATTTCCTGTGAGTTTACACCCAATTGACTAGTAATATAGGAGTCGCCATTCAGTTTTTAACAACAATGAGAAAAACTGACAAAACCCGGTTATCGTGACATAAAGGGAGTGCAATTATGTTTGACCACGACGGCCGTAGGTTCCCTTGTGATCCCTGGTGTGGGGATCTCTCAACATACACCCGCAAGGTAGAGATTGAGGGTTCGGGGGACTGTAACTACCGAGAGGAGTACTTCGCTCGTCGATAACTCCAGAGGCAGGATATCCTTACTAGCTCAGCATAAATAATTGAAGGGACATGCGTTAACTATTAAACTAATCTGAGTTGATTTTAGCAATATGCAACATATAATACTAGATCGATCGCGATTATCTGATTTAAATAGCATTAAGGGGCCTAGCATGATAATCCAATTTCCCAAAAATATTATATTTGTTAGGCGTGATAGAACAATCAGATTTAGTTAGTTTAACAGTTCATAAAAAGGGCGAGGAAAGCAATTAAATCATCGAAAAGGGACACATTACGACGCACCCTTGAGAGGTGCGTCACGGTTCTCAGAAAACTAACCACTTTGACTTTGCTATTTCTCCTTTTTATTTAACGAATCTCAAATTATGGGACAGGATACGTTCTGTTCGATTTATGGATCGATTGCGACAGAACGCGTGAACAATTTCGCAGCGTGAGGCTTAGGCTAAGGGTTGGAGTCAATACTCAGAATATGAATTGTGTGTTGTGTCTTTTTCACGTCAAACTTAAGGGTCTATTTATAGGAAAGAGTGGCATAGAAAGATAGTTTTTCAGGAATTTGAATACGAAACGGATTAGGAAAAGAATCCGTCCCAGGTATTTTCGGCGCCCAGCTCTGGGCGTCAAAGATTTCGGCGCCCAAGGCTGGGCGTTGAAAATAGGGTCTGGAAGAATTCTTTGTCAGATTGGACTCTAGAGTACGGAGTTCATTAAGAGACTTAATCCGAGTTATTTGGTGCGTATCAATTTACGATGGAATGCGTCTGGGCCCTTTACGAACTCTAGGTTCGTTATGAGTTTAATTAATACGTTAACTCTTTTATCGAACTGCGATAGGAATAGAATTCCTTTTACAATTTCTATCTCTTTTAGGATTTATGTTGGAGTGCAACACCTAATTCTGACATGTTTCTATCTTTTTATTCTTACTACTTTTAGCAACTACCCTTTACGGCAGTTACTATTTTTAGCAGGTTTCCATAAATAGCAGGCTTCGGGTGAAATGAAAAGGGTGATTGAGATTCGTTATTTTATAGGAGATGCGTTGTCAAGTGGAGATTTACGTTTTCATCATCGAACCTTCCCTTTCGGGAATGGGGACAAAAGTAGGTGTCTACAGTTAGCCCCCACTTTGACTGAGTCTTGGAGTAAGACGATGGTCAAAGTATTAGACGGAGTGCATCGCACAAGCCATGGTGACCTGTTTTGGCGAGGGTCTCACGAGCCCCCGAGTGATAACATTTGACTTAAGGGTCATCACTTGAAGTGTCGACATATCCCTCACGTGTCATTGGGATTTGTCAACGAATAGTATAGAAACTCCCTCACTTTGTCATTGGAAGTATCTAAAGAGGCGTAGAAACTCCCTCACTTTGTCATTGGGAGTAGCTACAGATGTTTTCGAAATCAAAGCTATAAAGTGTAATTGGGCCTGGCCAAGCCCAACCACGAGGTAAAAATGTTTTTAAAGATTCTCATTTTCAGGGCTAGCTAAACGAGAAAACCCCCTTGTTTTTATGGGACGTAAAACGAAGGAAAATCCAACACATCGTTCTTTTTTGGAAAAACGGAAAACCAATCCTTTTATTTTTTTGGAAAAAGGGAAAACCGTAAAAAGTTATCGCTGCAACGACTAAGGACCTGCGTGGTTAGTGACGCAGACCCCGCCGGCTAAAGATGGCGAGCCTGTCCGCTAAGGGTGGACACCCCGTCCGATAGAAGTGGACGAATCTGTTTTTGAAATTTGAAAATAAGGACCTACGCGGTTTGTGACGTAGACCCCGCCGGCTAAAGATGGCGAGCCTGTCCGCTAAGGGTGGACACCCCGTCCCATAGAAGTGGACGAATCTATTTTGAAATTTGTTTGTGCTTTTTTGAAAATAAGGACCTACGTGGTTTGTGACGTAGACCCCGCCGGCTGAAGATGGCGAGCCTATTTTAAATTTGAAGACTTTATTTTTCGAAAACTGAGGACCTGCGCGGCTAGTGATGCAGACCCCGCCCGCTGAAGGTGGGTGAGCCCTGTCCGCTAAGGGTGGACGCCCCGCTTGCTGGAGGTGAGCGAACCTGAATTCGTCTTTTCGATTTGGGATTCGTGTGCCGCGATCTTGCCCGATTGAGGTGGGCAAGTCCCTATTTCATTTTTTTTTTTTTGTGATTTCTTTTGAGAATTTCTTTTTATTCATTCTTATAGGAGCGAATTCTTCCGAGGGATGCTCGGATTTAGTTGCAACCTGAATGTGGGTTGACAATGTGTTTAGATGGACCATAGTCTTGTGGTCATCACCTTTTCATGGTTTTGAGCTAGTCTATCTGGCTCAATTTTTCCACTACCTGGATCCTTGATTAGGGGACTATGTATAAGTATCAACGGCGACCTTTGTCTCGAGGTCGTAATCCGGTTTTATTTTTTGAGACATCCAAACACGGGACTTCGTACAACGTAGTCTGGGAATATTGTTTTAATTTTTCATACTCTCTTTTGAAAAATATATATTTTCTTTCTAGCCCCCAAGCATTCGTGTTTGACGGTCATTTCTTGTCAAAGGGGTTCTTTGGGAATACGCTATTTGTGATGTCCTTGATCGTGTTTGGGATCGTGCAGCGAGCGATCTTTGTAGTGGTGTGCTACTCTTGACAAAGCCGTGAGGTGCGACTTCCAGTAAAGAAACCGGCAATTTTCGAGTCGAATGGATGCGGCAGGGCCCAATAGAAGTTAGGGCCTTTTTTGAGCCTGGGTTCATTTTCGGCGCCCAGGCCTGGGCGTTGAAATAATTCACGCCCAGGTAGGGCGTTAAAAGTGTTGTTTGGGCTGGTCTTTTGATGAAACAGTTGGCCTCTTGTTCATTCGTTTATTTCACTTGGAAGTTCTATGTATTCTCTTTTCTTTTGTTTTTTTCTTTGTTTTTAGAACGTGATGATTTTCTTGAGAAGTCGTAGCCGATTGGTGGACTACGGTGCTTGTCGCTTTGGGGCGATTATTTTAAGGAACTGTTGCTCTTAAGGCGTACAGTTATTGTGATAGTTGGGCGAGTCTATATGGCCCGAGGAACATACCTTGAGGCGTAAGACTTTGACCGCTCTTGTTGTTGTATATTTTTCCTTTTGAACGCGTTCGTGAATGTTCGATACTTAGAATGATGATATGTATGTGCGAACGAGCGTTCATAGAATGGCCGTTGTGTGCGGTCCGTTAATCAGTTTGCTTGAATTAATTTTTTTTTTTGAGCAATGACTGATTTTGAATAGTTTGCTTAGAAGCTTGAGAGGGTTCAGGCCCATTTATGAAGTGGGCTCAAACATCGTACCCTTTCGATTGTTCAAATATTTGCTTCGAGATTTTTTTTGTTTTGCTATGGTTGTTTCGTAGCTTGGAGCCCCCAAGTATGCATGTTGGGATGCTTCCTTTTGGCATACGTTTTTTGTAGGTTTTTTCGAGACTGATGCCCTGGGGTTCTGCTCGTGTAGGTGCGAGCTATCCCTTTCGTGGTAGGTAATATTTTGCTACCTTTAATCATTAATGTAGAAGTCGTGTGGCTTGCATTTTGAATTTGGGGCGACAAGTAATCTTTGCCTCTTTTACACATGCTCTTTGGTCGTGCTCGCATTAGTGCAATATGTCTTACTCTCTTTTTTTAGACTTGTACCGTGGGATGGTTTAACTTATGGTGCGACGTAGGCTTGTGTGGCCTAACGGCGTGTCTTAGAACATTTCTCCAGGTGTTGGGATATCATTATTATTTTTTCCGTTGGAGTACTTTATCACGCATTCGTTCAGGTGTTCGAACAAGTGCAGCACCTTCTGCGTGGGTTTGCACGGCTTATTACTTCGTTCGATGCGAGAACTCAGGTGTTTCTTTCTTATTTTTATATCTGGGCAAAACATGGCTAGCAGAAAGATTCAGCGCCCAGGCTGGGGCGTTAAAGATATCGGCGCCCAGCTCTGGGCGTTGAAAATGATTTCTGGGTATATTTTGATAGTTCTTATCCTTGATTTTTTCTTTCGCTTTTGCTTTGGAACGATGTAGACTGTGTAACGGGCGCTTTATAGGGCGAGCGTTATGTGCAGTAGTTTGATCGGAGTTTTGGTGACTCGTGATTTTCAGTTACCCTTGTTAGTGGGGTGACTTTATATATTCTAAGTAGCGTTTAGAATTTGGGAGGGGTTGTAGCCATTCTAAGGTTCGTTTTACATGATCAAACCTTAGGATTGTGCCCCTATGATGTATGTATAGCATTAGCGTCGAGAATTTGCGATAAAATCGTCATTTCGAGCATCTTTAGAGTGTTTTTCTCAAGCCCCCAATTGTAGCTACGGGATTGGCTTGGTGCTATAATGCTTTGCATACGCCTTTATGTATTCATGGTGACATGGCTCACGAATAGTTTGAACCAGACTCGTTTAGTGCGAGGTACGTTCGAGTAGTGACCTGCTACTTCTCTTGTAAATGTCGTATTATGCGACATCGCCATGGTCAAGGTAGTAACATGTGGAAGTGTGCCTTGACCAAAAGTTAGGTGCCTTTCTTTTACCCATAATCATATTTAGAAATCTTTTGACTCACTTGCAACATCGGGATAAACGCATACTTAGATTAAACCAACGACTCTTTATTATGTTCGAAGAAGTTTTTGATAATTATTTGGAAATTGTTTAAAATCCGAATCCTACTGTGTACAGTCCGAGGTGTCCTAACTAAGTTGACTTATAGAAGGGTTCGTACAGGATTACATGAATCAAAATACTGTTACGATTTTTGGAATGTTGTCTAAGGATTTTCTGGAAGCCAGGGTGCAGGCGTCAAGATATACTTGTGCCCGTTTGGCATATGCTTTAGGCTTTTAGGGCCATCTTTTCCAGAATTGCGGGAATATAAACCGTTTTCAAATCGACTTAGATTTACTTGGTGTATGTCTGCACAAAAGGTCAAGGTATACTTAGTTCTTTCCCTTGCCCTTTCATTTCAATTTTTACCCCCCAATTAATATTATGTCTTCCCATTAATAATGCTTTCAGATTTCGATTTTAGATTCCCGTGTCACATGTCTGGGTAGGGTGAGCCTCGGTTAAGTGCCAAGTCCTATTGACAATGTCTGATTTTTTTCAAAGGAGATTAGCAGGCATTCGAGTTACCATGAACGGGTGCCCTGAGTTCGAAGGAACGATGGGGTGATGCCGTAGAACAATCCTCTTTATTGCAAGCTTACTGCCTTTACTACTTGTCGGCGACTATGACTGTGTCTAGGGGTGAAAGAAGGTCTTTAAGCGATCGACTATGTCTAGTGGTGAAAGAAAGTCTTTAAGTGAGTTAGTTCGCTTTAGGGAGGGTCAAGTCGAGTACTTTAGAGGTTATGGACGCTTGCGCTAGCCCCCATTTAATTGAGGCAAAGCGGTTTTTTGAGTCTTGGCTAAGCGCCTAGGAGTGTGAGTGCTCCTTCTGGCAAGGGTACGTGCCCTTTATTATTTTTCGATGTGTGCTTGTTTTGGCATCTTGATGACTTGGATTCTTCTTTTGACTTAAGTTTTTCTTTCGACTTGGATTGCAAGTAATTAAATTTCAATAAGGGACTCCATTTCTTATTCTTGTTATTCTATAGGCTTTAATATTTATGTAAATTGGTTGGACCGAATCATGGATTGCCTACGTATCCGCCTTAAATAGATTTAATTTGGAATCAGGTCTTGCGTAGTTCTTAGCCAGAAAATGGTTTCATAGAATGCCGAATTCGATAAGTATGTTGTGAGATGGAAACATATTATTTGAAACGGTAGAATAAGTGAGGTTTATTATTATTTTAATCTGCTGCTTTGCTGTAAGCCAAAAATTTGTTTTATATATTTTTTTGAGTACATGTATTTTTTGGTGGTACGTATATCTGAATACGTGTTGTACCCCTCCTAAGTGTTCGTTATTTTTCCGTGCATGTGCGGATAAAATGACGAGCACTTCTGAACAAAACTTGGCAGGCAGAGAGTTTCAACGCCCAGGCAGGGGCGCTAAAGATTTCGGCGCCCAGCTGTGGGCGCTGAAAATTATTTCTGGGCGGATCTTTTTTGGTGCGCTAAATGCTTTTTTTTTCTTTTTAGACGAACTTTTAAAGGCTCTTTGCAAAGTTTCTTTAACATTTTTTTATTATTTTTTGTACTTTTATTTGTTTTTTATATTCGTAACTCAAGACGGCTTGAAAGACGGGTTGAATGAGATAGGATAATTTGTATAGGTATTAGTGAAGCATGAGGATTACATCTGCTAGGACTCACAATTTGCGGCTTCAAACTAGTGTCATGAGTTTACATCAACCAAGGCCAAGGAGTAGCATGGGGATGACTCAAGGGTATATCAACAGGATGTATCCAAACAAGTTAAATGGTCATTATGCTAATGGTGGTGTAAGAGCAGGTTTTGGTTTTGGAAATGATGGGCATGACGCACGTGTCAATGGCAGTGCGTGGTTTGCGGTTGACAACAAGTTCAAGAACAAGAGTCGAGGTAATGGTTTCTTGGGTTATGGCAATGAGAACATGGATGGGTTAAATGAGCTGAACAGGGGTCCCAGAGCGAAAGCGTCTAAGAACATAAGGATTGGAAAGGGTAGACATCGTAGAATTTTATGATTTGGATTGGTTGACTCAATTCTTTTCCTTCGTTTGCTTGGGTAAATTCCGCGCTTTGGGAGGTACGGGCTAACTATTTCATGGCTCGCTCTTTTCGCTCTCCCTTTTCCCTTTCTTTTTAAGTATTTCATGGCTTGCTCTTTTCGCTCTCCCTTTTCTCTTTCTATTTTTTTGTTTTTGCTTGGGATTTCTCCCCAACATGAATCCTTCAAAATTTTTTATTTGGGCTAGGAGGTAGATGGTTGTGGTCTTTGAGTCACGAGGCGAGACCGAGTGAGCCTCGTTTGGTAGGCCTATAGTGGACCTTTAATTTTAGTAGGCCTAGGGTGGACCTTTAATTTTCTTACTTTGCAAGCGTATTTAGTCGTTTCTTAAAATGTGCAAATAGCGTAGATTCAAAATGTTATTTTTACCTTATTGAAATTTAACGGAAGAATTATATCGAAAATAATGTTTTTTCTCCTTTTCAGATTCCAGTTTATGGGATTTAATTGGAAGTTGTGATCTAGACTCGAACTTTCATTAATCTTTCTGATTATAACCCGTGTATGAATACAAGGAGGTGGCCTAGACTCAAAATAATGACGTGGCGTGAGCCTGTAATACTTGATCAAGCGACTCTCAGACTTAGGCTAATTGGACCATAACTTTCGTTGGTTGACACTTTAGATTTTAACCCTTGGGTGTTCATTTGTCATGCGCCATTTTGCTTAATGTTGGCAAGGTAGTTAATTGGGGAGATCGAATTTTTATTTTTTCAAGACTAGAATCATTAGTGCGGCTTCTCTCTTAGTGTGTATTGCTTTACCCCAATGGCAGCCTTATGGTATGCCGATTTGGGTATTTTCATGGTTGGTCATGTTGCATTCGTGGAAAATCTTTTAGTCCGTACTTAGTAGTATTTCAAGGAGCGAGTGACTCGAGAGGACTATGATAGTCGTGACCCGATGTGATTATAAGCCTTGAGGCCATTAATTCTTGCTAATGGTATTGACACCTTAGGTTCACTTTGGGGGTTGTGCGACTATGGGGGAATGATTTCCAGAATGTGGCTGTTTCCATTTTGCAAATACATAAAATATTCTTTTTATTGGTGAGAGAGAGTATTGAGGCCGTAAATTCTTAGTAAGGGATGACAATTACATATGGGTGCTTATTGATTTAAATGTTAGGAAGGGAGACTCAATATGGTTTAACCTTTTAACTTGCAGAACGACACCAAGCATTAGGACCGATTCTATGGATAAGACAACCGAGACTTAGGATTTAGATTGTACTTTGGCATAGCCTAGTCTAGACTCGGATTTTTTTTTATTCGAACATCATTTTTCTGAAAACTTCATTTGAACATTATTTTTTGAACGTTATTTCAATTAGCATGTTCGGTTTTGGTGCCGAGCATTGTCGTCGTAGGAGGCCTAACAACGACACAAAGAGTTATTTTAGTTTTTACAAGTCGCTTTTTAGAATCGAGTGCCTTTCATACGCCCTCGCAGCAATTTTTTCAAAAAGTTTTTTTTTGCTACGTATATTTTTTTTATGCGCGGGCACCGAGGCTGCTGTGACTGACCAAAAGGCCAGGCAGCAACTTCAGCGCCCAGCAGTGGGCGTGAGAAATTTCGGCGCCCAGCCAGGGGCGTTGAAAATGCGTCCCTGGCTGGTTCTCGTTTTCAGTTTTCGTCTACTTTTGTTTTTGCGAATTTAAATTTGCGTGCTTGCCTTATAACGTCCTTTACGCGTTGTGCAGCGTTTGTGGGATTCGTTACGGCCATCCCGAGCGTGGCTTATTTTTGTGGCGATCGTTCGGGCTTGCGGAACACGTATTTTGGTATAACTCTTTGGCCAATTGGTTCATGAATGTTTGGGCAATTCTTTTTAAGGTCGTTGGTTTTCTAGCATTATTTGTCTAGCATTATTCGTACGCACAATCATAACATAGTCACACAGTTCGCTACACATAACTACATTACAAACATGGATTTGAAAATTAAATATGTCACGTAGTTTATGATAGGCTTCTATGGGTAGTATTTGCGCCTGGCTTGGTACTGCTTCTATCGTAGATCCAACACATGCCCCGGTCGAGGTAGTGTCTTCAACAGACGAATTTCGCTCGAGAGGCCAACCCGCAAGTGCAAGCCAATGGGGCATGCAGGCGAGAGGGACCTAATGAGCGAGCGATTGGGTTCGTGATAGGTGTACTACCTGCACAAGTACCGAGTGGGCAACATGCGCGGCGTATGCACCCCCCTATTGGCGAAAAAAAAGGTATCCTTAGTCCCAACTCCCCAGGGAGCCGAGATTTTCAGGTCGTCCCAACTTGATGGGGAAATAAACGCGGGGTAGGATCGTTTCACCCTTCGGCTATTTTGATTACCTACAAGCATTAGTATTTCCTTCACTATCCCCAGTGGAGTCGCCACTGTGAGGGGGTCGAAAAAGCACGAGGCTAATGCATGACCTCGCCCCTCGTGGGTGTGACGCTTCTTTTTATTCAATCAAGTGTAATTGGATTTCCTGTGAGTTTACACCCATTTGACTAATAATATAGGAATCGCCATTCATTTTTAACAACAATGAGAAAAACTGACAAAACCCGGTTATCGTGACATAAAGGGAGTGCAATTATGTTTGACCACGACGGCCGTAGGTACCCTTGTGATCCCTGGTGTGGGGATCTCTCAACATACACCCGCAAGGTAGAGATTGAGGGTTCGGGGGACTGTAACTACCGAGAGGAGTACTTCGCTCGTCGATAACTCCAGAGGCAGGATATCCTTACTAGGTCAGCATAAATAATTGAAGGGACATGCGTTAACTATTAAACTAATCTGCGTTGATTTTAGCAATATGCAACATATAATACTAGATCGATTGGGATTATCTGATTTAAATAGCATTAAGGGGCCTAGCATGATAATCCAATTTCCCAAAAATATTATATTTGTTAGGCGTGATAGAACAATCAGATTTAGTTAGTTTAATAGTTCATAAAAAGGGCGAGGAAAGCAATTAAATCATCGAAAAGGGACACATTACGACGCACCCTTGAGAGGTGCGTCACGGTTCTCAGAAAACTAACCACTTTGACTTTGCTATTTCTCCTTTTTATTTAACGAATCTCAAATTATGGGACATGATACGTTCTGTTCGATTTATGGATCGATTGCGACAGAACGCGTGAACAATTTCGCAGCGTGAGGCTTAGGCTAAGGGTTGGAGTCAATACTCAGAATATGAATTGTGTGTTGTGTCTTTTTCACGTCAAACTTAAGGGTCTATTTATAGGAAAGAGTGGCGTAGAAAGATAGTTTTTCAGGAATTTGAATACGAAACGGATTAGGAAAAGAATCCGTCCCAGGTATTTTCGGCGCCCAGCTCTGGGCGTCAAAGATTTAGGCGCCCAGGGCTGGGCGTTGAAAATAGGGTCTGGCAGAATTCTTTGTCAGATTGGACTCTAGAGTACGGAGTTCATTAAGAGACTTAATCCGAGTTATTTGGTGCGTATCAATTTACGACGGAATGCGTCTGGGCCCTTTACGAACTCTAGGTTTGTTATGAGTTTAATTAATACGTTAACTCTTTTATCGAACTGCGATAGGAATAGAATTCCTTTTACAATTTCTATCTCATTTAGGATTTATGTTGGAGTGCAACACCTAATTCTGACAGGTTTCTATTTTTTTATTCTTACTACTTTTAGCAACTACCCTTTACGGCAGTTACTATTTTTAGCAGGTTTCCATAAATAGCAGGCTTCGGGTGAAATGAAAAGGGTGATTGAGATTCGTTATTTTATAGGAGATGCGTTGTCAAGTGGAGATTTACGTTTTCATCATCGAACCTTCCCTTTCGGGAATGGGGACAAAAGTAGGTGTCTACAAATAAACGCAATTTGCAATTAATTAACAATTACGAAAATTAATCATCCCTTTTAATTCTTTGCAAATTTGTAAAATTTAACCACGTTAAGCAATTATTATGGAATTAATTAGAGGCTCGTGATACCACTGTTAGGTTATGATACATATAAACGAATATAAATCATGCGGAAAAACCATAAACGCCAGGATTCCAAATTAATTGCCACATAATAATTAGCATAATTAGGATGCGTAATCTTTGTAGCGTGCCCTCCCTTGCTGCGCCCGAACCGAACAAGAACAAGTCTTTAGGACTCCAAGTGTCGTCCCTCCGTAGAAAGTCCACAACACGTCCGGATCCGCCTTAAGATTGACTAACTAGAATCGCCCTTATGGTACTAAATATTCGACTATATGGGCAAGGTGTTTGACTGAATTTTTGGCTCAAATTCTTACCTTTGAATACTTCAAACTCGTTATAAATTATGAGCCTTGATCTCATAATTATAGGCCATGGAATAAGTAAACGAATTCTACTAGGATACGAATTAATTAAATTAGAATCCTAGCAGAACTCTAAATTAATTAATTTATCTTTTTAGGGTTAGGAAATTTAATCATCAAACGAATCCTATACGCTTTAGGTTTTGTATGTGAACACAAACACACACGCACGCACAGCAGCCCAAGAGGGGCGCCATGCGCACGCGCGCAGCCCGAGCAACGCAACCCACTCGCGACGCTAATTCGTACGACAATGAGAAAAACTGAGAAAACCCGGTTATCGTGACATAAAGGGAGTGCAATTATGTTTGACCACGACGGCCGTAGGTTCCCTTGTGATCCCTGGTGGTGGGGATCGCTCAACGTACACCCGCAGGGTAGAGATTGAGGGTTCGGGGGACTGTAACTACCGAGAGGAGTACTCGCTCTTCGATAACTCCAGAGGCAGGATATCCTTACTAGCTCAGCATAAATAATTGAAGGGACATGCGTTAACTATTAAACTAATCTGAGTTGATTTTATCAATATGCAACATATAGTACTAGACCGAACGCGATTATCTGATTTAGATTGTTTTAAGGGACCTAGCATGATAATCCAATTTCCCAAAAATATCATATTTATTAAGCGTGATCGAACAATCAGATTTTAGTTAGTTTAACAGTTCATAAAAGGGCGAGGAAAGCAATTAAACCATGGAAAAGGGACAAATTACGACGCACCCTTGAGAGGTGCGTCACGGTTCTCAGAAAACTAACCACTTTGACTTTGCTATTTCTCCTTTTATTTAACGAATCTCAAATTATGGGACAGGATACGTTCTGTTCGATTTATGGATCGATTGTGACAGAACGCGTGATCAGTTTTGCAGCGTGAGGCTTAGGCTTAGGGGTTTAGAGTCAATACTCAGAAATAATAATTGTGTGTTGTGTCTTATTCATGTCGAACTTAAGGCCCTATTTATAGAAAAGAGTTCGTGGAAAGATAGAATTGTAAAAGTCTAATCCACGCGGAATTAGGAAAAAACACGTACTAGGTATTTTCAGCGCCCAGTGCTGGGCGTCAAAGATTTCGGCGCCCAGCTCTGGGCGTTGAAAATAGGATCCAGGCAATTTCAGCGCCCAGGGCTGGGCGTTGAAATTGCTGTTTGGGCCGCTTCTTTGTCAGATTCGGACTCTTAGAATCCGGAGCGTATGAGACTTAATCGAGTCTTTTAGTGCGTATTAATTTTATGACGGAATGCGTCTTGGCCCGTTACGAACTCTAGGCTCGTTAGGATTTCAATCAATACGTGACTCTTATTTTCGGATCGTATTAGGAATAGGATTCTCTCGCAATTTCTATCTCATTTAGGATTTATGTTGGAGTGCAACACCTAATTCTGACAGGTTTCTATCTTTTATGACTTGCCACTTTTAACAACTACCCATTACGGCAGTTACTATTTTAAGCAGGTTTCCATAAATAGCAGGTTTCTATAAATAGCAGGTTTCGGGTGAAATGAAAAGGGGTGATCGAGATTCGTTATTTTATAGGAGATGCGTTGTCAAGTGGAGATTTATGTTCTCATCATCGAACCTTCCCTTTCGGGAATGGGGACAAAAGTAGGTGTCTACAGTTAGCCCCCACTTTGACTGAGTCTTGGAATAAGACGATGGTCAAAGTACTAGACGGAGTGCGCCACACAAGCCATGGTGACCTGTTTTTGCGAGGGTCTCACGAGCCCCCGAGTGATAACATTTAACTTAAGGGTCATCACTTGGAGTGTCGACATATCCCACACGTGTCATTGGGATGTGTCAACGGATAGTATAGAAACTTCCTCACTTTGTCATTG
Organism: Spinacia oleracea; assembly: GCF_020520425.1. NCBI lineage: Eukaryota > Viridiplantae > Streptophyta > Magnoliopsida > Caryophyllales > Amaranthaceae > Spinacia > Spinacia oleracea. The sequence goes on from NC_079487.1 coordinate 58,909,667, forward strand.
GAAGGATCTAAAGAAGTGTAGAAACTCCCTCACTTTGTCATTGGGAGTAGCTACAGATGTTTTCGAAATCAAAGCTATAAAGTGTAATTGGGCCTAGCCAAGCCCAACCACGAGGTAAAAAATATTTTTAAAGATTCTCATTTTCAAGGCTAGTTAAACGAGAAAACCCCCTTGTTTTTATGGGACGTAAAACGAAGGAAAATCCAGCACATCGTTCTTTTTTGGAAAAACGGAAAACCAATCCTTTACTTTTTGGAAAAAAGGGAAAACCAATCTCATCGTTCTTTTTTGGAAAAACGGAAAACCAATCCTTTAATTTTTGGAAAAAAGGGAAAACCAATCACATCGTTCTTTTTTGGAAAAAAGGAAAACCAATCCTTTAATTTTTGGAAAAAGGGAAAACCGATCCTTTAATTTTTGGAAAAAGGGAAAACCGATCCTTTAATTTTTGGAAAAAGGGAAAACCGATCCTTTAATTTTTTGAAAAAGGGAAAACCGATAAAGGTTATCGCTGCAGCGACTAAGGACCTGCGCGGTTAGTGACGCAGACCCCGCCGGCTAAAGATGGCGAGCCTGTCCGCTAAGGGTGGATACCCCGTCCGATAGAAGTGGACGAATCTGTTTTTGAAATTTGAAAATAAGGACCTACGCGGTTTGTGACGTAGACCCCGCCGGCTGAAGATGGCGAACCTGTCCGCTAAAGGTGGACGCCCCGTCCGATAGAAGTGGACGAATCTGTTTTGAAATTTGTTTGTGCTTTTTGAAAATAAGGACCTACGTGATTTGTGACGTAGACCCCGCCGGCTGAAGATTGCGAGCCTGTTTCATTTTGTTTTTTGAAGATTCTATTTTTCGAAAACTGAGGACCTGCGCGGTTAGTGACGCAGACCCCGCCCGCTGAGGGTGGGCGAGCCCTGTCCGCTAAGGGTGGACGCCCCGCTCGCTGGAGATGAGCGAACCTGAATTCATCTTTTGATTTGGGATTCGCGTGCCGTGGTCTTGCCTGATTGAGGTAGGCAAGTTCCTATTTCTTTTGTTCATCGTGATTTCTTTTGAGAATTTATTTTTACTCAATCTTGTAGGAGCGAATTCTTTCGAGGGATGCTCGGATTTAGTTGCAACCTGAATGTGGGTTGACAACGTGCTCAGACGGACCATTGTCTCGTGGTCATCATCTTTCATGGTCTTGAGCTAGTCTTTACGGCTCAATTTTTCCACTACTTGGGTCCTTGATTAGGGGACTACGTATAGGTATCAACGGCGACCTTTGTCTTGAGGTCGTAAACCGGTTTTATCTTTTGAAACATCCAAACACGGGACTTCGTACAGCGTAGTCTGGCAGTCTTATTTTACCTTTGCATAATATATATTTTCTTTCGAGCCCCCAAGCACTCGTGCTTGACGGTCATTTCTTGTCAAAGAGGTTCCTTGGGGATACGCATTCTGTAATGTCCTTGATCGTGTTTGGGATTGTGCTCGTAAGTGCGAGCGATCTTTGTAGTGGTGTGCTACTCTTAACAAAGCCGTAAGGTGCGACATTCAGTAAAGAAATCGGCAATTTTCAAGTCGAATGAATATGGAAGGGCCCTATAGAAGTCAGAGCTGTTTTTTGGGCCTGGGCTCACTTTCGGCGCCCAGGCCTGGTCGTTGAAATAATTCACGCCCAGGTGGGGCGTCAGAAATAACTAAAGCCCAGGTGGGGCGTTGAAAATGTTGTTTGGGCCGGTCTTTAGATGACACAGTTGGCCTCTTGTTTTTTCATTTATTTCACTTGGAAGTTCTATGTATTCTCTTTTCTTTTGTTTTTTCTTTGTGTTTAGAACGTGATGATTTTCTTGAGAATCCGTAGCCGATTGGTGGACTACGGTGCTTGTCGCTTTGGGGCGATTATTTTAAGGAATTGTTGCTCTTAAGGCGTACAGTTATTGCGGTAGTTGGGCGAGTCTATATGGCCTGAGGAACATACCTTGAGGCGTAAGACTTTGACCGCTCTTGTTGTTGTATATTTTTCCTTTTGAACGCGTTCGTGAATGTTCGATACTTAGAATGATGATATGTATGTGCGAACGAGTGTTCATAGAATGGCCGTTGTGTGCGGTCCATTAATCAGTTTGCTTGAATCATTTTTTTTTTTGAGCAATGACTGATTTTGAATAGTTTGCTTAGAAGCTTGATAGGGTTCAGGCCCATTCATGAAGTGGGCTCAAACATCGTACCCTTTCGATTGTTCAAACATTTGCTTCGAGATTATTTTTTTTTTTTTTTGCTATGGTTGTTTCGTAGCTTGGAGCCCCCAAGTATGCATGTTGGGATGCTTCCTTTTGGCGTACGATTTTTGTAGGTTCTTTCGAGACAGATGCCCTGGATTCCGCTCGTGCAGGTGCGAGCTATCCCTTTCGTGGTAGGTAAGATTTTGCTACTTTCAATCCTTAATGTAGAAGTCGTGTGGCTTGCATTTTGAATTTGGGCGATAAGTAGTCTTTGCCTCTTTTACACATGCTCTTTGGTCGTGCCCGCATTAGTGCAATATGCCTTACTCTCTTTTTTTTAGACTTGTACCGTGGGATGGCTGAACTTATGGTGCGACGTAGGCTTGTGTGGCCTAACAACATGTATTAGAACATTTATCCAGGTGTTGGGATATCATTGCAATTGAGTACTTCATTACGCCTCGTTCAGGTGCTCGAACAAGTGTAGCACCTTCTGCGTGGGTTTGCATGGCTTATTACTTTGTTCGATGCGAGGATTCATAGATGTTTATTTCTTGTTTTTATATCTGGGCAAAATTTGACAAGCAGAAAGAATCAGCGCCCAGGCTGGGGCGTTAAAGATATCGGCGCCCAGCTCTGGGCGTTGAAAATTATTTCTGGGTAGAATTTTGACAGTTTTTTTTTTTGATTTTTTTTCTTTCGCTTTTGCTTTGGAACGAGGTAGACTGTGTAACGGGCGCTTGTAGGGAGAGCGTTATGTGCAGTAGTTTGATCGGAGTTTTGGTGACTCGCGATTTTCAGTTACCCTTGTTAGTGGGGTGACTTTATATATTCTAAGTAGCGCTTAGAATTTGGGAGGGGTTGTAGCCATTCTAAGGTTCGTTTCACACGATTAAAGCTTATGATTGTGCCCCTATGACGTGTGTATAGCATTAGCGTCGAGAATTTGCGATAAAATCGTCATTTCGAGCATTTTTAGAGTGTTTTTCTCAAGCCTCCAACTGTTGGTGCTATAATGCCTTGCACACGTTTTTATGCATTCATGGTGACACGGATCATGAATTGTTTGAACCTGACTCGTTTAGTGCGAGGTATGTTCGAGTAGTGATTTTGCTACTTCTCTTGTAAATGTCGTATTGTGCGACATTGCCATGGTCAAGGTAGTCACATGTTGTAGTATGCCTTGGCCAAAAGCTAGGTGCCTTTCTTTACCCATAATCATATTTAGAAATCTTTTTGACTCACTTGCAACATCGAGATAAACACATACTTAGCTTAAACCAACGACACTTTATTATGTTCGAAAAAGTCTTTGAAAATTATTTGAAACTTATTAAAAATCCGAGTCCTACTATGTACAATCCGAGGTGTCTTAGGCAAGTTGACTTATAGAAGGGTTCGTACCGGATTATATGAGTGAATCAAAATACTGTTACGATTTTTGGAATGCTGTCTAAGGATTTGCTGGAAGCCAAGGTGCAGGCGTCAAGATATACTTGTGCCAGTTTGGCACATGTTTTGGGCTTTTAGGGCCATCTTTTCCAGAATTGCGGGAATATAAACCGTTTTCAAATTGACTTAGATTTACTTGGTGTATGTCTGCACAAAAGGTCAAGGTATACTTAGTTCTTTCCCTAGCTCTTTCATTTCAATTTTTAGCCCCCAGTTGCTGTTATGTCTTCTCATTAATGATGTTTTCAGATTTCGATTTTAGATGCCCGTGTCATATGTCTGAGTAGGGTGAGCCTTGGTTAAGTGCCAAGTCCTATTGACAATGTCTGATTTTTTTTTCCGAAGGGGATTAGCGAGCATTTGAATTACCATGAGCGGGTGCCCTGAGTTCGAAGGAATGATGGGGCGATGCCGTAGAACAATCCTTTTTATTGCAAGCTTACTGCCTTTACTACTTGTTGGTGATTATGACTGTGTCTAGTGGTGAAAGAAAGTCTTTAAGTGAGTTAGTTCGCTTTAGGGAGGGTCAAGTCGAGTACTTTAGAGGTCATGGACGTTTGCGCTAGCCCCCATTCAATTGAGGCGAAGCGATCTTTTGAGTCTTGGCTAAGTGCCTAGGAGTGTGAGTGCTCCTTCTGGCAAGGGTACGTGCCCTTATTATTTTTCGATGTGTGCTCATTAATTTGGGCATCTTGATGACTTGGATTCTTCCTTTGACTTAAATTTTTCTTTCGACTTGGGTTGCAAGTAATTAAATTTCAATAAGGGACTCTATTTCTTATTCTGGTTATTTTATAGGCTTTAATATTTTTGCAAATTGGTTGGACCGAATCATGGATTGCCTACGTATCCGCCTTAAATAGATTTAATTTGTAATCAGGTCTTGCGTAGTTCTTAGCCTAGAAAATGGTTTCTTAGAATGCCGAATTCGATAAGTATGTTCTGAGGTGGAAACATATTATTTGAAACGGTAGAATAAGTGAAGTTTATTATTATTTTAATCTGCTGCCTTGCCGTAAGCCAAAAAATTTGTTTTGTTTTATATTATTTTTTTGATTGAGTACATGTATTTCTTTGGTGGTACTTATATCTGAATACGTGTTGTACCCCCCAAGTGTTCGTTATTGTTCCGTGTATGTGCGGATAAAATGACGAGCACTTCTGGACAAATTTTAGCAAGCAGAGAGATTCGGCGCCCAGGCAGGGGCGCTAAAGATTTCGGTGCCCAACTCTGGGCGCTGAAAATGACTTCTGGGCGGATCTTTTTTTGGTGCGCTAAATGCTTCTTTTCTTTTTAGACTAACTTTAGAGGCACTTTGCAAAGTTTCTTTTTTTTAAATTTTTTTTTTACGTTAAGCGTAGAATGTACTTTTCATTTGTCTTTTTTTATTTGTGACTCAAGACGGCTTGAATGATGGGTTGAATGAGATAGGGTAATTTGTATAGGTATTGGTCAAGCATAAGGATTACATCTGCTAGGATTCACATTTTACGGCCTCAGGCTAGTGTCACGAGTTTACATCAATCAAGGCCAATCAGTAGCATAGGGACGGCTCAAGGGTATATCAACAGGACGTATCCAAACAAGTTATATGGTCATTATGCTAATGGTGGTGTAAGAGAAGGTTTGGACTTTGGAAATGATGGGCATGACGCACGTGTCAATGGCCGTGCGTGGTTTGCGGTTGATAACAAGTTCAAAAACAAGAGTTGAGGTAATGGTTTCTTGGGTTATGGCAATGAGAATATGGATTGGTTAAATGAGCTGAACAAGGCCCCAGAGCGAAGGCGTCTAAGAACATAAGGATTGGAAAGGGTAGACATCGTAGAACTTTATGATTTGGATTGGTTGACTCAATTCTTTTCCTTTGTTTACTTGGGTAAATTTCGCACTTTGGGAGGTACGGGCTAAGTATTTCATGGTTCGCTCTTTTCGCTCTCCCTCTTCTCTTTCTTTTCATAGCTTGCTCTTTTCGCTCTCCCTTTTCTCTTTCTATTTGTTCTTTTTGCTTGGGATTTCTCCCCAACATAAATCCTTCAAAATTTTTTATTTGGGCTAAAAGGTAGATGGTTGTGGTCTTTGAGTCACGAGGCGAGACTGAGTGAGCCTCGTTTGGTAGGCCTATAGTGGACCTTTAATTTTAGTAGGCCTAGGGTGGACCTTGTTAAATTGTCTTACTTTGCAAGCGTATTTAGTCGTTTCTTAAAATGTGCAAATAGCGTAGATTCAAAATGTTATTTTTACCTTATTGAAATTTAACGAAAGAATTACATCGAAAACAATTTTTTTTGCTTTTTTTTTTTCAGATTCTAGTTTTTGGGATTTAATTGGAAGTTGTGATTTAGACTCGAACTTTCATTAACTTTTCTGATTATAACCCGTGTATGAATACAAGGAGGTGGCCTAGACTAAAATTAATGACGTGGCGTAAGCCTATAATACTTGACCAAGCGACTCTCAGACTTAGGCTAATTGGACCATAACTTTCGTTGGTTGACACTTTAGATTTTAACCCTTGGGTGTTCATTTGTCATGCGCCATTTTGCTTAATGTTGGCAAGGTAGTTAGTTGGGGAGATCGAATTTTTATTTTTGCAAGACTAGAATCATTAGTGCGGCTTCCCTCTTAATGTGTATTGCTTTACCCCAATGGTAGCCTTGTGGTATGCCGATTTGGGTATTTTCATGGTTGGTCATGTTGCATTCATGGAAAATCTTTTAGTCCGTACTTAGGAGTATTTAAAGGAGCGAGTGGCTCGAGAGGACTATGATGGTCGTGACCCAATGTGATCATAAGCCTTGAGGCCATTAATATTTCTTGCCAATGGTATTGACACCTTAGGTTCACTTTGGGGGTTGTGCGACTATGGGGGAATGATTTCCAGAATGTGACCGTTTCCATTTTGCAAATACATAACATATTCTTTTTATTGGTGAGAGAGAGTATTGAGGCCGTGGATTCCTAGCAAGGGATGAAAATTACATATGGGTGCTCATTGATTTAAATGTTAGGAAGGGAGACTCAATATGGTATAACCTTTTAGCTTGCAGAACGACACCAAGTATTAGGACCGATTCTATGGATAAGACAACTAAGACTTAGGATTTAGATTGTACTTCGGCATAACCCAGTCTAGACTCGGATTTTTTTTTTTATTCGAACATTATTTTTCCTTGAAAACTTCATTTGAACATTATTTTTTGAATATTTTGCCCATGTCACATTCAAGGTTATTTCAATTAGCGTGCTCGGTTTTGGTGCCGAGCATTGTCGTCGTAGGAGGCCTAACAACGACACAAAGAGTTATTTATTTTTATTTTTTTCGTCGCTTTTAGAATCAAGTGCCTTTTCATACGCCCTCGCAGCAATTTTTTTTCGAAAAGTTTTTTTTTTTGCTACGTATTTTCTTCACGCGTGGGCACCGAGGCTGCTGTGCCTGACCAAAAGGCCAGGCAGTAACTTCAGCGCCCAGGGTAGGGGGTGAGAAATTTCGGCGCCCAGCCAGAAGCGTTGAAAATGCGTCCCTGGCTGGTTCTCGTTTTCTGTTTGCGTCTACTTTTGTTCATGCGACTTCGATTTTGCGTGCTTGCCTAATAACGTCCTTTACGCGTTGTGCAGCGTTTGTGGGATTCGTTACAGGCCATCCCGAGCGTCGCTTATTTTTGTGGCGATCGTTCGGGCTTGCGGAACACGTATTTCGGTATAACTCTTTGGAAAATTGGTTTATGAATGTTTGGGCAATTTTTTTTAGGTCGTTGGTTTCCTAACATTGTTTGTCACATGATCACATATTGCGCTACACATTACTAACATCACATCATGAAGCAATAATAATATGTCACGTAGTTTATGATAGGCTTCTATGGGTAGTTATTTGTGCCTGGCTTGGTACCGCTTCTATCGTAGATCCAACACATGCCCCGGTCGAGGTAGTGTCTTCAGCAGACGAATTTCGCTCAAGAGGCCAACCCGCAAGTGCAAGCCAAGGGGGCATGCAGGCGAGAGGGACCTAATGGTCGAGCGATTGGGTTTGGGACGGGTGTACTACTAGCGAAAGTGCCGAGTGGACAACATTCGAAGCGTATGCACCCCCCGGTTGGCGATGGGTATCCTTAGTCCCAACTCCCAAGATGAAACACCAAGGGAGCCAAGATTCGTTATGCGGTTCTGTCCGTTCACATTAATATGCTGATTTTCCGGTCGTCCCAACTTGATTGGGAAATAAACGCGGGGTAGGATCGTTTCACCCTTCGGCTATTTTGATTACCTACAAGCACGAGTATTTCCTTCACTATCCCCAGTTGAGTCGCCACTGTGAGGGGGTCGAAAAAGCACGAGGCTAATGCGTGACCTCGTCCCTCGTGGGTGTGACGCTTCTTTTTGTCAAATCAAGTCTAATTGGATTTCCTGTGAGTTTACACCCAATTGACTAGTAATATAGGAGTCGCCATTCAGTTTTTAACGACAATGAGAAAAACTGACAAAACCCGGTTATCGTGACATAAAGGGAGTGCAATTATGTTTGACCACGACGGTCGTAGGTTCCCTTGTGATTCCTGGTGGTGGGGATTGCTCAACGTACACCCGCAGGGTAGAGATTGAGGGTTCGGGGGACTGTAACTACCGAGAGGAGTACTCGCTCTTCGATAACTCCAGAGGCAGGATATCCTTACTAGCTCAGCATAAATAATTGAAGGGACATGCGTTAACTATTAAACTAATCTGAGTTGATTTTATCAATATGCAACATATAGTACTAGATCGAACACGATTATCTGATTTAGATTGTTTTAAGGGACCTAGCATGATAATCCAATTTCCCAAAAATATCATATTTATTAAGCGTGATCGAACAATCAGATTTTAGTTAGTTTAACAGTTCATAAAAGGGAGAGGAAAGCAATTAAACCATGGAAAAGGGACACATTACGACGCACCCTTGAGAGGTGCGTCACGGTTCTCAGAAAACTAACCACTTTGACTTTGCTATTTCTCCTTTTATTTAACGAATCTCAAATTATGGGACAGGATACGTTATGTTCGATTTATGGATCGATTGCGACAGAACGCGTAATCAGTTTTGCAGCGTGAGGCTTAGGCTTAGGGGTTTAGAGTCAATACTCAGAAATAATAATTCTGTGTTGTGTCTCTTTCATGTCGAACTTAAGGCCCTATTTATAGAAAAGAGTTCGTGGAAAGATAGAATTGTAGAACTCTAATCCACGCGGAATTAGGAAAAAACACGTACCAGGTATTTTCAGCGCCCAGTGCTGGGCGTCAAAGATTTCGGCGCCCAGCTCTGGGCGTTGAAAATAGGATCCAGGCAATTTCAGCGCCCAGGGCTGGGCGTTGAAATTGCTGTTTGGGCCGCTTCTTTGTCAGATTCGGACTCTTAGAATCCGGAGCGTATGAGACTTAATCGAGTCTTTTAGTGCGTATTAATTTTATGACGGAATGCGTCTGGACCCGTTACGAACTCTAGGCTCGTTAGGATTTCAATCAATACGTGACTCTTATTTTCGGATCGTATTAGGAATAGGATTCTCTCGCAATTTCTATCTCATTTAGGATTTATGTTGGAGTGCAACACCTAATTCTGACAGGTTTCTATCTTTTATGACTTGCCACTTTTAACAACTACCCATTACGACAGTTACTATTTTAAGCAGGTTTCCATAAATAGCAGGTTTCTATAAATAGCAGGTTTCGGGTGAAATGAAAAGGGGTGATCGAGATTCGTTATTTTATAGGAGATGCGTTGTCGAGTGGAGATTTATGTTCTCATCATCGAACCTTCCCTTTCGGGAATGGGGACAAAAGTAGGTGTCTACAGTGTCCTTCACCCAAGGTGCATTAAGTCTAATACCAAGGTTCAGATTAATTATGAACAATTAATTCTCTGAGATCAAGTGATCGGAACAGCTAGCTGGAGCAATGCTTCCGATCAGTGAGTTCTAGTCTATATTAGGCTCACAACTTACTCTTGACTAAACCTATAAGGTAACACCATTGGCATGTAACAGATCACCGGATTAAATGAATCGAAAATTCATTTAATAGCTTTTCGGGAAATTAGTTCGGAAAACATAATTATACGATTAAACATTGGATCGTGAAATCGTATATCGTATTGCGTATATTGGTAAGCTAGGCAAGACGAATAAACATATCGTACGACATTGGATCGTCAAGTACGAAACGATAAATAAATTGTCAAAGGATAATTTAATCGCAATACAAAAGCAACCCACAACCCGGAGCGCACAAGCGCAAGACCCATGGGCGCAGTGTGCATGGCAATGCAGCGCTGGCCCAAAGGCCTTGGTTGTGTAGCGCGCACGGACCAAAGGAGTAAGGAGCAGCAGCTGCACGCGGCCCACGACCCGGCTGTGCGCGCCTGCTGCTTCCTTTGCTTGTGGGCTTGGCCGGCCAACTTGGTTGGCTGGCTTATTATGACTACTAGGTTATTCTAATAACCTTAGTACACCTTTCCATAACACACAATTCAGTTTACACATCAAACCCTAAGGAAGAGAGAGAAACCATAATTCTCACTTAGCCTCCATGCATGTGTTCTTCCCAAAAAGCACAAACTCTTGAATATTGTCTAAGCTACGATTATCAAGACGGATCTGAATGTGTTAGTGAACCAAATAGAGGAACGACAATTGGAGTTCTTTGTTCGTGTTCGTTGATACTAAACTCGGGAAAACACGCTTTGAATGTATGTATGCTTAATCTGTGATTTATACATGTTTCTTGGCTTTGGGGATCTTCCGCACATGTTATATGTATTTAATTGTATTCCCCTACAGCTACGACCGAGGGGAGCCGTAATCAGCGCTAGGCACCAAGGGTGAGTGCATAGGTAATCGTTGTTATCTCTAGCAAAAAGGAGTTGTGCTACGATGTAAACTTGGCTAGGCACTAGGAGTTGTGCCATGGATGGAGAAGCCTGACTTGTCTAAGCATCGAGGCTTGGAGAGTGGCGCACGGTGCGTGACTAGGCCAAGAGACTTGGAAAAATAGTCAACACGTGACAATAAGTTGTCTATACATCTATCTTATTCTCAGTTCATACGAACTACTACACCAATCTGGTACTTGTCTAGGCCACGCCACCCCACTTAGGTCCTTTAATAAAATAGCATAAATATCCTTCGGGATCGCCTAGTGTAAAACTAGTCTTTGCTCCTATCGAACACCAAGGTTAGCCAACCAATCTGCAGCCCGGTTGCCTTCCCTGTAACAATGTTCAACTGTAACCTCCCATTCTTGTCTAGACATGAGAGCCTTACATTTACGGATTATATGAATAAACGGAGAGTTGGCAGGAGTATCATCTACCAACATACGAACCACAACTTTCGAATCACAATTAAGTCAACTGGGCTTTCCTATGCCCACCATCCCGTGAAATAGAAAGCCCACGAAGAAGAGCCATCAACTCTGCCCTTGTACATTTTACACACTACGTATTTTATTTTACGGATATTTCATGAAATACCCCCGAGTTTTGCCTTAATTCACCAAATGCCCATCAAGTTCCAATAATTCACCAAATACCCCTCACAAATGACTTAATACCCCAAATACCCCTCCATGACGTCATCATCCTCAATTAACTCAATTACCATCTAATTAACCCACTCATTTACCCATTTTTCCTAATTAACCCATTTTTTCCTAATTAACCCATCTTCTTCCTCTCACTTCTTCCGCCACCACCCCTTCTTCATCTCCCTTCTTCCGCCACCACATCGCCCCCGTTTTCTCCCTCCTCGACCCCATCACCGCCGCCACCACCTCGCCCCCATTTACCATTTGTCGCTCCTCGCCCTATCCTCCTCCCTCTGGTCCTCCCTCCCTACATTACCACCACCGCCGCCACTCATCATCATCATCATGATCTCCTCCTCCGACAACACCAACAGCCTCCTCCGACAACACCACGTACACCAAAATCGACGCCGGGTCTCCTCCTTCGACAACACCAACACCACCAGCCTCCTCCGACAACACCACACCAAAATCGACGCCGGATCTCCTCCTCCGACAACACCAACACCACCTGCAGCCTCCTCCGACAACACCACACCAAAATCGACGCCGGAAGAATCAAAGAGAACAATCGCCGCCGTCGTCAAACCCAGAACCACAAAAAACAACCGAAATCGACGCCGGAAGAATTGAAGAGAACAACCCACATGAACGAAGTTGGGTTCTCTTTCCTCCATCAATCCCAAACTCAATTTTCTCAACAAAAAACACCTGTTTTTGCACAAATCCCCTTTCATTTTCATCAAAATTATCCATGTTCTTCACCCAATTCTTCAATGCTCGATTTTGGGTATTATTTTTCTTCATCCGATTTGTTGTATATTGGGATTGCAATTGATGTGTGTGAATTAGCCGTAAATGGAAGAAGGAAGGAGGGAGAGAGAAAGATCTGGGAAGGTCAGGGAAGAAGGAAGGTGGTGAGGAGAGAGAGTGAAGAAGGGGGGCAGCCATGGAAATCCTTGAGTTGGGTGGTGGGTTAATGGAAGAAGGAAGGGGAGTTGGAAAAGAAAAAGAAATGGGTGGGTTAATGGGTTAATGGGTGGGTTAATATGTTAATGGGTGGGTTAATGGGTTAATTGGTGGTTTAATTAGGATAATTAGGGATTAGGTGAGTAATTAGATCGTAATTGGTTGATTATGAGGATGATGACGTCATGGAGGGGTATTTGGGGTATTAAGTCATTTGTGAGGGGTATTTGGTGAATTATTGGAACTTGATGGGCATTTGGTGAATTAAGGCAAAACTCGGGGGTATTTCATGAAATATCTGTTTATTTTAATATTTGAAAAAGTAATAATCATAAACATCATTTTGAAACGTAGCCACCTTAAGTTTAGATGCTCTATGCAGTCGCCCACCATACCCACAACACAGCAATTCAACACCGCCACTTTAGGTACATCTATACTATATATTAAAATCTATACTATTATTAAAAGTCAATGACATTTCTTGTCATCTCGCCACATGTCGACCCCATTACATGGCAAGTGACATGGCGTCAAATAATAGCCGCATTGACATATAATATTTTCTTACAAAAACATGAAGAAATGCCAACATCAATGTTTGAACCCATAACCTCGTGTTCATGAGCTAGAACTTTGACCACTAATCCAATTACACAACTTATAGTATTTAAGCAATTCAAAACATATAAGTTATGTTTATTAATACTCGTATTAAAACTTTAATGCATACCATAATTATATATTTTAATAATTTCTTATGAAACTAAACTATACTTACATTTTTTTTCATTTACGTTTTATTTTTATAATTTCATTTACAATTACATTTTTTTTAGCAAGCCAGTTCATTTACAACTACTTAGAACTGTAAAAAAAAAAAAAAAAAAAAAGTAATTGGAATTTAAATTAGCAACCGACTACTACACTTTAAATTTAAATTTAGTTTACTAAGATGTTTAACCAAATTTTGTATTAAACCACCCTTATAAACATAAATTATACATAAAATATTTATCTCATATTATATGTAAGCATTTAAATATCAAACTATTATAATTTTTTTAATTCAACTAATTTTTTATTAGGATCAATTTTCATATTACATATAATCACCGGGGCATCGCCTGAGGCCATAACTAGTTTTATTTTAAAAGTCGTCCAATAATTTCCAGAATTCCTGGCATAAAATTGTGATCGTTGACTATTCGTCATATGTTTATGAGTAATGACTAATTTAATGAGTTCCTTTGCAGTTTTGTACTAACGATCATGAGTTTAATAGAATTAGTACGACATTGTTTACTCCATAATCTCATCTTTCTATACTGCACATCTTGCAGTCCATATTGAATAATAACTCATCATGCATCGTTTTTTTATTTTCTTTTACAGGACATCTTGCTAATTAAAATCTGTATAAATAGACTAAGCAATTTCATTAGTAACCTCAAATAGAAATAAAATGAAAAACGTTCTAGTATTCTCATTTCTATTCTTGTTATTGTGTATTTTACATGTAATAGCTTCAAATTCATCCATTGACAACTTCCTTCAATGCATTCCGTCTCAGTCGAATTCATCACATCCAATCTCTAACGCCATCTACACCCCTACTAACTCTTCGTTCATAAATGTTCTTCAAAATTACATACGTGAGATGGCACCCAAACAGGTACTCCTCTTGAGATATTACTGGATAGGTCACCAACGCCGTCCCACTCCTACGGAAAACACAAGTCTGATTATGTCAAGACACCTATTCCAAGGGCAGGGTTAGAGACGATATGGAAAAAAATGATTCAAGTACAATCGGATAATATTCTGCTGATGCAATGGAATCCTTATGGTGGGAGGATGAGCGAGATTCCTGAGGATGCAACGGCATTCCCTCATCGAGCAGGAAACCTCTTTAAGATACAATACCTTACACTATGGCAAAATCATAGTGTTGAGGCTACAAATAAGAATATCCAAGCTACTCGAGACCTTCATACTACATTTACTCCTTTTGTGTCCAACAACCCAAGGGAAACATTCTTAAATTATAGGGACATTGACATAGGCACCAACATCAATGGGACCTTAGATTTTGCTATGGACTTTTTTAAGAACAATGTCAAGAGATTATTGCAAGTTAAAGCCAAGGTCGATCCCACCAATTTCTTCAGGTATGAACAGAGTATACCAATTTCCTAAGAAACAACCAAAGACTACTATTGGTATAATGGTATGTAATTGACCAAGTTGTTTAAAACTTGCTATTGTATTTTGTTTTATTTATATAAGTACGAAGCTGTATCAATAATATGTGTGCATTTGTTGCAAAAAAGAAACCAAAACATTCACGGGTGAAATTTGTTAGACGAGCCAATTTTATTGAAGCATGCTGTCTATTAAACAACAAAGTGCAGGGAAAACAGAATTGCCTATCATATTGAAACTCAAGACTGGACAACAAACAGAGTTAAACGTTGTAATTAAGACATGAATTCTTGGATCCATCTTTCCATTAACTGATCACTTGATGGTCGAAAACTTGAACAACATGTGATGGTTATACTTTTCACCAGGTGCAACCATCACAGAAGGGAAATTTGGATGATTAACTGAATCAGGAAACCCCTGAGTCTCCAAACACAAAGCAGCATGAGGTCCATAAACATATCCTCCTTTACCTGTCGCACTCAGCGTGTTGCTAGTATAAAACTGTACTCCAGGCTTGTTTGCCCACAACTCCATTATCCTCCCTGATTTTCTCTCATTTACAACAGCAACTCTTGTCATAGGACCATGCTTTTTAGCCACATCAACCACGTAATTTATGTCATATCCTCCTGGAAGATCAGTAATCTTGTTTCCAACAGCATGGGATTTGAGAAAATCAAATGGTGTTCCCTTAACTTGCTCGAATTTGCCAGTTGGGATGAGTTGATCATCTACAGGAGTGATTTGGGAAGCAAATATTTGAACTTCATGTGATAAAATGTTTCCACTGTTGTGGCCTCCAAGATTCCAGTACGTATGTTGGACTAGATTAACTGGAGATGCCTTGTTCAAAGGTTCTGCTTCCATTGCAATAGACAGATGCCTTCCTTCGACTATCTTATATGTCACTTTTACTTTAAGATTACCCGGGAAACCTGCAATATTTTGTGGTACCATTTAAGTTCTTGAATTAGAATAATCTAGCAGCTAAAACCTAGAAAGTTGGTGGGAAAGTTTTAAGATCATGGTAATGGTAATGGTAATGCAACTAACCTTGTTCTCCATCAGGACTGAAGTAACTGAACCTAACATAAGGAGAAGGATCATTCGGATAGTACTGATCTACATCCCAGATAACGCGACTGAATCCTTTTGGGCCACCTGTTACAGTATATAAGAAAATGTCACTGAAATTACAATACAATAAAATTTAGATGAAGTGCATATACATGTAACTATATTGAACAGGAAAAGGGGTTTTACCATGAATACTGTTTTTCCCGTCATTTGGAATGAGTTTGTAGATTACCCCTTTGTAAGTGAATTGCGCACCGCTGATCCTGTTAGCGACTCGGCCCACAATAGCACCAAAGTATGTTGTATCATTCTGCATTCAGAAAAATTGTATCAGACGAAAACTATAGATTGGCCTAGAGATTGTCAAGAGATGTCCTATACATGGCTTCACAAAGATAATTTCATCAATAAAAAGAAAAGATTTGAGATTTTGATATCAGGGTGGTACATAATTCACAATTACTGTGTTATGTTATCTTAAGTTTATAAGAAGTCAGACATATATTTTGAACAAAGTAGTCAGTGTTACATGAGGCACAGTGACTTAGAGTGGTTAAAAGGGCAGAAGTCCGGTTGATTACAAACTGATTACCAATTATATTCATGTTTTTCTTAATGCTAGACACTAACAACATTCAGTATCCCACTACAATCACAAGCTCTCGAAATTAGAACTTCAAAATACGGCTAACCAACCACTATATAACTACCCGTTCAAAAAAGCTAGTTATATTTTGGATTTGTTTCAATAGTATATTCTTCAATATCTTCATGTTGCTGGAACGCATGTAGTTAATGTGCTGTGCACATGCTGTTGTGCGCAAGCCAACGGTTGACAGAAAAAACTAAGTTGATCCTTGGCACCTTGTTTAACGATAAGTCATGGAAAATAAAAACTATGCAAAGTCAAGGGAGACAAATAACTCCGTAACTAATAATGTGATTAATTAAGTGAATAAACACTCTGTAGGTTATACTCCATATTAAACTATGTTGGCACGACCTCGTAATTTTTTAAGAGGGTTTCGGAAGATCAAAGTTCAATAATGTTAAGATTCCCATAAATGTTTGTCCTATCCCTAATTATGAGACAATGAAATTATGTCATACCAAATTATGGACAAGAGAGACTATCATTGATCTTTGACTCTTCAAGGAGTATATGTATGTCTAAATGATAAAATTTTCTAACTATCAATAATTACAATAATAAAGGCCAGGTCCCTACCTAAATATTCATCTTTATGTGTAGACGTAAAGAGAGCCTCAAAAGGCAAATGTGCAGATGGTATTTGATCTCAAATTTTGGTACTACCCCAAAGAGTTTAAACCAACTGAGTTTTCGAAAACATTTTTATTCTTCAATATTATTCTATACTCAGGGAATGTTTGGTTTGATTTAAGACCATTTCTCTTTTCTCAATCATTTTCCGTTTTAATTGAAATTGTTAATTGGGTTGGAAAGAAGCGAACTTGAAACTACCAGCTAGAGTTTGGACTTTGGACCGTGACCTTTCCTACAAAACTTTTAGGCAAATTTGCCAAAAATGACCTTTTATAACTCAAATTTTGCGAGAAAGAACCTTATATAATTTTTTTGTGAAAACACACTTTAAAGTAATTTTTTTTGCGAAAAAGGACCTAAGAGAAGTTTCCGGCATTGACTGAGCTTTTCCGGCCATTGACTTGCACGTGAGCAGCACGTGTGGCTTACGTTGGCTAAAGACACTGATTTTCCCGACTCTTGAATTTTCAAACTTGATTTTATTTCGATTTTTTTTTCAACTTTAGGTTTTAAATCTTAGATTTTTGGAGGAAAATTGGGTGTGATTAGCAAAATAAAGGCACACGTGCTTCTCACGTGCAAGTCAACGGCCGGAAAAACTCAGTCAATGCCGGAAATTTACTTTTGGTTGTCTTTCGAAAAAAAAAATTACATTAATGTATGATTTCACAAAAAAATAATTATATAAGGTCCTTTCTCGCAAAAAAATGTACATTAAAGTGTTATTTCACAAAATAAATTATATAAAGTCCTTTCTCGCAAAATTTGGGTTATAAAAGATCATTTTTAACAAATTTGCCAAACTTTAAAAATAGGTACTATATGAGGAAAAATGCGTACCACATAGTCCCTCGCCAAGTCATACCCGAGAACAACATCAGCCAGCTTTCCTGTAATTAAATGAGAAAATGTGGTAAATACCCTTAAGAATGTCCATTACGCACCTCGGACATACAATGTATTTTGCAACCAGGATTAACTAAAAAAGTGTTTATTTAATTGTAAAATTAAACAACACAATGTATATGTTGGTATGTATGATCTAAAAATGTCAAAGAAAGAAAATTATCTTCCGGCCAGACTTGTTTCCTTCAACAAAGCCATAGCTAATCAAGTAAAACAGATACAGAATTACAGACACGCATAAGGATGATGTTAAGAGTGCAGTCTATACCGGGTGTTCAAAGTACAGTCTAAATCGTACTAAACCAATTATGACCACTAGAATTAGAAAATGTATTAATGAAAAAGCATAAACCAAAAAGAAATATAGAAAATTTACCATGTTTGTCAGGAATAATGACGGACATGACAATAGCACCATAATTAGTGAGCTTAACACTGATATTCCCTTTCTTAAGCTCATAAACACCAATCTCTGGGTGATTTTTTTGATGTTGATGGCTTGAAATCTGAGAAATTTCAGGATTAGTGGCTAATATTCTACTAATTAAGCTTTGACAAAACAGAGTTAAACATAATAGTATCATATTATTAGCCATTTTGGGGCTAAAGAGTTAAGAATTTTACTTTTATTTCTTTAAGGTTTTGTTTGGGAACTGAAATGGGAGGTTTTATACATTTTTATTTGGAATTTTACTCGTGTTTTAAATTGGATAGATTTGTATGATTGTATGAATGATGATGATGATACATGAGGAATTGAGGATAGACCTGTTCAACAACGGGCTGGGCCAGGCCAGACCATACAAAATATTTTAGCCCAATATTTTGGGTTGGTCGGGTCAAAATCCGACTTACACATTTTGATGTACACTTAGATCTGAGCCGCCCAAAAAACGTTAAATTGTGTCGGGTCGAATAAAGGCAAAAAAAATTCCAAGCAAATTCTTCTGATATTCATTATTTATGAGGACAGGTAGGGTTGCACTGTTGCACGTGATCGACTTCATATCAAGGAAACTCATGTAAATCTATATTATTAAAGTAGAGTGGTGGAGAATGAGAGACCTACAAATCTCAATCTCTCTACTCTCATTAACCGGCTATATTAGGAAATGTCATAATATAGTTCTTTAATAACACTATAAATCAATATCATATCTCATGAAAAGTCAAATCATCAACACAATAATTTATTTTATTGTAAATATTCTACAAACTTTTATGACAAATTGAAAAAAATAAAAAAAATTTACAAATTAAATCATAAACACAATGAAGAATCCAAACGGAAATAATCCTAATTTACTGCAAATATTCTACAAACTATTATGACTAAATGAAATAAACCCAAATCAGAGAGAGGGGGAAATGGTGTGTCGTGTGTGTCAGCAACAAAATTCCATTCAATAAAAATCTTATAATGTTTGTACAATATAGTTCAGTTTGCGAATGAATAACATAAATAAATTGCATTATGCGCAATAAACTTTTATAATGTTCTTTATATGTGTATATATATGATTGACACAAGTAAAGTATACGGAGTAATTGCTGACTGTTATACCCGGGTACAGCCAGCTCTGGCTGTACCCCCCAAAAACGACGCGCTCATATTGTTTGTTCATTCTTGTCGACTGTTTGTTCTTTTTTATTGTACTGTTTGTTCATTCTTATTGTACTGATTGTTCTTTCTTGTTGTACTGTTTGTTCTTTCATGTTGTTTTTAAATTCATCATCAAATTTTCATAATTGTTGTATTTTTTGTTATTTCTTCTTGAATTTTATGTTCTTTTTTATATTGTTTGTTCTTTCTTGTTTATTTGTTTGTTTATAATAATCATATGGTTAATGTTCATAATTAAATTCTTCATTAATCTTTTATTCTTTCTTTTTGTATTGTTTGTTCTTTCTTGTTGTACGGTTTGTTATTTCTTGTTGTTTTTTAAATTCATTCATCAAACTTATTGTTGTATTATTTGTTCTTTCATGTTGGCATTAAAATTCATCATAAAATTGTTCATAATTGTTGTATTGTTTGTTCTTTTTTCTGGAATTTTATGTTCTTTTTTATATTGTTTGTTCTTTTTTGTTGAATTATTTGTTCTTTCTTGTTTATTTGTTTGTTCATAATAATTATTTGCTTTATTGTTTGTTCTTTCTTTTTGTATTGTTTGTTCTTTCATGTTGGCTTTAAAATTCATCATAAAATTGTTCATAATTGTTGTATTGTTTGTTCTTTTTTCTGAAATTTTATGTTCTTTTTTATATTGTTTGTTAATTTTTGTTGAATTATACGTTTGTTCACAATAAATATATGGTTAATGTTCATAATGAAATTGTTCACTTCATTGGTCTTTTATGTTTTTACAAGCGCCTATATTGTTTATTTTCAAATAAATAAATAAATGTTCATTTCCAAAATAGTAAATGTTCATTCCAAATAAATAAATAAATATTCTTTTCCGAAATAGTAAATGTTCATTTCCGAAATAGTAAATGCTCATTTTTGTAGTGTATTTCCAAATAAATAAATAAATGTTCATTTCCAAAATAGTAAATGTTCATTCCAAATAAATAAATAAACGTTCATTTTCGAAATAGTACATGTTCATTTTTGTACCAGTATTTGTTCTTTCTTGTTTTATTGTTTGTTCTTTCATGTTGGCTTTAAAATTCATCATAAAATTGTTCATAATTGTTGTTTTGGTTGTTCTTTTTTCTGGAATTTTATGTTCTTTTTTATATTGTTTGTTCTTTTTTGTTGAATTATTTGTTCTTTCTTGTTTATTTTTTTGTTCACAATAAATATATGGTTAATGTTCATAATGAAATTGTTCACTTCATTTGGTGTTTTATGTTTTTACAAGCGCCTATATTGTTTATTTCCAAATAAATACATAAATGTTCATATCCAAAATAGTAAATGTTCATTCCAAATAAATAAATAAATGTTCATTTCCGAAATATTAAATGCTCATTTTTGTAGTTTATTTCCAAATAAATAAATAAATGTTCATTTTCAAAATAGTAAATGTTCATTCCAAATAAATAAATAAATGTTCATTTTCGAAATAGTAAATGTTCATTTTTGTACCAGTATATTAATGTTCATTTTAAACAACACAAAACGACATCGTTTTGGATGGGGGTACAGCCAGCTTTGGCTGTACCCGGGTATAGCCAAAAATTTGCGGTATACGGAGTATTAGTTTTTCACTTTTACTTACTTGATGAACTTAAAATTCTTTATTGTTTGCTTAACCATTAAAGGAATGGATATGCAATACTAATTATAAATTCATAGTATTCCCCACTTTTGTTACTATATTACTATACGATCAAATTAGTTCATCAATTAATATTATAAAAGGTGATAATCTAACTATTTCAAGTTTAAAGTAAGTCTAGAAAACAACTAAGAGAAATGGTCAAAAGATTAGTTATTGTAACATAAAATTTTCATAGACCAAAATTTAATGATATATCCTTTCTATTTTTTTACTTAGTATGGACACAAAAACAAATGAATATCGATACAAAGCTTGGTTGTATAAGATTGCAAGATTAATTAACGGTAGACGGATATTACTACTTAAAAGGACTTTATATCATGACAATAATGTGCGACATATAAGACGCCTTCTCTTTACAGGAGAAAGAACCACGAGAATTGATATTAGAAATGTTGAGATTAGAACATCTATAGGATATATGATATTCAGAAAGTTTGTTAGATAGTTTGTTGCAAGTTAGTTAGGGTTAGTTGCTTGCTTGTATATAAAACAATGTTGGCTTCTCTTACAAGCTAAGAAACTTAATCAGTAAAATCAGTTTCTTCAGCTATTTCTCTCTAGCACTCTCAATTCTCTTAGATTCTTCATGGTATCAGAGCTGAATCTCATTTTCGAGATTTAGGTTTTCGATTTAGTGAATCAATACTGTACGAATTGCTTGGATTGCTGCGAAACTTCTTGCAATTACGAAGTTTCTTGCTCAATTTTGCGATTTCGAATCTGCGATTGTGATTGTATTTGATTGATTGTTGATACAATGCCAACTGATAATTCTGAAACTCATCAAGATTCTTACCAGAACAATGGTGAAAATGGAGGTAACCTTGATCCTTATTTCATAGCTAATCCAGACAGTCCAACTTCTTCTTTAGTTTCTGCTGTTTTCAATGGTTCGAATTTCTTGCGATGGAAAAGAAATGTTATGAGAGCATTAATAGCTAAGAACAAAGAAGGTTTTGTGAATGGAGGAATTGTGAAACCTGTTGTGAATCACATCCTATTCTGGTTTCAAAAACCCCTTATTTTTCTTCTTTTCGACTATAAACGTTGGAATCGTCCAATGCGATATATAAAAAACAATCGGTTTGAAAATGCGGTAAGAAATGAAATGTCACAATATTTTTTTTATACATGTCAAAATGATGGAAAACAAAGAATTTCTTTTACATATCCACCTAGTTTAGCTTGCTTGGCGCGGCCCACTGTGCTGCTGCTGCCTTCCTTGCTTGGCGCGGCCCACTGTGCTGCTGGCCCATCAGCTGGGCGCTGGCGCTGGGCTCGTGCTCAGTGCTATGCGCTCGGCCTTTGCTTGTCGAGCGATGGGCCGGCTCGCTTGCCGGCTTGTCGCTCGTCGAGCTTCCGATTCGTTTTCCGATTCCGGAATCCATTTCCGTTTCGAACAAATATTTACGTTTCCGTTAATATTTCCGATTCCGGAAACAATTTACTTTTCTGACAATATTTCCGATTCCGGTAATATTTCCGTTTCCGGCAATATTTCTATTTCCGATAATATTTTCCTATACGAACCATGTTTCTGTTTCAGGCAATATCTAAGACTTGGATAATATTTATATTTCTGTTATGATCCATATTTCCCTTTCCGGCAATATCATCATTTGCAGAGTATTCTTTATTTCGCCTTTTGACATTTTCAGCTCCCACTGGAAGCGAGATCCGTTGTTTCCGAATGATCATAAATGGAGTACTTAATGAATAATATATTCACTTAAATACTTGATCCGTTCACGTGAAGGAAATAATGCCCTTGGTCCAAGTATGCATATAATATTAAGTCCAATAAATGCGGTTCAGTATTAATTAACAAGTTAATAATTCAGTGAGATCAAGTGAGCTGAATGCCTAGCTAGAGGCCGCTTCAGTTCAAGTGGAATTAATTATATTAATCCACAGCTTACTCTTGACTGAACCCGTAGGGTCACACAAATAGTACGTAAACGGATCAAGTATTTAATGGCATTAAATACTCCATCTATGGATATTCGGAATCGACGGATCTTGGTTCTAGTGGGAGCTGAGATCGTCAAAGGTAAGAAATGATTACTCTGGAAACGATGATATTGCCGGAAACGGAAATATGGATCTGTGAGGGGGTCGAAAAAGCGCGAGGCTAATGCGTGACCTTGTCCCTCGTGGGTGTGACGATTCTTTTTATTCAATAAAGTGTAATTGGATTTCCTGTGAGTATACACCCAATTGACTAGTAATATAGGAGTCGCCATTCAGTTTTTAACGACAATGAGAAAAACTGACAAAACCCGGTTATCGTGACATAAAGGGAATGCAATTATGTTTGACCACGACGGCTGTAGGTTCCCTTGTGATCCCTGGTGTAGGGAACTCTCAATATACACCCGCAAGGTAGAGATTGAGGGTTCGGGGGACTGTAACTACCGAGAGGAGTACTTCGCTCATCGATAACTCCAGAGGCAGGATATCCTTACTAGCTCAGCATAAATAATTGAAGGGACGTGCGTTAACTATTAAACTAATCTGAGTTGATTTTAGCAATATGCAACATATAATACTAATTCGATCGTGATTATCTGATTTAAATAGCATTAAGAGACCTAGCATGATAATCCGATTTCCCAAAAATATTATATTTGTTAGGCGTGATAGAACAATCAGATTAGGTTAGTTTAACAGTTCATAAAAAGGGCGAGGAAAGCAGTTAAATCATCGCAAAGGGACACATTACGACGCACCCTTGAGAGGTGCGTCACGGTTCTCAGAAAACTAACCACTTTGACTTTGCTATTTCTCCTTTTTATTTAACGAATCTCAATTATGGGACAGGATACGTTCTGTTCGATTTATGGATCGATTGCGACAGAACGCGTGAACAGTTTCGCAGCGAGAGGCTTAGGCTAAGGGTTGGAGTCAATACTCAGAATATAATTATGTGTTATTGTGTGTTCTTTCACGTCGAAATTAGGGGCCTATTTATAGGGAAGAATTCGTGGAAAGATAGAATTGCAGAGTTCTAATCCACAAAGAATTAGGAAAAAACATGTACCCTGGTATTTTCAGCGCCCAGGCCTGGGCGCCGAAGATTTCGGCGCCCAGAGCCAGGCGTTGAAAATAGGGTCTGGGCTGTTTTCTTTAGTCAGATTCGGATTCCTGAAATCCGTAGAGTTTGAGATTAATTCGAGTCTTTTAGCGCGTATCAATTTTATGACGGAATGCGTCTGGGCCGTTACGAACTCTAGGTTCGTTAGGATTTTAATTAATACGTAACTCCTATTTCCGAATTCTATTAGGAATAGGATTCTCGCGGTTTTCTATCTCATTTAGGACTTATGTTGGAATGCAACACCTAATTCTGACAGGGTTATATCTTTTATGATTTGCCACTTTTAGAAGCTACCTTTTACGGAAGTTACTATTTTTAGCAGGTTTCCATAAATAGCAGGTTTCGGGTGAAATGAAATGGGGAATCGAGATTCGTTTATTTTATAGGAGATGCGTTGTCAAGTGGAGTTTTTATGCTTTCATCATCGAACCTTTCCCTTGCGGGAACGGGGACAAAAGTAGGTGTCTACAGTTAGCCCCCACTTTGACTGAGTCTTGGAGTAAGACGATGGTCAAAGTATTAGACGGAGTGCGTCACACAAACCATGGTGTATGTGACCTGCTTTGCGAGGGTCTCACGAGCCCCCGAGTGATAACATTTGACTTAAGGGTCATCACTTGAAACGTCGACATATCCCTTACGTGTCATTGGGATTTGTCAACTGATAGTATAGAAACTTCCTCACTTTGTCATTGGAAGGATCTAAAGGTGCGTAGAAACTCCCTCACTTTGTCATTGGGAGTAGCTACAGATGTTTTCGAAATCAAAGCTGTAAAGTATAATTGGGCCTGGCCAAACCCAATCACGAGGTAAAACGTTTTTTTAAAGATTCTCATTTTCAGGGCTAGCTAAACGAGAAAACCCCCTTGTTTTTATAGGACGTAAAACGAAGGAAAATCCAGCACATCGTTCTTTTTTGGAAAAACGGAAAACCAATCCTTTAATTTTTGGAAAAAGGGAAAACCAAAAAAGTTATCGCTGCAGCGACTAAGGACCTGCGCGGTTAGTGACGCAGACCCCGCCCGCTGAAGGTGGGCGAGCCTGTCCGCTGAGGGTGGACGCCCCGTCCGATAGAAGTGGACGAATCTGTTTTGAAATTTTATTTTGTTTTTTTTTTAAATAAGGACCTACGTGGTTTGCGCCGTAGACCCCGGCGGCTGAAGATGGCGAGCCTATTTTAAATTTGAAGATTTTATTTCTTTCGAAAACTGAGGACCTGCGCGGCTAGTGACGCAGACCCGCCCGCTGAGGGTGGGCGAGCCCATTTTGAATTTCTTATTTTGCCTATGTAGAAGGGCTTTTGTGATTACAACCTGTTGGTGGGTCGTAATATTTCCTGATTAGATGTGTCCTATAAGTGGGTCCACACTGTGTATATTTTTGTTTAACAATTTTTTTTTTTTTTTTTTTTCAAAATACCGTTTTTTTTTGGGATAGAAATATCAAGTTAACGGATATCTTACACAAAATAGGGGAGTACGCGTGCCCGACAGCGAATATTCGCTGTCTGGGAAGCATTTTCAACGCCCAGCATTGGGCGCGAGAATTTCTAACGCCCAGAGCTGGGCGTTGAAAATGCGAAAGGGGGGGGGGCTGGTCTTTAAATACGCGGACCGTCTCCTTCCTTTCCCATTTCCACCATTTTCGCTCAAACTCTTCACTTCTCTCTACTGATTTTTGCTCGTTTCCTTCACTTTTCTTCACGAGTTCTACTCCAAATCACTTCCTAATCTTCCCAATGTAAGTAATTTTCAGTAATTTTGAGCTTTTTTTGTCAATTTCAGTATTTTTGTCAAGTATTTTTTGTGCATGAAATTGATTTGGGGTTTTTTGATTTTGTGCCCCCTTCCTTCAATTAGATAGTTGGAAATGTTCCACATAACATGTTAATTAGTTTGTGCATGTTAATTTTTGCAAGTATGTTGATTTTTGTTGAATTTGGGCATTTTCATGCTAGCCCCCAAGTATACCTACGACCCTAGTATTTTCTTATAATGTAGGTATTTTGGTATATTGCTTGCGTTCCTCATAATTCATGGGTGACAAATCATGGGAGAATTTTGATTTTGCTTAGGGAATTTTGCTAAGTATGAACTTAGTATCATGTTTTTAGGGAACAAAAATTGTATGACTCCATTTCATGAGTGAAATGCGCTCTTTTTAGGGATCGGTATGAGTGCCAATTTTGTCAAAGGTATGAGTGGCCGCGAGGAGCGTGGCATGACGCGTCAGTCCACTGGCCCGGGTCTTTTATGGGTGGGCCCTGAGCTCTACGACGGTCGTGATCTGCACTACGACCTAGAGCACCACGTGACTTCCCGCCTTCATGCGAGGAGAGAGACTACGGTTCGTGGCTATGGCGCAGCGACGAGTCAGACCGTTTTTAGCTATCTGAGCTCGGACGCCCAGGCCTTGGTGAGGGCGAGCTCACTGTTTACGGTGGTTGAGACCTTCTGGGAGATACTGCGGCTTAACATCTCCCTGTCCTTTCTGCGGTCGTTCATGAGGTGGTGGTGGGATACCACCAACACCTTCCATTTTCCTTGGGGCGAGATGACGATCACTCCTGAGGACTACACAGCTTTGACGGGCTTGACCTTTACAGGGAACCCCGTTCGTCTGAGTTCGGATGGCCCATCGCCGACTGTTGCTGAGGGTACCAGGCTCCTGGGCTCGTGGATGGGTAGTAGATTACCTTCGTACCAGCCCCGTGGGATACCTTTCGCTGACCTGATGTGGGCTTTGGAGCATGGGGTAGAGGAGTCGCCTTCGAGACAGGCTCGGCTGTTCTACCTCCATTTTATTACTTCCACTTTTCTATCGGGTCCGACTGACACCTTTGACCCGAGGTGGATAGGCATGGTGGAGGACGTGTCTACACTGGGTGACTATCGCTGGGGCGATTTGGGCTATGCGACGCTTGTCGGCCAGATGAGTTTGTCGGTGCGCGACTCGGACCCGAGTAGACGTCACTTTGTGATTACATTAGCGGGAGTGCCGCGTTTGATCGAGGTATGTGCCTAGACTTTCTTTTGTTTTCTCGCTTTTACCCGGCCTCTTTTTTTTAAATGTTTTATTATCCTTTTCTTTTTGCAGCTGTGGGCCTTTGAGCACTTACCTTGGCTGGCTCCCCGAAAGGGGCAGAGGCCTTTGGAGTTCCCTGCCGGTCGCCGTTGGGGTTGGAAGAAGAAGCTGACAGTGCGTCCACCCCCCGATACCGTGTGGCATCTTATCCAGGACGGGAACCCTGAGCATGTACAGAATCTTATCCTCTATCTCGTATTTCGTCATCCTTTTATATATTTTTTTATGTGCGAGATCTGACTGCGTTTGTACAAAAACAGGTGGTTTGGACCCCATAGCTCTCTTTTAGTGGTACCCATGCTTCAGTCAGGGATAGTTATGCCCTGAGCCAGACGCGGGTCTTGTTCGTTGGTCGCCGGGACCCTGTCTGGTACCTAGGAGAGCGGGTACGTATGCAGACGGTCGGGGCTTTTTCAGTGCCCATGCCTCCGCCTGCGACCATGCTGTCTACTCGCTCGATAGGCGAGTCGTGGAGGGTCCACTCGAGGACTGGCGTGCCGGCGACGGAGTTGGTGATAGAGGGAGCTAGCTATTACCAGTTTATCCAGGATTCTCTTCGTCTCCCGGAGCCTGGCGCTGTAAGTTGCCTCCTCTCTTTGTATTGATTTTAGTGTTTTCATGCTCGTGCCCATGTGTTTATGCCTACTGTGTTTTGTGCAGGAGTGTCCTAACCCTTCGTTGGGGGGATGAGTGCTTCCCGATGCTCGGATCTCGTATACCGGAGAGAGTGGATCCGAGATTGTGGAGACTTTCCCGGAAGACCGGGTTTTCCATGCTCCGCTCCCTGAGGGAGTAGAGGCGGTATGCACCTTTTATTTGTGTACTCTTCTTATATTTTTTCTGTCTTTTTTACTGACATTCTTGTTTCAGGTTCTGGCCCGTATAGCCAATGCGATGGTGGGGGTGATCAACCGGTTGAAGTCCGCGTTGGTTCGAGCTCGGTCTGCACTTTCTTGCAGGAGCCCCCACTCTACTCGGGTAATGTGCCCTCTTTTTTTCTTTTGATCTGTACCTTTTGTTTGGCTTTCGGTTATTCACTCTCTTTTTTTTTGTCCTTTGTTGCAGACATTCTTGTTTCATGTTCAGGCCCATACGGCCAATGCGATGGTGGGGGTGATCAACCGGTTGAAGTCCGCGTTGGTTCGAGCTCGGTCTGCACTGTCTTGCAGGAGCCCCCACTCTACTCGGGTAATGTGCCCTCTTTTTTTCTTTTGATCTGTACCTTTTGTTTGGCTTTCGGTTATTCACTCTCTTTTTCTTTTGTCCTTTTTTGCAGACGGCTGCTGGACGTGCCGGGGCCGACGACGCGGGTCCCTCGGGCGGGGGACACGGTCGTGAGAGAGAGAGGGCACGGCACTCGCCCCTACGGCATCGCCGTTCTGACGCGGGGGTGAGTTCTTCCGGGGAGAGGTCCGAGCCGGAGCGTAGGCGACGTTCCGTGTCGGTGGCCCGAGAGCCTAGCCCCGAGTTGCAGTCATAACCTCATTTTCGGGGTGACTCTGGCTGGGGGGCCTCATACCACGGGGAGTGGAGTGGATGGACCGGCGAGGCTTGGAGACATGGAGCCGATGACGAGTCTTAGGCTTACCTCCTGTTTTGTACATATTCATTCTTGTATTCCGCATGTATATGTATATTTTTTTGCGATTTTTGGTGCATGAATGTTTTGAGCCTTCCGTGGGCTTTGTTTTAACATATTATAGCAATATTAGCTTTCTAAACCAATGACGAATAGGAAAAGACTTTCGTAAAAATAACGAGTTCGTATAAGAGTGCACACATATTTTTAGACTAACCGACTACTTGGGGTATTACATATGCATGTTCACTATTTTTTGTTTTTTTGCCGACTCGTGCCATACTCCTTTGTTGGGCTTGTTCCTGGAAATTCTAGTGGCTTTGTTTTTTCATTCTATTTGGTCTTGCCCGTGCATGGGTTAGGGTAGAGTGCCCTTTGCAATATCTTTTCTCCTTGATGCATTGCATGACTTTAATATTTTTTTAATTTTTATTGGACCGAATCCTTGAGAAGGATTGCCTACGTATCTTGTCAGAATCAGGTCGCGCGTAGTTCTAGCTTTTGAAAAAATTTGAAAGGGTGTTCATCACACGTCTGCTTCCCCCCCAAGTGTTCGTGGTTTTTTTTTGGGTTAAAAAAAAGGATTACAAACACTTTGCAGAAGCGGGAGGGTAGGTGGCAAGAGAGAATGACGCCCGATCAAGGGCGAAGGGAATATCGGCGCCCAGGCCTGGGCGTGAAAAATAACAGCGCCCAGTCCTGGGCGTTGAAGTTTTATCCTTCGCTTTTTCTACCTTACCGAGTTTTATGCCGTTTGTTTAGAGTAATGCGCAGAATGTTTGCTTATGAGTCTTAATGTGTTTTATTAGATGCCTTAACTCTGGACTGAATTTAAATATGGTACTTTTTTAATTGGTCTAAGTTCGTGAGGTTAGCGAATTCCGCTCCATCTATGTCAGCTAGTTGGACTGCTCCGCCAGGTAGGATGGTCTTTACAAAGTACGGTCCTGTCCAGTTAGGCCGGAATTTTCCTCGAGGGTCCGTAGTAGGTGCGCGGACTTCTTTTAATACAAAATCGCCTTCTTTGATATTTCGAGGTTTGACTCTTTTGTTGAATTGCCTTGCGATGCGCTTTTGATACACTTGCACGTGATGTAGAGCTCTCAACCTTCGTTCGTCTAAAAGGACGAGCTCGTCGTACCTAGCTTGAACCCAATCGGCTTCGGGTAGCTTGCTTTCTAGGACGACCCGGAGGGAGGGAATCTCCAACTCGACCGGTTGGACTGCTTCCATTCCGTATACCAAGGAGTAGGGTGTTACTCCAATGGAGGTGCGGATTGAGGTTCGATAGCCCCATAATGCGAAGTGTAATTTATTGGGCCAATCCTTATAATTTTCGGCCATTTTTTTGATTATGACTTTAATATTTTTGTTGGCCGCCTCTACCGCGCCCGTTCATTTGCGGCCTGTAGGGAGAGGATTTATGGTGTTTGACATGATATTTTTCGAGCAGGTCTTGGACTTCGGCCCTGATGTGGAAACCTTGGTCACTTATGATTTCATGTGGAACCCCGTATCGACAGAATATGTTCTTTTCTAGGAATCGAGCGACATGTTTGGCTGTTAATTTTGCATAGGAGACTGCCTCTACCCATTTAGTGAAGTAATCAATTGCAACTAAAACGTACTCGTGTCCCCCTACGCCTGTTGGTGTTACCTTGCCGATTATATCTATACCCCAGGTGGAAAAGGGCCATGGAGAAGTGAAGGTGTATAGTTCCGAGGGAGGCAAATGGTTAAGGTTACTGAAGATTTGGCATTTTGGGCAAGTGTTTACAAAGTGATGGCAATCGGTTTCCATAGTGGTCCAATAGTACCCTGAGCGGGATATTTTTCGGGATAGCATTTTTCCGTTCATATGGGGTCCGCACACGCCGTTATGGTATTCTTCCATTAGTCTTTGGGCTTGGTTTTGATGGACACAAAGTAACTTGATTTTATTCGGCGTGTATTTGTACAGTTCTCCCAGAATTATGCTATATTGTGAAGCGAGGAGGCGTAGGGCCTTTTGTGCTCGCGGGGAAGTGTTTGGGGGGAATTCCCCACTTGTTTTGTAACGAAGGATGTCCGTGTACAATGGTTCTTCTTCGGTGTTTTCAGGTTCGGAGTCTATGGCAGAACAATAAGCCGGCTCTTTCCTTCGCTCGACCCGAAGGGTCATTCCGTCCCATTCATTCGGGATGTTGAGCATTGAAGCTAGCTTCGCTAGTGCATCCGCGAATTGGTTGTCCGTCTCTTGGCAAGTATGTATACTCGATTTTTTCAAATTGCTCGACTATTTGGTCCAAGTGAGCTTGATATTTTGAGAGACTAGTGCTTCGGACCTTCCATCTTTTGGATATATGGTTGATTATTAGGGAAGAATCCCCGAAGACTTGTAGGTTTTTGACTCCGAGGCTAACTGCGGCCTCTAGCCCAACTATGCAGGCCTCGTATTCGGCGGCATTGTTTGTGGCCTCGAAGTCAAGTTTGACGGAAATTGGTATATGGGCTCCTTCAGGACTGACTAGGAGAACTCCGACGCCGCATCCTTTTTGGTTGGACGCGCCATCGAAGTATAGTGTCCAATAGTCGTCTTGTATCATCAGAAGTTCCTCGTCGGGGAGGAGGTAAGCTTCCGTGGTTTCCTCATTCGTGGCATGCTCGGCCAGGAATTCGGCTACCGCCCTTCCTTTGATTGTTTTTTCTGGCATGAATTTTAGGTCGAATTCTGAGAGCATGACTAGCCACCTGGACAAGCGACCACTTAGGGCGGGCTTTTCGAACATGTATTTTAAGGGATCTAGTTGTGACACTATATGAACAGTGTGGGCCAATAGGTAATGTCTGAGTTTTTTGGATGCCCAGACGAGGGCGAGACAGGTTTTCTCAAGTTCTGTGTATCTCGTCTCGTACTGTATGAACTTCTTGCTCAAGTAGTAAATGGCTCGCTCGGATCCATGTACACACTGTGAGAGCATAGCTCCTGCTGCAGTATCCGTGACGGTTAGGTATAGGCGTAAAGGGATTCCAGGCAAAGGCGGGGAGAGAACGGGTGGTTTGCTTAGGTATTCTTTGATTTTATCGTAGGCAGTTTGGCATTGTTCATCCCATTCGGCCTTTTCTTCTTTTCTTAATTTTTTAAATATTGGCTCACAAGTCATAGTAAGCTTGGAAATGAACCTACTAATGTATTGCAGCTTTCCTAGGAAGCCCCTTATCTGTTTTTCTGTTTTTGGTGGGGGCATTTCGGTAATGGCTTTGATCTTGGATGGGTCAATCTCGATTCCTCGCGTACTAACAACATATCCTAGCAATTTTCCCGAGGTTACCTCGAACACACATTTTTGTGGATTTAGTCTCATGTTATATTTCAAGATTCGGGTGAAGAACTTTTTAAGTGTCGGAAGGTGACCGCGCCGGTCTTTAGATTTGACAATCATGTCGTCCACATAGACCTCGATTTCTTTATGTATCATGTCATGGAGTAACGTGGTGGCTGTTCTTTGATAGGTGGCCCCCGCGTTTTTCAAACCAAAAGGCATTACAGTGTAACAATATGTTCCCCAAGGGGTAATGAAAGTTGTTTTCCCCATGTCTTCTTCTGCCATGAGTATTTGGTTATATCCGGCGTACCCGTCCATAAAGGAGAGGAGCGCATGTTCTGCGGTGTTGCCTACTAGTATGTCAATGTGAGGTAGAGGGAAGTCATCTTTAGGACTGGCTTTGTTGAGGTCTCGAAAGTCTACGCACATTCGCACTCGTCCATCTTTTTTAGCTACGGGGACAATATTGGCCACCCATTCTGGGTAGTTGGAGACTTTTATAAAGCCGGCGTCTAATTGTTTAGTGACTTCTTCTTTTATTTTCAAGGCTATCTCTGGTTTGAGCCGCCGTAGCTTTTGTTTTACTGGCGTCATTTTGGGATCTAGCGGGATTTTATGCTCAGCGATTTCTCGATCTATTCCTGGCATGTCTTTGTAGGACCAAGCAAAGACACCCTCAAATTCCCGCAAAGTAGAGATTAGATCGGCCTTTTCAGTGGGAGTTAAGGTGAGGTCAATTTTAATAATTTTAGGATTTTCTTCTGTTCCAATATTTACCGATTCTGTGTCCTTAATTATAGGAGTTTTGAGTTCTTGTTCACTTACAGCTTTTATTAGTTCGGTATATTCCTCTTCTGGCTCTTTTTCGTGCTCATTAGTGGCGAGACATTCTGCATTATTACTCTGATTTTTAAGCGGCACATACTCAAAAGTTTTGTTTATCTTATTAAAGTCATGAAGCATTACATCAAAAAGATCTCCCGGAGTAGAGATTTCCGGGTCTAAACTATTTTTGGGAGGGGTTACAATTTTGCTAGGTTCGGACTCGGAGTCAGACTTGGATTCAGACTCTAATTCTTCGTACATCGGACCCTCTCCCGCAGATATCTTGAACTTCATCCCACGAGCATTAGTCCATTTAAAAGTCTTGCGCCACCCTCGTTGGATTTGGTCATCTTTTGAGGGTGATGGAGCGATCAATTTAGTAGGATCGAACACTTCATCTTGGAGAGCTAATGCCATAATTTCTGTTTATTTCTTCGCTCTTTTCTTTTCTAACCCAAACAATATCCCAAAAGCGTGTGAGTTGGGGAGCGTTTTTGGCATAGCATGGTTCTTTGCGGCGAGTGGCCTTTGAGA
Organism: Spinacia oleracea; assembly: GCF_020520425.1. Classification (NCBI taxonomy): domain Eukaryota; kingdom Viridiplantae; phylum Streptophyta; class Magnoliopsida; order Caryophyllales; family Amaranthaceae; genus Spinacia; species Spinacia oleracea. The sequence continues at coordinate 58,943,052 of NC_079487.1, forward strand.
ACGCAAAGGGTCGTGTCCCAGAGCTTGCATCTCTTGGGTTTGTGCGACCTCTAGGTATAGATGTTCGGGATATGCTTCTTCCATCGCGTTCCTTGATGGCTATCACGGGCAAGTACTCAGGGGCCCTGCATTATTGTTGTGGAGTAGGAGACACATTAGTTTGTTTCGTGAGTCGGTTTTTTAGACATTCTATGACTACCCTTAAGTCGGACCAGTATATTTGGACTGCTATGTGTGCACTTTGAACTCTTTATGTTTTTGAAAATCTCTGCCCGTGTGACATTCATGATTATTTGCATGGTCGACTTTTAGTGTCGAGCATTACCGTCGTAGGAGGCCTAACAACGACGCAAAGTGTTATTAATTTTTTGCGAGTCGCTTTTTGAAATCGAGTGCTTTTCTTACGCCCTCGTAGCAATTCTTTTGATGAACATTTTTTTTGCGCCACGTATTTTCCTTTCGCTCGGGCACCGAGGCTGCTGCGCCTGACCAGAAGGCCAAGCAGCAACTTCAGCGCCCAACTAGGGCGTGAGAAATTCCGGCGCCCAGCCAGGGGCGTTGAAAATGCGTCCCTGGCTGGTTCTCGTTTTCTGTCTTCTGTTTATGCGACTTCGACTTGCGTGCTTGCCTAAAAACGTCCTTTATGCGTAACAGCGTTTGTGGGATTCGTTACAGGCCATCCCGAGCGTTGCTTATTTTGTAGCGATCATTCGGGTTTGCGGAACACGTGTTTTGATATAACTCTTTGGTAAATTAGTCTATGAATGTTTGGGCAGTTTTTAAGGTCGTTGGTTTTCTTGGATAGTTTGTCACACACAATCACATATTTCGCTACACATAACTACATTACAAACATGGATTTGAAAACTAAATATGCCATGTAGTTTATGATAGGCTTCTATGGGTAGTTTATTTGCGCCTGGCTTGGTACCGCTTCTATCGTAGATCCAATACATGCCCCGGTCGAGGTAGTGTCTTCAACGGACGAATTTCGCTCAGGAGGCCAACCCGCAAGTGCAAGCCAAGGGGGCATGCAGGCGAGAGGGACCTAATGGGCGAGCGATTGGGTTCGGGATAGGTGTACTACCTGCACAAGTACCGAGTGGGAAACATGCGCGGCGTATGCAACCCCCCTATTGGCGAAAAAAGGTATCCTTAGTCCCAACTTCCGAGGGAGTCGAGATTCGTTATGATGTTCTGCCCGTTCACATTAATATGCTGATTTTCAGGTCCTCCCAACTTGATGGGGAAATAAACGTGGGGTAGGATCGTTTCACCCTTCGGCTATTTTGATTACCTACAAGCACGAGTATTTCCTTCACTATCCCCAGTGGAGTCGCCACTGTGAGGGGGTCGAAAAAGCGCGAGGCTAATGCGTGACCTTGTCCCTCGTGGGTGTGACGATTCTTTTTATTCAATCAAGTGTAATTGGATTTCCTGTGAGTATACACCCAATTGACTAGTAATATAGGAGTCGTCATTCAGTTTTTAACGACAATGAGAAAAACTGACAAAACCCGGTTATCGTGACATACAGGGAGTGCAATTATGTTTGACCACGACGGCCGTAGGTTCCCTTATGATCCCTGGTGTGGGGATCTCTCAATATACACCCGCAAGGTAGAGATTGAGGGTTCGGGGGACTGTAACTACCGAGAGGAGTACTTCGCTCATCGATAACTCCAGAGGCAGGATATCCTTACTAGCTCAGCATAAATAATTGAAGGGACATGCGTTAACTATTAAACTAATCTGAGTTGATTTTAGCAATATGCAACATATAATACTAATTCGATCGTGATTATCTGATTTAAATAGCATTAAGGGACCTAGCATGATAATCCGATTTCCCAAAAATATTATATTTGTTAGGCGTGATAGAACAATAATATTAGGTTAGTTTAACAGTTCATAAAAAGGGCGAGGAAAGCAGTTAAATCATCGCAAAGGGACACATTACGACGCACCCTTGAGAGGTGCGTCACGGTTCTCAGAAAACTAACCACTTTGACTTTGCTATTTCTCCTTTTTATTTAACGAATCTCAATTATGGGACAGGATACGTTCTGTTCGATTTATGGATCGATTGCGACAGAACGCGTGAACAGTTTCGCAGCGAGAGGCTTAGGCTAAGGGTTGGAGTCAATACTCAGAATATAATTATGTGTTGTTGTGTGTTCTTTCACGTCGAAATTAGGGGCCTATTTATAGGGAAGAGTTCGTGGAAAGATAGAATTGCAGAGTTCTAATCCACAAAGAATTAGGAAAAAACAAGTACCCAGGTATTTTCAGCGCCCAGAGCCAGGCGTTGAAAATAGGGTCTGGGCTGTTTTCTTAGTTAGATTCGGATTCCTGAAATCCGTAGCGTTTGAGACTTAATCGAGTCTTTTAGTGCGTATAAATTTCATGACGGAATGCGTCTGGGCCCGTTACGAACTCTAGGCTCGTTAGGATTTTAATTAATACGTAACTCTTATTTCCGAATCATATTAGGAATAGAATTCTCGCGGTTTTCTATCTCATTTAGGACTTATGTTGGAATGCAACACCTAATTCTGACAGGGTTCTATCTTTTATGATTTTCCACTTTTAGAAGCTACCTTTAACGGCAGTTAATATATTTAGCAGGTTTCCATAAATAGCAGGTTTCGGGTGAAATGAAATGGGGAATCGAGATTCGTTTATTTTATAGGAGATGCGTTGTTATGCTTTCATCATCGAACCTTTCCCTTGCGGGAACGGGGATAAAAGTAGGTGTCTACAGGATCGTATCGGAAATATAAATATTATCCAAGTCGTAGATGTTGCCGGAAACGGAAACATGGTACGTATCGGAAAATATTATCGGAAATGGAAATATTTCCGGAAATGGAAATATTGCCGGAAACGAAAATATTGTCAGAATCGGAAATATTATCGGAATCGGAAAATAATTCCAGAAACGGAAATATTAAATATTTGTTCGAAACGGAAATTAATTCCGGAATCGAAAATATTAAATATTGTTCGTATCGGAAATGAATTCCGGAATCGGACGAGCTTGCTAGACGAAGGCCCAGCACAAAGCCAGGCCCACGTCGAGCAAGCCAGCGCGCCACATAAACAGCCAATGCCATGCCAGGCCCAGCGCAAGGCCAAGCCAGGCCGTGGCAGCGCGCGCAGCTGCGAGCAGTGGGCTGCGAGCAGTGCTGCTGCGCTCGCGTGGGCTTGTAGCTCACGTGGGCCGAGCGGCCGTGTGGGCTGTGCGCGGGCATGGCCTGCACGCTTGCGGGTCATGCTCGTGTAGAGTTTGTGTTCACATACGAAACCTAAACTGTATAGGATTTGTTTAATGATTAAATTCCTAATCCTAAAAGATAAATTAATTAAATAAGAGTTCTACTAGGATTCTAATTTAATTAATTCGTATCCTAGTAGGATTCGATTACTTATTCCATGGCCTATAAATATGAGTTAAGGGCTCATAATTTATACAGATAATTTCAAGTATTCAAACAATAAAAAGCTAAGATTTTTAAGTAGAAAAATCAGCCATATTCTTGCCCTATTAGCCGAAAATATATAGTACCTTAAGGGCGATTCTAGTGGGTCAATCTTAAGGCGGATCCGGACGTCCTGTGGACTATCTACGGAGGGACGACACTTGGAGTCCTAAAGACTTGTTCTTGTTCGGTTCGGGCGCAGCTAGGGAGGGCACGCTACAAAGTGTATGCATCTGAATTATGCTAAATGATTATGTGTAAATAATATGTTTCCTGGCCTTATGGTTTTTCCGCATGATTTATGTTTATTCATATGTATCATAACCTAACATCACGTACTATTTGTGTGACCCTACGGGTTCAGTCAATAGTATGTTGTGGATTAATATTATTAATTCCACTTCAGCTGAAGCGCCCTCTAGCTAGGCATTCAGTTCACTTGATCTCACTGAATTATTAACTTGTTAATTAATACTGAACGACATTTATTAGACTTAGCATTAAATGCATACTTGGATCAAGGGCAGTATTTCCTTCACATAATTCGGCGGAGTCTCCGGCGATCGTAGGCACGGCGGCGGCAGCGCAGGGAAAAGGTGGTTTCAGGCGTCATTTTCAGGCGGTTTCCCCGAATTTTTGGTGCGGTACCTGTGCGGTTTGAGGCGGTTTTTCAAGTAGTTTGCGACGGTGTTTCGGGTAGGACTCAGGGTTGTTGCTATCATGCCTTTCTGCGGAGGTTTGTTTAGTTGTGGGGTGGTTCTTCTTACTTTGTGTTGGGTAGCGTCCCGGCGGAGTTGCGTTGTGTTGTGTGGTTTTTGGTGTTAATGAGGTGGTTCGTAGGTGCTGTTATTGTGGCGTTGGTTTTTTGCGGTGATTCAGTGTCTCTGTTTGCGGTGCTACGTTGGGCTGTGAATTTCGTCTCTGCAATGTTCGACGGGTATTGCTGTGAATTTCTGGGTTGTGCGGTGATTGCTAGGTTGTGCGGTGATTGCTAGGCGGTGCGGTGTATTTAGGCCTTGCTTGCTTCTTCGGTTTTGTGCGGTGTTACTAGTTGGTTGCGTCGCTGCTTGGTGTTGATTTTGTGGGTTTAGGGTGCTGCTTGGTGTGGATTTTGTTGATTTTGTGGGTTTAGGTTGCTGCTTTGTGTGGATTTTGTGGGTTGAAGGATCGTGGGGTATTTTTAAGGCCTTGTTTGTCCTATTGATTTTCACTTGTTGCTGCTGCTGCATTTGGGATTCTGGTTGTCTTACCACGGGCTACTCTAATGCCTACTGTTGTGGTGCGTTTTCACTGTCCATTTGTGGGTCTTAATAGGTGTCAAGATGGCGGGGGGAATGGGCTTACTAAGAGCTCTTTGATCACTCATCTTCGTGATCGTCATTGTAAGGATGTTGCTCAAGTAGTCACACGACACTCTCGAAACACTAACTTGGCTATTTATACTGAGGCTGAGTTGACCTTCCGTCGTATTGGGATTTGGCTTTGCGGGGATTGTTTTAAGACGCATGCTCTTCGTTCTAAATCTCGTCATGGTGCAGGTTCTAATTTTGTGGCCCCACCTGATGATGGGGATGGTGTTGTTCGGTTTGTGATGTATGGTCTTTCTAAACCGCAACTCAATTTTGAAGTACCTAGTGATGTGGATACTGCGGTGCAAGCACTTGATTGTGGTTTTACCGTCACTCTTCTTACACGTCTTTGCACTATGAAATCCATCCCGCCTAAATGTCGTTTAGGTTTTTCCCGTGTATTGAAAGACGCGCTTGATAAGGTGATTTGCAAGCCTGACGACATCTCTTGTTGGGTTAGTCTTGTCGTGTTGCCTCTGTGTATCCTTAGGACCTTTAGTCCGAGGAGTAGGGCTGAGCAAAACTATCTGAAAATCCGAAAATCCGAAAATCTGAATACCCGATCTGCATCCGATCCGATTTTTTTGGGATTCGATCCGCAATTAATTTCGGATCGGATATCCGATCCGAAATAACCGGATATCGGATCAGATACAAATATTGATTTTTTTTAAATCGGATATCCAATATCCGAAAAATAAGCAGATATCGGATATCGGATATCCGATCCAAGATCCGAAATATTTACTAATTTTTAATTCTTAATATTTTTTTTGGTTAAATTAAATAAAAGATTTTCCCTAAAACTCAAAAATATGTCACACCGCTATACTGCTTCCCTCTTTTTCTCTCTCTTCTTCTTCGATCTCTAAATCGGTTAATCTCATATCTCGGCGGCGACACTCACTTCTAACCGGCGGCCGACCACGCTTATCCCTCACAACATCACAAGGCAGCATCATGTTTCCTATCAGTTTATCACCGAGCATCGCAGGCGCAAACCACACAATTTATCGCATCGCAGACTTGGTGGCAGCACTGCCTTGTAATCCTTGTATGGATGTATGGCTAACTCCATCTGCTAGCTTTTATGCATAGTTAATTTCATACGTTTAATTTAATGGTTTGGTTTAATTTTTTGGGTTTGCTAGATTGTTGAGTTGCAGGATGCTAGTAGCACTGCCTGTATGCTAAAATGTATGGACGATGACACTTGTGTTGTTCAAATATTTGGATGAAATAATCCTTGTTTATTATATTGTTTGTGGAAAATAACTAAATGTGAGCAGGAGCTTGTTTATTAAATTGTTTATAGAAAATAATTTAAAATGTGAGCAAGAAGAAAAATTAATAGGAGCGTTTCGGATATTTGATATCCGAATTATCCGATTCGAAAAAATCGGAGATCCGAATATCGGATATCCGAAATTTTCGGATCAGATAAGGATATCAAATATCTAAATTTTCGGATACGGATATCCGATCCGAATGTTGATTTTGGATCAGATATCCGATCCGTGCTTAGCCCTACCGAGGAGTAATCGTGAGTGCTCATCTGCCGTTAGGCGGCAACGGCAGGAAGAGAGCATTGCTAATGCTATTCGTAGTTGGAGTGAGTCGGGTGGTAATATGTTGCTTTAGCGGGAAGCTTTGGTAGTTGGATCCCCTTCTTTGATGGATGCTGATGAGGATCTTGATTTGGCAGAGCGTAACATCAAGCAGTGTCGTAGGAAGATTTGTGATGGACATTACACCGATGCATTCCGTGTTCTTTCTTATTCTGGCGTTGCGCCTTATAATGAGGCCACTCTTGCGGGTTTATAGTCGAAACACCCTTCTTCTCCAACCCCGTCCTTGCCTGATATTCATGTTGATCATCATCATCTCATGGCTACTTCTGCTGTTGTTTTGGACCGGATTTGGAGTTTACCACGTGGCACATCTTGTGGGAGGGACGGTTTGCAAGCTCAACACCTTATGGATTGTTTGAGTGGTGCTGCTGTGGCTGTTTCAGATGAGTTAGTTTACTCCATTTCTGGGGTGATTAATCTCTTTTTAGCTGGGAAATGTCCTATGTATTTGGGAGAGTATGTTGCTAGTGCCCCCCTCGCACCTCTTGTCAAGCTCGGTGCTGGTATTCGTCCTATTGTTGTGGGTACAGTTTGGCGACGTCTGGTTTCGAAGGTTGGTGTTGTTATGGTTGGTCCATCTTTGGGAAGTTATTTTGATGGTCTTCAATTTGGTGTCGGGGTATCTGCGGGTGGTGAAGCAATTCTTCATGTTGTGAACCGGTTGATTGAAGATCGGAGTTCTGATGTGGGTCTTTCAATATTGTTGGTGGATTTTCAAAATGCCTTCAATTTAGTTGATCGAGCGGCCATGTTACATGAACGTTCACCTTCGTTGTCCGGGCATTTCGTGATGGGTTGACTTCTGATACTCTACTTCAGCCCGATTGTATTATGCGGAGCACGTATTTTGGTCGTCTCAGGGGGTGCAGCAGGGTGACCCCCTTGGCCCTCTGCTCTTTGCTTTGGTTTTACAACCCCTGGTTTGTAAAATCAGGGACGCTTTTGATGTATGTCTTCAAGCATGGTATTTGGATGACGGCATTATTATTGGTGACACCTTGGTGGCGGGGAAGGTTCTGTAGTTGATTATGGAGGATGGGGCTTGTCTCGGGTTACATCTTAACATGGAGAAGACCGAAGTTTTCTGGCCTACAGAGGACCCTCGAAGTAGGCTTGTGGGAGTCTTTCCCCCCTGATATTGCTCTTCCCTTGCATGGTGTTAAGTTGCTTGGTGGTCCCACTAGTTCCAATCCAGCTTTTAGTGGTGAGATTGTGATGCAGAGGGTGACCAAGACCATTGGGCTTATGGATAAGGTTGCTCAACTTGATGATCCTCAGTGTGAGCTATTGTTACTTAGGGCATGTACCGGAGTTTCTAAACTCTACTTTGCTTTGGGTACTTGTCCTCCTGGTATTTTTGAGGCGGCTCGGCGCACTTTCGATGAGTTTTTTCGATCTTCCTTGGAGCGTATTGTTACTGCTTTGGGGTCTGGCTTTGGCGATTGGCAGTGGCGACTTGCTACCTTACCTTTTTCTTTTGGCGGACTTGGTGTTTATTCCGGATGTGATGTTCGTCATTATGCTTTTCTTGCTTCTCGATTACAGTCTTTTGGTTTGCAGAAAAAGCTTCTACGGCATGCTGATATTGTTGGTCCTGGTTGAGCATTTGAAGATACGTTGAGTCTATTTAGTAGAACGGTGTTGTATGACATTCTGAGTAGCCCTAGTGAGATCGCTGCCCCTAAACTCATGAAGAAATTGGAAGATATATATTTCACAAAGGTTACTACATCTGCAGAATCCACCTTCTCTTTATCTTCTCGGCAGTCAGTGTTGTGGAAATCGCAACAGGGAGATCACACCTCTGCTTGGCTTCGTGCGGTCCCCATATCAGGTTTGGGACAGACGATGAATGCTAAGGCTTACCGATGTGTGTTGTGTTACTGGTTGGGGGTTCCTTTGTTCTTTGTTACGGCGCCATGTTCTGCTTGTTCCAGGGTCTTTGCGGGAGACATCTTTGGTGATCATGCGGTGTCCTATGCTGGCATCGTGCGTATTAAAATCCGGCATTGTAGACACCTACTTTTGTCCCCATTCCCGAAAAGGAAAGGTTCGATGATGAAAACATAAATCTCCACTTCACAACGCATCTCCTATAAAATAAACGAATCTCAATTCCCCTTTTTATTTCACCCGAAACCTGCTATTTATGGAAACCTGCTAAAAATAGTAACTGCCGTAAAAGGTAGCTTCTAAAAGTGGCAAGTCATAAAAGATAGAAACCTGTCAGAATTAGGTGTTGCACTCCAACATAAATCCTAAATGAGATAGAAATCCAAAAGGTCTTGCGCGCACTAGGTGTACAATAAATTTATTGTACACCAAGATAACTTTTACCTATTTTTTGTAACTTTAACCTAGTTTTGATTAACTTTTATATTAGTAAAAAAATGTTAATAAATAAACATTTTAAAGAGTTAAATGATTAATTTTATACATTATTAGTGATTTTGAAGAAACAATTTTTATTAAAATGAATAAATTTATCATTAAAAAATGGATAACTTTTACATATATAAGTTTAACTTTTAGACATTTTGAGTTAACTTTTACTTTGGTGTACAATATTTATTGTACAACCATTGTAAATAAGAATTTGTGATAGAAATCTGCAAGAATCCTATTCCTAATATGATTCGGAAATAAGAGTTACGTATTAATTAAAATCCTAACGAGCCTAGAGTTCGTAACGAGCCCAGACGCATTCCGTCATGAAATTGATACGCACTAAAAGACTCGATTAAGTCTCAAACACTCCGGATTCTAAGAATCCGAATCTGACAAAGAAACAGCCCTGGGCGCTGAAATTGTATGGGTCCTATTTTCGACGCCCAGAGCTGGGCGCCGAAATCTTTGACGCCCAGAGCTGGGCGCTGAAAATACCTGGGTACGTGTTTTTTCCTAATTCTTTGTGGATTAGAACTCGGCAATTCTATCTTTCCACGAACTCTTCCCTATAAATACAGCCCAAAATTCGACGTGAAAACAACACACACACAATTATATTCTGAGTATTGACTCCAACCCTTAGCCTAAGCCTCACGCTGCGAAACTGTTCACGCGTTCTGTCGCAATCGATCCATAAATCGAACAGAACGTATCCTGTCCCATAATTTGAGATTCGTTAAATAAAAAGGAGAAATAGCAAAGTCAAAGTGGTTAGTTTTCAGAGAACAGTGACGCACCTCTCAAGGGTGCGTCGTAATGTGTCCCTTTTCGATGATTTAATTGCTTTCCTCGCCCTTTTTATGAACTGTTAAACTAACTAAATCTGATTGTCCTATCACGCCTAACAAATATAATATTTTTGGGAAATTGGATTATCATGCTAGGTCCCTTAATGCTATTTAAATCAGATAATCACGATCGCCCTAGTATTATATGTTGCATATTGCTAAAATCAACTCGGATTAGTTTAATAGTTAACGCATGTCCCTTCAATTATTTATGCTGAGCTAGTAAGGATATCCTGTCTCTGGAGTTATTGACGAGCGAAGTACTCCTCTCGGTAGTTACAGTCCCCCGAACCCTCAATCTCTACCTTGCGGGTGTATGTTGAGAGATCCCCACACCAGGGATCACAAGGGAACCTACGGCCGTCGTGGCAGAACCGCATAACGAATCTCGGCTCCCTCGGGAGTTGGGACTAAGGATACCTTTTTTCGCCAATAGGGGGGTGCATACGCCGCGCATGTTTCCCACTCGGTACTTGCGCAGGGAGTACACCTTTCCCGAACCCAATCGCTCTCTCATTAGGTCCCTCTCGCCTGCATTCCCCCTTGGCTTGCACTTGCGGGTTGGCCTCTTGAGCGAAATTCGTCTGTTGAAGACACTACCTCGACCGGGGCATGTGTTGGAACTACGATAGAAGCGGTACCAAGCCAGGCGCAAATAACTACCCATAGAAGCCTATCATAAACTACATGACATGTTATTATCGCCTCATGATGAATGTTAGTTATGTGTAGCAAAATATGTGATTGTGTGTGACAAACTATCCTAGAAAACCAACGACCTTAAAAATTGCCCAAACATTCATAGACTAATTTGCCAAAGAGTTATACTGAAATACGTGTTCCGCAAACCCGAATGATCGCCACAAAAATAAGCGACGCTCGGGGTTGCCTGTAACGAATCCCACAAATGCTGCTACGCGTAAAGGACGTTATTAAGAAAACACGCAAATCGAAGTCTCATAAACAGAAGACAGAAAACGAGAACCAGCCAGGGACGCATTTTCAACGCCCCTGGCTGGGCGCCAGAATTTCTCACGCCCGACGCTGGGCGCTGATGTTCCTGCTTGGCCTTCTGGTCAGGCGGAGCAGCCTCGGTGCCCGGGCGAAAGGAAAATACGTAGCACAAAAAATGTTCGTAAAATAATTGCTACGAGGGCGTAAGAAAAGCACTCGATTTCAAAAGCGACTCGTAAAAAAATTAATAACTCTTTGTATCGTCGACAGGCCTCCTACGACGACAATGTTCGGCACCGAAACCGAACACGCTAATAACTATGAATGTCACATGGGCAAAGTATTCAAAAAATGATGTTCAAATAAAGTCTTCAAGAAAAAAATAATGTTCAAATAAAAAAGTAAGTAAAATCCGAGTCTAAACTAGGCTATGCCGAAGTACAATCTAAATCCTAAGTCTTAGTTGTCTTATCCATAGAATCGGTCCTAATGCTTGGTGTCGTTCTGCAAGTCAAAAGGTTAAACCATATTGAGTCTCCCTTCCTAACATTTAAATCAATAAGCACCCATATGTAATTGTCATCCCTTGTTAAGAGTCTACGGCCTCAATACTCTCTCTCACCCATAAAAAGAATATGTAATGTATTTGCAAAATGGAAACGGTCACATTCTGAAAATCATTCCCCCATAGTCGCACAACCCCCGAAGTGAACCTAAGGTGTTGTAGACACCTACTTTTGTCCCCATTCCCGAAAGGGAAGGTTCGATGATGAAAGCATAAATCTCCACTTGACAACGCATCTCCTATAAAATAAACGAATCTCAATTCCCCTTTTCATTTCACCCGAAACTTGCTATTTATGGAAACCTGCTAAAAATAATAACTGCCGTAAAAGGTAGCTTCTAAAAGTGGCAAGACATAAAAGATAGAAACCTGTCAGAATTAGGTGTTGCACTCCGACGTAAATCCTAAATGAGATAGAAAACTGCGAGAATCCTATTCCTAATATGATTCGGAAATAAGAGTTACGTATTAATTAAAATCCTAACGAGCCTAGAGTTCGTAACGGGCCCAGACGCATTCCGTCATGAAATTGATACGCACTAAAAGACTCGATTAAGTCTCAAACGCTACGGATTAAGTCCCTCTCGCCTGCATGCCCCCTTGGCTTGCACTTGCGGGTTGGCCTCTTGGGCGAAATTCGTCTGTTGAAGACACTACCTCGACCGGGGCATGTGTTGGATCTACGATAGAAGCGGTACCAAGCCAGGCGCAAATAAATTACCCATAGAAGCCTATCATAAACTACGTGATATATTTAAATTTTCAAATCCATGTTTGTAATGTAGTTATGTGTAGCGAAATATGTGATTGTGTGTGACAAACTATCCTAGAAAATCAACGACCTTAAAAATTTCCCAAACATTCATAGACTAATTTGCCAAAGAGTTATACCGAAACACGTGTTCCGCAAACCCGAATGATCGCCACAAAAATAAGCGACGCTCGGGATGGCCTGTAACGAATCCCACGAACGCTGCTACGCGTGAAGGACGTTATTAGGCAAGCACGCAAATCGAAGTCGCATAAACAGAAGACAGAAAACGAGAACCAGCCAGGGACGCATTTTCAACGCCCCTGGTTGGGCGCCAGAATTTCTCACGCCCCTCGCTGGGCGCTGAAGTTGCTGCTTGGCCTTCTGGTCAGGCGCAGTAGCCTCGGTGCCCGCGCGAAAGGAAAATACGTAGCGCTAAAAAATGTTCATAAAAAGAATTGCTACGAGGGCGTAAGAAAAGCACTCGATTTCAAAAGCAACTCGTGAAAAAATTAATAACTCTTTGCGTCGTTGTTAGGCCTCCTACGACGGCAATGCTCGACTCTAAAAGTCGACCATGCAAATAATTGTGAATGTCACACGGGAAGAGATTTTCGAAAATATAAAGAGTTCAAAGTGCACTCATAGCAGTCCAAATATACTAGTCCGACTTAAGGGTAGCCATAGAATGTCTAAAAAACCGACTCACGAAACAAACTAATGTGTCTCCTACTCCACAACAACAATGCAGGGCCCCTGAGTACTTGCCCGTGATAGCCATCAAGGAACGCGATGGGAGAAGCATTTCCCGAACATCTATACCTAGAGTTCGCACAAACCCAAGAGATGCATGCTCTGGGACACGACCCTTTACGTTCTCAAAGGCAACTCGCCCCAAAGAATCATGCTATGCCAAAAACGCTCCCCAACTCACATGCTTTCAGGCTATTGTTTGGGTTAGAAAAGAAAAGAGCGAAGAAAGAAACAGAAATTATGGCATTAGCTCTCCAAGATGAAGTGTTCGATCCTACTAAATTGATCGCTCCATCACCCTCAAAAGATGACCAAATCCAACGAGGGTGGCGCAAGACTTTCAAATGGACTAATGCTCGTGGGATGAAGTTCAAGATATCTGCTGGAGAGGGTCCGATGTACGAAGAATTAGAGTCTGAATCCGAGTCTGACTCCGAGTCCGGACCTAGCAAAATTATAACCCCTCCCAAAAATAGTTTAGACCCGGAAACCTCTACTCCGGGAGATCTTTTTGATGTAATGCTTCATGACTTTAATAAGATAAACAAAACTTTTGAGTATGTGCCGCTTAAAAATCCGAGTAATAATGCAGAATGTCTCGCCACTAATGAGCACGAAAAAGAGCCAGAAGAGGAATATACCAAACTAATAAAAGCTGTAAGTGAACAAGAACTCAAAACTCCTATAATTGAGGACACAGAATCAGTAAATATTGGAACAGAAGAAAATCCTAAAATTATTAAAATTGGCCTTACCTTAACTCCCACTGAAAAGGCCGATCTAATCTCCACTTTGCGGGAATTCGAGGGTGTCTTTGCTTGGTCCTACAAAGACATGCCAGGAATAGATCGAGAAATCGCTGAGCATAAAATTCCGCTAGATCCCAAAATGACGCCAGTAAAACAAAAGCTACGGCGGCTCAAACCAGAGATAGCCTTGAAAATAAAAGAATAAGTCACTAAACAATTAGACGCCGGCTAAAAAAGAATGGGTGGCCAATATTGTCCCCGTAGCTAAAAAAGATGGACGAGTGCGAATGTGCGTAGACTTTCGAGACCTCAACAAAGCCAGTCCTAAGGATGACTTCCCTCTACCTCACATTGACATACTAGTAGACAACACCGCAGAGCACGCGCTCCTCTCCTTTATGGACGGGTACGCCGGATATAATCAAATACTCATGGCAGAAGAAGACATGGAAAAAACAACTTTCATTACCCCTTGGGGTACATATTGTTACACTGTAATGCCTTTTGGTTTGAAAAACGCGGGGGCCACCTATCAAAGAACAGCCACCACGTTACTCCATGACATGATACACAAAGAAATCGAGGTCTATGTGGACGACATGATCGTCAAATCTAAAGACCGGCACGGTCACCTCCCGGCACTTAAAAAGTTCTTCACCCGAATCTTGAAATATAACATGAGACTAAATCCACAAAAATGTGTGTTCGGGGTAACCTCGGGAAAATTGCTAGGATATGTTGTTAGTACGCGAGGAATCGAGATTGACCCATCTAAGATCAAAGCCATTACCGAAATGCCCCCACCAAAAACTGAAAAACAGATAAGGGGCTTCCTAGGAAAGCTGCAATACATTAGTAGGTTCATTTCTAAGCTTACTATGACTTGTGAGCCAATATTCAAAAAATTAAGAAAAGAAGAAAAGGTCGAATGGGATGAACAATGCCAAACTGCCTTCGATAAAAACAAAGAATACCTAAGCAAACCACCCGTCCTCTCCCCGCCTTTGCCTGGAATCCCTTTACGCCTATACCTAACCGTCACGGATACTGCAGCGGGAGCTATGCTCTCACAGTGTGTACATGGATCCGAGCGAGCCATTTACTACTTGAGCAAGAAGTTCATACAGTACGAGAAGAGATACACAGAACTTGAGAAAACCTGCCTCGCCCTCGTCTGGGCCTCCAAAAAACTCAAACATTACCTATTGGCCCACACTGTTCATATAGTGTCACAACTAGACCCCTTAAAATACATGTTCGAAAAGCTCGCCCTAAATGGTCGCCTGTCCAGGTGGCTAGTCATGCTCTCAGAATTCGACCTAAAATTCATGCCAGAAAAAACAATCAAAGAATAAGACAACTAAAGTGCAACAGAAGGGCCGACCTAATCCTAAGCTTGACAAGGGTACATCAATGGCAGATTCCGATGATGTTTCCGAACACTCGATAAACCCAGAAAATCAATCGGACGATTTCAATCAAATATTAACCCCAAAATCAAGCTTAAGAGATTTGCAACAACAATCACAAATCAGAGGAGACTTTAATGCGTGGCTAAGTGGATTACACAGTGGTAAGGATGTTCGTACCCATTTTTCACATTCAAATATTGGCGGGAATACTCTGTTTCAATCTATGAATGATGATGATAATCTGTCTCAACATAATGCTGTGATTCTTGATGACAATGTTGTTAATACTGTATCTAGTACCCAAACCCCCATAGTCCAGATTGAATTTGATGATATTAAAGATGAAATTGCTTACTGGGAATCAGCTGTTGTTTGCTATGTGATTGGGGCTAACCCACCCCAGAATGTTATGGAGGGCTATGTGCGCAGAATCTGGGGGAAGTATGGGGTAGATAAGGTTGCACAGGTGGGAAGGGGTATCTACATGGTACGCTTTACAACAATGGAGAATTGCTCCAAGGTGTTGCAGGGGGGATACCAATTTTTTGATTCCAAACCACTAGTGGTGAAACCTTGGTCTGCTGATGTTAATTTTAGCAAAGATCCTGTTAAGAAACTGCCTATTTGGATTCAGTTGCATGGTTTGGATGTTAAGTACTGGGGGGAGAAAAGCCTAGGCAAGATTGTGAGCCAACTTGGATCATTGATCAAAGTTGATCAAGCCACAAAAAATAGGGACAAACTGATGTTTGCCAGAGTCATGATTGAGGTGCAGATTGATCAAGAATTCCCTAATGTGATCCATTTCAGGAATGAAATAGGCATTATGGTTAGCCAGCAGGTTAACTATGATTGGTTACCAATTACATGTTCTGTATGCAAGGGGATGGGCCACACTCATGATCATTGTAGCAAGAAACAAACTGGAAATGCTAGGAAAATTTGGGTAAAGAAAGCAACTCAACCAGTCACTGCACCTGTGCCACCTCCTGTGCCACTAGGAGATGGTTTTGTTCAAGCCACTAAGTTCAGCAAGACAATCAGCAGACAATTGAAACCAGTGGTCACTGCAAACTCATTCCAAACATTATCTGATTCCGATACTGAGGTTGTTCATGAAGAAAAGGAGGTGTTGTTAAGCACTGTGAGTCCATCAGACAGGGGGGTGACATCCCCTTTGTCTAATGGATAGAATTCTTTGCTGGAATGTCAGGGGGTTGAACAAACACTCAAAACAGATTAATGTGAGACAACTGATCCAATCTCACAACATTAAATTGTTTAGCCTCCTGGAAACAAGGGTTAAAGCACCAAGAATGGGTGATTTGTATCTCACAGTTTGCCCAAACTGGTGCTTTACCACCAATCTAAGTTGTCATTATAATGGTAGGATTATTCTTGCCTGGGACCCTGATGTGTTCAAAATGGATATCATCCATATGGGAAGTCAGTTGATCCACACATACATCACTGTAAGAAGCTCCGATAAGGGGTTTTTTTGTTCATTCATTTATGGTTTCAACACTCCTGCTGAGAGAGAACCTTTATGGTCCACCTTGTCTTCTTT
The DNA here is from genome assembly GCF_020520425.1 of Spinacia oleracea. NCBI lineage: Eukaryota > Viridiplantae > Streptophyta > Magnoliopsida > Caryophyllales > Amaranthaceae > Spinacia > Spinacia oleracea. The sequence continues at coordinate 58,959,501 of NC_079487.1, forward strand.
TGCCTCCCTTAACCAGCATGCATGGTTGATTATGGGAGATTTCAATTCCATCATGGAAATGGAGGACAGAATTGGCTCACCTGTGAGGTTGGCTGATATCAAACCAATGAGGAACTGCATGGCCACTTGCAAACTCTCACAAGTCAAGACAGTTGGAAGGCATTTCACTTGGAATAACAAGCAGGAAGGGGAGGCTAGGGTTTTCTCCAGAATAGATAGAGTGTTGTCCAATACTGCTTGGGATGACATGTTTGCTACTGCTGAAGCAATGTATATGCCTGAAGGGACCTATGATCATTGCCCTATGATATTGAATACCTTCACTACCAATCAGTCAAAGAAACCCTTCAGGTTTTATAACATGTGGACTTCATCTCCTGACTTTCTTCCACTGGTGGAAAGACACTGGCACAGGTTTGTCTATGGATGCCACATGTTTAGAATCACTCAGAAACTCAAATGGATCAAACAGGATCTAAGGGTCCTGAATAAATCTGGTTATAGTAATCTTGAAGCAACCAAAACTCAACTGCAACACCAACTTGCTGCTATTCAAAACAAGCTCTATAATGACCCTACCAATTTCACTCTAGCAACAGAAGAAAAAACAATTGCTGCTGCATACAGAACTGCAAATGAGAACCATCTTTCTTTCCTTCACCAAATTTCTAAAGCTCACTGGCTTCAACAAGGTGATGAGAATAGCAGAGCTTTCCACCAGAGTATCAGACAGAGAAGAAAACACAACAACATCCACTCTATTCAGAATTCCACTGGTGAATGGGTGAATTCAGTGGAAAAAGTTCAGGAAGCCTTTATGGATTTTTACAGAAACTTATTTGAGGCAAGAATGGATACTAGATCTCCTATCAAGAAGGCAATCATGGATAGAGGGCCAAGACTGACTGAGGATCATGTTAATATGTTGAATTGCAATTTCTCCATGGAGGATATTAAAAGAGTGTTAGATGATATCCCAAGCACTAAGGCACCAGGATTGGATGGGTTCAATAGTCACTTTTTTAAATGCACTTGGGATCTCATTAAGAATGATATGCATGCTGCCATTAATGATTTCTTCAGAACTGGAAAAATGTTGAAGGAGATTAATGTGACTTCCATCACTTTGATCCCCAAAGTCAGTGTCCCTTCTTCAGTTGGTGATTTTAGACCCATAGCATGTTGTTCAGTGCTTTACAAATGCATTTCTAAGCTTCTTTGTGGGAAGCTAGGTGGAGTTCTCCCTGACATTATCTCCCATAACCAAGGAGCATTTGTTTCTGGCAGATCCATTCTTCACAATGTTCTTGTGTGTCAAGACATTGTCAAGATCTATAGGAAAGGGCAACAGCAGGCTAACTGTCTTATGAAGCTGGATCTTAAAAAGGCTTATGATACTGTTGAGTGGGATTTCATTGAGGAGATTATGCTTGATCTTGGTTTCCCTAGCCATTTTGTTAAACTCATTATGACTTGCCTCACCACCACTCAGTATTCCATCTTGATTAATGGTACCCCTTCTGCATTGATTCATCCTAGAAGAGGGTTAAGACAAGGGGACCCCTTGTCTCCCTTGCTCTTCACCCTATGCATGGAGTACTTTTCAAGGGCTATGCAAACAGTAGGTGAACACCCCTCTTTCAAGTTTCATTCCAGGTGTAGACCTATGAAACTTAATCATTTATGCTTTGCTGATGACCTCCTCATGTTCTGTAAAGGAGAAAAGGAAACAGTTCAACTCATGATGGATGGGTTTGGTGTGTTTTCTAACACCACTGGACTCATGGTTAACCCTCACAAGTCTTCCCTGTACTGCTGTGGAATTCCAGATCATCAACTCCCCTCTTTTACTGAGTTGACTGGTTTTGGCATGGGTTCTCTCCCATTCAAATATCTGGGTGTTCCTGTCTCCCCTCTGAAGTTGAAAGCTAGTGACTGTGATTCTCTCATTGTTAAAATGACCTCCAAAATAAAAACTTGGAGTTCAAGACATCTTTCCTTTGATGGGAGAGCTCTATTGGTTAATACTGTGCTTATGAGTGTGACTGTCTATTGGTCACAAATGTTTATTTTCCCCAAAACTGTCCTGAAAAGAATCAACTCCATTTGCAGATCCTTCCTTTGGTATGGGAACTATGATGATTCCAGACCTGGCCCTGTGGCATGGGATCAACTTTGTCTTCCAAAAAATCAGGGTGGTTTGGGATTCAGAAATCTGCTCCTGTGGAACCAAGCTACAGTGGGAAAACTAGCATGGGCTATTTCTAGAAAACAAGACAATTTATGGGTGAAATGGATTCATTCTGTTTATGTGAAAAATAAGAATTGGGATGACTTCATTGCCCCTACTGCAGCAAGCTGGGTGGTGAAGTATGTTTGCTTGGTGAAGAACAGTTGCAACACTCTTTTGCATTCTCACCAGTGGCTGAGAACATCTAAGTACTCTATCAAAGAAACCTACACTACTCTATGTCATCAAACTGATAAGGTTCATTGGCAACAATATGTGTGGAACAGACTTTCTGTGCCAAAACACAGATTCATTCTTTGGCTTACTATGCTTGATAGACTGAAAACAAAAGACAGGTTGTATAAGTTAATGGTAGGGTCTGATGACCTTTGCCCCCTTTGTGGTACACATTCAGAAACAGCAAACCATCTCTTCTTTGATTGCCATTTCAGTGTCAACTGTAAGAACCAGATTATGAGTTGGCTGGGTTTCCAACACAGCAGGAATTCTGTTGCTATCCTCCTCAAACATATTCAAAGATATGCCAAGAGCAAGGTACAGAAGACAGTTATGTACACAGCTGTAGCTGGCCTAGTTTATCACATCTGGAAAGCTAGGAACTCAGCTGTTTGGAGAACTCAAGTACCAGTGATTAAGAGCACTGTCAAAATCATCCAAACTGAAGTTAAGAGTAGAGTGACAAACTTGCTTAGTCAGAAAACTTGTAATAGAGATAAGGATTGGTTTTTTAGCCTTTGAGGAGCTAGGGTCTTGTTTGGCTTGGTGTTCCTAGCCTTTTGTTGTCCTGTTGCCTGTTTGGTCTGTTGGGACCATTCAGGGGACTGTTTGTAATGGTTGAGTTGGTTGATCAATAAAATTATTACTTGCTTGCCAAAAAAAAAAAAAAAAAAAAAAAACAATCAAAGAAAGAGCGGTAGCCGAATTCCTGGCCGAACATGCCACGAATGAGGAAACCACGGAAGCTTACCTCCTCCCCGACGAGGAACTTCTGATGATACGAAACGACTATTGGACACTATACTTTGATGGCGCATCCAACCAGAAAGGATGCGGCGTCGGAGTTCTCCTAGTCAGTCCCGAAGGGGCCCATATACCAATTTCCGTCAAACTTGACTTCGAGGCCACAAACAACGCCGCCGAATACGAGGCCTACATAGTTGGGCTAGAGGCCGCAGTTAGCCTCGGAGTCAAACATCTACAAGTCTTCGGGGATTCTTCCCTAATAATCAACCATATATCCAAAAGATGGAAGGTCCGAAGCACTAGTCTCTCAAAATATCAAGCTCACTTAGACCAAATAGTCGAGCAATTTGAAAAAATCGAGTATACGTACTTACCAAGAGACGACAACCAATTCGCGGATGCACTAGCGAAGCTAGCTTCAATGCTCAACATCCCGAATGAATGGGACGGAATGACCCTTCGTGTCGAGCGAAGGAAAGAGCCGGCTTATTGCTGTGCCATAGACTCCGAACCTGAAAACACGAAGAAGAACCATGGTACACGGACATCCTTCGTTACAAAACAAATGGGGAATTCCCCCCAAACACCTCCCCGCGAGCACAAAAGGCCCTACGCCTCCTCGCTTCACAATATAGCATAATTCTGGGAGAACTGTACAAATACACGCCGAATAAAATCAAGTTACTTTGTGTCCACCAAAACCAAGCCCAAAGACTAATGGAAGAATACCATAACGGCGTGTGCGGACCCCATATGAACGGAAAAATGCTATCCCGAAAAATATCCCGCTCAGGGTACTATTGGACCACTATGGAAACCGATTGCCATCACTTTGTAAAAACTTGCCCAAAATGCCAAATCTTCAGTAACCTTAACCATTTGCCTCCCTCAGAACTATACACCTTCACTTCTCCATGGCCCTTTTCCACCTGGGGTATAGATATAATCGGCAAGGTAACACCAACAGGCGTGGGGGGTCACGAGTACGTTTTAGTCGCAATTGATTACTTCACTAAATGGGTAGAGGCAGTCTCCTATGCAAAATTAACGGCCAAACATGTCGCTCGATTCCTAGAAAAGAACATATTCTGCCGATACGGGGTTCTACATGAAATCATAAGTGACCAAGGTTCCCACTTTAGGGCCGAAGTCCAAGACCTGCTCGAAAAATATCATGTCAAACACCATAAATCCTCTCCCTACAGGCCGCAAATGAACGGTGCGGTAGAGGCGGGCAAAAAAAAAATATAAAAGTCATAATCGAAAAAATGGCCGAAAATTATAAGGATTGGCCCAACAAATTACACTTCGCATTATGGGGCTATCGAACCTCAATCCGCACCTCCATTGGAGTAACACCCTACTCCTTGGTATACGGAATGGAAGCAGTTCAACCGATCGAGTTGGAAATTCCCTCCCTCCGGATCGTCCTAGAAAGCAAGCTACCCGAAGCTGATTGGGTTCAAGCTAGGTACGACGAGCTCGTCCTTTTAGACGAACGGAGGTTGAGAGCTTTACATCACGTGCAAGTGTATCAAAAGCGCATCGCAAGGCAATTCAACAAAAGAGTCAAACCTCGAAATATCAAAGAAAGCGATTTTGTATTAAAAGAAGTCCGCGCACCTACTACGGACCCTCGAGAAAAATTCCGGCCTAACTAGACAGGACCATATTTTGTAAAGACCATCCTACCTGGCGGAGCAGTCCAACTAGCTGACATAGATGGAGCGGAATTCGCTAACCTCACGAACTTAGACCAATTGAAAAACTACTATATTTAATAAAATCCAGTCCGGAGTTAAGGCATCTAATAAAACACGTTAAGACTCATAAGCAAGCATTCTGTACATTACTCTAAGCAAACGGCATAAAACTCGATAAAGTAGGAAAAGCGAAGGACAAAACTTCAACGCCCAGGACTGGGCGCTGTTATTTTTCACGCCCAGGCCTGGGCGCCGATATTTCTTTCGCCCTTGAACGGGCGTCATTCTCTCTTGCCACCTATCCTCCCGATTCTGCAAGTGTTCGTACTCCTTTTTCGAACCATCAAAAGAACCACGAACACTTGGGGGGGAAGCAGACGTGTAATGAACACCCTTTCAAAAAAAAATTCAAAAGCTAGAACTACGCGCGACCTGATTCTGACAAGATACGTAGGCAATCCTTATCAAGGATTCGGTCCAATAAAAATTAAAAAATAATAAAGTCATGCAACGCATCAAGAAGAAAAGATATTGCAAAGGGCACTATACCCTAACCCATGCACGGGCAAGACCAAATAGAATGAAAAACAAAGCCACAAGAATTTTCAGGAACAAGCCCAACGAAGGAGTATGGCACGAGTCGGCAAAAAACAAAAAAATAGTGAACATGCATATGTAATACCCCAAGTAGTCGGTTAGTCTAAAAATATGTGTGCACTCTTGTATGAACTCATTATTTTTACAAAAGTCTTTCCCTTTTCAAAATTCGTCGTGGGTTTAGAAAGCTAATATTACTATAATATGTTAAAACAAAGCCCACGGAAGGCTCAAAACATTCTTGCACCAAAAAACGCAAAAAATATATATACATGCGGAATACAAGAATGAATATGTACAAAACAGGAGGTAAGCCTAAGACTCGTCATCGGCTCCATGTCTCCAAGCCTCGCCGGTCCATCCACTCCACTCCCCGTGGTATGAGGGCCCCCAGCCAGAATCACCCCAAAAATGAGGCTGTGACTGCAACTCGGGGCTAGGCTCTCGGGCCACCGACACGGAACGTCGCCTACGCTCCGGCTCGGACCTCTCCCCGGAAGAACTCACCCCCGCGTTGGAACGGCGATGCCGTAGGGGCGAGTGCCGTGCTCTCTCTCTCTCACGACCGTGTCCCCCACCCGAGGGACCCGCGTCGTCGGCCCCGGCACGTCCAGCACCCGTCTACAAGAAAAGACAAAAAAAAAAGAGAGTGAGTAACAGAAAGCCAAACAAAAGGTACGGATCAAAAGAAAAAAAAAGAGGGCACATTACCCGAGTAGAGTGGGGGCTCCTGCAAGAAAGTGCAGATCGGGATCGAACCAACGCGGACTTCAACCGGTTGATGACCCCCACCATCGCGTTGGCCGTACGGGCCGGAACCTGAAACAGGAATGTTAGTAACAAAAAAGAGAAAAAAAAATATAAGAAGAGTGCACAAATAAAAGGTGCATACCGCCTGTACTCCCTCGGGGAGCGGAGCATGGAAAACCCGGTCTTCCGGGAAAGTCTCCACAATCTCGGATCCACTCTCTCCGGTATACGAGATCCGAGCATCGGGAAGCACCCATCCCCCCAACGAAGGGTCATGACACTCCTTCACAAAACACAGTAGACATAAACACATGGGCACGAGCATGAAAACACTAACATCAATACGAAAAGAGAGGGCAACTTACAGCGCCAGGCTCCGGGAGACGAAGAGATCCTGGATAAACTGGTAATAGCTAGCTCCCTCTATCACTAACTCCGTCGCCGGCACGCCAGTCCTCGAGTGGACCCTCCACGACTTGCCTATCGAGCGAGTAGACAGCATGGTCGCTGGCGGAGTCCTAGGCACCGAAAAAGCCCCGACCGTCTGCATACGTACCCGCTCTCCCAGGTACCAGACAGGGTCCCGGCGGCCAACGAACAAGACCCGCATCTGGCTCAGGGCATAACTATCCCTGACCGAAGCATGAGTACCCCTAAAAGAGAGCCATGGGGTCCAAACCACCTATTTTTGTACAAACACGGTTAGATCTCGCACATAGAAAATAAAGAGAGTGACGAAATACGAGATAGAGGATAAGATTCTGTACATGCTCAGGGTTCCTGTCCCGAATAAGATCCCACACGGTATCGGGCGGTGGACGCACTGTCAGCTTCTTCTTCCAACCCCAACGGCGACCGGCAGGGAACTCCAAAGGCCTCTGCCCCTTTCGGGGAGCCAGCCAAGGTAAGTGCTCAAAGGCCCACAGCTGCAAAAAGAAAGGACAATAAAACATCAAAAAAAAGAGGCCCGGTAAAAGCGAGAAAACAAAAGAAAGTCTAGGCACATACCTCGATCAAACGCGGCACTCCCGCTAATGTAATCACAAAGTGACGTCTACTCGGGTCCGAGTCGCGCACCGCCAAACTCATCTGGCCGACGAGCGTCGCATAGCCCAAATCGCCCCAGCGATAGTCACCTAGTGTAGACACGTCCTCCACCAGGCCTATCCACCTCGGGTCAAAGGTGTCAGTCGGACCCGATAGAAAAGTGGAAGTAATAAAATGGAGGTAGAACAGCCGAGCCTGTCTCGAAGGCGACTCCTCTACCCCGTGCTCTAAGGCCCACATCAGGTCAGCGAAAGGTATCACACGGGGCTGGTACGAAGGTAGTCTCCCACCCATCCACGAGCCCAGGAGCCTGGTACCCTCAGCAACAGTCGGCGATGGGCCATCCGACCTTAGACGAACGGGGTTCCCTGTAAAGGTCAAGCCCGTCAAAGCCGTGTAGTCCTCAGGAGTGATCGTCATCTCGCCCCAAGGAAAATGGAAGGTGTTGGTGGTATCCCACCACCACCTCATGAACGACCGCAGAAAGGACAGGGAGATGTTAAGTCGCAGTATCTCCCAGAAGGTCTCGACCACCGGAAACAGTGAGCTCGCCCTCACCAAGGCCTAGGCGTCCGAGCTCAGGAAGCTAAAAACGGTCTCACTCGTCGCTGCGCCATAGCCGCGAACCGTGGTCTCTCTCCTCGCGTGAAGATGGGAAGTCACGTGGTCCTCTAGGTCGTAGTGCAGATCACGACCGTCGTAGAGCTCAGGGCCCACCCATAGGGGACCCGCGCCAGTGGACTAACGCGTCATGCCACGCTCCTCGTGGCCACCAGGAGGAGGTGACGACTCGTCAGCCATGCTGATCAATAATACAATAAGGCATTATACCTTTAACAAAACTGGCAGTCGCACCAATCACTAAGGGAGTGCATTCCGCTCATAAAATGGAGTCATACAATTTTTGTTCCCTAAGACATGATACTAAGTTCATATCGAGCAAAAAATTCCTTAAGTGAAAAATTTTTAATTAACTCCAACAAAATGAAAATTCTTCCATAATTTGTCATTCATGAATTATGAGGAACGCAAGCAATATACCAAGAACACCTACATTGTAAGAAAACACTAGAGTCGTAGGTATACTTGGGGGCTAGCATGAAAATGCCCAAATTCAACAAAAATCAACATCAACATACTTGCAAAAATTAGCATGCACAAACTAATTAACATGTTATGTGGAACATTTCCAACTATCTAATTGAAGGAAAGGGGCACAAAATCAAAAACCCCCAAATCAATTTCATGCATAAAAATACTTGACAAAAATATTGAAATTGACAAAAAAGCTCAAAATTACTGAAGATTACTTACATTGGGAAGATTAGGAAGTAATTTGGAGTAGAATTCGTAAAGAAAGGTGAAGAAACGAGCAATAAATCAGTTGAAAGAGATGAGGAGCTTGAGCGAAAATGGTGGAAATGGGAAAGGAAGGAGACGGTCCGCAAATTTAAAGACCCGTCTCCCCTTCGCATTTTCAACGCCCAGCTCTGGGCGTTAGAAATTCTCGCGCCCGGAGCTGGGCGCTGAAAATGCTTCCCAGACAGCGAATATTCGCTGTCGGGCACGCTTACTCCCCTATTTTGTGTAAATTATCTGTTATCTTGATATTTCTTTCCCAAGAATGGTATTTTGCGATATCGTTAAAAATATACACAGTGCGGACCCACTCATAGGACACACCTGATCAGGAAATATTACGACCCACCAACAGGTTGTAATCACAAAAGCCCTTCTACATAGGCAAAATAAGAAATTCAAAATGGGCTCGCCCACCCTCAGCGGGCGGGGTCTGCGTCACTAGCCGCGCAGGTCCTAAGTTTTCGAAAAAATAAAGTCTTCAAATTTAAAATAGGCTCGCCATCTTCAGCCGCCGGGGTCTACGTCACAAACCACGTAGGTCCTTATTTTCAAAAAGCACAAACAAATTTCAAAATAGATTCGTCCACTTCTATCGGACGGGGTGTCCACCCTTAGCGGACAGGTTCGCCATCTTTAGCCGGCGGGGTCTACGTCACAAGCCGCGTAGGTCCTTATTTTCAAAAAAAAGCAAAAAAACTTCAAAATAGATTCGTCCACTTCTATTGGACGGGGTGTCCACCCTTAGCGGACAGGCTCGCCATCTTTAGCCGGCGGGGTCTGCATCACTAACCGCGCAGGTCCTTAGTCGCTGTAGCGATAAATTTTTCTGGTTTTCCCTTTTCCAAAAATTAAAAGGAATGGTTTTCCGTTTTTTCCAAAAAAAGAGAAATGTGCTTGATTTTCCTTCGTTTTACGTCCCATAAAAACAAGGGGGTTTTTCTCGTTTAGCTAGCCCTGAAAATGAGAATCTTTTAAAAAAAACATTTTTACCTCGGGGTTGGGCTTGGCCAGGCCCAATTACACTTTATAGCTTTGATTTTGAAAACATCTGTAGCTACTTCCAATGATAAAGTGAGGGGGTTTCTATGCACCTTTATATCCTTCCAATGACAAAGTGAGGAAGTTTCTATACTATCGGTTGACTAATCCCAATGACACGTGAGGGATATGTCGACATTTCAATTGATGACCCTTAAGTCAAATGTTATCACTCGGGGGCTCGTGAGACCCTCGCAAAATAGGTCACATACACCATGGCTTGTGTGACGCACTCCGTCTAATACTTTGACCATCGTCTTACTCCAAGACTCAGTCAAAGTGGGGGCTAACTGTAGACACCTACTTTTGTCCCCATTCCAGAAAGGGAAGGTTCGATGATGAAAGCATAAATCTCCACTTGACAACGCATCTCCTATAAAATAAACGAATCTCAATTCCCCTTTTCATTTCACCCGAAACCTGGTATTCATGGAAACCTGCTAAAAATAGTAACTGCCGTAAAAGGTAGCTTCTAAAAGTGGCAAGACATAAAAGATAGAAACCTGTCAGAACTAGGTGTTGCACTCCGACGTAAATCCTAAATGAGATAGAAAACTGCGAGAATCCTATTCCTAATATGATTCGGAAATAAGAGTTACGTATTAATTAAAATCCTAACGAGCCTAGAGTTCGTAACGGGCCCAGACGCATTCCGTCATGAAATTTATACGCACTAAAAGACTCGATTAAGTCTCAAACGCTACGGATTTCAGGAATCCGAATCTAACTAAGAAAACAGCCCAGACCCTATTTTCAACGCCTGGCTCTGGGCGCCGAAATCTTCGGCGCCCAGGCCTGGGCGCTGAAAATACCTAGGTACGTGTTTTTTCCTAATTCTTTGTGGATTAGAACTCTGCAATTCTATCTTTCCACGAACTCTTCCCTATAAATACAGCCCCAAATTCGACGTGAAAGACACACAACACACAATTATATTCTGAGTATTGACTCCAACCCTTAGCCTAAGCCTCACGCCGCGAAATTGTTCACGCGTTCTGTCGCAATCGATCCATAAATCGAACAGAACGTATCCTGTCCCATAATTGAGATTCGTTAAATAAAAAGGAGAAATAGCAAAGTCAAAGTGGTTAGTTTTCTGAGAACCGTGACGCACTTCTCAAGGGTGCGTCGTAATGTGCCCCTTCTCGATGATTTAACCGCTTTCCTCGCCCTTTTTATGAACTGTTAAACTAACTAAATCTGATTGTTCTATCACGCCTAACAAATATAATATTTTCGGGAAATTGGATTATCATGCTAGGTCCCTTAATACTATTTAAATCAGATAATCACGATCGATCTAGTATTATATGTTGCATATTGCTAAAATCAACTCAGATTAGTTTAATAGTTAACGCATGTCCCTTCAATTATTTATGCTGAGCTAGTAAGGATATCCTGCCTCTGGAGTTATCGACGAGCGAAGTACTCCTCTCAGTAGTTACAGTCCCCCGAACCCTCAATCTCTACCTTGCGGGTGTATGTTGAGAGATCCCCACACCAGGGATCACAATGGAACCTACGACCGTCGTGGTCAAACATAATTGCACTCCCTTTGTGTCACGATAACCGGGTTTTGTCAGTTTTTCTCATTGTCGTTAAAAACTGAATGGCGACTCCTATATTACTAGTCAATTGGGTGTAAACTCACAGGAAATCCAATTACACTTGATTGAATAAAAAAGAATCGTCACACCCACGAGGGACGAGGTCACGCATTAGCCTCGTGCTTTTTTCGACCCCCTCACAGGTGTCAATACCATTGGCAAAGAAAAAATTAATGGCCTCAAGGCTTATAATCACATTGGGTCACGACTATCATAGTTCTCTCGAGTCACTCGCTCCTTGAAATACTACTAAGTACGGACTAAAAGATTTTCCATGAATGCAACATGACCAACCATGAAAATACCCAAATCGGCATACCATAAGGCTACCATTGGGTAAAGCAATACACACTAAGAGAGAAGCCGCACTAATGATTCTAGCCTTGCAAAGATGAAAATTCGATTTCCCCAACTAACTACCTTGCCAACATCAAGCAAAATGGCGCATGACAAATGAACACCCAAGGGTTAAAATCTAAAGTGTCAACCAACGAAAGTCTGAGTCCAATTAGCCTAAGTCTGAGAGTCGCTTGGTCAAGTATTATAGGCTTACGCCACGTCATTATTTTGAGTCTAGGCCACCTCCTTGTATTCATACACGGGTTATAATCAGAAAGATTAATGAAAGTTCGAGTCTAAATCACGACTTCCAATTAAATCCCAGAAACTGGAGTCTGAAAAGAAACAAAATTATTTTCGATGTAATTCTTTCGTTAAATTTCAATAAGGTAAAAACAACATTTTGAATCTACGCTATTTGCACATTTTAAGAAACGACTAAATACGCTTGCAAAGTAAGACAAAATTAAAGGTCCACCCTAGGCCAACTAAAATTAAAGGTCCACCCTAGGCCTACTAAAATTAAAGGTCCACTATAGGCCTACCAAACGAGGCTCACTCAGTCTCGCCTCGTGACTCAAAGACCACAACCATCTACCTTTTAGCCCAAACCAAAAAATTGATTGAAGGATTTATGTTGGGGAGAAATCCCAAGCAAAAAGAAAAAAAGAGAAAAAGAAAAGGGAGAGCGAAAAGAGCCATGAAATACTTAACCCGTACCTCCCAAAGTACAAAATTTACCCAAGTAAACGAAGGAAAAGAATTGAGTCAACCAATCCAAAATCATAAAATTCTACGATGTCTACCCTTACCAATCCTTATGCTCTTAGACGCCTTCGCTCTGGGGTCCCTGTTCAGCTCATTTAACCCATCCATGTTCTCATTGTCATAACCCAAGAAACCATTACCTCGACTCCTGTTGTTGAACTTGTTATCAACTGCAAACCACGTACGGCCATTGACACGTGCGTCAAACCTGCTCTTGCATCATCATTAGCATAATGACCATATAACTTGTGTGGATACATCCTGTTGATATACCCTTGAGCCGTCCCCATGCTACTCATTGGCATTGATTGATGTAAACTCGTGACACTAGCTTGAGGCTGCAAATTGTGAGTCCTAGCAGATATAATCCTCATGCTTGACCAATACCTATACAATTTATCCTATCTCATTCAACCCATTTTTCAAACCGTCTTGAGTCACGAGTAAAAAAAAAGAAGACAAATGAAAAGTACAAAACAATAATGAATAATAAAAAAGCAAACTTTGCAAAGCGCGTTTAAAAGTTCGTCTAAAAAGAAAAAGAAGCATTTAGCGCACCAAAAAAGATCCGCCCAGAAAACATTTACAACGCCCACACCTGGGCGCCGAAAACTTTGACGCCCCAGCCTGGGCGTTGAAACTCTCTGCTTGCCAAGTTTTGTTCAGAAGTGCTCGTCATTTTATCCGCACCTGCACGGAAAAATAACGAACACTTGGAGGGGTACAACACGTATTCAGATATACGTACCACCAAAAAATACATGTACTCAAAAAAATATAAAATAAATTTTTGGCTTACGACAAGGCAGCAGATTAAAATAATAATAAACTTCACTTATTCTACCGTTTCAAATAATATGTTTCCACCTCAGAACGTACTTGTTTAAAATCGGCATTCTAAAAAACCATTTTCTAGGCTAAGAACTACGCAAGACCTGATTCCAAATTAAATCTATTTAAGGCGGATACGTAGGCAATCCATGATACGGTCCGACCAATTTGCAAAAATATTAAAGCCTATAGAAAAACAAGAATAAAAATAGAAGTCCCTTATTGAAATTTAATTACTTGCGATCCAAGTCGAAAGAAAAATTGAAAGCACGAAGAAGAATCCAAGTCATCAAGATGCCAAAATGAGCACACATCGAAAAATAATAAGGGCACGTACCCTTGCCAGAAGGAGCACTCACACTCCTAGGCACTTAGCCAAGACTCAAAAAGATCGCTTTGCCTCAATTGAATGGGGGCTAGCGCAAGTGTCCATGACCTCTAAAGTACTCGACTTGACCCTCCCTAAAGCGAACTAACTCACTTAAAGACTTTCTTTCACCACTAGACATAGTCGTTCGCTTAAAGACCTTCTTTTACCACTAGACACAGTCATAATCGCCAACAAGTAGTAAAGGCAGTAAGCTTGCAATAAAGAGGATTGTTCCACGGCGTCGCCCCATCGTTCCCTCGATCTCAGCGCACCCGTTCATGGTAACTCGAATGCTTACTAATCTCCTTTGGAAAAAAAATCAGACATTGTCAATAGGACTTGGCACTTAACCAAGGTTCACCCTACTCAGACATATGACACAGGCATCTAAAATCGAAATCTAAAAGCATCATTAATGGCAAGACATAATAGCAACTGGGGGCTAAAAAAAAATTGAAGTGAAAGAGCTAGGGAAAGAACTAAGTATACCTTGACCTTTTGTACGGACATACACCAAGTAAATCTAAGTCAATTTGACAACGGTTTATATTCCCGCAATTCTGGAAAAGATGGCCCTAAAAGCCTAAAGCATATGCCAAACGGGCACAAGTAATATCTTGACGCCTGCACCCTGGCTTCCAGCAAATCCTTAGACAGGATTCCAAAAATCGTAACAGTATTTTGATTCACTCATGTAATCCTGTACAAACCCTTCTATAAGTCAACTTACTTAGGACACCTCGGATTGTACACAGTAGGACTCGGATTTTAAATAATTTTCAAATAATTTTCAAAGACTTTTTCGAACATAATAAAGTGTCGTTGGTTTAAGCAAAGTATGCGTTTATCTCAATGTTGCAAGTGAGTCAAAAGATTTCCAAATACGATTATGGGTAAAGAAAGGCACCTAGCTTTTGGTCATGGCACACTTCAACATGTGACTACCTTGACCATGGTAATGTCGCACAATACGACATTTACAAGAGAAGTAGCAAATCACTACTCGAACATACCTCGCACTAAACGAGTCTGGTTCAAACTAATCCGTGTCACCATGAATGCATAAAAACGTATGCAAAGCATTATAGCACCAAGCCAATCCCGTAGCTACAATTGGGGGCTTAAGAAAAACACTCTAAAAATGCTCGAAATGACGATTTTATCGCAAATTCTCGACGCTAATGCTATACACACGTCATAGGGGCACAATCCTAAGCTTTAATCGCGTAAAACGAACCTTAGAATGGCTACAACCCCTCCCAAATTCTAAGCGCTACTTAGAATATATAAAGTCACCCCACTAACAAGGGTAACTGAAAATCGCGAGTCACCAAAACTCCGATCAAACTACTGCACATAACGCTCGCCCTACAAGCGCCCGTTACACAGTCTACCTCGTTCCAAGGCAAAAGCGAAAGAAAAAAAATCAAGGATAAGAACTGTTAAAATATACCAAGAAATCATTTACAACGCCCAGAGCTGGGCGTCGATATCTTTAACGCCCCAGCCTGGGCGCTGAGTCTTCCTGCTAGCCAAGTTTCGCCCAGATAAAAAAAAAGGGGGGGAAGAAACACCTATGAATCCTCGCATCGAACGAAGTAATAAGCCGTGCAAACCCACGCAGAAGATGCTACACTTGTTCGAACACCTGAACGAGGCATGATGAAGTACTCCAATGCAAAAAATAATAATATCCCAAGACCTGGAGGAATGTTCTAAGACACGCCGTTAGGCCACACAAGCCTACGTCGCACCATAAGTTCAACCGTCCCACGGTACAAGTCTAAAAGAAGAGTAAGGCATATTGCACTAATGTAGGCACGACCATAGAGCATGTGTAAAAGAGGCAAAGACTACTTATCGCCCAAATTCAAAATGCAAGCCACACGACTTCTACATTAAGGATTAAAGGTAGCAAAATATTACCTACCACGGAAGGGACAGCTCGCACCTACACGAGCGGAACCCCAAGGCATCTTTCTCAAAAGAGCCTACAAAAATCGTACGCCAAAAGGAAGCATCCCAACGTGCATACTTGGGGGCTCCAAGCTACGAAACGACCATAGAAAAATAAAAAATCTCGAAGAAAATGTTTGAACAATCGAAAGGGCACGATGCTTGAGCCCACTTCATGAATGGGCCTGACCCTATCAAGCTTCTAAGCAAACTATTCAAAATCAGTCATTGCTCAAAAAAAAATGATTCAAGCGAACTGATTAATGGACCGCACACAACGGCCATTCTATGAACGCTCGTTCGCACATACAAATCATCATTCACGAACACTTTCAAAAAAATATGAGAGCGATCAAAGTCTTACACCTCAAGGTATGTTCCTCAGGGCCATATAGACTCGCCCGACTATTGCAATAACTGTAAGAGCAACAGTTCCTTTAAATAATCGCCCCGAAGAGATAAACACCGTAGTCCACCAATCGGCTACGGCTTCTCGAGAAAATCTTCACGTTCTAAAAATAAAGGAAAAAACAAAAGAGAAAGAATACATAGAACTTCCAAGTGAAATAAACGAATGAATAAGAGGCCAACTGTGTCATCAAAAGACCAGCCCAAATAACACTTTCAACGCCCCACTTGGGCGTGAATTATTTCAACGCCCAGGCCTGGGCGCCGAAAATGAACCCAGGCTCAAAAAAGGCCCTAACTTCTATTGGGCCCTGCCGCATCCATTCGACTCGAAAATTGCCGGTTTCTTTACTGGAAGTCGCACCTCACGGCTTTGTCAAGAGTAGCACACCACTATCGCTCGCACTTACAAGCACGATCCCAAACACGATCAGCGACATCACAAATTGCATATCCCCAAGGAACCCCTTTGACAAGAAATGGCCGTCAAGCACGAATGCTTGGGGGCTCGAAAGAAAATATATATTTCAAAAGAGAGTATGAAAAATTAAAACAATATTCCCAGACTACGCTGTACGAAGTCCCGTGTTTGGATGTCTAAAAAAATAAAACCGGATTACGACCTCGAAACAAAGGTCGCCGTTGATACTTATACATAGTCCCCTAATCAAGAACCCAGGTAGTGGCAAAATTGAGCCAAAAAGACTAGCTCAAAACCATGAAAAGGTGATGACCACGAGACTATGGTCCATCTAAACACATTGTCAACCCACATTCAGGTTGCAACTAAATCCGAGCATCCCTCGGAAGAATTCGCTCCTATAAGAATGAATAAAAGAAATTCTCAAAAGAAATCACAAGAAAAATGAAATAGGGACTTGCCCACCTCAATCGGGCAAGATAGCGGCACACGAATCCCAAATCGAAAAGACGAATTCAGGTCCGCTCACCTCCAGCGAGCGCGGCGTCCACCCTTAGCGGACAGGGCTCGCCCACCTTCAGCGGGCGGGGTCTGCGTCACTAGCCGCGCAGGTCCTCAGTTTTCGAAAAATAAAGTCTTCAAATTTAAAATAGGCTCGCCATCTTAAGCCAGCGGGGTCTACGTCACAAACCATGTAGGTCCTTATTTTCAAAAAAAGCACAAACAAATTTCAAAATAGATTCGTCCACTTCTATCGGACGGGGTGTCCACCCTTAGCAGACAGGCTCGCCATCTTCAGCCGGCGGGGTCTACGTCACAAACCCCGTAGGTCCTTATTTTCAAATTTCAAAAACAGATTCGTCCACTTCTATCGGACGGGGTGTCCACCCTTAGCGGACAGGCTCGCCATCTTTAGCCGGCGGGGTCTGCGCCACTAACCGCGCAGGTCCTTAGTCGCTGCATCGATAACTTTTTCTGGTTTTTCCTTTTCCAAAAATTAAAAGGATTGGTTTTCCGTTTTTTCCAAAAAATAGCGATGTGCTGGATTTTCCTTCGTTTTACGTCCCATAAAAACAAGGGGGTTTTCTCGTTTAGCTAGCCCTGAAAATGAGAATCTTTAAAAACATTTTTACCTCGTGGTTGGGCTTGGCCAGGCCCAATTACACTTTATAGCTTTGATTTCGAAAATATCTGTAGCTACTCCCAATGACAAAGTGAGGGAGTTTCTACGCCTCTTTAGATACTTCCAATGACAAAGTGAGGGAGTATTCTATACTATCCGTTGACAAATCCCAATGACACGTGAGGGATATGTCGACATTTCAAGTGATGACCCTTAAGTCAAATGTTATCACTCGGGGGCTCGTGAGACCCTCGCAAAACAGGTCACATACACCATGGCTTGTGTGACGCACTCCGTCTAATACTTTGACCATCGTCTCATCCCGAGACTCAGTCAAAGTGGGGGCTAACTGTAGACACCTACTTTTGTCCCCATTCCCGAAAGGGAAAGGTTCGATGATGAAAACATAAATCTCCACTTGACAACGCATCTCCTATAAAATAAACGAATCTCAATTCCCCTTTTCATTTCACCTGAAACCTGCTATTTATGGAAACCTGCTAAAAATAGTAATTGCCGTAAAAGGTAGCTTCTACAAGTGGCAAGTCATAAAAGATAGAAACCTGTCAGAATTAGGTGTTGCGCTCCCACATAAATCCTAAATGAGATAGAAAACTGCAAGAATCCTATTCCTAATATGATTCGGAAATAAGAGTTACGTATTAATTAAAATCCTAACGAGCCTAGAGTTCGTAACGGGCCCAGACGCATTCCGTCATGAAATTGATACGCACTAAAAGACTCGATTAAGTATCAAACACTCTGGATTCTAAGAATCCGAATCTGACAAAGAAACAGCCCAAACAGCAATTTCAACGTCCAGCCCTGGGCGCTGAAATTGCATGGGTCCTATTTTCGACGCCCAGAGCTGGGCGCCGAAAATACCTGGGTACGTGTTTTTTCCTAATTCTTTGTGGATTAGAACTCTGCAATTCTATCTTTCCACAAACTCTTCCCTATAAATACAGCCCCAAATTCGACGTTAAAACAACACACACACGATTATATTCTGAGTATTGACTCCAACCCTTAGCCTAAGCCTCACGCTGCGAAACTGTTCACGCGTTCTGTCGCAATCGATCCATAAATCGAACAGAACGTATCCTGTCCCATAATTTGAGATTCATTAAATAAAAAGGAGAAATAGCAAAGTCAAAGTGGTTAGTTTTCTGAGAACCGTGACGCACCTCTCAAGGGTGCGTCGTAATGTGTCCCTTTTCGATGATTTAATTGCTTTCCTCGCCCTTTTTATGAACTGTTAAACTAACTAAATCTGATTGTCCTATCACGCCTAACATATATAATATTTTTGGGAAATTGGATTATCATGCTAGGTCCCTTAATGCTATTTAAATCAGATAATCACGATCGCTCTAGTATTATATATTGCATATTGCTAAAATCAACTCAGATTAGTTTAGTAGTTAACGCATGTCCCTTCAATTATTTATGCTGAGCTAGTAAGGATATCCTGCCTCTGGAGTTATCGACGAGCGAAGTACTCCTCTCGGTAGTTACAGTCCCCCGAACCCTCAATCTCTACCTTGCGGGTGTATGTTGAGAGATCCCCACACCAGGGATCACAAGGGAACCTACGGCCGTCGTGGTCAAACATAATTGCACTCCCTTTATGTCACGATAACCGGGTTTTGTCAGTTTTTCGCATTGTTGTTAAAAACTGAATGGCGACTCCTATATTACTAGTCAATTGGGTGTAAACTCACAGGAAATCCAATTACACTTGATTGAATAAAAAGAATCATCACACCCACGAGGGACGAGGTCACGCATTAGCCTCGGGCTTTTTCGACCCCCTCACAGGCATAATGTGGTTCGGGATACCCTTTGTTGATGTTTGTTATCGGTCTGGGATTTTGGTGCGGAAAAAGGTTGATATTGGTATATCTGAGGTAACGATGGAGCTCTCCGACCAGCATACGTGTTGCTCTACTCTTGGGATCGGGGTTGTGATGTGTGTGTTGGCTTGACGGGATCATCTCCTTTTGACACAATCTGGGTTGTGTGGCTTTGTCCCTGGTCGGGTTGTGACTGATGCGGCTATTCAGAAGCGGGTCAAGTACGAAGCACGTTGCAGGGCCACTGGTTATGGCTTTCTTCCGTTCTCTTTCTCTTCATTAGGGGAGCTGGATAAGGATGTTGTTGCGTTGCTGAAGCGGATTCAGAAGTTTTCTAGGACACAGGATATTGGGGCTCGTGATGTTGCTCATATTTTCACCAGGATAGACTTTGCTATAGCAAGAGGAGTGGAGGCCCAAATTGTATCTCGGCTTCCCACTAATTATTTGTAAAATATTTGACTTTGTTAGCATTTGATATAATAATAATAACAATAATAACAATAATAATAATAATAATAATAATAATAATAATAATTATTATTATTATTATTATTATTATTATTATTATAATTATAATAACAATAAGAATAACAATAAGAATAATTATAAATAACAATTATAATAACAACAATAATAAATATAATAATAACAATAATAATAACAATAAGAATAACTATAATAATAATAATAATAATAATAATAATAACTATAATAATAATAACAACTATAATAATAATAATAATAACAACTATAATAATAATAATAATAATAATAATAATAATAATAATAATAATAATAATAATAATAATAATAATAATAATAACAATAACAATAATAATAATAATAATAATAATAATAATAATAATAATAATAACCGTTTTTTTCTCAAATGGGGGCGATTAGGGTTCGATCGGGGTTTCATTAGGGCTCGTTTTTCGGCAGCGTTCCAACGGCAGTGGGTCTGGCGAAGGCTTCACGTCGCAGGTGGGGTTGCAGGGTATCTCAGGCGTTATTTACGGCGTGGTTTTAGGCGTTTTAAGGTTTCATTAATGGAGCAGTTTTAGGCGTTATTGATTCGGTGCATAAGTCCAGTTTTGGTTCTTTAACTGAGCAGTTTTGGTACGTTGGTATCGGGTGGTTTTCAGGCAAGTATCAGGCGGCTATAAGGGTGGTTTTCAGGCGAGTTTCAGGCGGCTTTAAGGGTGGTTTTCGGTGTCCAGTTTGGGTCTTTTTGTGGTGTGCAACTTCGAGCGTGGTCCAGGTGTTTTGCGGGTTTCCTTTGGCGCAGCTTCCTCGTGTTCTGGCGACGTGGGGTTTGTTGGCGTTTGGTGTGTTTGTTGCCGGCAGTGGTCAGTTCCGTCAGGGGTTGTTTCCGGCAGTGTGGTGTTCGTTGTGTTCGTTTCTGGCTGGGCCCGTGTGTATTCGTGGCATTGTTATTGTGGTGTTGTCGTGTTGGTGTTGCGAGTTCGTTGCTGGCATTGTTGTGGTACAGTGTTGTTGTTGTTGAATATTGTTTTGTCTTCTTCCCTGTTTTGTCCTATTATGTTGAGGTGTTATGCTTGTTGTTGATTTGTGATTGTGGGTTGCCTGGTTCATTGGAATAAAGGGATTATATATTTTGAGTGGCAATTTTTCTCTACTACTGCATGCAACAATAAGTTTGTTGTTGGTGCATAATTGTTGCTCTGTGACCGTTTACTCTGGTTGTGCTACCGCGGGGTACTCTAATGTCTACTGGTGTGGTGCGTTTTCATTGTCCGTTTGTGGGTCTTAGTGGGTGTCAAGACGGCGGTGGAAATGGGCTTACTAAGAGCTCTTTGATCACTCATCTTCGTGATCGTCATTTTAAGGGTGATGCTCAAGTGGTCACGCGACACTCTCTAACCACTGACTTGGCTATTTATGCTGAGGCTGAGTTGACTTTCCGCCGTATGGAGATTTGGCTTTGTGGGGATTGTTTTAAGACGCATGCTCTTCGTGCTAAATGTCGTCATGGTTCTGATTTTGTGGCCCCGCCTGTTGTTGAGGATGGTGTTGTTCGGTTTGTGCTCTATGGTTTTTCTAAATCGTCTCTTTCTTCTGATGTTCAAATGGATACTGCGGTGCAAGAACGGGATTGTGGTTTTACCATCACTCTTCTTGAAAGATTGTTTTCTAGACGGCTTTGCACAGTGAAATCCATCCCTCCTAAATGTCGTTTGGGTTTTTCTCGAATTTTGAGAGGCGCGCTTGATAGGGTTATTTGCAGGCCTGAGGACGTCTCTTATTGGGTTAAACTTCTCGTTTTACCTCTATATATCCTTAGGACCTTTAGTCCAAGAAGTAATCGTGAGTGCACATCTGTCATAAGGCGGCAGCGGCAGGAGGAGAGCATTGTTAATGCTATTCGTACTTGGAGTGAGCCGGGTGCTGATATGCTTCTTTTGCGGGAAGCTTTGGCAACTGGATCCCATACTTTGTTGGATGTTGATGAGGGTCTTGATTTAGCAGAGCGTAATATCAAGCAGTGTCGTAGGAAGATTGGTGATGGCCATTACACTGATGTAGTCTGTGTTCTTTCTTCTTCTGGCGTTGCGCCTTATAATGAGGCCACTCTTGCGGATTTGCAGTCGAAACACCCTACGTTTCCAGCTCCGTCCTTGCCTGATATTCATGTTGATGACCATCATCTCATGGCTACTTCTGCTATTGTTTTGAACCGGATTAGGAGTTTTCCCCGTGGCACAGCTTGTGGGAGGGACGGTTTACGAGCTCAGAACCTTATGGATTGCTTGACTGGGGCTGCTGTGGCTGTTTCTGATGAGTTGGTTGACTCCATTTCTAGGGTAGTTAATCTCTTTTTAGCTGGGAAATGCCCTATGGATTTGGGTGAGTATGTTGCTAGTGCTCCCCTCACCCCTCTTGTCAAGCCCGGTGGTGGTATTCGTCCTATTGTTGTTGGTACTGTTTGGCGACGTCTGGTTTCGAAGGTTGGTGCTGTTATGGTTGGTCCGTCTTTGGGAAGTTATTTTTATGGTCTTCAATTTGGTGTCGGGGTATCTGCGGGTGGTGAGGCAATTGTTCATGCTGTGAACAGGTTGATTGAGGATCGGGGTTCTGATGTGGGTCTTTCAATGTTGTTGGTGGATTTTCAAAATGCCTTCAATTTAGTTGATCGAGCGGCCATGTTGCGTGAAGGTCGTCTTCGTTGTCCGGGCATTTCGCGATGGGTTGAATTCTGCTACTCTTCTCCAGCCAGATTGTATTATGGGGAGCATACATTATGGTCGTCTCAGGGTGTGCAACAGGGTGATCCCCTTGGTCCTCTACTCTTTGCTTTAGTTTTACAACCCCTGGTTTGTAAAATCAGGGACGCGTTTGATGTATGTCTACAGGCATGGTATTTGGATGACGACACTATTATTGGTGATACCTTGGTGGTGGGGAAGGTTCTGCAGTTGATTATGGAGGACGGGCCTTGTCTTGGGTTACATCTTAATGTGGAGAAGACCGAGGTTTTCTGGCCTATAGAGGACCCTCGTAGCAGGCTTGTGGGAGTCTTTCCCCCTGATATTGCTCGTCCGTTGCACGGTGTTAAGTTGCTTGGTGGTCCCGCTAGTTGCAATCCAGTTTTTAGTGGTGAGCTTGTGATGCAGAGGGTAATCAAGACCATTAGGCTTATGGATAAGGTTGCTCAGCTTGATGATCCTCAGTGTGAGTTGTTGTTACTTAGGGCATGTACCGGAGTTTCTAAACTCTACTTTGCTTTGCGTACTTGTCCTCCTGGTATTTTTGAGGCTGCTCAGTGCACTTTCGATGAGACTCTTCGATCTTCTTTGGAGTGTATTGTTACTGCTTCGGGACCTGGCTTTGGTGATTGGCAGTGGCGAATTGCCACCTTACCTTTTTCTTTTGGCAGGCTTGGTGTTTATTTCGCGGGTGATGTTCGGCATTATGCTTTTCTTGCTTCTCGGGTGATGTTCGGCATTATGCTTTTCTTGCTTCTCGGTTGCAGTCTTTTGGTTTGCAGGCACAGCTTCTACGGCATGCTGATATTGTTGGTCCTGGTCGAGCATTTGAAGATGCGTTGAGTCTATTTAGTGGAATGGTGGAGTATGACATTATGCGTAACCCTAGTGAGGTCGTTGCCCCAAAACTTATGAAGAAATTGGCAGATATATATTTCACAAAGGTTACTGCATCTGCAGAATCCACCTTCTCTTGATCGTCTCGGCATTCGGCGTTGTGGAAATCGCAGCAGGGAGATCACACCTCTGCTTGGCTTCGTGCAGTCCCCATCTCAGGTTTGGGACAGACGATGAATGCTAAGTCTTATCGATGTGTGTTGTGTTACTGGTTGGGGGTTCCTTTGTTCTCTGTTACGGTGCCATGTTCTGCTTGCTCTAGGGTCTTTGCGGGAGACATCTTTGGTGATCATGCGGTGTCATCTGCTGGCATCGTGGGTATTAAACATCGTCATAATGTGGTTCGGGATACCCTTGTTGATGTTTGTTATCGGTCTGGGATCTCGGCGCGGAGAGAGTTTGATATTGGTCTATCTGGAGGGAACGATGGAGCTCTCCAGCCAGCGGACGTGTTGCTCTACTCTTGGGATCGGGGTTGTGATGTGTGTGTTGACTTGACGGGATCTTCTCCTTTGACGCAGTCTGGATTGTCTGGCTTTGCCCCGGGTCGGTTTGTGGCTGATGCGGCTATTCGGAAGCGGGCCAAGTACGAAGCACGTTGCAGGGCCATTGGTTATGGCTTTCTTTCGTTCTCTTTCTCTTCTTTGGGGGAGCTGGATAAGGATGATGTTGCGTTGCTGAAGCGGATTCAGAAGTTTTCTAGGACACAGGACATTGGGGCTCGTGCTGCTGCTCATATTTTCACCAGGATAGGTTTTGCTATAGCCAGAGGAGTGGGGGCCCAGATTGTATCTCGGCTGCCCACTAATTATTTGTAGAATGTTTGACTTTGTTAGCATTTGATAATAATAATAATAATAATAATAATAATAATAATAATAATAATAATAATAATAATAATAATAATAATAATAATAATAATAATAACTTGATAGACCGTAGTACTATGCTTAGAGAGGTCCGGCGTCGTTGTCCTTCGCTCACTCCTTGGGTTGAATTCTGTTATGCCCGGCCGGCTAGGTTGTATTATGAGGGCTCTGTCTTGCTTTCATCTCAGGGGGTTCAGCAGGGTGATCCCTTGGGGCCTTTGTTGTTTGCGCTTACCTTGCATCCGTTGGTCCACCTGATCAACGAGAAGTGCAATCTTGATTTCATGGCTTGGTACCTCGACGACGGTACCATTATTGGGGACACTGCTATGGTTTCTTTGGCTTTGCAGGTGATCACCACTGAGGGTCCGGCAATGGGGTTGCATTTAAATGTTGAGAAAACGGAAATCTTTTGGCCTACTCCTGATCCGAGGAGCTACGATTCCACACTTTTCCCTCCTAGTATTGCCTGCCCCAGGGATGGAGTCACACTTTTGGGTGGGCCAGTTAGCTTGAAGGCTGACTTTTGCAGCCGCTTGATAGAGGACAGGGTCGCTACGACTGTGGGTTTGATGGAGGCCGTGGCCGAGCTTAATGATCCTCAATCGGAGCTCCTTCTTCTGCGGTGTTGTGTGGGGTTTAGTCGTTTGTACTTCTCTTTACGGACTTGTCCGCCGCATATGCTCGGGTCTGCTCCTATTTCCTTTGATCTCGCCTTAAGGAGGGTTCTTCAGAATATTATTGTGGATGGTGGTGCGGGATTTGGAGATTGGCAGTGGCGGTGTGTCACTTTACCTTCTCGGTTGGGTGGTTTCGGGGTCTACACTGCACAGGATTCTACCGCATATGCTTTTGTGTCCTCGCGTCACCAGTCTCTTGGTCTCCAGAACAGACTGCTTGGGCATGGTGGTGACTCTGTTTTGGGCCTCGCTTGTGATTTAGCTTTAAATAGCTTTCGGGATTTGTGTCATTTCGATCCTCTCGATCTTTGCCGTGTGGTACCAGCCCCCCCGTTTATGAAAAAGTTGGCTACAGTGTACTTTGACATGGTGGAGAAGAAGATGATGGGACACCACAACCCGAGTTCCAGAGAAAAGGCTATACTCATTAGCAACCGAGCGGCGCACTCCTTAGACTTCTTGAGAGCCCTCCCTATTGAGGGGTTAGGGCAGACGATGCACCCAAGACAATTCAGGTGTGTTTTGTGTTATCGCCTTGCGATTCCTATGTTCCCTCCTGACTTTACTTGTCCTTGCTGCTCTTCGAAAGTCAGAGATCGTTTCGGGGATCACGCAGTGCATTGTGGTAATGATGTTGGCCTGAAATTCCGCCATAACTTGGTTAGAGATGTGTTAGGGGATATCTGTTCACAGGCTGGGGTTGTGGTGCAGAAGGAGGTGCCTTTGGGTTTTCTGTTTGAGGAAGGGAGAGATCTTCGTCCTGCAGACCTTCTTGTTTACTCTTGGGACAAAGGGAAAAATGTATGCTTAGATGTCACAGGTATCTCTCCATTCGCCGGGCCAGGAGTTGATGCTTTTGCTCCTGGGGTTGCTGTCGCTAATGCTGTTGCCAGGAAGAAGAAGTATGAAGCGAAGTGCATAGACAACGGATATGCATTTATCGCTTTTGCTTTCTCCACCTTTGGAGAACTAGGGCGTGATGCCCTCGAGTTCATGGCTAGGGTCTCACGGGTTGCTCAGAGTAACACGGCTGCTGCTAACATTCGTTCTTTCCTTTTTCATCGTTTGTGTTTTGCTTTGAATAAGGGTGTTGGAGCCCAATTAGTGGCTAGGCTCCCATCCAACTTTGTGTACCTCATTCTTGGAACTGCCTTCCTTGCTTTCATCGGATTTGAGAAACTTTCTGGCAATTCGCCTCTTTCGGGAACATAGTCCTTGAACGGGATTTCCTTCTTCTGGAAGAGGTAGCCGGAGGTGTGGAAAGAGCAGCTGTGAGAAGGGGAAAAATGCCGACGGTTCTATTTACAGCGTAGGATTTGACGCGAGAAACTTTTTCTGACCTGAGTGAATGGCGCCAGATCGCTTCTTTTTATAATAATAATAATAATAATAATAATAATAATAATAATTATTAATAATAATAATAAATAATAATAATAATAATAAAAATAAATAAATAAATAATAAAAATAAAGATGAACATCACAATATACGTAGTAATTAATAGTAAATTATAATAATAAACAAAATAATCAAATAAGATCATTAAAGACAAAGATGAACACAAGGCCGTTCTTTTGAACTGAACTGAATTGAATGGAACTGAAATTAAGTCCAAAAGAACATGGTCTTAGTCGCTTGCTTGTCTAATGTTTTGGGATGTTCACTCACCGAGCTTTGATGCCAAAACTCCGTTATGAATCCTCATCAGTTTAACTCCGTTACGAACCCTTATCGGTTTAATTAAGTTATGTTTGATTCCTAACAAGAAAAACTAGAACATTCACAGACGAAATTTATTAGACAGGCCAATTTTATTTAAGCATGCTGTTTATCAAAGTATCAAACAAGAAAGTACATGGAAAACTGCATTGCTTATGAAAATGAACACTTAGCAATCCATCAGCTCAAGACTTGTCAATAAAGACGGTTAAACTCTATAAGACGCGAATTCTTCGGTCCATACTCCATTTATCAGTTAACCTGTCATTTCATGGTTGAAAACTTGAACAACATATGGTGCTTGTACTTTTCACCAGGGGAAACCATCACAGAAGGGAAATTAGGATGATTAACTGAATCAGGGAACCCCTGAGTCTCTAAACACAAAGCAGCATGAGGTCCGTACACATATCCACCTTTACCTGTCACGTTACTCAGCTTGTTGCCTGTATAAAACTGTACTCCAGGCTTGTCTGCCCACAATTCCATCACCCTTCCTGATTTTTTCTCTTTTACTATAGCAACTCGTGTCTTAGGACCAAGATTCTTAGCAACGTCAAGCACGTAGTTTATATCATACCCTGCTGGAAGATCATTAATCTTGTTTCCAACAGCATGGGATTTGAGGAAATCAAATGGCGTTCCCTTAACTTGCTCGAATTTGCCAGTTGGGATGAGTTGATCATCTACAGGAGTGATTTGGGAAGCAAAGATTTGAACATCATGTTCTAGAATATTTCCACTGTTGTGACCTCCAAGGTTCCAGTATGTATGTTGGGCTAGATTAACTGGAGTTGCCTTGTTCGATGGTTTTGCTGTCATTGCGACTGACAGATGGTTTCCTTGTATTATCTTGTATGTCACTTTTACCTTGAGATTACCAGGGAAACCTGCAATTTGTTATGTTATTATTTGTGTTATAATAAGTAAACAAAGTACTTGAATTACAATAATCTAGGGGAGTGCTGTTCCAACTTCCAAGTCAGTAAAGTTCCTCTTGAGCTTTTGGTTCATAGAAAGTCTGATGAATGACGATCATATTTTCTAGTTCCAAACTCAGAAAGTCAAAAAAACCTTTGGAAGAATTTTTTTACCCAATATCTTTAAAGTCATAAAATGATCAAAGCTAACTTCAATACCTTCTTCAGATGCTTATTTCAAATTATAATAATAAAATATCATAGATTTCTAAGAAAATACTATTATTTGTTGCTCTAGTGTTTGCATTTCCAGATACCCTAGTTGTATGAAAATTGCATTTCTCCATTTCTATGTTTACTTTTCCTGTGTCCATGAATTACTTTTGTTATGTTTTCTTTCCATAAATCATCTTAAGCAACATATCTTATCTCAATTTTTCATAGTTGCATTCATAAATGATATTGACAGTTCCAACTATGGCCGTTTAACTTTTAAAGGTCCCAACTTTTGATTATTCTAGAGTGGTCTCAACTTTAAGGTGTGTTTTCCAAGAATGGTCCTTTGGTTTATTAAACTATTAATTAAGTTGATTTAAGCATATCATACTGTTGCATTTACTTCATTTAATTAAAAAATATGATTATTGCACGAGAGATATGAGTGTTAATTAAGTTATTTAGCACTTAATTTTAACTAAGGGACCATTTTTGGAAAACACTCTCTATAGTTGGGACCACCCTGACATAATCAAAAGTTGGGACCTTTTAAAGTAAATCGGCCATAGTTGGGACCGATAATATCAATTTTTCCTATTTAAATATATGACCTACAATTTTCCTAAGCTACTTTGTAAAGAATAGCGACTAACCTTCCTCTCCATCAAAACTGGAGTAACTGAACCTAATAGAGGGAGAAGGAGCATTCGGGTAGTACTGGTCTACCTCCCAGATAACGCGACTGAATCCTTTTGGGCCACCTGTTACAGTATATAAGAAAATGTCACTGAAAAGTTTTTGGATTTGATATAAATGATATAAAATTGAACAGGAAAAGTGGTTTCACCATGAAGAATGTTTTTCCCCTCATTTGCAATGAGTTTGTAGTTTACCCCTTTGTAAGTATATTTGGCACCACCGATTCTGTTAGCGACTCGCCCAACTACAGCACCGAAGTATGTTGTATCATTCTGTATTCAGAAAAATGTATCAGACAAAAACTATAGCGCATTCTTGAGATTCTCAATTATAGATTTCTGCACATAGCTTCCTTAGACAATTTCCTAAATAAAAAGCAAGCAAAAAGTTGTAAAATTGAACCCTTATTCTTCCCCCGGCAATATAAACCTCTGTGACAACAATAGGATGGCAGACCCAAGATTTGAATGATGTCACACAAGAAGTTTTTAATGTCAGGGTAATACATTTGTGTTCATAGGTTACTGTGTTCTGTTATCTTAAGTTTAAGAACTTGGACATATATATTTTGGGGGAAAAGAAGAATGTAATTCATCATTTAACTTGATCAACTTTCTATAGTCTATATCTATAAGACAGCATTCCTTATTTTTTTGGGTAAAGGTTTGATGGGATGTTTTTAACATAGTAATCAGTGTTACCTGAGGTCTAGTGTTGTTAGAACTTAGAAAGGCAGAAGTTGAGTTGATTACGAACTAACCAAGTCAATTAAGAATACGGGGAAAGATATAAGGAACGACTCATTGGATTGTTTGAGCAATACCTAAGAGCATGTAGTTAATGTGATGTACACATGCTGCCATGCACAAGCCAACAGAAGTTGACAGAAAAATACTAAAGTTAACCCTTGTCACCATGTTTTATGTTTAAGCATAATTCATGCGCAGAGCCAAAGGAACAAACAAAGTGATTAAGCGAATAAATTACTCGGTAGTTTCGAAATTTTGAAGAGGGTTTCAGATTTCAGAAAGATGAAAGTTGAATAAACAAAGGATATAGCTTCACGTTGGCTCATTGACTGCTCAATTTGCAGTCAAATCAACCATAGAAATAGTTCAAATTACCTACTTGCTCAATTTTGCAGCCAGATAAGCAAATCGGACAAATTCATGCCTCGAAAGTTGAAACTAATGTTTAGATTCGCGTAAATTTTTGTAAAATCCTTAATTACAATATGTCAATATGAGATATTAAAATAATTTGAAAGACCATTTGAACAAGTCAACAAAGTTGAAACTCCCAAGTCCAAACTATAGTTTGAGATTTCCTACATAAACTTGTAAAACAATTACGGGGGAAAATGCGTACCACATAATCCTTAGGCAAGTCATACCCGAGAACCACATCACCCAGCTTTCCTGTAATAAATAATAGTTGTTCAAAAGTTAAAGACCCAAATATCTACTTGGTATTTTGCACTTCTATAATCTCTATTTTACACTTGTACAATGATACACATATATGTTGATTAGAAATTGAGAAAAGTGTGAAAGTTCTTTTCCGGCCTTGTTTCCTTCACACCAGTTTCTGAAACCCTTAACTTACTTTCCGGATTTAAACTGATTTAATTAGGGTGTTCATAAATCAGAATTTGGTAAACCCACACTGAAACACTGATTTAGAAAATAAAATAAAATAAAATTAAATGGACATGAAATCAAATAATTAAAAAAATATATAAAACAGGAAAATGATAACAATATATGCAGCCATTATTTAATGATCTATGTGGAAATATTATGCAAGATCAAACTTAAATTACTCCGATCGACACTTACTTTTGTCGTCCATTCCTAAAATTAATACCAATTGAAATAAAAGGAAAAATAAATAGGAAATTTACCATTTTTGTCGGGTAGAAGGACGGAGATGACAGTAGCACCATAATTAGTGACCTTAATCGTGATGTTTCCCTTCTTTAGCTCATAAACTCCAATCTCTGTCTTTCTTTTTGGGTTATTTTTTTGATTTTGGTTGTTAGAATTGTGGGAATTTTCAGGATTAGTTGCTAAACTCGCATTGATTAAACTTAGAGAAAACAGAGTTAAACATAATATGATGTTAACCATTTTGGGGCCAAAGAAATTAGTTTTGGTGTTAAGGTTTTGTTTGGGAAGTGAAATTGGTGGGAGATTTTATAGAAATAAAATATCCCACTTTCGGAAAATTTAATTATCTGGAATTTTACTCCTTTTATAATGCCCTTTATTTATGCTCTAGCTCTTCCTTTGAAAGGTAAAAACTGTAAAAAATAGAGGTAGTGAACTTTGGATAGAAGGATACGTCAAACGGTCAAGGCAAGCTTATCCTCGTTGTAAATTTTGACTTATAAAAGAAAACAAATCACAAAAAGGATTATTATTAGTATTAGACTGGAATTAGAGTATGGATAAAGCGGTTGGTCTAATTGGTTGGTTAGAAATAATCTCAGCTATTTGCCATATGTGATTATGTGAAGTTGTATGATTTGAGGAAATTGTATTTATTGATACTGATCTCAGTTATTTGAGACCTGTAAATCTGTAATGCCAGAATATTCAGAACAAAAATTTCATAACTAAAAAGTTTCTAAAATTTTGAGAAATGACATTAAATTTTATGAAAGTGTTAAAATGTTAGAATACCTTTATGTTAGAAACATGATCAACAACCTATGTGTTACTAAGTACTTGTAAATAATTTGAGAAAATATATATTTGGCCTAAATTCACCCAACATGAATTTTAACTTGTACTCCGTATAATAGGAAAATAAATGGTATGTTCTCAAAAGTTGAACCATTTTTCACATTGTGTTAATCTTCAATATTAATTTTACCCTATGTCGGCTAAAAAAGTAAAAATTCTTGCCAATAATAACGGCTAGTTTTTCTCTCTCTCTTTCCATGGTGTAGCGCACGATAAGGTACAACAGCTATCGTTCACCCACCATTGAAATGGCGAGGAAGAAGAAGACTCAGAAACAGGAAGTTCGTGAGATTAATGAAGAGGCTTCAACGCTTCTTCATGTTGCCTCTTTGCGCCCGATGAACCAACACCAATTGCGAAACACCATACCCAGCAATGGTGATGAAGTTCGAGTTCCGCCGGTGATTCGATCACCATTTCCGTCGCATCCATCTGCTGGACCACCGTCGCCGCACACTTAGGAAGCTATTGCAGCATATCATGCTGCTATTCATTACTCCCCTTTCCAATCGGAAAACAGGGGCAGTATCTCCGAGATTGTGGGAGGTATGGAGGGAGCTCAGGAGAGTGGGAGGATGGGTGGTTCTGGCCTGGAAGAAGGGAGAGGGATAATAGAAAATGTGAATCCAGTGTTAGATCTGGAAAATAGTACGGAAACCCTTGTGGAAAAGAGGGAGGTTGTGATCCAAAATGAGAGCTTGTTGAGCTCTAAAATGTCTGAAATTATGCAGAGTGTCAATGGGGTTTTGGAGATGATGAGATCTGGACGGAATGGGAAGGAGAAAGCCAACCCTGGGAATGTGATTGAAACAGAGCAAGTAAACTTGCAAGGAGAGATGCAGGTGGGGGAGAATGCTGCGGCTCGAAAAACTCCATGGCTGAATCTCTTCCAAGGTAACCAAATGACGGGGAAAGGTACATCTCTCTCATTCATTGCTCCTACAGTTTCAGATGGATGTCCTGTTGCTATGTTAGACATTGTTGATGTGAACAAAATGGCTGCAATATGGGAAGCTGCTTTAATCATGTATGTTGTAGGGGATAAACCAACTATTGGGGCTGTAATTCGATTCATTGCCAATGAGTGGAAGCATGTTGCTAAACCCAGTGTCTTCTTACATGATGAAGGCTATTTTGTGATAAAATTTAGTTCAAAAAAAGAGAGGGATGATGTTCTGAAAGCTGGACCTTATACCTTTTATGGCAGACCTATGATAACAAAACCATGGTCCTCTGGATTTAGTTTTCAAGATGAAATACTTCGTGTCATTCCTGTGTGGGTGAGGCTGCCTAACCTCCCTTTATGTTGTTGGGGGAGTGATTCTCTTAGTAGAATTGGGAGCTTGATTGGAGTTCCATTGTTTGCTGATGATTGCACTTCGAAACAATTAAGGATATCATTTGCTAGACTTTTGATTGAGGTTGATGTAACTAAGGAGCTTCCTAAGGAAGTCCTGATTCAAGATCACTTAGGTGTTACCATCAAGCAGAAGGTGGAGTATGATTGGCTCCCACCTTTTTGTAAAGATTGTAATGCTGTTGGCCATGACTGTAGAGTAAAAAAGAATGTGGGGGTTAGATTACAGACTGCTACAACTGGACCAACACAGCAGAAAACTCAGAAAGTTTGGAGACCTAAGAAAGTTGTTGAGCAAGAAATTGTAGTTCCTACACCTGAGATAATACAGGAATTGGTTATACCATCTGTAATTGACAAAGTTGTTCCTGTTGGAGATGTTTACACTCCAAAAACAGACACCACAGTTGCTCTGGATGATGGTTGGAGAGTGGTTTCAAGGAGGAGAAAGGAAGCTAAAACCCCAAACACCTTTCTTGGCCTAGCCCAAGTCCATGCAGCTGTTGCAGGAATTTCAGAAGAGGAGGGTGGAAGTGAGGGGGAGGGTGAGGAGTTTCCTCCATGAATATCTGTTCTTGGAACATTAGGGGTCTCAATGACCCCTCAAAGGTGGGGGAGGTGAAAAAGTTTGCTGGTGCCAATAATATTGTTGTTTTTGCTTTACTGGAAACAAGGGTGAAAAGTAATAACCATCTAAAAATTCAGAAGAAATTTGGGCCAACATGGAGATGGGAAATGAACTATATTGCTTCTCCAAGGGGAAAGATATGGGTGGGGTGGAAACACCAAGTGGTGACAGTTCATGTCACAAAATGCACTGAGCAATTGTTACATGGTGATGTTTTAGCTAAATCTGGAAAGTTCCAAACTGCTTTTACTGTAGTGTATGGTTTGCACTCAGTTGACACCAGAAGACCTTTGTGGGCTGATCTGAGTCAGTTGAGTAGTAGTACTGTTGGTCCTTGGCTAGTAATGGGGGATTTCAATGCAGTGCTTTATTCAGGGGATAGAATCAATGGCAATCCTGTTCATGATGCTGAAACCAGAGATTTTCAGGGGTGTATTGATGTGGCTAATTTAGCTGAAATCAAGAGTTGTGGGCACTTCTTTTCTTGGAGTAATAAGGGGCAAGGGAATGCTAGAATTTCATCTAGAATTGACAGAGCTTTTGGTAATATTGACTGGCATACTAAATATGTTGATGCAGTGGTTGATTTTCTGAACCCTAGGTTGTCAGATCACTATCCTTTGTTGTTGAACTGTAAAGTGGAGGGCACAACTGGAGGAAGACCTTTCAAATTTTTCAACTATATGGCCACCCATGTGGACTTTCTGAAAATTGTGCAAGATGGTTGGGAGCAGAGGTGTGTTGGATCTCCTATGTTTTCTGTGTGGCAGAAATTAAAGGTGATCAAGGGTGGGCTGAAAACTCTTCACCACAAAGAGTTTGCCAGACTAGATGATAAAATTGAGCAGATAAGACAAGATCTTGATGAGGTGCAAAGCAAGTTAGCTATTGACACTACTGACAATGAATTACAGCAAAAAGAATCATCTTGTAATAGATTACTGAAGAAATTTTTGAAAATTCAGGAGAGTGCATACTGGCAAAAATCTAGAATTCAGTGGATTAAAGAGGGTGATGCAAACACTAAATTCTTCTTTAGTGCCATGAAGGAGAGAATTTCAAGGAATAGTATTGATGTCCTTTACAATGCTGCTGGTGACAAATTAGTTACTACAGAAGACATTAAAGCAGAAATTAAAGATTTCTATGTGAATCTCATTGGTACTGCAGCCCCTAACCTCACTGGTATTGATATAGAGCTTGTTAGAAAGGGCAATCAACTCTCTCCCCTTGCTGCAGAAAGTCTGATTCAACCTTTACCCACACAGAGATAGATGAAGCTCTTAAAAGCATTGATGTGAACAAGGCTCCTGGTATTGATGGCCTAAATGGTTTATTCTTCAGGAAAGCTTGGACTATAGTAAAGGAGGATGTATATGCTGTTGTTATTCATTTCTTTCAGACAGGTCATATGCTAAGGCAAGTGAATAATACAGTGGTTACTTTGGTCCCTAAGATTCAGAATGCAACTCAAGTTAAAGATTACAGACCTATTGCCTGCTGTACTATGATCTACAAGTTGATTTCAAAAATTATGACAAACAGAATGCAACCAGTCATTGGGGAAATTGTAAGTGCAGCACAATCTGGTTTCATACCAGGGAGAGTCATTTCTGATAATATCATCATGGCTACTGAGCTGGTAAAATGCTATTCAAGGAAACATGTGTCCCCCAGATGTATGATAAAAGTTGACCTTAAAAAGGCCTATGATTCCCTAGAATGACCTTTTTTGAGAAGCATGTTGCAAGAACTGGGATTCCCTGATAAGTTTGTCAAATGGGTTATGGCTTGCTTGTGTTCAGTGTCTTATTCTATTATGGTGAATGGTTTTCCTTCCAAGCCAATCCCTGCTAAGAAAGGG
Source organism: Spinacia oleracea (assembly GCF_020520425.1). NCBI lineage: Eukaryota > Viridiplantae > Streptophyta > Magnoliopsida > Caryophyllales > Amaranthaceae > Spinacia > Spinacia oleracea. The sequence goes on from NC_079487.1 coordinate 58,994,720, forward strand.
TTGAGGCAGGGTGATCCAAAGTCACCATTCCTGTTTGCAATAGGAATAAAATACCTGTCTAGATGCTTATCCTTACTTGGACAATCCAAAGAGTTCAAGTTTCATCCAAGATGTAAAAGAATTGATCTGACTCACTTGATGTTTGCAGATGATTTACTAATGTTTGCTAGGGGAGATGATGCTTCTGTTTCCCTCCTTTTTGATGCTTTTTCTAAGTTTTCTGCTGCTTCTGGGTTGGAAGCTAACATGATGAAGAGTGAACTGTATTTGGCTGGTGTACCTGATTCTGTAGCTCTCAGTATTCTAGCTAAGATTGGTATACCTAGGGGTTCTTTTCCTTTTAGATACCTTGGTGTCCCTCTCTCAACTAAGAAATTGAGCTTTACAGACTGCAAGCCTTTGATTGAGAAGACTGTAGCAAGGGTAAAAAGTTGGTCTGCTAAGTTGCTTAGTTATGCTGGAAGGCTGCAACTGATTAGATCGGTTTTATTTGGCATCTAGTTGTACTGGTGCCAGATATTCATTATGCCTAAGAAGGTGTTGAAAGAAATTCAAAGAATTTGTAGATGTTTTCTATGGACTGGAGCTGAAGGGAATTCCAGGAAAGCTCTTATTGCTTGGGATCAATTGTGTTTACACAAAATCTGTGGGGGTTGGAATCTTAAAGATTTACCTTTGTGGAACAAATCAGCTGTTGCTAAACATTGTTGGGCTTTATCTTTGAAAGCTGATAAGCTATGGGTGAAATGGATTCACACCTACTATGTGAAGCATAATGACTTTTGGACCATGCCAATCCCTAATGGGCTGTCTTGGTCTTTGAAGAAGATTTGGCAGCAAAAGAAGACTCTGAGTAACTCTGGTGATTTGCAACAGTTTGTAACTGCAGGAAGATTTAAGATTCAGAGAATGTATAATCATTTGAGACAGCAAGGGGAGTCTGTGGGGTGGAAGAGGATTGTTTGCAACAGTCATGCTAGCCCTAAAAGTATTTTTATTGTGTGGTTGGCTCTGCAGGACAGACTTGCAACTAAGGAAAGGCTGAGAAGATGGAATGTTATAGCTGATAGTGTGTGTTGCCTTTGTCACAGCACAGATGAAAGTAGGGATCACCTTTTCTTTGCCTGCAGTTTTGCATCTGATATTTGGAATCAGGTTCTGCAGAGAAGTGGAATTCATAGAACTGTTGGAGCTTGGAATGATGAAGTGCAGTGGGTGCAGAAAGTAAGCAGAAGTACTAGAAGTAATGCTAGAATGTGTAATAGTTTGTTTTGTGAAACTGTGTATTCTATCTGGCTAGCTAGGAACTCTAAAGTGTTCTCTAACCAGTTAGATAGTAGTTTAAGTATTGTAAACAGAATTCTGTTTAGGGTAGCTTGTAATAGCTAGTTGCTTCTTGGCCTGGTGTGGTTGTGGTTTGGTTGTATTGGTGGTGGGGTTTTTGCCCTCTTGGTAATTAATAAATTCTTATTACTTGCCAAAAAAAAAAAAAAAAAAAAAAAAATTTACCCTATGTCATGAATACGGTAGATGATAGCGCGCACAACACGTCAAAACAAGATATCATAGATAGAAGAGTTTATTGGTCCAAACCCGCACCGAAAACCGAAATTTTTATAGTATGTGCCAAATAGAAGGTAGCGGACACAACACTTCAAAACATGGCATCACAGATCCCTGAGCTCTTGGAGCTTTCGCAAACACTGACTTGAAAATTAATATAAGCAAAAACAAAGTGAGTGTGGTAGTGTGGTGCTGTAAACTCTAAACAGTGAAAATGCAGTCATTATCCAAAACTAAGCCACTTATTTTGACTGTATTACTACACTGGATCAACATTGACGACTTCACGAGAGCTGTATCGCCTGTATGATTCAATTGTCAACGGTATTGTTTGTGGTCCTTACATAATAACTTCAAAAGGTATTGCATAAATACGGTGTACAATAAATTTATTGTACACCAGGATAAGTTTAGTTGTTTTCAAGTGAAAAAACACGATTTTATTGTCAAATTAATCAACGATTATACACCATCCTGCTTCGTAAAAGCGGGAGATTCAATATAAATATTGCAATAAATCTATAACTCACGATCAACGCGTGACAAATGCACACCCCCGAGCTGGGTGCACCATGCCTTATCATGTGTGATCATGATATAAATGTAACAAAAGGACTAAATGTAAGAAATAGACTACTTTGTTAGCCGTTACAAGTACCAAAAGTTGAACAAATCGCAAAATATATCATTGGACTCCAACGTGAACACAACACACAATGACACAAACATGAGGTGCACACCTCTGTGCTAGCCGCTAGGTGCACCATGCCCTATCATGCGAGATCACCAAATACTGAAATTAGAATATTTGTGATGAGTACAAAAGAGTTTAACAACTCTGAAAATATTCTTCAGGAGTCATGATTACAGGACGTCAAGGCGTGAGTGACACATGCAACGTGGCCATGCACACTCTTGTGCTGGGTGCACCACGCGCTATCTGCTACGATATAAATGTTTCTCAGGGAAAAACCTTTGCAATAGAATACTCGTCAAGATTACTAACTGGACCAAATCAGAAAATATACCTCACGATTGCTGGATAAAAGACTACTAGTCTGACAAAATCACGACAACTGCCTCAGATTTTCATCAACCTCTTTACTTTTCTACAATAAATTCCTGAATCTCTATCCCATTGTGCCGAGCTCCACCCTGCACTTTGACCAAAACTTCATCACCAATTTTCAGAGAAGTCACGGAAACTGCACTTCTTTCAGAACAATGTCCTGCAGAAAAGTATTACATGAATGATCCCACCATGGAAATAATAATAAACTGGGAGTAATAAGTTCAAAAGGACAAGAGATCACCTCCATCAATGGAAACAAAACCAACTGTTTCAGCATTCTGTAGGAGTATACTGTACGAAGTTTGATCACTACCCTGCCATGGAGGGCAATAGACTTCAGCATAAAATGCATTGAGTAGTGAGTTTCTACAAGTCCATGGCCCATACTTGGATTAAGGCCATGCCTGGAATTAAAGTAAAGATTACAGGGTAAATTTTAAAAGGGAAACAATTCCAAGCGGATTTATGACGGGTTGAACTTATCCAAGCTGATTCAGAACCATACAGATACAGTACACCATTATGATATTTCTTTTAACATTTACTGATGCACAGAATGTTCATGGAATACAAGTATATTTTCCAATGCAGAATACAAAAACAGCCATTAACATTTTCGCCAAGCCCTTGCAACTCATCATCCCAAAGGATTTATGCCAGAATGTTAAATGGAGGGATTAATTACTATCTATCCTCTCAGGCATTCCGCTTCACAAACTTCAACATAGACTTGTAAGATTTTCAAATGCAGCAGTTTAATCAACATTTTGGTTAAATAAAAGGCTTAGTAGGATTTTACTAGGTAAACTTCTCTTTTCCCTTTCCCAAGGGTCCACACAAAATATTAAGAAGACACAAGAAAGTTTTACTATGACAACTTACAAAGACACTTGGATCAAGTCATGGCAGATGGTAGACAAGCACTTACCTTTGCTTCTACAAGGACCAACGGTCTGGTCTCTATTTTAACACGACCAACAATTGCAGTTCTCTGCTGTCCATTCTGGTCAACCACAAGCACCTCTTTCCCTGCTTTTAGCTCAGATAAGTAGCAAGTCTTTCCACCGGGAACAGAAACATATGAATGCACAGGTCCCTGAATATCACACGCAAACTAATGTAAGTTGATCATATTAAATAAAGCTGTCAAATTGCTTAATCGAATAAGATACAGTTAGGGTTATTCCCCTTGATGCACCCGGTGTCCAATGGCTACATAAATTCTGGTGGGAAATGAAATTGCAGACTTGCAGTAATTGGGGTATAATTATTCCAATACTAGTTTAGGGCCCGTGCAACGCACGGCTACTATTAATATAATTTATTATTTTAATAGTAACTAAAAGGCTTGTGATATTAGAAAAACATGAAAGGAAAAATGATATATGAAAAAGTATAAATTCAAAGTTGTGTAAAAAAAATATTCAAATGAACTAAATTTGCATATTACAATACAAAGTTAAAAATTATCGTCGTTTACTTGTATGTATAACGATCTAACAACTAACCAAACCCGAATGACTCAAGACTAATTTTCGAAAAGACCCGAGCATAACTGAGTTAGTCAAATACAACATATTTTGAATTGAGTAAATCTTGATAAATAAACTTATAAGTTAGTCTTCTTACCATGTATTATTATTTTAATTAACATTCTTACTTACCAGTTACCATGTATTATATTATTAATAGTAGACTAACATATTAGAAGTTCATTTATCAATATTTTTATATTTCTTATCATATTAAAAAGTTATAATAATACATAAATAAAATTACATCATAAAGGAAAAAATAATATTGATTTAGCTTTCCTACAATATATATTATGCAGTACACATCTATGGTAATTAAAATATATTTTTATCTTAGTTTCCTAAAGAACGTAATGTAATTTATTTATTTTAAAGTAAAAAAATAAAAAAAACATTTTGGCGGGAAAAAATTGCACCAGGAAAGAACACGTGTCATTTCTGGTGTCTCTTTTAGTATATAGTAATAGATTCTGCACCATTGTAACAGATAAGTTGAAGAATTAAGCCTGAAACACCCCATTAAGTTTTGTTTCAGACCTGATGTTAGGAACACTTTATTAAGGCCTCTTCACCAAGTTCCAGAATATGATATGATATAACAATAAAAACATCGTTGCAGGACTTGCAAATTATTATTGTTTAGGGAAAACTATCCTGCCATTTCTGGACGCTTAAAAAATAGTAGTTTGTTTTTTGTTTTGGCTTCATTTAAAGAACTGTAGTTTAAAAATGTAAGCCAGAAGACAAACACTCCAGCAAGATTATTCTGGAAATTCCAGAGCACACACTCTGACTTTACAGACATTTACTAATGCATACATTTGATTAATAGGATTTTTGTGTTCAAATTGGATACCAAAATGTTAGCTTCACATTGAATAAGTCTCTCCCAAAGAAGATTTCTGGTCAGAAAGTTATAGACATTTGTTTGAATAGGAGTCAAGCTACAATTTCCTGTCCATTAGACAGAACTGAAGAAATCCTATACTGGACTTTTAACAAGATTTTGGTAACGTGGCACACTACATGTAGGATATCTGGATACATGTAAAGATGATTCTCTTTAGTTAGAGTGTTAAATAATCTACATTACAATGATTACTCCTAAACAGTTCAATTTCGGAGATTTTGTGCAATGTGACGTTCTGGCAAAGCATATGCATGGTGTTATTGAAACTTTGATTATCAAGCACCTCAAGGGTGGCATTAGAGTGCTAAGTATCAGAACATAGCATTGGATGACAAAGATGCAACTAAAGGAACTGTGCTTACTTCCTATTGGCTAATTTGGTCAAGTTACTTTTTTGTTTTTCTCAGCATTGCTTAATTTGCTCAGCGTAGAACTGTGAGGAGGTTCGAAAGCTTTACAACAACACAATATAAATAGTTTTAAAAAGATGGTTTGTTTTATAAAAATGAATGTGAATTGAGATACTGACTCTAATCCTGGTTTATTATCGCTTGGCTAAAGAAACCTTATGTGTGCGTGTGTGCCATTACCTGGTATCTTTGAGCGTATTTATTCTAGGATGTAAAAGAATTCTTCGAAAGAATGCATGCGTGAAATGTTCAGAATACCTAATCAAATCAAGTGCCCCATCCTAGACGATTAGGTCCAAACCCTTTGTTAATTCAGTTAAATTGGGCTTGAGATAGCTTATTAGTAGTAATGTGAAAACATTTCAATCAATTATTCATAATCTATTTCTTATTTTATTTTATTAAGTCTTAAAATTACATTTAAGAGTTTCAATCTATATTTATAGCTACGGATTTGGTTTTCTTAAGTAATCAACCAAATCCATCTTAAAACCACAAAACAGAAGCATTAGCTTGTCTTTTCTGTCATAGCTTGAGGATTAGGTTAGAACTTGGAAGTGCCTCGCCCAATGGGGTCATATTTAAGTGATTAGACATTTGGTTCGATTCACGATATCCAGATCATAATCAGATCTATAAAGGATTTCATTCTGAATTTGAAAAACAAATAGCCACATTAATTTACAAATAGGTTTGGGTTGTGTCAATTTAGAATTATCATGTTCCGGGCACAGTTTAGGTAAATTATCATCCAAGATCCCCCCTTGTACCAAATTTTATATTTGTTTAGACGAATAAAAATTTATTTCACAGAAAGCATGCTTAGCATTTAGCACTTAACCTACCTACTGGAAAAGAGGATAACAGAGAGCAGAAATGAAGTTCGGTGACTCAAAAGTAACTGAAGGTCGTCTAATTCCAAGCTTAAATTTACGCATCTTACCATTTGCTTATAACATGTTGATTACCAAAGAACTGAAACTACAAATACTGGCAGACATTATCACTTGCAAGACTCACCGCATTAACTCGAAAAGGCCGACTAGCAATGTAATCAGTCTCCAGGCACTCGGAATGAACAAGAAAAAGTCCTCGAGCAAAGGAGCCCACCTAGGGCAAGAATCTGATTATGATATGAACGTCAAACAAAAAATTGCAGAACAAAATGAAACAGAGCAGAAAAAAACTAATTATAAAGAAAACAAGAAAAAGGAGATACCAGAAGTCCTTCTCCCGGTTTCATAAGGCTACAGAGATCCACACAAACACGGTCACCCATTCCAGCCATTTGTACTTGATTTACCTTCGCTTTTATTAGTGTCAAACAATTTCCGCTCTCACTTTTCCTGTCAAGATATTCCTGAGAAATTCAACCATGATTTGACATTCACAATACTCACTTAGAACTAGTTAGAAGCATTACAACTACATCAAATAAACTTACCTTTAATTGGAGAACTGTTTCAACATCTTGAACTTTCAAAACAACGCCACCGAGACCATGTTCCAGTGCCTATTGAAATGTTTTGATTAACAGCAAACATAATCAATTACTCGTACTCTCTTGGTAACAATGATGATTTAACGACAAGATTTAAGCTTTCATGAACAATGGCTGAATACCTCTAGGAAATTTTGGGCCTCAGAAAAAGTTTCAGCCACAGCTAAAACTCTCTTTTTATTTCCTTGGATAGCTGCAATGATGTTCTCTGCAGGTATCACCTACAGATGCAATTAGCAAAAGTCAATTTCAGATGTATTTCCTAAGCCAGTCAAGTAACTGGACTTCAGAGATACTCAAGCTTGCATCCTGGAACAAATGTAGCAAAGTTCTAACAATAGGATGCACAAATTCCAAAAGCAATATTTATTATGTAAGAAACCCTTCAACCATATAGTCCGTATATATAGTTATATACATGAGAGATCTATTACTTGTCCATTTTATCTGTTCGTGAAGAGGGGATGAAATAGCAAGGATTTGATTTTTTTTACAATCAAATGAGGAAAAGCTCGGATTATCATATAAGGTGTAGCTAACAGGTTTGATGATGTTGGTGATGATTAAAATTTCAAGGCGAATTGGGAGAAAATGTAATTAAGAGACAGGTGCAATCATATTATTACTTGTCACAAAGTTTGTCTTATCAAACGCCAGACACTTATAACTGGTGATATATACACTTAATAACATCAGTCTTATAGACTTCATGGCTTCTCAAAACAGGGAAGTAAACAAAACCTCTGGCACTGCCTATAGCCTAAGTTCTACAGAGATAAAATTACTGCCGTTGTGCAGAGCGTATACCTGCCAATCTAGAAAATGAATGACAGTGATCTCAGACTCATCAATAAGAAGCATCTGGTCTAACTGTTGAGGAGATGATATCTCAAAGAATGAGGCTACACTTCTATTTTCCGTGTCTAACAGTGCTCCGTCTTTGACATATAGAGGATTTATCATTGCAATTGCTGCATGATATAAACACAAGACTTAGAAAATTGAATTTGTTTTCTAAAGTATTGTCACAGGATTGAAGCATGTAGAAAAGTTTGATGAGGAGCATAGTTTGAAGGTTGCTACTGGAAATGCTAACTTATAATTTAACAAGATCAACAAATTTGTAAAACTACACTGTATTTCACCAATGATAGAGAAAAAATGCAAGCATACACAGACCATAGTTGACCAATTTGGCTGTCCGCAAAGATGGATGACATTTTCAGATTTTCATTATGTATGAATGAGTAGATCGCAAGATAATGTGCGTAAGGATTCTCCTTTGATTCAATTTAAGGAAAGTAGACCTTAATCTAGCAAATGTATAACGTTGTTTCCTACATACTCCAAACTATAAACTTACGTTTCTTTCAATTCACAACAAACAAGAAATTAAGTGCAATCAGAGGAATAAAAGTTTATTTACTTTAACATGTCTTGGGACACCGTCACAACATAACATATTTTGAAACATTAACAAGTCTGTTAGGTAGGCGGAAATTATTAGTCGCGGAGTAATGAATTTAATGTTATTTTGTACAGAAAGCCTCAACTATCAAGTCAACATCCATGGTAATCCAATCAACACTTATTAAATTCGCAGAATCTGAGAAAATGGTGTCCTGAAAATCCCAAATACCTAAGCAGATAAGTTAACAGATATCTATAGTCAACTTTAAAAAATCAGCCCAAAAACAAAAACAATCTGTGCTCAAAATTTCAAGTTGCAAGCCACATAAATAAATTACTAAAACCATGGCAGGCACTAATAAAAAGTGGTGATGATAATGGTAAATTGGTAATGGTTATGCTTATATTAGTAATAATTCGAAACTATGATCAAAATTTCAAGTTGCAACCTACCAATTTCACAAAATCCCCTACTTAGTTTTTCTTAATATGTAATTCAATCGATCAATAACCAACTATTGATTCTTTCAGGTTCATCGAAACTAGACAATGAACTATGATCAAAGTATCAAGTTCCAAGTCAACAATTTCGCCAAGAGCCCGTTTAGTATGCGACTCTCCTGACAAAATTAGGCCATAAATACATTACCAGTTCCACCATTTACCCCCTACAAACGAGCTCTAAAATCATCTACTTGACTAATCACAACACAAAATAGCAAATGTGGAAAGACCCCAAGCTTTAAGCAAAACTCACAAGACCAGTCTTTGGCAAGCTCTTTAGAATTGACATCAAAAACGAAGGTGCTCAATCCTCTCTCAACTGCAGTTGTCATCACATGCTTATTCTCTGTCCAAATCCAAACCAACTTCGATTCTCTACTTGTCTTATTTGCCAGAACATTCGAACCCATTTTCAAACAACAATCCAATTGCAAACTGATTTTCTTACCATTTCTGGAACTATTGTAAATCGAGTAGAAATTCCCAGTTTGTAATCTGCAATTTTCCCATTTCCCTACGATTAATTTACCAAATGCAGGAATTAAAATCCCTGAAGAAAAAAATCTACAAAGATTACAAATTTGAATTTGTAAAGATCAGAGGAAGAAGCTTACTTGAACTGAAAGTTGGTAGCGGGAGAAGATTCAGAATTTGGATGGGCGAAGCACACAACGAAAGTACCATTTTTCGATTATGGTCGAACGGTTACGCTACACTAGATTGAAAATGGGATAGATTGGGTCATTCCGTATTCAATCCAGTTCTATTCGGATTTGGACTCGGTTCGTAAATGGATGTCGTTTCTTTTTATCGCATTTTATCTCTTAAATACGGGTGCAAATGAATTGATACGTACGTGAACTACTCATAGACAACAAAAAGTCTTGCGCGCACAAGGTGTACAATAAATAAATTTATTGTACACCAAGACAACTTTTATGCAGTTTTTCGTAACTTTAACCTATTTTTCTGTAACTTTTATATTATAAAATTAAAAAGTTGATAGATAAACATTTTAAAGGGTTAAATGATTAATTTATACATTATTAGTGATTTTGAAGAAATAATTTTTTATTCAAATGAAAAATTTATCATTAAAAAATAGATAACTTTTACATATATAAATGTAACTTTAAAGCATTTTAAGTCAACTTTACTTCGGTGTACAATATTTATTATACACCCATTATAAATAAGAATTTGTGCATAGACCAACTCGGCTTACTTTACTTAGTTAAAAGCCAAGTTCCAAAGAAATATGAAGTTCTTTAGTCAAAGGATACCACAACAGAAGTTTAAATTGTTAACGTACACGAAAATTTCATTTAAGTTTATTCATGTTCAAATGTAACTCGTTTAAAACTCGTTCGATCTCCATAAAATCTACTGAATTTCAAAATTTTATTTAGTATTCTTGTCTTCTTTTTATAACAAAATATTAAATTTAAAATTTATAACTTAGTTTGTCAAACATACTCATAATGACACTAACAACATAGAAGGAACTCAAGCAAATTGTCGTTTGGATCGGACTCGGATCAATTCGGGTCATTCATACTTCGGATTGAGTTCGGGTATGGTTCGAGTCTATTCGGATTTTGGCTTACTTCGGTTTTTTCATAATTGGGTAGGGTCTTGTTTGGGCTAGGATTTCAGGTCAATATATGTTAGTATCGGGTCGGTTTATATCATCGGGTTTTTTGGGTTATATCGGATTTTCGGGTTAAATAGAGATTTTAGGGTTGGATCGGATTTTTGGGGTTTCGAGTTTTGATTAGATTATTTCTCTTTAGATTTAATGGTCATTCATAAAATTAATGTTATTGTTGTTGTTATTATTATTATTATCATTATTATTATCATGATCATTATCATTATCATGGTACGATAGTTTTTACAAAAAGTTTAAGGGATAAGACTTAAGCATATTGTAATACCCCATGTTTTTAGGTATATTTATTAATCATTTTATACATTTTTCAATATATATTTCATATTAAATTATTTTTGACGGAAAAATATTCAAACTTTTTGGAGGGAAAACATTCAAATATTTTGGAGGAACTATTATTTTTGAAATTATATTTATTATATTATTTCAGATTTTATTTAATTTTAAAGTGGTATTAAATTCCTAATTCTATTAGGAAATGATTTTAAAGAAAAGAGTTTTACTTAAATTTAAATTCTTTTACTAATCCGAAAATTAGTTAATTATTTTAAAAATTATTTTTATATGATAATATATTTATGATAATATATTTCGTATTTATTTTGCAAATATAAAGCAATTCTACTCAAAATTGGATTTTAAGAGTTTTAACAATTCAAAATTCCATAAAAAGCCGAATACTTCAAAATAAATCTGAAATTTTCAGGATAATTCCTAAATACTTATCCAAGCGTCTCTATAAAATTTCGTGATTTTGTCATTTGTATTTATATTTTAAATCATTTTTACTCCAAACCGAAAATTACTACAATCATGATTAGATTCAAAATTCTATTCTAGCTAAAACACCAAGTTCGAATCTATCTCTTAGGGTTCCATTTTGACCCTAACTCTAATCCTACACCTATAAATACCCCCTCTCTCATTCATTATTATTCACACCAAAAGTTGAGAGCTTTACTAAGCCCGCTCTTAAACTTTTTCTTATCTCTCTGGCTCTAAACCTTCTTACTTAAAACCCCAATAACCACCACCACGACACCCCCGTCCTGCACTCCTTGCCGCCGACGTCTACTGTAACACCCTAATAATTCCTTGTTTTTTATAAAATATTTTCCAACTTAAAACAAAGGAATTACCAAGATATTACCGCCACCGTGATAACGGCTAAGACTATTTACCAGAATTACGCAGCGGAATTTAACTAACTTTTAAACACCATAAATAGTTAATGGTCATAAAACAACTTGGAACCATTAAGGCCCAAAACTAAACATTAAATGGTTTAGAATTCCATTAACTATAGTTCAAAGAAATAATGTAGTCATGACTAAAAACAAAAGTAGAGTTTATAAAGTACGGAAGAAGAAATGAACTCTCAAACACAATCCCCATGATAACTTCTCCCGCAAGTTATCTCTACAAACCTGTTTATTAAATCTACTCCCCAACAACGCAAATGTAATGATGGATCATCATAGGGTCATTAAGGCGAAGGCCATGACCGAAAGACATAAAGCACGAAGTCAACAAAAGCTGAGTAAGAACAAGCTAGAATAACATTCTATCTTAAAATGCTTCACTCAACGAATTAATAATCCACATGCAAAAGCCATTTAGTAAGCAAGTAAACATGGAGACAAGACTCGACACTTGACACGACTCTTGACTCACAGTTTAATTAAGAAGTACCTTCGAACGGGTAAAATAAAGTATCCTCAAATGGAAAGAAAAGGGTGATGGGAGCCAACCATACACCAAATAATAATAAGTCGGACTCCTACCGACAGTCGGGCCATACCGACGGAATTCCAGTGCATAAAAGCATAAAAAGAAGAATGAAACAACGTCTTGTATCATTCAAGGAGTACAAATTTTTCGGCAAGACTACCCCCATTGTTCATACTCGAGGTATATATGTTCCAAGAGTTTTGAAGCTCATTCTGAGTTGCACTTTACGTTAATTAATATTTTATGTACAAGGCGACTCAAGACTCAACAACAAAACAAACAATCAGACATTAACACTTCATTTTAATCCTTTAAGACTTGTGATCAAACATAGGACTCAAGTGATATTTCTTCCCATTGTTCCTTCTCAAAACACTGTTTGAGATAACCCGACATTGCCTGTTAACAAGCGGGGTGTGCCCATAGCACGAATAGTCCTTAGTTCAATTCACATAGATTTCCTAACATATTCTACACGGCGGTAGAATAAATAATGCACTGAGGCATAAACACTTGGTTCAAAGTATACTAGACATTCCGTACAATAGCATAAACATTACTTGCATGCGAAACAACTCATGCATGCATATCAAATTGAACAACATGCTTGACATAATTCAACGATTATAAAAGTCCATAACATAATTGTTCACATAGAATTCATAGATTCAATAGTAATTCACAACATGCTTGTTCACACATCAAACATGAATTCTCAACACTTAAGTTCACATGATTCACAATCTATACACATCATATAATCCTCATGGAATAGGTGATCACCCTAGTCATGTACGTACCTTGAATACCTAAGTACGGGGGCCACTTTGCGAATCACGACTCAAAGCTAGAAATCACCTCCTAAAATCAAAATAGGAAAACTTAATTATTATCCATGTTTACTAAATTTCCAGCAACTTTTATAGATTCTAAAACTCTTGTTCTAGTTAGGAAATAATCGTTATTTATTAAATTAATAGTCTCAAATAGTCAACTCAGGCCCTAGAGTAAAACATTGACTTTTGACCTTAAAATCATTAAAAATCAACACTTTAATTCCTTTCAATAAATCTAAAAATTAAAGTTGATTCCCATAATTTAATTTGACATTAAATTATGTAAATCGATTGCCTATTAGGTTGGGATTAGTACCCTAACAATAATTAAGCATAAAAATCATGTTTTGGTCATAAAAATCGACACTTAAATAATTATTAAATCTGAAAATAATAATTCATGTAATTAAAGTCATCCTTATGAATTGAAAAAGAAAACCATCACAATACGATGTTCATAACCGTTCCCAGCAATATAATAATTAAAAATCAATAATTTAAAACATGGAATTGAAATAAAATAGGCAAGGAAGAAGAGAAATATACCAAACCGGCCTATAGCACGGTACAATCACGAATTGGATGTGATTGGGCGCAAAAAGAATTATTCGGAACAAGAACAATACACGACACACACGAAGTCGTGTGTGCGTGCGAGCAGGGACGAGCGCGGACAACAGTAACCAACGCACGAGCGAGGGGCAAGGCTCGCGTGTGTGCAGCGAGGGCGAGGGGCGAGGCAAGGCCTCGGATGGGGCTTGCTCGTCAACGTAACAATGCAACACAATACAACACAACACAACACAAGCACTGTGTGTTGTGTGCAGCGAGTGCGAGAGAGAGGCGAGCGAAAAGAGTGTGAGTGTGAGCAAGGCCGTGCGGGGGAGGCAGCAGCGACACGAGGGGAGGGCGAGGCTCGCGTGCTGTGCAAGAGGCATGAGCACGGGCAGCCAGGGATGAGTGGTGCGCGTGAGGCGCGGGACAAAGAGAGGGACGAGGGCACGAGCAACGAGCACGGGGCTCGGTTGCGCGGGCAAGGGAGCCGGAGGAGAGGGAGTAAAAGAGAGGAGAGAGAGTTAATGAAATTATGTGTGGGATTTTCAATGCAAGGGTTTGTATTTATAGTTATCTAGTCCTTAGTGGGCTCAGGTTTTAGGAACTTAACTAGTGTGTGGCCCGGGGTTTGCCCCGGGTTTTGACATTTATTCGGGTTTATATTTTGTAAATATGTGCCCATATATATAGATGGTATCTTCATCAAATTGGCGATGATGACACAATATTAGTGACCGATCAACAACCATCCTAATCTGAAATTCCACATCAGAAAATCAGAATAAAGCTGAATACTTTTCTTCGTCATTAGTTGATGAATTACTTAATCTCCGTCAATGTTTCTCCTCTTACTCATTATTACACTCTATTACCCCCAAACTTTTTGTAATGTGAGGCCTAAGTTAGGAAAGTAATAATAGTACATTTATAAATCATTTCCTTTTTTTCACTCACTTATATTAAATTTAGTATTTATTGTAAAAAAGAATATATATGTTTATATGGAAAAACACAACATAAATTTGTAGTTGGTTAAGATGGTAGAAAGTGTAACTTTTAACAAATGAGGTTTGGTGTTCGATCCTTGCTACATGTTTTTATGATTGTAAATGACATGTCATAATGTTGATTAGTGGTGACGTGGCGTAATAAGGAGAGGCATACGTGACACGTATACGTTCTTAAAAACGCCTTTTAATATATTAGTATAGATTGGGCTTGGAGTTTGGGCTAGATTATAATTGAATGCTCATAGTTTTAGTTGCGTTTGCCAACGGAATTGGGTTGGAATTAATTCAAATTTTCTGAAAATGGCCCAATAAATTCCCGGTAGTAAATGATGAATTTATTTAGAATTCCGGGTTTAAAAAAAATATTAATTATTTTATTTAAATAAAAATACATTTAAATTAGCATTAAATGCAATTTAATTTCTGAAAATCCCAAAAATACTTTATAAATATAGTAAAATATATTTATAAATTCAAAAAAATACAAGGTATTACAGTCTACCCTCCTTAAAAGAAGTTTCGTCCCGAAACTTGGGCACGGAAAACACAGTTTGAAAATCAAGACATGAGACTTTATGAGACTTTAATGCGTTTTCTTGCAAAAGTTTTAGTTGTTGTACTCTTTAAGTAATTCAACGTGACAATATAAAGTGAAACTTCACTGAAAAGCACTAAATTAGGCATAAAATAAGTGAAAATAAGGTAAAAAGCGCGAAATTCTACCGCACTCTACCCCCCTTAAAGAAAACGAGTTACAGTCCCGTAACTCAACTAACCTCGGGAAAAAGCTCGGGATATTTATTTCTCATTTCATCCTCGGCTTCCCAGGTAGCTTCTTCAGATTCTTGGTTAGACCATAACACTTTGACAATTTTAACATCCTTAGTTCGCGTGCTACACACTTTACTGTCTAAGATTTTGACTGGTCTTTCCTCAAAAGTTAAGTTTTGGTCCAATTCTATGGTCTCCGGTTGGAACACATGCGACTTATCCGGGATATATTTTCTCAATTGAGATACATGGAACACATTGTGCACTCTATGCAAGTCCATGGGTAATGCAAGTCTATATGCTAACTTCCCTATCCGTTCTAGGATTTCATATGGGCCTATATACTTTGGGCTCAGCTTTCCTTTCTTCCCGAATCTCATTACACCCTTCATTGGTGAAACCTTAAGCAACACGTTGTCACCTATTTTGAACTCTTCATTCCTATGTTTCAAGTCTGCATAAATCTTTTGACGATCTTGCGCGACTTGAATTTTGGATTGAATAGTCCTAACCTGATTCATTGTGTCCTCTGTCATTTGGGGACCTAATACAACGGTTTCACTAATGTCACTCCAACATAAGGGACTTCTGCTCAAATGGTGCCATTCCGATACTGGCATGATAGCTGTTATTGTATGAAAACTCAATCAGATCTAAGATATCTTCCCATCCACCTTGGAAATCTATCACACAAGCTCTAAGCATATCTTCCAGGGTTTGGATAGTCCTTTCGATTTGTCCATCTGTGGCTGGATGGAACAGTGTACTCATTTTCAATGTCGTACCAAAGTTCTTTTGTACGCTCTTCCGAAAATTCGAAAGGAACCTAGATTCCCTATCTGATACGATATCCTTAGGAACTCCATGTAGTCTCATTACATTCTTGATGTAGGTTTTAGCAAGTTGTTCCATCTTCCAGGTTTCTTTCATTGGTATGAACACTGCTGACTTAGTCAACCTATCTACTACTACCTAAATGGTATCATTTCCACTTTTCGACTTGGGTAAGCAAGTGACAAAGTCCATTGAGATACAGTCCCATTTCCAACTCGGAATCTCTAAAGGTTGGACCTTTCCCTGAGGTCTCCTGTGTTCAATCTTTACGTTTTGACAAGTTAAGCATCTTGCCACGAATTTAACTCGTATTACAAGAGAATAGTAGATATAACCAATACATAACAAATTGAAGAAAATAAAAGTTTCCTTCGTCAAAATTATAGTCCTTGAATAGATCTTACACCGTAGAACAACTCTCGAATATAACACTAGAATATTTAGTTTTTTTCCAGAGAGAGGTCTAACGATTTGTAGCCCAAATGTGTGGTCGTGCGAATGTTGGTACGTAATTCTTCCGAGTGCACTAAAAAATTGATGTATCTTGCGATCTTGCAAAAAAAAAATCACTAATTGAACCAATTCCACGCACAGAAATCCAACCACTACGAGGAACAAGAAACCAAACATACTAATACTAACTACGTTACATAGAGACGAACGCACAAAGCCAAACTCTGCCTATATTATGAAGATTTATTGAATTTAAGAAATAATAAATGAATAAACTAAGAAGAAAAAGACCAAGAATGAAAACCCTTAGTAGAGGAGAGGGAGATAGGCGGCTTTCATATAAGTGATTTATCGTTTACATTACATAAATTATATAATCCACTTAACTTCAGGATTAATTAATTAAGAAATTTACATATACTGTTAAGTTTTTTAGTCTAGAAAGAAAAACAAAGAAATTATAATGAAACGAACAGAGAAATTAGTCATGCTCTAAAGGATGCAATGCAGAAACCGTTATGTTCTCCACCAGCGATTTGGGGACTTGAGATTGATCCACTTTACAGATGACACATTTTTCGAAAACGTTACCCTAGCAAAGAATTTTGGAGAGCGTCTCAGCATGACAGATATCAAAACAAAAAACCCCTTGTTGCAAGTTGTTAACCAGGACTGAGTATGTAAAGATGGAAACGAAGGTAGTAGAACAAGAAAAATCTTAATTCATTCCATACAAACCATTAACCTAGAGCATGTGCATGTGTGGCAGAAAGTGCCATACTGACAACAACACCTCCCGAATGGTACACCACATTCTTTGTTGCAGATGAAAGCACCCACCCCATTCCTTCCCTTTGACAAGCCTTCTTCTGTGATCCATCTACTTTAAACAGAACTTTGTATCACCTTTCATTTGTTTACCAACACTAACTCATAAAAATCTTTAAGAACACCATGGATGCTCCTCTGGCCGATGTAAGAAGCTCAACGTCGGATTCTAGAAGTTTGAGGAAAACTTAAAAATATTGCATTGCCACATGGAAATGAGTTAGAACCGTACCTAAATTTTCATCATATCCCAAAAAACCGTGTTGTTTCTAAAGGAATTATGTCCTTAGACATTTCCGGCAATTACTAAATATAAATAGGAATTAATTATGAAGATAATAAGTTAATTATTTTAGTAATCATATTTGCTTGCTAGAGAATAAATATGATTAGTAGGACAATATTTATTGGACCTACCACTAAAACATATTAATGTAGGGGAATACAGTTAAACATAATAACATGTGCGGAACAATCCCCAAAGCCAGGAAACATGTATAAAGCACAGATTAAGCAAACTTACATTCGAAGCGTGTTTTCCACTATAATCCGTCAACGAACACGAACAAAGAACTCCACTTGTCGTTCCTCTACTTGGTTCACCGACACGATCAGATCCGTCTTGATTATCGTAGCTTAGACAATTGATCAAGAGATTTGCTTTTTGGGATGAACACACTATGGAGGCACAGAGAGAATTAGGGTTCTCTGTTTTCTCCTAGGGTTGTGTCTAATCTGAATTGTGTTTTCAGTAAGTTGGAAATTAGGTCATAAGGTTATTTACATAACCTTACTAACCGACCAAGCCATAAGGCAAGGCCGGCTAGCAAGCCCGCGCAGCATCACACGGACACGCACAGCGAGCTGGGCCGTGGGCCGCGCTGCTGCTGCTGTGTCGTGGTCTTGGCCCGCGCGCGCACACTGCTGCCCGGCCATGGGCCAGCGCTGTTGTGTCGCCTTGCTTGCTTGCCTAGCGCGCGCCCATGGGCCTTGAGTGCTTCGTGCACTCGGCTCGTGGGCCGCTCCTCGTATCCGCGTTTAATATATTTCCGATATATGATTTATCGTTTCGTACGACGAATCACCGTCGTACGATACGATTTATTCGTTTCGCCTAGCTTACGAATATTCGCGATACGATATACGATTCCGATGCAAGGTCGTATCGTATAATACGTTTCCAACTTAAATCCCGAAAAGCTATTAAATGAATTTCCGATTCATTTAATCCGGTGATCTGTTACGTGTCATTGGTGTGACCTTGTAGGTTCAGTCAAGAGTAAGTTGTGAGTTCAATATCCATTAGAACTCACTGATCGGAAGCATTGCTCGAGCTAGCTGTTCCGATCACTTGATCTCACTGAATTAATTGTTCGCAATTAATCTGAACCTTGGTATTAGACTTAATGCACCTTGGGTGAAGGACATATTTCCTTCAATCTCCCACTTGTCATTCAGACAAGTGTGCATCCACATTCCTTTGTCGCTTAGTGTTACTTACTAAACATAAGGTAAGATCCAAGCCATCCTTATTAGGTCCAGAAGTGTTTCTCGGATTACAGAGTTCAACTGTCAAACTTTTGCAGAAGGTTAAGCCTAACCATTCTGAGCACGGCCATGCATTTTACAGTATCTAACTCTCCGAGAGGCCTTGTTACACAACAACACCATATCCTATCAAAGATAGGAGGACAATCCATTCTTGCAATCTATGAACACTCACTTTGATTCATAGTACGCCCAATAACTGCTTTTATAGCCTCCTTTTACGGTGCGACGTTTAGCTAGTATCAAAGCGAACTAATTCTCAAATGAGCAGACATAATCGCTCATGTTCCGAGGAACGGTTTCTAATCACCATTAATGAGAACTACCTATGACATGACTTTAATCTCTTAAAGCGTTCTCATGGTCAATCCGATACAAGATCCAATAAGTATCTATGCAAAAGATTCTGACATCCAGTCACTCTAGTTCAAGAAACAGAACTAAGTAATCTACTTGCAATCTAATCTTCATTAGTCATTGGTCGTCCACCTTTCAATGACCTGGATTAGGGATCCTTTGTGACTTCAATATTCAAGTTCACTTATGGGTGTTTCTTTGCCAAAGAATCCATCTTGACATCCCATTTGAATGATTTGAATCACATGGACTTATCATTTAATTCTAAACCACAATTAAATGAATATGAAATAATAAATTTCATAAATATGAAATGGTTAAACCAATTGTTTTAAACATAGATCTAACAGATGTTCTAAAACAATACTTAGAAAATCAAAGCCATTCTCCAACATGCTTGATTCCCATGGTTGCTACATGTGCGTTGTGTTTCACTTGTGGCAACGGTTTAGTCAATGGATCCGCGACGTTGTCGTCAGTTCCAACCTTGCAAATCTCGATTTCCTTTCTTTCAACGATCTCTCAAAGTATATGAAATCGCCGCAGTACGTGCTTGGACTTCTGGTGGCTCCTAAGCTCCTTTGCCTGGGCAATGGCTCCGCTATTGTCACAATACAAAGCCACTGGTCCTTTAATAGAGGGGACAACACCAAGTTCTTCGATGAACTTCCGAATCCAAACAGCTTCCTTTGCTGCTTCTGAGGCAGCAATGTACTCGGCTTCAGTTGTAGAATCCGCAATAGTGCTTTGCTTAGCACTTTTCCAGCTTACTGCTCCGCCGTTGAGGCAGAACACAAACCCAGACTGTGATCTGAAATCATCTCTATCGGTTTGAAAGCTTACGTCCGTATAGCCCTTAACAATCAACTCATCTGTACCACCATAAACCAGAAACTGATCCTTAGTCCTTTTCAAGTACTTTAGGATGTTCTTGGCAGCAGTCCAATGCGCCTCACCTGGTTCTGACCGGTACCTGCTCGTTGCACTAAGTGCGAATGAAACATCCGGCCTTGTACAAATCATATCATACACGATGGATCCAATAGCCGAAGCGTATGGAATTCCACTCATCTTTCTACGCTCATCAGATGTTTTGGGACACTGATTCTTGCTTAGATATACGCCATGTGACATGGGTAGATGGCCTCTCTTGGCTTCCATCATATTGAACCTAGCTAACACTTTGTCAATGTAAGTGCTTTGGCTTAGTCCAATCATCCTCTTAGATCTATCCCTATAGATCTTGATGCCCAATATGTACTGTGCCTCTCCTAAGTCCTTCATTGAGAAACACTTCCCGAGCCAAGTCTTTACAGACTCCAACATAGGAATGTCGTTTCCAATAAGAAGTATGTCGTCTACATACAAGAATAGGAATGCAATTTTACTCCCACTGACCTTCTTGTATACACAAGATTCGTCCTGATTCTTGATGAAGCCAAACTTATTGACTGCTTCATCAAATCGTTTATTCCAACTCCTTGATGCCTGCTTTAGTCCGTAGATGGACTTCTTAAGCTTGCATACCTTTCCTTGGTTCTTTTGATCGACAAAACCCTCCGGCTGTGTCATGAACACAGTCTCTTCAAGAACACCGTTCAAGAAGGCAGTTTTGACATCCATTTGCCATATTTCATAGTCATGAAAAGCGGCAATCGCAAGGATTATCCGAATAGACTTAAGCATCGCGACTGGAGAAAAGGTTTCATCGTAGTCAACGCCGTGAACTTGCCTGTAACCTTTTGCTACCAATCTAGCCTTGTATATGTATACAATTCCATCTTTGTCTTTCTTCAATTTGAAGACCCATTTGCATCCGATAGGTGTGAACCCATCCGGCAAATCAACCAAATCCCAGACTTGATTTTCAGACATGGAGTCTATTTCAGATTGCATGGCCTCTAACCATTTAATGGAGCTTGGGCTCGTCATAGCTTGCTTGTAAGTCAAAGGTTCATCACTATCCAATATGAGAACGTCTAAGTTTTCAGTCAAGAGGACGCCTTTCCATCTGTCCGGCTGAAAAATAGTTCTATTTGACCTACGAGGGGCAACAATGTTTTGAGGAACTACTCCCACTGGCTCTTCTAAAGACCTTGGAGGTTCATCAACTTGAACTGCTTCTAAAGAGTTCTGAGTTCGTTGTTCGTCTCGAATCTCTCCGAGGTCTATTATTCTCCCACTTGTCAATTTGGAAATATGATTTCTTTCCAAAAAGACACCGTCACGAGCAACGAATACCTTGTTGTCTGACTTGTTGTAGAAGTAATACCCCATAGTTTCTTTTGGATACCCAACGAAGAACCATTTGTCAGATTTAGGTTGTAGCTTGTCCGAAATTAATCGCTTGACATATTCTTCGCAACCCCAAATCTTCAGAAAAGACAACTTTGGAAGTTTCCCAGTCCATAATTCGTATGGAGTCTTTTCATCAGCTTTTGACGGAGCACGATTCAGTGTAAGTGCTGCAGTTTGCAACGCATGTCCCCAGAACTGTAAAGGAAGTTCGGCCTGACCCATCATTGACCTGACCATATCGAGTAAGGTCCTGTTTCTCCGTTCCGACACTCCATTCCATTGAGGTGTCCCCGGAGCAGTCAATTCAGAAAGAATACCGCATTCTTTTAGATGGTCATCAAACTCGTGGCTAAGATATTCACCTCCTCGATCCGATCTTAGAGTTTTGATTTTCTTGCCATGTTGATTCTCTACTTCATTTTGAAATTCTCAGAATTTCTCAAACGATTCAGACTTGTGCTTCATTAAGTAAATATAGCCATATCTACTGAAGTCGTCCGTAAACGTTATGAAATAGCTGAACTCACCTCTAGCTTTCGTACTCATAGGCCCACATACGTCCGTATGTATTAGCCCTAGTAGTTCGCTTGCTCTTTCTCCCACCTTTGAGAAAGGTTGCTTTGTCATTTTGCCAAGTAAACAAGATTCGCATTGATCAATCTTCTCTAAGTCGAATGATTCTAGAATTCCTTTCCGTTGAAGTAATTCCATGCGCTTTATGTTTATATGGCCTAATCGACAATGCTACAGAAATGTGAGATTCGAATCACCAGTTTTAGCCTTTTTGGTATTTATGTTATAAATGTGTTTGCTCATATCTAGCACGTAAAGACCGTTTTCTTGTTGTGCTGAACCATAAAACATTCCGTTCAAAGCAAAAGAACAACTATTGTCTTTAAATTGAAAACTAAAACCTTTAGAATCCAAACTGGAAACGGAAATGATGTTTCTGGTGATACTAGGAACATAGTAACAGTTTTCTAGTTCCAAAACAAACCCACTAGGCAAAGAAATAAAATAAGATCCTACGGCTAATGCAGCAATCCGTGCTCCATTTCCCACGCGTAGATCCATCTCGCCTTTATCCAGCTTTCTACTTCTCCTTAGTCCCTGTGGATTGGAAAATAAGTGTGAGCCACAACCAGTATCTAATACCCAAGAAGTAGAATTAGCTAGATTACAATGTATAACATACATACCTGAAGGAGAAGCAACGTTTCCGTCCTTCTTCTCTTCCTTTAGTTTGGGGCAATCTCGCTTGTAATGACCAATTTCATTACAACTGAAGCATTCCGATGTAGATGGAGAACGATCCTTCTTCATCTTCTTCTTGGATGACGCCACTTGCCTTCCTGAAGTAGATGGAGATGCACCCTTGCTTTGGATCTTCCGCGGAACCTTTTTCTTGATTTTCTTACTGTAGACACCTACTTTTGTCCCCATTCCCGAAAGGGAAAGGTTCGATGATGAAAACGTAAATCTCCACTTGACAACGCATCTCCTATGAAATAAACGAATCTCAATCCCCCTTTTCATTTTACCCCAAACCTGCTATTTATGGAAACCTGCTAAAAATAGTAATTGCCCTAAAAGGTAGCTTCTAAAAGTGGCAAATCATAAAGGATAGAAACTTGCCAGAATTAGGTGTTGCATTCCAACATAAATCCTAAATGAGATAGAAAACTGCGAGAATCCTATTCCTAATATGATTCGGAAATAAGAGTTACGTATTAATTGAAATCCTAACGAGCCTAGAGTTCGTAACGGGCCCAGACGCATTCCGTCATAAAATTGATACGCGCTAAAAGACTCGGTTAAGTCTCAAACTCTACGGATTTCAGGAATCCGAATCTGACTAAAGAAAACAGCCCAGACCCTATTTTCAACGCCTGGCTCTGGGCGCTAAAAATACCTGGGTACGTGTTTTTTCCTAATTCTTTATGGATTAGAACTCTGCAATTCTATCTTTCCACGAACTCTTCCCTATAAATAGGCCCCTAAATTCGACGTGAAAACAACAACAACACATAATTATATTCTGAGTATTGACTCTAAACCCCTTAGCCTAAGCCTCTCGCTGCGAAATTGTTCACGCGTTCTGTCGCAATCGATCTATAAATCGAACAGAACGTATCCTGTCCCATAATTGAGATTCTTTAAATAAAAAGGAGAAATAGCAAAGTCAAAGTGGTTAGTTTTCTGAAAACCGTGACGCACCTCTCAAGGGTGCGTCGTAATGTGTCCCTTTTCGATGATTTAACTGCTTTCCTCGCCCTTTTTATGAACTGTTAAACTAACCTAATCTGATTGTTCTATCACGCCTAACAAATATAATATTTTTGGGAAATCGGATTATCATGCTAGGTCCCTTAATGCTATTTAAATCAGATAAACACGATCGAATTAGTATTATATGTTGCATATTGCTAAAATCAACTCAGATTAGTTTAATAGTCAACGCATGCCCCTTCAATTATTTATGCTGAGCTAGTAAGGATATCTTGCCTCTGGAGTTATCGACGAGCGAAGTACTCCTCTCGGTAGTTACAGTCCCCCGAACCCTCAATCTCTACCTTGCGGGTGTATGTTGAGAGATCCCCACACCAGGGATCACAAGGGAACCTACGGCCGTCGTGGTCAAACATAATTGCACTCCCTTTATGTCACGATAACCGGGTTTTGTCAGTTTTTCTCATTGTCGTTAAAAACTAAATGGCGACTCCTATATTACTAGTCAATTGGGTGTAAACTCACAGGAAATCCAATTACACTTGATTGAATAAAAAGAATCGTCACACCCACGAGGGACGAGGTCACGCATTAGCCTCGTGCTTTTTCGACCCCCTCACAGTGGCGACTCCACTAGGGATAGTGAAGGAAATACTCGTGCTTGTTGGTAATCAAAATAGCCGAAGGGTGAAACGATCCTACCCCGCGTTTATTTCCCCATCAAGTTGGGACGACCTGAAAATCAGCATATTAATGTGAACGGGCAGAACCGCATAACGAATCTCGGCTCCCTCGGGAGTTGGGACTAAGGATACCTTTTTTCGCCAATAGAGGGGTGCATACGCGCGCATGTTTCCCACTCGGTACTTGTGCAGGTAGTACACCTATCCCGAACCCAATCGCTCGCTCATTAGGTCCCTCTCGCCTGCATGCCCCCTTGGCTTGCACTTGCGGGTTGGCCTCTTGGGCGAAATTCGTCTGTTGAAGACACTACCTCGACCGGGGCATGTGTTGGATCTACGATAGAAGCGGTACCAAGCCAGGCGCAAATAAACTACCCGAGAAGCCTATCATAAACTACGTGGCATATTTAATTTTCAAATCCATGTTTGTAATGTAGTTATGTGTAGCAAAATATGTGATTGTGTGTGACACACTATCCTAGAAAACCAACGACCTTAAAAACTGCCCAAACATTCATAGACTAATTTGCCAAAGAGTTATACCGAAACACGTGTTCCGCAAACCCGAATGATCGCCACAAAATAAGCGACGCTCGGGATGGCCTGTAACGAATCCCACAAACGCTGTTACGCGAAAAGGACGTTATTAGGCAAGCACGCAAATCGAAGTCGCATAAACAGAATACAGAAAACGAGAACCAGCCAGGGACGAATTTTCAACGCCCCTGGCTGGGCGCCAGAATTTCTCACGCCCCTCGCTGGGCGCTGAAGTTGCTGCTTGGCCTTCTGGTCAGGCGCAACAGCCTCGGTGCCCGCGCGAAAGGGAAATACGTAGCGCAAAAAATGTTCATAAAAAGAATTGCTACGAGGGCATAAGAAAAGCACTCGATTTCAAAAGCGACTCGCAAAAAATTAATAACTCTTTGTGTCGTTGTTAGGCCTCCTACGACGACAATACCCGGCACCAAAACCGAATGTGCTAATAACTATGAATGTCACACGGGCAAGTAATTCGTAAATCCAAAGAATGACCAAAATAAAAAAAAACCAAAAAGTGTACCGACAAAAGAAAGAGTGAAAAACCAATTTAGAGAGTCGAAGTCTAGACTAAGTAATACTTGAAACTTTGGGAACCTAAACTTTAGCTTATCTTATGCCTAGGACTGGTCCTGCCACTTGGTGCCAATCAGGGAATCAACGGTTAGTGCGTCTCGAAGATACATCGCCAACACCAGGTTTAGTGACTCCAAGCTCCGTCCGTCGTCCCTCATTTCAAGAATCTCCGCTTCCCCAACCTCGATTCGCACCTTCAAACATGTCCATCGAAGATTTGCGAGACCAGATGGTCCAAATGACCCAACTTATGGGCCAACTGAAAATGGAAAATGAAGCTTTAGCGGCTGCGCAAGCCAAAAATGACCTCGATAACGAGAAGAGGATTGAAAATATGGTCCTACAGCAAACCATGGGGAGCAAATACTTCTCTCTCGATCCTGAACCTTTTCCTGGCAAATTACCAGAAAAGTTCAGTTCATCTGACTTACCAAAGTTCAAGGCCACGGACAACCCCCGTGATCATCTACTGAGCTTTGTGAATACCATGAACTTGAAAGGCGTGGACAAGTCCATGTACTTACCTGCCTTTCCTTTGTCCTTGGAACCTGTGCCGCTCAAATGGTACTATCACCAGGACCCTAAGCTCTTCCCCACTTGGGAAGACTTTGTCAATGTCTTCATCAAGCAATACTCGTCGAACATGGATTTCCAAGTCACCATGCGCGAGCTGGAAGTTCTCTTCCAAAAGAAAAATGAGGGTTTCACAACCTACTTTGCTAGATGGAGGGACCAGGCGGCCCAGCTAATCAATAGGCCTCCCGAAACAGAATTGGTCCAAAAATTCATTGACAACCTGGACCCGGCTTACAGACAACACCTTAGGTACCTGGGACTCGACACTTTCAAAAGAGTTTATGATGTGGGAATAAAGATCGAGGACGACCTCGCCAAAACCATACAGAACAAACCCACATATAAGACCAACACCTATAATCGGGGTAACACATCCCAAGCCCAAGAAGTCCATGTTGTAGAAGAGACTCCCGCCCGAAGAAACCCTGCAAGATGGGTCCGAGACCGAAAGTTGCCCCACTCGGGTCAACTTTGGTACAAGCCTTTGAAAGACTAACCAATCAAGGAAAGTTGAGACCTATAGGCCCCACCCGTGACCCTCCTGTCAAAAGCAAATATTGGGTCGAAGGTACTTACTGCAAATTCCATCAAGGAAATGGGCATGACACTGAAAACTGCTGGAATCTAAAACATACGATCCAGGACATGATAGAGGATGAAGTGATACCTCTCCCTAACGTTGGCAAACCCAACAAAAACAAGAGCCCACTCGGCTCTTGTCACATCTCTCTCGACCAACCAGAGAATTTCGACCCCACGGTGTATATTACACCTCAAGGTGCACCACTCGCTGTGGTCCCTATGGATCGAATCGAGAGGGAAGTGTGCGGTGTGTGGAACGATGATGCCGAAGATATTTACCTATCTCAAGTCTCGGGCCAGGACTTCTTCACTGAAACTTGGCCCGGGTATGCTCTCATTGACACCACCCCTCAGGAGCTCGAGGTCGACAACCTCACCCGATCCGGAAGAATATACCAACCGGATATTCACCCACCTCCTATGGACGACATCCCGGTTAGGCAAACTCCTGAGAATGGACGGCACGCCACCGTCGCAGAAGTCATTGAAAATCCTCTCCTGAAACAACTACAAAGAACCAAGGCCGAGATTACCATCTGGGATCTTATGTGTACTTCAAAGGAACATCGCGAAAAGCTTATTCGCTCACTTGACCTCATCTCAGTACCTACAGATATCACACCTGACTCATTGGTTAGCCATGTCACGAGAGATGCCGGAGAAAAGGCCATAGTTTTCACCGATAAAGACTTACCCAAAGAGGGGGGTGCTCACAATAAAGCCCTTTACCTAGTGGTTGGATGCAAAGGACAAAACATCCCCCTAGCGCTCGTAGATAATGGTTCGGCGGTTAACGTCTGCCCATTGCGAACCGCCCATTGCTTGGGGCTAGGAAACGATGACTTCCAAACCTCCACACAAGGGGTACGCGCTTATGATAACTCCCGAAGGCCTGTATTGGGAAAAATCAACCTTGCCATACAAACCGGGCCTGTGGCACGCACCACGGAGTTTCAAATAATCGACATCAAGCCCACTTTCAACCTCCTCTTGGGGCGACCTTGGCTCCATGACTTAGGAGGTGTGGCTTCTACCTTGCACCAAATGGTTAAACTTAACCATAACGGGGTAATACTAGAAATCCGCGCCCCTCCTCTCGACGTCAGTTGTATTATGGTTGGAACGGCCGAAACTGCAGACGACCTTTATGGGTTTCAAATGGAAGAAACAATCCAGTTCATTGAAGATTATGATCCAGCATTCCTAGACCCGCATGCATCCCGAGTCATCCCTAGAATGCTGTTAGCTCAAGGTTTTTTCCCAGGAACCCCATTGGGCATAAGGAAGAAGGCATACACATTCCATCCTTTTCCCAACAAATCTACTCCCTTTGGCTTAGGTTATGAACCAACGGAGGAAGATATTGCTGACCGCCTATCTAGGCTACGCCTTAACAAAGGCAAACAAACCACCCTCCTTCCCCCATATCAAAGGACCCTTAACGGGATGTTCGTTCGGGAAGGAGAAGAACACCCATGCTGTGATTTCCCTGAACCCTTTGTTCAGGATGGCTTGCTAAAACCCGGATTTGAAATTTTCCATGACTGCCACACCTTGGATGAGGCACCCCACCTCGCCCAGACTAAAACAACTGAAATATTGGACAACCAGGCTCTATGGACATTGTTTAACGAATCGAGGCCTATGGAGAATGAGACTGTGATGACTACCCTAGCTTTACAAGATGAAGGTTTCGATCCAACCCGGTTAATCTATCCTGCATCAACGCTAGAAGAGGTCGAGAACGGATGGGTGATGTAGACACCTACTTTTGTCCCCATTCCCGAAAGGGAAAGGTTCGATGATGAGAACGTAAATCTCCACTTGACAATGCATATCCTATAAAATAACGAATCTCAATTCCCCTTTTCATTTCACCCGAAACCTGCTATTTATGGAAACCTTCTAAAAATAGTAACTACCGTAAGAGGTAGCTTCTAAAAGTGGCAAGTCATGAAAGATAGAAAACTGTCAGAATTAGGTGTTGCACTCCAACATAAATCCTAAATGAGATAGAAAACTGCAAGAATCCTATTCCCAATAAGATTCGGAAATAAGAGTTATGTATTAATTAAAATCCTAACGAGCCTAGAGTTCGTAACGGGCCCAGACGCATTCCGTCATGAAATTGATACGCACTAAAAGACTCGATTAAAGTCTCAAACACTCCGGATTCTAGGATTCCGAATCTGACAAAGAAACGGCCCAAACAGCAATTTCAACGCCCAGCCCTGGGCGCTGAAATTGCCTGGATCCTATTTTCAACGCCCAGAGCTGGGCGCCGAAATCTTTGACGCCCAGCCCTGGGCGCTGAAAATACCTGGGTACGTGTTTTTTCCTAATTCTTTGTGGATTAGAACTATGCAATTCTATCTTTCCACGAACTCTTCCCTATAAATAGGCCCCTAAATTCGACGTGAAAACAACAACAACACATAATTATATTCTGAGTATTGACTCTAAACCCCTTAGCCTAAGCCTCTCGCTGCGAAATTGTTCACGCGTTCTGTCGCAATCGATCCATAAATCAAACAGAACGTATCCTGTCCCATAATTGAGATTCGTTAAATAAAAAGGAGAAATAGCAAAGTCAAAGTGGTTAGTTTTCTGAGAACCGTGACGCACCTCTCAAGGGTGCGTCGTAATGTGTCCCTTTTTGATGATTTAACTGCTTTCCTCGCCCTTTTTATGAACTGTTAAACTAACCTAATCTGATTGTTCTATCACGCCTAACAAATATAATATTTTTGGGAAATCGGATTATCATGCTAGGTCCCTTAATGCTATTTAAATCAGATAAACACGATCGAATTAGTATTATATGTTGCATATTGCTAAAATCAACTCAGATTAGTTTAATAGTCAACGCATGCCCCTTCAATTATTTATGCTGAGCTAGTAAGGATATCCTGCCTCTGGAGTTATCGACGAGCGAAGTACTCCTCTCGGTAGTTACAGTCCCCCGAACCCTCAATCTCTACCTTGCGGGTGTATGTTGAGAGATCCCCACACCAGGGATCACAAGGGAACCTACGGCCGTCGTGGTCAAACATAATTGCACTCCCTTTATGTCACGATAACCGGGTTTTTTCAGTTTTTCTCATTGGCGTTAAAAACTGAATGACGACTCCTATATTACTAGTCAATTGGGTGTAAACTCACAGGAAATCCAATTACACTTGATTGAATAAAAAGAATCGTCACACCCACGAGGGACGAGGTCACGCATTAGCCTCGCGCTTTTTCGACCCCCTCACAGTGGCGACTCCACTGGGGATAGTGAAGGAAATACTCGTGCTTGTAGGTAATCAAAATAGCCGAAGGGTGAAACGATCCTACCCCGCGTTTATTTCCCCATCAAGTTGGGACGACCTAAAAATCAGCATATTAATGTGAATGGGCAGAACCGCATAACGAATCTCGGCTCCCTCGGGAGTTGGGACTAAGGATACCTTTTTCGCCAATAGGGGGTGCATACGCCGCGCATGTTTCCCACTCGGTACTTGTGCAGGTAGTACACCCATCCCGAACCCAATCGCTCGCTCATTAGGTCCCTCTCGCCTGCATGCCCCCTTGGCTTGCACTTGCGGGTTGGCCTCTTGAGCGAAATTCGTCTGTTGAAGACACTACCTCGACCGGGGCATGTGTTGGATCTACGATAGAAGCGGTACCAAGCCAGGCGCAAATACTACCCATAGAAGCCTATCATAAACTACGTAACATATTTAATTTTCAAATCCATGTTTGTAATGTAGTTATGTGTAGCGAACTATGTGACTATGTTATGATTGTGCGTACGAATAATGCTAGACAAACTATCCTAGAAAACCAACGACCTTAAAAATTTCCCAAACATTCATAGACTAATTTGCCAAAGATTTATACCGAAATACGTGTTTCGCAAACCCGAACGACCGCCACAAAAATAAGCGACGCTCGGGACGGCCTGTAACGAATCCCACAAACGCTGCACGACGCGTAAAGGACGTTATAAGGCAAGCACGCAAAATTAAAGTCGCAAAAACAAAAGTATACGCAAACAGAAAACGAGAACCAGCCAGGGACGCATTTTCAACGCCCCTGGCTGGGCGCCGAAATTTCTCACGCCCACTGCTGGGCGCTGAAGTTGCTGCCTGGCCTTTTGGTCAGGCACAGCAGCCTCGGTGCCCGCGCATAAAAAATATACGTAGCAAAACAAAAAAACTTTTCGAAAAAAATTGCTGCGAGGGCGTATGAAAAGGCACTCGATTCTAAAAGCGACTAAAAAATAAAAATAAATAACTCTTTGTGTCGTTGTTAGGCCTCCTACGACGACAATGCTCGGCACCAAAACCGAACATGCTAATAACTATGAATATCACATGGGCAAAGTATTCAAAAAATAATGTTCAAATAGAGTCTTCAAGAAAAATAATGTTCGAATAAAAAAATAAATCCAAGTCTAGACTAGGCTATGCCAAAGTACAATCTAAATCCTAAGTCTTAGTTGTCTTATCCATAGAATCGGTCCCAATGCTTGGTGTCGTTCTGCAAGTTAAAAGGTTAAACCATATTGAGTCTCCCCTCCTAACATTTAAATCAATAAGCACCCATATGTAATTGTCATCCCTTGCTAAGAATCCACGGCCTCAATACTCTCTCACCAACAAAAAGAATAAACTATAGTATTTGCAAAATGGAAACAGTCACATTCTGGAAATCATCCCCCATAGTCGCACAACCCCAAAGTGAACCTAAGGTGTCAATACCATTGGCAAGAAAAATTAATGGCCTCAAGGCTTATAATCACATTGGGTCACGACTATCATAGTCCTCTCGAGTCACTCACTCCTTGAAATACTATTAAGTACGGACTAAAAGATTTTCCATGAATGCTAACATGGCCAACCATGAAAATACCCAAATCGGCATACCAATAGGGCTACCATTGGGGTAAAGCAATACACACTAAGAGAGAAGCCGCACTAATGATTCTAGTCTTGCAAAAATAAAAATTCGATCTCCCCAACTAACTACCTTGCCAACATTAAGCAAAATGGCGCATGACAAATGAACACCCAAGGGTTAAAATCTAAAGTGTCAACCAACGAAAGTTATGGTCCAATTAGCCTAAGTCTGAGAGTCGCTTGGTCAAGTATTATAGGCTTACGCCATGTCATTATTTTGAGTCTAGGCCACCTCCTTGTATTCATACACGGGTTATAATCAGAAAGATTAATGAAAGTTTGAGTCTAAATCACAACTTCCAATTAAATCCCAGAAACTGGAATCTGAAAAGAAGCAAACAATTATTTTCGATGTAATTCTTTCGTTAATTTTCAATAAGGTAAAAAAAACATTTTGAATCAACGCTATTTGCACATTTTAAGAAACGACTAAATACGCTTGCAAAGTAAGACAATTTAAAAGGTCCACCCTAGGCCCACTAAAGCTAAAGGTCCACCCTAGGCCTACTAAAGTTAAAGGTCCACTATAGGCCTACCAAACGAGGCTCACTCAGTCTCACCTCGTGACTCAAAGACCACAACCATCTACCTTTTAGCCCAAACAAAAAATTGATTGAAGGATTTATGTTGGGGAGAAATCCCAAGCAAAAAGGAAAAAATAGAAAGAGAAAAGGGAGAGCGAAAAGAGCAAGCCACGAAATGCTTAAAAAAGAGAGAGAAAAGGGAGAGCGAAAAGAGCAAGCCATGAAATACTTAGCCCGTACCTCCCAAAGTGCGGAATTTACCCAAGCAAACGAAGGAAAAGAATTGAGTCAACCAATCCAAATCATAAAATTCTACGATGTCTACCCTTTCCAATCTTTATGTTCTTAGACGCTTTCGCTCTGGGGCCCCTGTTCAGCTCATTTAACCCGTCCATGTTCTCATCACCATAACCCAAGAAACCATTACCTCGACTCTTGTTCTCGAACTTGTTGTCAACCGCAAACCACGCACGGCCATTGACACGTGCGTCATACCCATTATTTCCAAAGCCCAAACCTGCTCTTACACCACCATTAGCACAAGGACCATATAACTTATTTGGATACATCCTGTTGATATACCCTTAAGCCATCCCCATGCTATTCATTGGCCTTGGTTGATGTAATCCTCATGCTCGACTAATACCTATACAACCTATCCTATCTCATTTAACCCATCTTTCAAGCCGTCTTGAGTCACAAGTAAAAAAGAGACAAATGAAAAGTACATTCTACGCTCAACGTAAAAAAAAATATGAATAATAAAAAAGGAAACTTTGCAAAGCGCCTCTAAAGTTAGTTTAAAAAGAAAATGAAGCATTTAGCGCACCAAAAAAGAATCCGTCCCAGAAGTCATTTTTAGCGCCCATAGCTGGGCGCCGAAATCTTTAGCGCCCCTGCCTGGGCGCCGAATCTCTCTGCTTGCCAAATTTTGTCCAGAAGTGCTCGTCATTTTATCCGCACATGCATGGAAAAATAACGAACACTTGGAGGGGTACAACACGTATTCAGGTATACGTACCAAAAAACACATGAAAAGAAAATACATGTACTTAAAAAATAAAACAAAATTTTGGCTTACGGCAAAGCAGCAGATTAAAATAATAATAAACTTCACTTATTCTACCGTTTCAAATAATATGTTTCCACCTCAGAACATACTTGTTTAAAATCGGCATTCCATGAAACCATTTTCTAGGCTAAGAACTACGCAAGACCTGATTCCAAATTAAATCTATTTAAAGCGGATACGTAGGAAATCCATGATTCGGTCCAACCAATTTGCAAAGATGTTAAAGCCTATAGAATAACAAGAATAAAAGTCCCTTATTGAAATTTAATTACTTGCAATCCAAGTCGAAAGAAAAATTTAAGTCAAAGCAAGAATCCAAGCCATCAATATGCCAAAATAAGCACACATCGAAAAATAATAAGGGCACGTACCCTTGCTAGAAGGAGCACTCACACTCCTAGGCACTTAGCCAAGACTCAAAAGACCGCTTTGCCTCAATTGAATGGGGGCTAGCGCAAGCGTCCATGACCTCTAAAATACTCGACTTGACCCTCCCTAAAGCGAACTAACTCACTTAAAGACTTTCTTTCACCACCAGACATAGTCGTTCGCTTGAAGACCTTCTTTCACCACTAGACACAGTCATAATCGCCAACAAGTAGTAAAGGCAGTAAGCTTGCGATAAAGAGAATTGTTCTACGGCATCGCCCCATCGTTTCTTCGAACTCAGGGCACCCATTCATGGTAATTCAAATGCTTGCTAATCCCCTTTTGAAAAAAAATAGACATTGTCAATAGGACTTGACACTTAACCAAGGCTCACCCTACTCAGACATATGACACGGGCATCTAAATTCGAAATCTAAAAGCATCATTAATGGGAAGACATAATAGCAACTGGGGGCTAAAAATTGAAATGAAAGAGCTAGGGAAAGAACTAAGTATACCTTGACCTTTTGCGCAGACATACACCAAGTAAATCTAAGTTAATTTGAAAACGGTTTATATTCCCGCAATTCTGGAAAAGACGGCCCTAAAAGCCTAAAGCATATGCCGAACGGGCACAAGTATATCTTGACGCTTGCACCCTGGCTTCCAGCAAATCCTTAGACAACATTCCAAAAATCGTAACAGTATTTTGATTCACTCATGTGATCCTGTACGAACCCTTCTATAAGTCAACTTGCCTAGGACACCTCGGATTGTACACAGTAGGACTCGGATTTTTAATAAAGTTTCAAATAATTTTCAAGGACTTTTTTCGAACATAATAAGGTGTCGTTGGTTTAAGCTAAGTATGTGTTTATCTCGATATTGCAAGTGAGTCAAAAAGATTTCTAAATATGATTATGGGTAAAGAAAGGCACCTAACTTTTGGTCAAGGCACACTTCCACATGTTACTACCTTGACCATGGCGATGTCGCATAATACGACATTTACAAGAAAAGTAGCAGGTCACTACTCGAACGTACCTCGCACTAAACGAGCCTGGTTCAAACTATTCATGATCCATGTCACCATGAATGCATAAAGACGTATGCAAGGCATTATAGCCCCAAGTCAATCCCGTAGCTACAGTTGGAGGCTTGAGAAAAACACTCTAAAAATGCTCGAAATGACGATTTCATCGCAAAATTCTCGACGCTAATGCTATACATATGTCATAGGGGCACAATCCTAAGCTTTAATCGTTTAAAACGAACCTTAGAATGGCTACAACCCCTCCCAGATTCTAAGCGCTACTTAGAATATATAAAGTTACCCCACTAACAAGGGTAACTGAAAATCGCGAGTCACCAAAACTCCGATCAAACTACTGCACATAACGCTCGCCCTACAAGCGCCCGTTACACAGTCTACCTCGTTCCAAAGCAAAAGCGAAAGAAAAAAAAACAAAAAAAAACTGTCAAAGTTCTGCCCAGAAATCATTTTCAACGCCCAGAGCTGGGCGCCGATATCTTCAACGCCCCAGCCCGGGCGCTGATTCTTTCTGCTAGCCAAGTTTTGCCCAGATATAAAAATAAGAAAGAAACACCAATGAATCCTCGCGTCGAACGAAGTAATGAGCCGTGCAAACCCACGCAGAAGGTGCTACACTTGTTTGAGCACCTGAACAGGGCGTGATGAAGTACTCCCATGCAAAAAATAATAATGATATCCCAACACCTGGAGGAATGTTCTAAGACACACCGTTAGTCCACACAAGCCTACGTCGCACCATAAAGTTTAACCATCCCACGGTACAAGTCTAAAAAAGAGAGTAAGGCATATTGCACTAATGTAGGCACGACCAAGAGCATGTGTAAAAGAGGCAAAGACTACTTATCGCCCAAATTCAAAATGCAAGCCACACTACTTCCATATTAAGGATTAAAAGTAGCAAAACATTACCTACCACGGAAGGGATAGCTCGCACCTACACGAGTGGAACCCCAAGGCATCTTTCTCAAAAGAACCTAAAAAAATCGTACGCCAAAAGGAAGCATCCCAACATGCATACTTGGGGGCTCCAAGCTACGAAACGACTATAGCAAAATAAAAAATCGAAAAAGCAAATGTTTGAACAATCGAACGGGTAAGATGTTTGAGCCCATTCCCGAAAGGCATACAGTTGGGCGCTTGTCGCTTTGGGGCGATTATTTTAAGGAACTGTTGCTCTTTAAGGCGTACAGTTATTGCAACAGTTGGGCGAGTCTATATGGCCCGAGGAACATACCTTGAGGCGTAAGACTTTTGTCCCCATTCCCGAAAGGGAAAGGTTCGATGATGAGAACGTAAATCTCCACTTGACAACGCATCTCTTATAAAATAACGAATCTCAATTCCCCTTTTCATTTCACCCGAAACCTGCTATTTATGGAAACTTGCTAAAAATAGTAACTGCCGTAAGAGGTAGCTTCTAAAAGTGGCAAGTCATGAAAGATAGAAACCTGTCAGAATTAGGTGTTGCACTTCAACATAAATCCTAAATGAGATAGAAAACTGCAAGAATCCTATTCCTAATAAGATTCGGAAATAAGAGTTATGTATTAATTAAAATCCTAACGAGCCTAGAGTTCGTAACGGGCCCAGACGCATTCCGTCATGAAATTGATACGCACTAAAAGACTCGATTAAAGTCTCAAACACTCCGGATTCTAGGAATCCGAATCTGACAAAGAAACGACCCAAACAGCAATTTCAACGCCCAGCCCTGGGCGCTGAAATTGCCTGGATCCTATTTTCAACGCCCAGAGCTGGGCGCCGAAATCTTTGACGCCCAGCCCTGGGCGCTGAAAATACCTGGGTATGTGTTTTTTCCTAATTATTTGTGGATTAGAACTCTGCAATTCTATCTTTCCACGAACTCTTCCCTATAAATAGGCCCCTAAATTCGACGTGAAAACAACAACAACACATAATTATATTCTGAGTATTGACTCTAAACCCCTTAGCCTAAGCCTCTCGCTGCGAAATTGTTCACGCGTTCTGTCGCAATCGATCCATAAATCGAACAGAACGTATCCTGTCCCATAATTGAGATTCGTTAAATAAAAAGGAGAAATAGCAAAGTCAAAGTGGTTAGTTTTCTGAGAACCGTGACGCACCTCTCAAGGGTGCGTCGTAATGTGTCCCTTTTCGATGATTTAACTGCTTTCCTCGCCCTTTTTACGAACTGTTAAACTAACCTAATCTGATTGTTCTATCACGCCTAACAAATATAATATTTTTGGGAAATAGGATTATCATGTTAGGTCCCTTAATGCTATTTAAATCAGATAATCACGATCGAATTAGTATTATATGTTGCATATTGCTAAACTCAATTCAGATTAGTTTAATAGTTAACACATGTCCCTTCAATTATTTATGCTGAGCTAGTAAGGATATCCTGCCTCTGGAGTTATCGACGAGCGAAGTACTCCTCTCGGTAGTTACAGTCCCCCGAACCCTCAATCTCTACCTTGCGGGTATATGTTGAGAGATCCCCACACCAGGGATCACAAGGGAACCTACGGCCGTCGTGGTCAAACATAATTGCACTCTCTTTATGTCACGATAACCGGGTTTTGTCAGTTTTTCTCATTGTCGTTAAAAACTGAATGGCGACTCCTATATTATTAGTCAATTGGGTGTAAACTCACAGGAAATCCAATTACACTTGATTGAATAAAAAGAATCATCACACCCACGAGGGACGAGGTCACGCATTAGCCTCGCGCTTTTTCGACCCCCTCACAGGTGAAGACATATCAGTGGGTCAATGCAAAAGGAATGGAATTCAAGATGAGTACCGGTGAAGGACCGAAGTTTTATGAGACTAAACCCCAGGCTTGAGCCACATAGAGCACCATTAGTAAAAAGCGCCTAGTAGTTCTTTAGATTGATAGAAAAAAATAATAGAGACTTTAGAGGGTCCTAAGGCCGCTTAGAATATAGGTCAGTTTTATTTCAGTGTGTTTTCCTTACTTTCCGAATCAATAAAGGCGTAATATTTATCCTAAAATTTTTATTCTAACACTAAATAAACACCAAATGTACTTGCAAAATACAAAAATAAAGAGGCGGCCCACTATAGGCCCAACAAACAAAGCCCACTCGGTTTTGAAATAGTGCCATGGGAACCAATTCCCGAAACCCACAAAATAAACAACACTATCCCATTCATATCCCCAAAACCTAAAAAGCCAACCAGTGTCATCATAAGAGCCAATCCATGCAACCCAAAATCAAAGGAAATCAAAAATCCAAAACAATGCAAATGTTACCAAAAAAAAACAGATTCATAAAACATAGATTCCATCATACCCTTCACTAAACAACCCACCTCCAAAGCCTACACAAAGATCTTCATAAATTCCGCACCCTAACTCCATTTTCAAAACTGTTTTGAGTCACCAATAGAAAAAATTAATCTGGACAAAAATGCGTTTCACGCTAACAGTCAAAAAAGCCTCCAAAATAGCCTCAAAATTAACTTTAAATACGAAGCAAAATATCAAGGCACAAAAAAAGAAATAGAAATAAACGCAAGAACATGTGAAGCAAAGCGTCAAAAATTGACCGCCCAAGTCATTTTCAGCGCCCTGGGCTGGGCGCCGGAATTTCTGACGCCCCATCCTGGGCGTTGAAACTCTCTGCCTGCCAAAAGTTTTCTTTTCAGAAGTGCTCGTCATTTTATCCGCACACAACGGAAAAATAACGAACACTTGGGGGGTACAGTACGTATCCAAATAGGCTTACCAACCAAGAATATAGCCATACAAATTAGTCGAATTTCGAATTTCATATTTTTCACGACTTATGGCAAAAAAAATGGCAGATGAAAATAATGATAAAACTTCACTCATTTGACCGACTAAGTAATATGTTTCCACCTCAGGGCATATCTACCAAAATCCGGCATACTAGAAGTAATTCAAAAGCTAGAACTACGCGCGACCTGATTCTGACAAGATACGTAGGCAATCCTTACCAAGGATTCGGTCCAAATAATAATAAAAAAAATATATATATTCTTTGTGCAAAAAAGTGTTAGACATATAAAATACATAAAAAAGAGGAGAAACAAAAATAAATGAAAACTAAAAATACGCCTTTATTAAAATATAATAAGAAGGAAAGCAGAGTGCTAAAAATAAAAACAAACACGACTGAAATAAATAGAGGGCACCTACACCCTAGCAAGAACTACACTACTCTAGTTCTTCTGGATCATCAAATAAAGTCTTGTAGAGGGCAATATTCGCAGGATCCACTCCCACAGTCCTCTGCGCTGCCCCAATGTCAATCTCCATGAGAACCGGCTCCTGGACACTAACTTCCAAAGATGCCAAGGCTTCAGAAACGTTCTCAGTTATAGCCCGCTCAGCCTCGAGGGCACAGGCAATGGTGGGAGAAGGATTATTATCATCAATTAGACTAGCCACTGTTTCTACAGGCGGCTGAGCCTTCCTAACCCATACATTGTTCCGGCGACGATCTCCGCGAGAGCTTGCATTTCTTTTAACAACAGCAGGCCCCTTCATGTTAGGCATCTTTTTAGGCCTGAAACTGGAACGGGGAGGAACTTCCTTTCGCTTTCGATCAGGACGAGCTTTCAAAGTCTTAACACTATAGGTACAAGGTTTGGCAGAATCAGGACCCTCATACTTAACACGAATACGAGGTATCAAAAGCTCAGCCGGCTCCCCATTACGAGCCTCGGTCCTCACATCTTTGTCATCGGAGCTCATCCACAACTTGTAGTTTTCAGAAAGACCCACAAAGCCATTTGTAGCTACGGCCCAACGCGGGAGACCATCATAATACTTAGCCCACGCTAAGACCCGTGTTTGTGAAAAGGCCGCTACCTTAGGTGGTACCGTATCAGAAAAGGGGACAGTCTGCCTTAAACCATATTGACGCATGACTCGGTAAGGGAAAATATAAATGGGACGAGATAGCCCCAACAAAGAAACATAAACCGATACATCAGAACCCCCTGTCATAGTAGTCAAACCCCACCATGGTACCACCCACTTAATAGAACAAATGCCATAAGTAAAAAAGGAGGTCCATTCGGCCTCGTCCTGGCCTTGGTGAAAGTATTTTCGGTTACCCAAAGCTATAGGGCGATAATGTTTAGGATCGGCTGGAGCTTCCAAAAGTCTAAGCCGTTCCGCAAGCCAAATCTGCAAAAACAGGTACGATCGAATCAAAAGAATGAAAAGAAAGAAAAAACGGTTCCTGGGGCGCAGTTTCAACGCCCAGGACCAGGCGCCGGAAATTCCAGCGCCCAGCCCTGGGCGCTGAAACTCAGCCCCAGGCAAAAAGAAATATATGCAAAAGGGACGTGTATGCGCGCAAAGAAAAATCGATTACCTGCAGTAATACGGGGCTTCCCTTAAAATGTTCAGATTTGGCATCCTTCTTCAGCTCATCCGCACTCAGCAAAGTCTCGGCAACAACCAACGGCATAATAGAATAGCAACTTTCCATCTGGCTAATCAAGGGGATCAACCTTATGTCACCGAACTCACCATTGTTATTCGACAGCAAATAATGATTCAACAAGCAAAATACAAGGGCTCGGATATTCAATTTCTGTTCGGTCATATTCTTGCTAGGCCTAAAGTGATGTTTTACAAGTTTTGCCAAGTTAACCTTATCATCTACAACAATTTCAGCAAACATGTTATCATCTAGCCCTAGGAAAGCCCTTATGGTTGTTTTACCCTCTTTAATAGTGCCAGGGGTAACAGGAGTAGCATTAGTAGGATAACCAAGGACCGCAGCAAATTCATCGGGCAAAGGACATATTTCGTTGCAAAAGCTTAGGGCAGCATGCAGAAAGTTATAATCAATATTAATTTGTTGTAAGCCTAAAAGTGCCTCTAAGTGGTATTCTTTTAACAAAGCTTTTTCTGTGGGAGTAAGGGCCCGTAACCAACGCCTAACAGTCCGTTGGAGTGAGAAAGTAGGGATCGACATGACAAAAGCAATGAATAATTAAAGCACAACAAAAAGAAAAGAAAGAATTTGAGAGTAGTAGAAAATAGGGACGTACCTAGCCCCTATATATAGCTGAACGCACCCGATGACATCCTGATCCCATTCGGAAACGTGTTAGGAAATCCGAAAATCAAATGTTACAGCCTAGACCCTATTTTCAACGCCTGGCTCTGGGCGCCGAAATCTTCGCCGCCCAGGCCTGGGCGCTGAAAATACCTGGGTACGTGTTTTTTCCTAATTCTTTATGGATTAGAACTCTGCAATTCTATCTTTCCACGAACTCTTCCCTATAAATAGGCCCCTAAATTCGACGTGAAAACAACAACAACACATAATTATATTCTGAGTATTGACTCTAAACCCCTTAGCCTAAGCCTCTCGCTGCGAAATTGTTCACGCGTTCTGTCGCAATCGATCCATAAATCGAACAGAACGTATCCTGTCCCATAATTGAGATTCGTTAAATAAAAAGGAGAAATAGCAAAGTCAAAGTGGTTAGTTTTCTGAGAACCGTGACGCACCTCTCAAGGGTGCGTCGTAATGTGTCCCTTTTCGATGATTTAACTGCTTTCCTCGCCCTTTTTATGAACTGTTAAACTAACCTAATCTGATTGTTCTATCACGCCTAAAAAATATAATATTTTTGGGAAATCGGATTATCATTCTAGGTCCCTTAATGCTATTTAAATCAGATAAACACGATCGAATTAGTATTATATGTTGCATATTGCTAAAATCAACTCAGATTAGTTTAATAGTCAACGCATGCCCCTTCAATTTTTTATGCTGAGCTAGTAAGGATATCCTGCCTCTGGAGTTATCGACGAGCGAAGTACTCCTCTCGGTAGTTACAGTCCCCCGAACCCTCAATCTCTACCTTGCGGGTGTATGTTGAGAGATCCCCACACCAGGGATCACAAGGGAACCTACGGCCGTCGTGGTCAAACATAATTGCACTCCCTTTATGTCAGGATAACCGGGTTTTGTCAGTTTTTCTCATTGTCGTTAAAAACTGAATGGCGACTCCTATATTACTAGTCAATTGGGTGTAAACTCACAGGAAATCCAATTACACTTGATTGAATAAAAAGAATCGTCACACCCACGAGGGACGAGGTCACGCATTAGCCTCGTTCTTTTTCGACCCCCTCACACTTACTCTTTACTTTTAGTGATGTTTACTTATCACTTACAAAGTCCAATTCGTACTGATGAAGCAAGTAAATTAGTTCACTAAGAGTATTCTCCCTTTTCTTGGAAAAATAGAGTAGTTTGAATTTCTTATAACCAGGGTGAAGAGAATTCAAAAGTATTCCCGCAGCTGCAGAATCTGGGAATGGATCACCAAGTA
Organism: Spinacia oleracea; assembly: GCF_020520425.1. Lineage (NCBI taxonomy): Eukaryota > Viridiplantae > Streptophyta > Magnoliopsida > Caryophyllales > Amaranthaceae > Spinacia > Spinacia oleracea. The sequence goes on from NC_079487.1 coordinate 59,037,008, forward strand.
ACTCAAGCCGGTTGAGAAGCCCAACCATTTTCTTTGTATGAGTTCTGATTGGTGTCCGTTCTGTCATTTCAAGATCAATGGCCCTTTCCCTTGCTTTTTGTCTTTCGACGTCAAAGCAACAACCCAGTGGGGCGTTAAGCTTTAGATCCTCAAATGAATTTACCAATTCAAAAACATTTTGGTCGACATGTTGACCACTATGTTGGAATCTACCACGACATATAACCCTAAGATGCCTTAGGAGTGCCCATGGCTCGTATGCAACGAACCTTGCACTCCAATCATTGGGGATAGAGCCAAGAATAAGATCCATCACTAGCGATACGTGGCTTGCCCACGTATAGTGCTTTTCCGGAGTCATATCCTTTGAGTAATAGCTGGGGATGGGATGGTCAACTACATATTCAATGTTGTTCCACCTGAGGACTTGCCGAAGCTTCCTCTCCCAATCAAGAAAGTTTGATAGGTTCAATTTTACATCCAGAATTTCAGTTACTATGAGTTGTGTTTTGATTGCGGCCATTTTGATTACTACAATCGAAAAGAATTTGCAATAAATAACCATTCATACAATTCAATAACTTTGAAATAAAAGCAAAAACATGCAATCATTAAAGCTATTAAAACATTTCATTCATGCAAAAAGCAAAAACATGGTCCGAAATGAATGAAACGATTCCAAGACCCCAAAAGTCCTAAATCCTTAAGCAGCTTTAGCATGTCTTAAGTATTTTAAGATTTTAGGTAAGCAAAACCTATTGCTAGTAATCTCCAAATTACTCTTGGTTAATAAATTAATGCCATAATTTAACCCATTGCCACAACTTAATGCCATTGTTGTTTGAGTTATAACCACAATTAACGTGCTCCTTTAGGACGCCTTACCATCTAAGTCAACTAAAATAGCACCTCGCTTTAGCGTAAACCTACTATCTTAGATCCCTAGATTTTTGTAAGTGTTGATTTGGAAGGCAATTTTTAAAACTCAATATTACTTGGACCTAGTTGTTTCTATGTTGGTTCGATTATTTAGTGAACTTAAAACTAATCGATTCATAGGAAACAACCTGTTCATGCAAAGCATACATACATTCATACATTCACGCATAATATATATATTAAATTGCATAAATAATTGGTGATCTAGTATGGCCCAAAACTTCTTGTCTTGAAGCATCCAATCTTCATCACCTCCTCGTTAGCTTGGCATCGTCTTGAATCTTCGTTCAAATGCTAACTTAAAGTTCTAAACTTAGAAATACTTGAAAATAATAAATTACATCAAAATTTCCATGGTACGCAGACCATATTTAAAACTTTACATTCAAAGATAGAACGGTGCGCAGACCGTATTTAACTATCCTAAATTTGGCCATACTAGTCACTTGGAGTACCTGCATTGCATAAAATATATATTCTACGCATTCACCCATTCGTATGCTAAAACGAATGGCCCATGTTAATATGCAAGTATTTACGTGAATTAATTAAAATTCACGTTCACATAAACGCGTCCTAAAAGATTAATCAATTTTCAAATTATTAATCCTTAGACTTTATTCTAATTAAAATTTAATTTACTTAAAATAATGCGACCTACGAAACAATTAAAATAATTATTTCATTTTAATTTCATTTAGTGGCTCCCACTCAAACCAATAATTATTCCGGATAATTAATGATGAAATATTAAATTAAAACTCGCGGCCCGGCCCAAGTAAATAAAATATTAAATTAAAAATCCCGTTAGCCCAAATTAAAGCAAATACACGAAGCCCAACTAATTAAACGATTTTGAAAAAAAGGTTCAATCAAACGGCCTAGGCTTGCGCCCAGCCCGTCGTGCGAGAGGCCCAAGAGCACACGAGCATTGCCCGCGCGCCCAGCCCATCGCATCGCATAGCATGCCATCGCTCGCCCATCGCTCGCCCACACGCGTCGCGCGCCATGCCTTGCGCATGCGCATCGCGTACCCGCAGCATAGCTGCCCTGCGTTGCGTGTGTGTTGTGCATCGTGGGTGCTCGACGTCGCAAGCATCGCGCTTCGCTTCGTCGCAGCCCTGCAGGCATCGCCTGCCCCTGCCTTGCCTAGCGCGCACGAGGCACGCAGCTCGTGCTGCTGCCCGTGTCGCATGGCACGGCTCCGCATAACGGCCTCGTATGGCTCGACGAGCCATACTTCCATCATGCCTATGTTCGTGTTTTTTTTTTTTGGTTCGTAAAACAAACCAACCTAATTAAAATTAAATTTTAATTCACGAACTTGCATTAATTTTATTTTTCAAAAAAAAGTTACGATTTAATTTTTCGAAAAACAACGATTTTTAACGATTTAATAAACTTTAACGACAATCCAATTTCGTAAAATTAATAAATCAAGGGCTAACTATATTCAAACTTTTAAGAATGATCGAATCAACTTTAAAATTTGAACCTTTAATTAATAAAATCCGAAATTTTTACATCGTTCATAAACAATTAAATTTCAGATTATTAATAAATTGGTTTAAGTGCGATTTAAATTAACGAAACCATTCAAAATTTTAATCCAATAATTTTTAAAATTAGCCACTGACCCATGAAATTATACCCCCTTTCCCAATTAACCGAATTATTAATCCATAATTAATTAAAAATCAATTAGGGTTATAAATTTTACGAATTGGGGAAAGGCAAAATTAGGGTTTATACTTATCGGAAAAATCTGAAATTTATACCTTAGATCAAGAATGTACCCAGCAACATTGTGTCAAAAGTTCAAGCAATTCCGATTAGTTAATGTCGACCTTTTAATTGAATTACTGTCCGACACATTTAATTTTTAATAAAAATTAACAAAAACGCCCAAAAACTGATTCTTCGAGGCCTGTTTTCGTAATTCTATTCTCATGATTTGATCTTAGAAAATCTTTTTCCATCAGATTAGGGTTTTAAAAATTGAAAAAGCGAATATTTTTTATTTCGGAACTGCCAATTTCGCAATTAATCGCATAATTCGAAAAATTTCCGAAAAATCAACAAAAATTCCAAAAATTTCGACAATGCAAAAACAATAATAATCATGCTAATTCATGCTTTGAATACATAAGGCTCTGATACCACTGTAGGGGAATACAGTTAAACATAATAACATGTGCGGAACAATCCCCAAAGTCAGGAAACATGTATAAAGCACAGATTAAGCAAACTTACCTTCGAAGCGTGTTTTCCACTATAATCCGTCAACGAACACGAACAAAGAACTCCACTTGTCGTTCCTCTACTTGGTTCACCGACACGATCAAATCCGTCTTGATTATCGTAGCTTAGACAATTGATCAAGAGATTTGCTTTTTGGGATGAACACACTATAGAGGCACAGAGACAATTAGGGTTCTCTGTTTTCTCCTAGGGTTGTGTGTAATCTGAATTGTGTTTTCAGTAAGTTGGAAATTAAGTCATAAGGTTATTTACATAACCTTACTAACCGACCAAGCCATAAGGCAAGGCCGGCTAGCAAGCCCGCGCAGCATCACACGGACACGCACAGCGAGCTGGGCCGTGGGCCGCGCTGCTGCTGCTGTGTCGTGGTCTTGGCCCGCACGCGCACACAGCTGCTCGGCCATGGGCCAGCGCTGTTGTGTCGCCTTGCTTGCTTGCCTAGCGCGCGCCCATGGACCTTGAGTGCTTCGTGCACTCGGCTCGTGGGCCGCTCCTAGTATCCGCGTTTAATATATTTCCGATATATTATTTATCGTTTCGTATACGACGAATCACCGTCGTACGATACGATTTATTCGTTTCGCCTAGCTTACGAATATTCGCGATACGATATACGATTCAGTTGCAAGGTCGTATCGTATAATACGTTTCCAACTTAAATCCCGAAAAGCTATTAAATGAATTTCCGATTCATTTAATCTGGTGATCTGTTACGTGTCATTGGTGTGACCTTCTAGGTTCAGTCAAGAGTACGTTGTGAGTTCAATATCCATTAGAACTCACTGATCGGAAGCATTGCTCCAGCTAGCTGTTCCGATCACTTGATCTCACTGAATTCATTGTTCGCAATTAATCTGAACCTTGGTATTAGACTTAATGCACCTTAGGTGAAGGACATATTTCCTTCAATTAATCCTATAAGGTCACACATATAAGCACTAATTGGAATGGGCCCAAAAGGCCCGATGGCAATCGGTCTATTAAGGGAAAGAATGTTGGGCTTTGGTTTTGTGTTAACCTAAAAACTCTCACATTATAATAGTTATAATGTCAGGGATTTAGAAATTACGTTCATTCAATATCTGACAAAAAAAAAGGAAAACACAAAACCCTAATTCTTATTCTCTAAACGTCGTTCTTCCCAAACAAAGCAAGAGATTGATCGTGATTGTTCTCTTCCGTACTAGCATACGTGGGATTCAATTGGTGCTTGTGGACTAAGTAGAGGAGCAACAAGTGGGGCTCTAAGATCTTCGAAGCTTGCATACGAATGGGAGAACCCGCTGCAAAGGTGATTATTCTTTCGACTTAATCTGATCTATATTACTGTTATGCATGTGATCTTGTGATAGATGTTAGGAAATTGTTTCCTGAAATTCCGCTTTATGCATCTATATGTTCCTACAGTGGTATCAGTTTTAGCCTCTTGCATAATATTTTATGATCATGATTGTATGCAACATTATTATTTTGATTCAATTAAGGGAAGATTTATTTATGGCTTGAATTTGCAAAATTAATATATGATATTAATTGATTGGAATCATTAAATCGTGATTTAATTAAATTTTGCTCAATATAAATTTATAAAATTCCGAAATTTTATCACAGGGTTGAAATTAACAGTTAATATCACATAAAAATTTTCGGATTTTTTAAAATTAAATTCGTCAGATTTTAAATTATTTATTGGTTAATAAGATTATCCCCTAATTTTTATACAATATCCGAAATTTTTTGGTAATTTTTTAACTATTTTTCGGAATTTTTGTATATTAATCATTGAATTTGATTAATTTTTATGTTTAATTTGATTAATCATAAAATTTAAGAATAACAATTAAAATTTTTGATTTTATTTGTTAAGAAAATTCAATAGAACCTCCTAATAATTTAATTTGTAATTTTTCGGATTATAATTGTTATTTTTCTGAATTATTTGAATAAATGAGATAATTATGCCCTAAATCTTGAATTCTTGTTAGATTTAATTTGAATAAAAGATTCTAATTGAAATCTAACTTTTAACAAACCTAAAATTTAGTTTTAATTTTGTTAATTCATTCAAATTTTCTGGCATAATTTTCGGATTATCACACCTAATTAAATTTGTTATTTTTTTTAAACAAAAGTTGGATAAAGATTAATTTAATTTAGGTAATTGTTACCCAAATTAAAATAACAACCTCCATGGCTGGGTGGCCACCACCCGCGACGGTGGAGCCACGGTGGAGGGTGAAATAGGAAGGTATTTTCCGGCGACAGAGAGGCCGACAGAAGTGGCGGTCGACGTGGCGGAAAACGCGGCGATGTTACGGAAGAACAACACCACGCACGTTTGAAGTGCGGTGGCTGCTTGCCTTCTCTGCCGGCGTCTGTTGGAGAATTGGCCGGCCGTGAACTGGCTTCTGACCGGCGACCCTGGTGGTTGCTGGCTGGCGATGCCTGGTAAAATAATCGTGAGCTGCTGCCTTTAAACTCTGGTTTATGTCGAGGGTTTTGAATGGTAATTCGCAGCCTTGCTGCTGCTGCAATTATCATTAAAAAAAAAAAAAAATTGAAAACAGTTTCAAAATCAGTTTGACTTCTTCATTAAAAGGAAAAGTCTGATTTTCCTAAACAACAAGATTCGAATATGTTAGTTTGGAAAAGGTCAAAAGTTTATTTTAATTTAGTTTTTCTAAAGTTAAAATACTTTTATTTTGGTAATTTTGGAAAATAAGATTTTCTAAGTTGAGCATAATTGATGAGTTTCTATTAAATGCAAATTCTTAAATAATGAGATTATTGCCATATTTAAATAAGTAATTGAATTAAAATAATAAAGTTTCCTAAGTAATATTGAACTTAAATTGTTTAAGTTTTTATAATTATTTTGGAAATGCTATTTGCTTATTAACAGTTAATAAGTAAATAATTTGTGTTTAATATAGTTTGATATTATATGCGTGTATGGAATATATATGATATTTTGTTACAGGCAAGTGACTAGTATGGCCCAAAATAGGATAGAAAATACGATCTGCGTATCGTTTTGTATTCTTGTAAATTTTGAAATACGATATGCGCATCGTTCTGTATTGTTGTAATTTAATTTAAAAGTTTAAATTAGATTATAAAGTTCGTATTATAAGCTCGATGGAGTAAGAAGGTTCAATCAGAAATTCAAGGATGGAGATCCAAGAAAGATGAACAGGAACCCAAGAAGATTTGAGCTTATTTTTTAGGGGCCATACTAGGATCACATTTAATTTTTATGCATTTTATATTGCCTTAAAATGCTTATTGAGTTTATGTATGTGGTTATTTAAAGCAATGTGTTCACTTTTAATTATACAACATAGTAAACTTAGGTCCCAAAATAATATTGAGTTTAAGTGCTTTTCCATAGAACACCTATAAAGCCTTAGATCATGAGTAATAGGTTCTGCCAAAGCAGGGTGTTGCTTATAATTCCGGGGATAGTAGGGTAGGATTTTGAAACTTACATGTTAATGTTTGGTTTAACTCAACAAAACTATCAAAAGACAAAGTTTTGGGTTTTGAAGCTAAGAGATAGGAAAATACAAAGAGTTGTTAACCTGTCTACCAAGAGTTATAATCACTTATAATTAGTAAAATGTTTACTTACCTCGAATACTATAAATTAAAGTAGCAGGGCCAAATTCCGTTTGATTATAGTGGGAGGGGATCTTGGTTAATTCTTTATTCAATGGGGACTTCTAATTTTGAATAAAGGGTAGTAGTGAATTGAATTTGTTTAATAGCTACTTTTGATAAACATTATATTGAATTTTGCTTTACTTTTTATTGTAGTTATCATGTCTGGTGTAAACAACTCTACTTTTAACTTGCGCCCTCTAATTGAAAAAGACAAACTGAATGCTACCAACTTCCTACACTGGCAAATGGCTGTGAGAATTGTTCTCAGAGCGGAAGGAAAAGAAAGTGTTCTTGACAATCCTCTCCCTGAACCCCTGCCAGAAAATGCTACTGCAGCTCAAAGGCGAGCTAGACAAACTCTAGAGGATAACTCCTTGCAAGTAACATGCTTGATGCTTGCTTGCATGGAACCAGAGTATCAAAAACGTTTTGATGGTCTGGATGCCTACAGCATAATCCAGCAACTGAAAACTTTGTTTCAGAAAAATGCTAGATTGGAGAGATTTGAAGCAAACTGCAAACTTCTGGATTCCAAGTTGGAAGAGGGGAAGCCCGTTGGTCCGCATGTGTTCGATTTGATTGGACATTTTCAGACCATGGAGAAATTGGGCTTCCCTTATCCTAAGGACCTGGCAACTGACATAGTCATCAGATCCTTGCCTGAAGATTTTCATAACTTTAAGTTGAACTTCTACATGCAAGGAGGGGAGGCTACCCTGCAAGAGTTGCATGGTTCACTAATTCAGGCTGAGAGAAACTTACCAAGTAAACCTAAACATAAGGATGTTCTAATGGTTAGTAAAGGTAAGCAGTTCAAGAAGAAAGGGGATCCCATGAAGAAGAACAAGGGCAAGGGGGTTGCCAATGAGAACTCTTCAACCAAGCCAAAGGCCACTCCCAAGGCTAAGGTAGCCGCTCAACATGAGTGCTACCACTGCCACAAGATTGGTCATTGGAAGAGGAACTGCCCCAAGTATCTGGAGGATAAGAAGACTGTGAAGGAAATAATGCCCTTGGTCCAAGTATGCATTCAATGTTAAGTCTAATAAATGCGGTTCAGTATTAATTAACAAGTTAATAATTCAGTGAGATCAAGTGAGCTGAATGCCTAGCTAGAGGCCGCTTCAGTTCAAGTGGAATTAATGATATTAATCCACAGCTTACTCTTGACTGAACCCGTAGGGTCACACAAATAGTACGTAAACGGATCAAGTATTTAATGGCATTAACTACTCTATCAATGGATATTCGGAATTGACGGATCTTGGTTTCAGTGGGAGCTGAGATCGTCACAAGCAAGTGAATACTCCGGAAACGATGATATTGCCGGAAACGAAAATATGGATCGTATCGGAAATATAAATATTATCCAAGTCGTAGATGTTGTCGAAAACGGAAACATGGTACGTAACGGAAAATATTATCGGAAATGGAAATATTGCCGGAATCGGAAATATTGCCGGAAACAGAAATATTGTCAGAATCGGAAATATTATCGGAATCGGAAAATAATTCCGGAAACGGAAATATTAAATATTTGTTCGAAACGGAAATTAATTCCGGAATCGGAAATATTAAATATTGTTCGTATCGGAAATGAATTCCGGAATCGGGAATTTAATCGGAAGCGTATCGTACGAATTAGATTCGGACGAGGCCCGCTAGACGAAGGCCAGCACGAAGCCAGGCCATCGCCCAGCGAGCCAAACGCACCATCGCACGCCAAGCCTCGACCAGGCCCAGCGCAAGGCCAGGCCCAGCCAAGGCCTGGGGCGCGCGCGCGCGAGAGCACAGCAGCAGTGGGCCGAGCGTTGTGCGCCTAGTGTGGGCCGTAAGGCTTGCGCGGCTGTACGGTGCTCGTGCAATGCTCGTGCGGGAATCCTAAAGCAATCGGGATTCGAAATATGATTAAATCCTAAAACTATTAGATAATGATTATTTAATAGAGTCCTAGCAGGATTCTAATTAAACTAATTAATATCCTAATAGGATTATAATTCCTTTTACATACCTCTATAAATAAGTTCCTAGGGTCATAATTTATAGAAATGATTGAAGTATTCAAAGGGTAAGTTTTTGAAAGAAAAATCAGCCATACACTTGCAAACACAATAGCCGAAATTCCTAGTAACCTTAAGGGCGATTCTAGTTGGTCTAACTTGAGGCGGATCCGGACGTACTGTGGACTATCTACGGAGGGACGACATTTGGAGTCCTAAAGACTTGTTCTTGTTCGGTTTGGGCGCAGCTAGGGAGGGCACGCTACAAAGTGTATGCTCCTAAATTATGCTAAATGATTATGTGTAAATAATATGTTTCCTGGCATTAAGGTTTTCCGCATGATTTATGTTTTGTCATATGTATCATAACCTAATAGTGGTATCACGAGCCTCTTATTATTTTCATAATCTAAAATTGCATAAACATGGTTAAATATTACAAATTTGCAAGAATTAAAAGGGGTGATTAATTTTCGTAATTGTTAATTAATTGCAAATTGCGTTTATTTAATTATATGTACGCAGTTTTTCGGCAGTTTCTTCGTTACTCATCCAAATCGAGTGATTTTTGTGTCAATTCCGCATGTAAAAGGCATTCTAAAATTTTGACAAAAGTAATATTTTTCGGCCGAACCCAGAATTCTCAAATTCGAAGCCTAACTATGACCTTTCGGAGGTTTTAGTTTTTCGAACGCAAAATTTTGTAAATTTAAGATGTTAAATTAAATATTTGCGATTCTTGTTGATAAATCTTGAATTTTTGATTGACCTACTGTATATGTTTAACAAGTTTGAATGCCTAGCCTTGTTAATTATGCATCTAATTTGTAATTATGATTAATTTGTTGAAAATTGGAATAATTTAGAATTAATTTGATTTTCATAATTAGTTAATAATTTAATTAGATACCTATGATTAAAAACCACCATAAAATTGTAAATTTGTGTTAAATTTTAAATTTTTATGACCTAGACTTGAATCCATGTTAATCGGAAATCAATTAATTAATAAATTTTCGATTTTTCGCCCTAAAATTATGAAATTTATATGATTTATTAATTTGTCATTAATTTTGAAAATAAATTTTTTAATTTTTATGCGATTCGCTCATATAACTTGCACGCACAAAGCAATGGACGCTACGTGTTACCCTTAAGGGGTGTTGTATAGTGCGGGCATGCGACGACGAGCAAGGGAGCTCGTCGCCCATGCGGTACGAATGCAATAAGCAAGGCTATGGTGCACGAGCACAAGGCAACAGCCCTGCCTTGTGTCGTGTGCTATGTGCGATGGGCGAGTGGGCAAGGGCGAGGAGCAAGGCAGCGAGCAGTCGCGTGCAACGCGCACTGCCTCGCGCATCGATCGAAGCCTCGCGCGCAGCGAGCGCTGGCTCGCGTGCGACGAGCGCTACGCCTGCATCGAAGCCTCGCTCGCAGCGAGCGCTGGCTCGCGTGCGACGAGCGCTGGTGCGCGCCTAGCGATGGTGAGCAGCGAGCGTTCTTCGATGATGCCTTGCGATGGTGAGCAGCACCAGATGCGACGCAGCACATAGGCTGCGCGCACTTGGCCAACGATGGCTGCGTGCGTGTGGCCTATGGCTGTGCGTTGCATGGTGATGTTGCGTACCTTGTGTTACTATTAGATCGTTTTAAAATTTTAATTTGAAATTTTCAGTTTATGTAATTTTAATTAATTTTAAAGTTAATAATTTAAATTATTTTCTTGGATTTTAATTTTGAATATTATAATTATAATAAATTTCATTTATTCTAATTATTTTACTAAAATTAAAATCATGAATTAATTTAAATACGACTGAAAATAAATTAAATATGTGGATTCAATTATAAATTTATATGAGCTTTAAATTTTAATTAAATTTGTATGTTTCCGGTTAGACTAGAAATACATTTTTATGTTTAAAATTAGTAAAGCATATGAATTTATTGGTTTAAGTGGGAGCCCTTTTAGTCATATACTCTTGATTAGGTCTACAAATCCTTAAGGTTAAAACAACTTGATTATAATTAATAACGACTGAATAATTTGTAGATTATTGGTGCCCTTGATTAATTGCTGCAAATATTTATGTGATGCATAACGTGTTTTACTAACCAGCTATGTGGCCCATTCATGATAATGAATGGGTGAATGGTATATATTGTATATGTACTGTTTTGCAGGTTATTTTAGTGATCATATTTGCTTGCTAGAGAATAAATATGATTAGTAGGACAATATTGATTGGACCTACAACTAAAATATATTAATCCTATAAGGTCACACATATAAGCACTAATTGGAATGGGCCCAAAAGGCCCGATGGAAATCGGTCTATTAAGAGAAATTAAGAATGTTGGGCTTTGGTTTTGTGTTAACCTAAAACTCTCACATTATAATAGTTATAATGTCAGGGATTTAGAAATTACGTTCATTCAATATCTAACAAAAAAAAAGGAAAACACAAAACCCTAATTCTTATTCTCTAAACGCCGTTCTTCCCAAACAAAGCAAGAGATTGATCGTGATTGTTCTCTTCCGTACTAGCATACGTGGGATTCAATTGGTGCTTGTGGACTAAGTAGAGGAGCAACAAGTGGGGCTCTAAGATCTTCGAAGCTTGCATACGAACGGGAGAACACGCTGCAAAGGTGATTATTCTTTCGACTTAATCTGATCTATATTATTGTTATGCATGTGATCCTGTGATAGATGTTAGGAAATTGTTTCCTGAAATTCCGCTTTATGCATCTATATGTTCCTACAGTTTCTCGTGAACTACCAATAAAATATGGCAGCCTTTAACCTTTTTTTTGCCATCCAAGCATATAAAAAGCTGGATATAATAGAGAATCCAATCTTGAAAAAAAATGTTCTCATTAAAAATTGAGCAGATGTCCAACATTCCACTCCTCCTTACTAGGTTGTGTTAAAGTATAAAATCGAAATAGATGTTGTATGGTATCAATTGTGACACCGACCCCAAGAGTTAATTTGATTTCATAACTATCCCTCCAACCATGAGCTTAATTACAAATAAAAAACCTCCACTTTGGTTGAATAGTAAAGGACTTAAATAATTTATACCATTAAAAGTTGGTTCAAAATAATGGAGCGATTTCTTTCAATATTGTTTAAAGAACGTCAAATTTCCAAAATGCGCCACTTTTTAACTTAATTCCCACCATACCGTCCACGTCAACATTAAAATCGGTCTATTTATTTTAACAAAACGGCATTAAACCACTATCTCAGGTAGCGGTTGACTTAGAAAGTAACGTATTTTGGGAATTATTAGATCTTTATGCAATATTGAAGGAAATCGCTCAGAATAATGCTACGAATATTTTGTCAATTTTCAATGTGGCACATAATTGTAATATTTATCACTGAGTGCTACCATAGTAGATTAGGCAAATTTAAAAACAAATTAGGTAATTTCAGATATACTAATTTAGATAAAATAAGTTGAGTCAAATAAAACCTAAAACGAGTTTTAACCAAAAGTCAAATGTTAACATGTGTCACACATCAAAAAGTCAAGATCATAATCAAACGTTGATTACGTACTACGTAATATACAATTAATTACATGTTAATCAAAGGAAGCTTAATACATCACGACAAGGTAACTACTAAGTAATAAAGTCATAAATATTTTAATTAGATTTTTAAACAAAGAAACATAATATACAAACATTAGTTTAGTATATAAATTATAAGTATACGCATGGGACAGTTTTATTTTCTAATTAAGTTCCATTTAATTTGTATGATCTCTTAAACTATTTTGGTGATGGAAATGGCAGTGTCTTCAATCTCCTTCTGTATTGCATTTCTATGGATTTTCGTAACTATAAACTCTTCCCATGTAAGTTCTTATTCTGTTTTTTTCTTTTCCTTTTTTTACTGTTTTGATTGGAATTGAGATGTTTAATTTCCAAAGTACGTTTTGATCGATTTTCTTTCACTTCCTGTCCATAAAATTAAAATCAAAATTTATAAATTATCCAATAATTAAAACAACCGGTCTTCTATCAGACCATGCATAATAGAAAAATGGCGCAGTGATATATAAGTCTGATAATTAAGTAAGAGATTGACAAGTTTTACAATAATTTGTATAATTAAAATTGAATTTTGTGTTAACCAAAGTAGAACAGGCCAGTAGAAAATCAACAACTATGGATTTAGCTGCTAACGAGTTCAAAACAATCACCCTGAATTTAATTTAGCTGCTAATGTCTAAGTTTTTGTTTGGTTGACATAAAACGTTTTCAGTGAAAAGAGATTTTTTATGAAAAAAAAATTCCAATAAAAAACACGTATTTCAATAGCTTTCGTTGTTTGGTTCTTTACAAAAAGAAAGTCATACAGAAAAGAAAAATGAAAATAGATAGGTGGGAGTTGAAGGAAGAGAAAAGAGGGAGGTAAGGAAGAAAACTCCTTCATTTCAAATGGAAAATATTTTCCTCCCAAATGTGTTGCACTTCTTGCCAAAACAAACAACAGAAATGATTGAAAATGAGAATCGTTTTCTACGAAAATATTTTACACCAAACCAATCGTTTTCTTCATTTGCGTGTGTGGGAGAAGGTGGAACAGTAAATGATTGAGTCTCTTGCTAAAAAACATAAGGAAAAATAAGGAGTCAAAGGCCAGAGGTTTAACCTTTTAACCTGAAACCAGCTCCAATAACGTATTTTCACAAAAAGAAAAACAAAAAACATTAAATGTGTTATCACAAAGGTGCATTTATAAAACGAAAAATTGATAAGATCGATGTGAACTACCACTCATCTTCTTAAAAATGTTTGAACTATGGATTAACTTAGAATAATCCCAACTATAGAAGTTTCTTTCTCCAAATGGTCCTTCAATAGACTATAACCTTATAGGAAGGTTTAAATGATACGTGGCATATTGTCTTTGGTCCCTTAATCTTTAATTTTTATTTTACTTTTAACACCGGCTTTATTTAAGTTTATTTTCCAAAAAGATGCTTCTCCACTACCCGACCTTCATCACGGCAACGCCCCTTAGATCAAGCAACTCCAATGACAAACTAGTTATTAAATTAGCTTGTCATGCCATCTAAAATCTTCCAGCTAATTAACTCTCTAGTTAGTTTTGTATTCTAATGGCAAACTAATTTAGCAAACGAGCTCAATATTTAAATGAGTCTACTTTTGCAATTAACTATTTAATTTTAATTATTACGTTTTCTAGGGATTTTAATTGGTACTTAAATCTCTATTAGATGACTTTAATTCAAATTAATTTGTTAAAATCAATGTATTGATTAATTTAGTAAGTATCTTGAAACTTTTGCACATTTCAAGCCTCTCTAGCTACAACTATTGGAATTGCTTTTAACATGACCCTGACCCTAACCCCGACAACCAAACCTTCCCTTCTCGGCCATTTCGGTGGACGACTAGTCATCAGGGACCCCTTTCCTACCTATGTTGTTCCTTCTCTTACCTCCTCTTCCTCTCTGATCTACAAAACATGCAACAACACGGATAATAGCCAGCCAATCTACCCATTGACGGAAACCACCCAAAAACGCAGCCCCAAACAAATTTCCACCTTCATTCATCCGTTAGTGGTCGGGCAAACTATCCGCAAATTGGAATATACACCCGGGTGCACAGTGCTCATTGTGCACCCCGTTTAAAACGACGTAGTTTTAAACAATATTCACATTTTAATTAATTAAAAAAAACAAAAATATTTTAGATATGCGTGTATATTGGCAAATATAGTTAATTTTCAGATCAAATTACCATGAAAGTAGGAAGACAATTTTTTGATTGTCAGTTAATTGGATTGTTGATTCCAACATTTTTTTGAATTTACCCAAGATGATTCCTCTACATATTCTTTAGTATTCCTCTACATGTTCTTTATTATTCCACTGTTTTTTGTTATTCATCTACATGTTCTTTGGTATTAGTAAAAAATCAATCCTACAATTAATATCTTCCTCTACATGTTCTTTGGTGTACCTCTATATGTTCTTTAATATTCCTCTACGTACATGTTCTTTAATATTCCTCTACATGTTCTTTATTATTCCTCTACACGTTCTTCGGTATTCATATACATGCTCTTTCGGATTTGTAAAAATCAATCCTACAATTGAGTGAGAGAGTGTTAAATTTTGGAGAGAGAAACATATTTTAGAAAGGGTAAATTAAATTGTGATTTTTTTGAAAAGCATCATTAAACTAACTCCAAGATTTGAGAGCTAACCAATATTTATCTTTTTTTGTTATAACTGACTATTTTACCCGTGTTCTACACAATTATACCTTATGTTCAATCGACATTCCGAGTGATTTTTTGATATGCGTTTTGTTAGTTAGAGACTACGTTTTATACGGGGTGCACAATAAACACTGTCCACCCGAGTGTATAAACCAATTATTAAGGGCAGACTTGGCCTAATACTAAATTCAAAACAGGCCCTTAAAAAATGAAAGATAAAGTTTTACCCAAAATATGCAAAAACAAATAAATAAAACACAATATACTATAGTATTTCGTATTAATGAAAACAGTAAAAAAAAACATAAAATGAACTAAAAGACAAGTGTCAAATGATATAAGAAAATATATTAGAGTATGGGCAATGGTCAAGCTAGTTCTTATAACTTTATTTGCCCCATCAGATTTTTAAGATACTACTCCCTCTGTATTTATTTAAGGGATACATTTGCATTTTTTGACCGTATTTATTTAAGAGATACAATTGCCATTTTTAGTAACTTATCAATCCCAACATATAATTAAATAATTCATCTAATATATCTTATGTCCCACCACCCTATTAAACAAATAATTTCATAACAACACGTCACCCCCCACCCCCTAAAATGACGACATGATCCCCACTTGTTTTACTTATTAAAATATTTTCCCAACCCCACTTGTTTTATTACTTTATTTTATTCAATTCTTTTTCTTAATACCCGTGCCCGGCCAAGTGTTATCCTTAAATAAATACGGAAGGGGTACTTTTCTAAGTTACAACCTCTCACATGAAAAACTACGAGCTCTTATAGCTTGGTCATGACTCACATGTAAATCATTTTAATTTTTAATCTCACAATGAGAGTAGTAGATCCTACTATAACATTACCAAGCTTGTAGCTTCACAAAGTTACGAGGTTTTACAAAGCTACAACCTTCATGTTTCTACATTGGTTGAGCTAGTAGCTTCAACTATTTAGAAATTGTAAGTAGGGACTTATACCCAACCACTACTGCTGCTCTTAAACTAATAAGTATAATTGTGACTTCTCTGCCTTGGGAAGGTAAAATGAGGGAAACTAGTTTCTAGTTGAGGGCCACATACTTTGAATACGGAAGGTGATACATATACCCCAAGGGTATCAATAGTAGTAATTAACATACCCTGGGCTCCCATTGGTTGTTTTTACATAAGCAACCCCACATGTGATTAAAATTTAAATCTAAAATAGCAACCCCACATGACAATTGAAATTTTAGACCAATCACAGTCAAGGGTTTCATACGCTTAGGGTATATGTAGCCTTTTCGGTAATCTGGGCTCTCAACAGCTAACTCGCTGTCACTTGCTATCGAATCTTTCCTAAATGATCAATTATCGACGGGTACTGAATACTTTCACATTGTCGTGTGATTCAGTGATTGCGTGTTTAAATTTCTTTTATTGGCAGTAATTCAGCAAAGTTGGAGCCTTTTTTAATTCGAGGCCATGTTCCGTGTCACACTTTGAATCGGTAAATGGCCGAGCCTTGTGTCAGAGAAGGGGAGACCGGGAGAGGCATCAAGGGAAAGTAATGAAGTAATCATGATCAGGGAGGAAGAAGAGTGCAAGAAGAAAATTTGGTTGTTATATTTTATTTTTATCATTTTAAGATTGCTCTAAGTTAACCCATAATTGGGATTATTTAAAAAAAAAAAGCGTGAGTGATAGTTGAGACCGGTCTTAACAAAGTTTCCTTTATAAAATGTGTTATTTAACAAATTTCCCCTACTAATTACTTGATTACCACAGGAAAACTGGCCAAGCCATGGAGGAGACATACTAAATAAGAGATATGCCTCAAAAGAAACACAGATTAGTCCAAAAACTGTTGAAAATTTGAGATTGAAGTGGAGATTTAAGGCTCAAAGAGATATAACCGCTACCCCAGCAATATACAATGGAATTGTATACTTTCCCAGTTGGGACGGCTATGTCTATGCAGTTAAGGCCTCTAGCGGCTCGCTTGTGTGGAAGAAGTTCATTCAAGATCTCACTGGGATCCCGTCCCCTGGGATTGTGAGTAATGTGAATGTGACTGTGGCTCGAGCAACTCCTACAGTGGCTCCGGACTTAGGGTTACTTATTGTTGGGGTTTATGGACCATCTTATGTGCTTGGTCTAAAGATTAAGGATGGCTCATTGGTTTGGATGACTAGGTTAGAT
This sequence comes from Spinacia oleracea, assembly GCF_020520425.1. Taxonomy (NCBI): domain Eukaryota; kingdom Viridiplantae; phylum Streptophyta; class Magnoliopsida; order Caryophyllales; family Amaranthaceae; genus Spinacia; species Spinacia oleracea. Next base: position 59,054,337 of record NC_079487.1, read on the forward strand.
GATCATAATGATAGTGTTATCACCATGTCTGGGACGTATCACAATAGGTAATTTTTCAAATAAGATCCTTTCATGGCCATTTTTGTGATTTCATATTTGCATAATATAATCATATAATACTTGTATTCTTAGGGAGCATATTAATTGTTGTGCACTCGTGTCCATGATCTAAATTGCATCTTGGGACCCTAGCTATAAAGTTACAACGTACAAAGATGCATTTTTAGCATATTAATTAATTGTATGATATTTATTCCAATTTAATTTGTTTGTAGTACTACGTACGTTGTTAATTATTTAAAGCTATATATTAGTATTTAAGATGGAATGTCAATTATTATTTTCCCCCATTTAATTAGGGCCTTGTATGTGGGAGTGTCATCATTACTCATTAGAAGAAGAAACTAGCATAGAAGAATGTTGCAACTTTAGAGGAAGCTTTGTGAAAATAGATGCAAGAACCGGTGTCATACTATGGAAAACCTACATGTTACCTAATAATAATGGTCAACAAGGGGAGTACGCAGGAGCAGCTGTTTGGGGTAGTAGTCCACCCATCGATGTACGAAGGAACCTTGTGTACATAGCAACCGGAAACCTCTATTCCGCCCCTCAACGAATCAGAGATTGCTCGGAGAAAGAAAACAACCAAACATTTCCAACAAACACGAGCTCGTGTGTTGAACCTGAGAACCACTCTAATTCGTTCTTGGCCTTGGAATTAGAAACTGGAAACATAAGATGGTATCACCAAATAGGAGGATATGATGTTTGGTTCTTTGCATGTAATAATCTCTCCTGATTGTCCTCCTGGGCCTAACCCTGATGCTGATTTTGGTGAAGCACCTATGTTACTTACTGTTGAGATTAACGCTACCAAGAGGGATATTGCGGTAGCCACTCAAAAAAGCGGCTTCACTTGGGCTCTCCATCGCGATACCGGTAACCAGGTTTGGAGCACGGTATGTTTACTTCACCATATGCTACATTACTTCTTATCCACCTCTTCTTATACTCCGAATTTCAAAATTTCTTCTAGGAATTCTTTAGTGCATCTAAATTCTTTGGGGATCGTTCCATATTACCGTCATTTTATTTTATTATTTTTTATCCGACATCGGCTAAATTTGCATAAATAAACTAAATTTATCAAAATACAATCTAAAAAACCTACACCATTAAAATCTTTGAAGACCATTACAATTTACAAAACTCATAAAACAACCGTAAAACAAAATGGTGGAAGACTCAAATGTGGTAGTAGGTCGGCATTCCTTGTGTTGGCCTTGGTTTGTTGTATACTTTTCAGGGTGATCATATAATTTGAGCGGAATCAAGATCTTAAAACTAGTCACTTAAATCGTCCAATTGACCAAATGAGTATAAAAGTTAACACATTTTTACCACTTGGGTATAAAATTTATCAACCGCGACATTTTAGTATAAAAATTAACACACGGCGACGTTTTCACCTATTTTTTGGTCAAAACTCGCGCGTGCCATACACTTCCCCAAACTCAAGCGTATAATTCAGTTTTCTCCCTTTTAGAATTACTTTTACTTACATTTTGTTTTTTTTTCAATTCAATGACTACTCTTATTTACAGAGTTTACTTACTCACTTTTTGTTATTTTTTTCTCCCTTTTTTTCTACTCTTTATTTCTCTGTTCTCACTATTTTGACTTAAGCCTAAGAAAAACTTTCAGAGTTCCCTAAAAAAATAACTCTAAAAGTTCGAGAAATAATCAGAGTTACATTTAATTTCACAAACCAAATATTTGTTCAACTTCTCTTTAAAATAAAGTAAAATAAACTCTAACGGATTTTTATCAGTTTGATTAAAAATACTAGTTCAACGATAATCGAGCTAACAATCATAATTTAAATGAGTAGAAAATAAAAAAAGAACGGAGAAACAATCAAATAAGGTAGCAAAATAAATTAAATGGGTAGAAATAATTTATATTGAATTAAATAGGTAGAAATATAAAAGAATGACGAAAAACAAATTAAGTGGGTTGAAATAATAAAAGAAGGCATAAAACCGTACTAGATGGGTTGAAATACTAAAAAAAAAAGCATAAAACCAAATGAAATGGGGCAGTGTATGGCACGAGCAAGTTTCAACGAAAAAATAGGTGAAAACGTCGACGTGTGTTAATTTTTATACCCAAATGTCGCCGTTGATAAATTTTATACCCAAGTGGCAAAAGGATATGAACTTTTATACCCATTTGAACAATTGGCCCACTTAAATCATGTTGATTTTAAAATCGGCAACAAATACCTTGTAATTTCCATATAATTTTGTGATAGAACTTTTTAATTTATGTTATGTGACTTTTTTTTTTCCGATAATTATGGACTATTATTTTTTAAAATTCATTATAAAACACTGTAATGCCTTGGCGAGTTGGCGTTCCTTTGTGGTGCTGTAAAATATCTCATTAGTTAATTATTTTTAATTACAAAAGAGATTGCAAATATTATTTTTCATTCACTAAAATCAATGATATGATACTTGGCCCTCTAATATCTCATGAAATATACCCGTTTTAAATATATAATTAGGTAGTGTTCTCTTCACCTGAATTTCACTTATCTTATCTTATTGGCCATGAACTTATCTTATTTTATCTTATCTTATCTTATTGACCCTTGTCTTATCTTATCTTATTGACCCTTATCTTATATTATCTTATATTATCCGGATTTTTCATGAAATACCCCCGAATTATGGCGTAATTCACCAAATGCCCCTCGACTTTCAGAAATTCACCAAATGCCCCTCACAAATGACTTAATACCCAAAATACCCTTACTAATGACGCGCCGTTAGTCCTCCGTTAGCCTAATTTTTAAATTCACCAAATACCCCTATTTTATTACTTATTTCATATAATACCCCTATTCTGAAACTTAATTCACCAAATACACATAACTTAAAATTACCCATTTTGATGCTTAGCGGCTAGTTTTTATGTTTGAAAATTAGCCGTTGCTTATTGTTTGCTTATAAAAACCTCTTTTCTGACTATTTATTGTAGTTTTTCTATTGTTTTGTTAATTTCATATCATTTTTGTCATGAGTTTTCTTTCAAAATCATCACCCACACCCATGAATCCACATATGTAAGAGTCCCAAACAATTTCTAATATTATGGGAGGAAATTTCCATCTGAGGCTCCGATACAACACTCAGTAAGTTTCAATTATGATCCAATAAGTTCAGGCCTCATCCAGTAAAGACAATGCACTTTAGCTGAGCAAAAGGCCAAAAAACCCCATTTTCAAAGGGATCTTATGTAAGTGAAGCTGAAGTAATTCAATCTAAAGCTAACACCTTAATTTTCTTATTGTCCGAATGGTAAAGAAACTAAGAAATCAAGTTCAATAACACATACATTTTTATCACAACCTCGATTTCAACTTGGATTCATGATGTGAAAATCTTGAGTTTGGAGGCAAATCTTTGTGCCAAGATTCATGTTTTTTCACTGGTTCATGAGCTTTGGAACATACCTTAGTTTCATTTTTTTTTCTTGTTCCCTCAAATCCAAAAATAGACATTTGTCCATAAATCTGACCATGTCAATAGGACCTAGCTCAAAAGAAAAGTGGGAAAACCTTTATGCCTCGACTGTAAGGTCGAGAGAAAGTTAGGAGATTGAAGAAAGATGTTTGGAGGCAGTAGAGACAAGAGACAAAAGGGAGTTAACGTTAAATATGTGGCATGGAAGCAATAGAAGCCGAGGTAGCTGGAACATATGCGTTAGAATAAAATTAATAAGAGCTTTATTTTTAATCTGTTTGCATATGTTAAAGATATTTCCCATATTGAAAAAGGAATACCTTCCGATTGCGTGGTAAATATAATTAATTGGTCACATAAAGAATAAGGTACAAAAGAAGTAGCTATTTTCTTGAAGAGTTGCGACGTTTTGAGGTGTTTTTAGGAGTGTTTTCTGTTTTAATGTTGTACCGGAGCTTCAGATTGAGTGTTGTATCAGATATTCGGATGTCAAATTTTCTCCCATGATAACAAAATTTATTTGGGACTCTTACATATGTGGACTCATTGGGTGTGGATGATGATTTTGAAAGAAAACTCATGACAAAAATGATATGAAATTAACAAAATAATAGGAAAACTACAATAAACCGTCAGAAAAAGAGTATTTATAAGCAAACAATAAGCAACGGCTAATTTTCAAACACAAAAACTAGCCGTTGAGCATCAAAATGAGTAATTTTAAGTTATTGGTATTTGGTGAATTAAGTTTCTGAATAAGGGTATTTGGTGAAATAAGTATTAAAATAGGGGTATTTGGTGAATTTGAAAATTAGGTTAACGGAGGACTAACGGCGCATCATTAGTAAGGGTATTTTGGGTATTAAGTCATTTGTGAGGGGCATTTGGTGAATTTCTGAAAGTCGAGGGGCATTTGGTGAATTACGCCAAAATTCGGGGGTATTTCATGAACTTATCTTATCTTATCTTATTGGAACTTATAGTATTATCTTATATAATATTTACCTTAACTTATCTTATCTTATCTTATCTTATTGGCCCTTATTTTATCTTATATTATCTTATCAGACCTGAAACAAGTGAAAATAAGGTAAAGAGAACAGAGCGTTATATTATCTTATCAGACCTGAAATAACTAATTAGTTTTTGGGCCTCTGGCGATGCACCGGGTACTACATTATTAACATTCACTTTTGGTTATGTATATTATTTTTGCAATGATAAAATGAATTATGTAATAACTTGATGGTAAAAGCTTTACTATTTAAATTCAAGGTTGAGGGTTCAAACCTTTCGCAAACCAAACCATGTTTGAATTTTTTTGTATGTATATGAAGATTGCATAGTTCAACGTGTCACGTATACTTTATTATAAACGCCTTTTAATATATAGTATAGATTTTAGATTTATTTAAATAATTATCATCAATTGGAAATCAATATTCTTCGGTGATCATTGTTTATTGTACAAAATAGGAAAAAAAGAATATTTTAAATGTAGAAAGTGAGTAACTTTTGTGGTAGTACCGTGGTACATGAGTAACATGAGGCTTAAGTAATATTAGAATAAAATTTCCTTCACCATTTTCAAACAAAAAATTTTCATTATGTTTTGACTTACAACTTTGGTTATCTAATGCTTAAACCATTAAACCTACATTATTTTTCATTTCATATAAGATAAAAATAATATAGGAAGCTGGACCAGGAGGTTTAGGAGGAGGTGGAATATGGGGATCTGCGACAGATGATAAGAGAGTGTATACTAACATTGCCAACACCGATCAAAAGACTTTTGTGCTCAGGCCATCAAACAAAACAACCACAGCCGGCGGATGGGTGGCAATGTATCCTCCAACTGGAAAGGTATTATGGTCTACTGGAAACCCTAGTAATGCCTCCAATAATGGCCCTGTTACGGTGGCTAATGGAGTTGTTTTTGCGGGATCAAGTAATAGTACAACAGGACCTATTTATGCAATTGATGCAAAGGTTGGTAATATTTTATGGTCATATGATACTGGAGCAACCATTTATGGGGGTGTATCAGTGAGTGATGGATGCATATACGTTGGTCATGGCTATAAAGTAGGGATTGGGTCCTTCAATCCAGCTTTCAGCACAGGAAAAACATTGTTTTGTTTTTGTTTGTATTAGTACCAAGTTGTAGTATTGTACTCCGTAACAATTATGAGATGTAATAATATCAACATAAAGTACCACTTTGTACCCGACGTACCCAATGTACCAAGAGTAGCGAAAAGTCTACACGATTGTACGTGGTCCCAACGTACAATACTCTCTCATTGGCTGAATTTGTGGGATCCACATTCCACTTATTTTGAGTTTTCATTTGAAATTTCATATCTATTTTGAATTTGAAATTCAAATCGTTTTTTTAATTTTATCTTTTCTTTTTGGTCGATTTTATAAGATTAGAGAAATTTTTGTGGACCAAAATGAACAAAAATTGAATATTTTAATCAATTTTCGATTAATTAGATTAATGTTTGGAGAAGATGTATTCTACTCGAAAAATATAGTTTATGGATTATTACTCTTTTTACAATGTCAATTTAGTCTTAGATCTCTGCTTTGCTTAATTTTTTTAATTTGATAAACTATAGAATTTTCCTCAAATTGATTTTGAATATGTTAAACCCTAGAAATTGTCGTTTTATTAATTACTGGTCAGATTAAGTAATTGATGATGAATGATGCTCGAAAATATAGATTTTTAAACCCTAGAATTTTCCCCCAAATGGATTTCCCCCAAAAAATAGAGCAATAACTCCAACAACCATAGAATAGTGGACGAACCTGGTTAGCAAAAAAAATCGTGACACATAAGCTAACTTAGTCAATAAGGTGTAAATGACAAATAAGCTAAAACAATTCGTGACATGTAAGCTAACTTAGTAACGCAAATACGTTATAACGTACATTGTTAGCAATGGAAAATAATCTCTGTTCAAGCTAGGCTTATAGGTTATACTTACCAATATGTCCAATATTCCATGTTCAATCTCATTTATTTATCAAGTTTCAATATGTGTCCAATCCCGTCTCATTAACTAAATAAATAAACATAAACGAGGTTGTTCACGAGCTTGTAACATTACGGGGATGTTCTATGTTCATATCATGTTCAAATTGATTTGTATAACGAGCATTAATTTGTGTTCTATCTCGCCTGATAAACGAACATAAACAAGCTTAAATTTGTACGTGCGAGTCTTCTTTTGAAGAGCTTCAATATTTGTTCATGCTAAGCACATCCGAGTATTATTCAGCGAAATTCAATTGGTGTTCATACTCGTCTCATTAGTATGATAAGAGTAAGTAAAAGAGTTTCGTCCAAGTCGATCAAGGTAATAAGGAACATGATATGTTCAAGCTAGGCTCATTCATTCTAAGAAGGGTCCTAATTATCCATTGAATTTTGTATAATACAAAACACTTGTATTAGATACAAGTTGCATGTGTGACACAATGGTTAAATAAAAATCAAAGCACTTGATGCCAAGTTCTTTTACAACTTCACTACCTTAATCAAGCATTGAGATCTAAGAAACAACGTACCAATATGTTATAACGTACGTTGTTAGAAATGGCAAATAATCTCTGTTCAAGCTAGTCTTATAGGTTATACTTACCAATATGTCCAATATTCCATGTTCAAGCTCATTTATTTATCAAGTTTCAACATGTGTTCAAACCCGTCTCATTAATTAAATAAATGAACATAAACAAGATTTTTCACGAGCTTGTCACATGAACGGGCATGGTCTATGTTCGTATCATGTTCAAACTCATTTGTTTAACGAGCCTCAATTTGTGTTCTATCTTGTCTCATAAACGAATGTAAACAAGCTTCAATTTGTACGTGCGAGTATTCTTTAGCTTAAATGTTTGTTCAAGCTAAGCTAAGCTCATCCGAGTATTATTCAGCGAAATTCAATTCAATTTCATCCGAGTATTATTTAACGAAATTCAAGTGGTTGTCATACTCGTCTCATTAGTTAGATAAGAGGACATGAACGAGCTTCTTCCTAGTCAAGGTAATGAACCTTAATATGTGTTAAAACTAGGCTCATTCAGTATAAGATGGGTCTTAATTATCCATTGAATTTTTTTTATAATACAAAACATTGGTATTAGATACAAGTTGCATGTTAGACGCACTATATTTAATTTGGTCTTCCTTGGTCTACTAAGTATTGAAGGAGGAACATTGAGATGTGAAAAATAGTTTATCTTCCTTGACTATAAGTAACACAAGGGGTTGGGTTAAAGTGTTACACCAATATCCTCATGGAAGATTTCGCATACAAATATTACCCACCATATCAGAAAATAAAAATTATGAATAAAAAAAACACGACCGTAGTTTCTCTGTCTATATCGTCTTCAACTTCTAGGATCCAACACCGATCCTTGAAACATTTTTCTGGTCTGCTTTTCCGGTAAATATGTCATGTTTTTCTTCTAAATTCATTCTTAGAATACTACATACATGCATTGTCGTAATTGGTATTTCTAACTACTAGTATAGTTTTATTCATTAGCGTGGCACTTCGTGTACATTGTTTGTCTATCTAATTGTTTAGAAATTATAAATTCATGGAGAGTGGAAATCTATTTATCTATTAATAAATTATGGGCAATTTTCTTTGTTATGAATTTCTTGAAATTAAATAATTTATGTTTGTTTTAAGGGTATGAATGTTATTATGCTCGGAAATATATAATCCATGGAGGGGGTAAATCGATTTTTCAATTAATTACTCACAATTGTTATCCTTTTCAGAGAATGATGGTGCTCGTTGCGATACGAGGATTCATCTTTTGTGCTTTGGTTGTTGGGAGCTAGGACTAACCCGTTGGAAAGAGTTTGTAACTAGATGGAAGGAAAAAGAGATCAGTTGATTACTCTGAAAAGCCATCCATTTTTATAGCTTTTTCCACCTATGATTGACTCTAGGCACAAAGCGTTGCGGAATGCTGGCAGGTCTAGATCCTGGCCATCAATATTTGGTTCAAGCAGTACATGCTAACGAATTAGACCAAAATTAATTCGTACATTTTAAGGGACCAAAAGTAATTTGTACATTATATGTGACAAAAATGAGGACAACCTCCCCCTACTTTTTTCGGTTTTTCGGTTTTTCGATTTTTTAGTTTTGAACTACTTGATAAAGATAGAAATGTATTCGGACTCATATTGTAATCCCTATATATTTGATCAATGGAATACTATTCAATTCTAAGAGTTTCTCATAACCTAGCACTAATCCGTAATCATCAATATTTAATAGGTGGTAGTGCACTTGTGCAGTTGTGCTTTTAGAAAAAGCATTTTGCATTTTTTGGTCACAAGTCTTTAACAAATATCGTGTCACATAAACTAAAAACTAACAATGAAGTGTAAATACGAAAGGTTTATTTACTCGAATTAAAACCACTCCCTGATGTACACAGATAATCAAAATAGCTAAACAAAAATAAAATCCCTTGATCGAGTTCTTTTAAAGCTTCTCGACCTTATTCAGGCATTGAGATGTAATAAACAACGTACCAATATTTTATAACGTACGTTGTTAGCAATGGAAAATAATCTCTGTTCAAGCTAGTCTTATACATTACACTTACCAACATGTCCAATATTCCATGTTCAAGCTAATTTTATTTAACAAGTTTGAATATGTGTTCAAGCCCATCTCATTAATTAAATAAATGAACATAAACGAGCTTGTTCACGAGCTTGTAACATGAACGAGCATGTCTACGTTTAAATCATGTTCAAACTGATTTATTTAACTAGCCTCATTTTGTGTTCTATTTCGTCTCAAAGCTAAGCTAGCTCATCAAAGTATTATTTAACGAAATTTAATTGGTGGTCATGCTCGTCTCATTAGTTAGATATATAACAGGACGTAAAAGAGCTTTGTCTGAGTAAAGGTAATGAACCTTAATATGTGTTCAAACTAAGCTCATTAAGTATAAGATGGGTCTTAGTTATCCATTGGATTTTTTATAATACAAAACATTGGTATTTAATACAAGTTGCATGTCAGACGCACTATATTTAATTTGGTCTTCCTTGGTCTACTAAGTATTGAATGAGGATCATTGAGATGTGAGAAACATCTTATCTTCCTTGACTATATAAACACAAAGGGTTGGCTTAAATCGTTACACCAATATCCATCTCTTATATATTCGTTTGTATTCAATACTCCCATATTTCTTCTTCTACTCAACAACCCAGTTTTTTTTCCTTTCAATTCATCACAACACAATGAATATCTTCTTAACCATGGAAGATTTTGTATACAAATATCACATACCATATCAAAAAATAAAAATTATTCATAACAAAAATACGACCGTAGTTTCTCTGTCTAAATCGCCTTCAACTTCTAGGATCCAACACCAATCCTCGAAGCATTTTGTTTGGTTTGCTTTTCTGGTAAATATGTCGTGTTTTTATTCTCAATTCATTCTTAGCATACTACGTATATATGATGTGCATGTATCATGAATATGTAATTGGTATTTCTAACTACTAATATAGATTTATTCATTATCGTGGCACTTAGTTTACATTGATCTCTCATTGTTTAGAAATTATAAATCCATGGAGAGTGGGAATCGATCTATCTATAAGTATCCGATAATAAATTTTGGCTGGCTTTCTTTGTTATGAATTTCATGAAATTAAATGTTTTATGTTTGTTATAAGGGTATGGATGTTACTGTGCTCGGATATATATCTTTTTATTCTCATTCCTACCCTTTATTATAATCCATGGAGGGTGGGAAATCGATTTATCTATAATTTACTAACAACTATTATCTTTATCAGAGAATGACGGTGCTCGTTGCGATACGAGGATTCATCTTTTGCATGTTGGTTCTAGGCAGCTAGGACTTTACCTATGGTCCAGGATGCACAATTTTTGTAAGTTTGTAACATACTTAGATTGATTTTTAGTCGGACATGGATGGAAACAGTTTTTAATTGCACAAGGGGAAGGCAAAAAAGATCAATTGATTATCACGAAAAGCAAGAAGATCAAAAGTTGCGACATTTTCTCAGATAATGTAACACCCCAACAATTCTCCTTTTTCTAAAATAACCCTTTTTATAAATATAACTATAGAGAATTATCAAAGTATTATCGCCCGTGTGAAAACGTAACGGCTTATTCAGAATTTTGCGGCGGAAAACATAAAACTAACATTAGGTTTATAAATAATCAATTACATAATTAATCCCAAAAACCAATCAACGAAAATAAGGAAATGTAAATAGTACGACAAGTTTAAAGTCCAATTTAACAAACCAAAGTCACTTAGCAAAACAAAATAAATACAAGCTCTCTAATCCCGATCCCAATGATGCATCATCTTTAAACCTGTAGATGGGCAACGCTTATTGATCCTTAGAGACTGCTCACCAAAATGGGTCATCATAGGATCAATAAGGCCTAGCCATGATCAACACACACAAACAAAGCACGTAATCAACAAAGCTGAGTACTACATACTAAAACAATAATAATCCTAACATGATTCTATTAAACGAACAACCCTAACATGATACTAATAAAACATAAGTAAGGATAACCAAAACATATTGAATTGAAGACTATATTTGACTGAACTAAACCTTTGTATCATTAACATTATTTTAATTGAAATAGTCAATGGACCGAGTTGCTACTAGAAGCCTTCACTAAGGAAGAAGAGGTACGGGCGCGACTCCAATGACCTGCGATATCGAGGAACTTTTGACTGAAATAGAACCGGTGATCAATCCGCCCCAGAAAAAGCCATAGGCGACCTATGATCCCAACTCCTGATTTTCCGTCACTTCAGACGTGCATAGTCTAAAGCTATTGCTACTCAGTTTCACTTTACATGATTTACAGATTAATACTTTGTTATAACTCAACAATCACAAGTCATACAATCAACAATTAATCACAACTATTTTTATCTTGGAATTAAGTAAGTGATCACAAAGGTATAAATTAAGAACTCATTCCAATTAATTAAACCTTTCCTTTAACAATGATTAACCCCTTGATATGGGTATAAAGTTTCAACTTACTAAACAAGGTCCTCGGCCCTCATAAAGTAGTGAAAAGCTAAAAGGGAACAACGATCAATCGATCTAAACTAATATATATAAAATAATCTAGTGTTCCCAACCAACATGTTTTCATCAATCATCCATACTAACATGTTATAATTCTCATAACGAATATATGTTCAACATGTTCATCCAACAATATTAAACATGTAAATTTCAACATAATCAAGTTCATCGACAAATTCAACATGGTTTCAATAATAACACACATCCACAAACACGCAGGTATGTACGTACCTTGTGAAAACAAATTGCGAGACCACTTTAATAATTCAAAAAGTCGCCTACAGAGAATTCTCCGCCTAAAACAACCAACAAAGATTCTCAATCAACTTCTAATCATTCACAACAATAATAAAGTATTCTAAATACATCCTAAACATATTTAGAACCTTCCCCAATATAAAAACTTGGATATTTAATCTCCTAGCATAATAATTATTGAATCAATAATCCCCAATATTTCTAAACTCCAATAAAACATTCTTTTAAAATTTCCAGCAATATAAAATCGTTTAAAACTTCACCAAAACCAAATTAATATGGCCAAAATCATAAAAATCATAACTTTAATAATTCATAATCATCATAAACCATTAAAACCTTAAAAATCCGTGCTTTAATAAATAAAACTCCTATTTCAATTCAATTATATAATCTGAAAATTAAGTTATTAATTAAACAACATATATAATCTAAAAATTCATAACTTAATCGTAAAAATCATAAATTAAATTCAAGAAACAAAAATTAAATTATTAAAACATTAATTATTTTTAAGATTTAAGAATTAACCAAAACAAGAAGAGAGGAGGGCTGGCTGGCGGTTGGTTGGTGCGTGCGGCGGCAGGTGGTCGCGAGGAGCGACGTGGCTGGGCAGGGTGCAGGTGTTTGCGTGGACGACCGGTGCTAGTTCGACGAACAGAGAAGCGGTTAGGAGGAGAAAGCACGAAAACGAAAGGGAGAGGGAAAGACGAAAGGGAAGAAGAGGAAGAAGGAGAACTGACCGGTTGGACGGCAGGTCAGTGCGGCGAGTAGCGGCGCGGTGGCTGCGCTGGTGGCGGTGGTTGAGCAAACAGGATACATAGAGTGAGGAGGAGAGATAAAATGGAAAAGAAAAAGAAAGGACAAGAGAGTGAGGAGGAGAGATATCGGACGGAGGAGAAGAATGCCGGTGGTTGTTGCGACGCGTTTGGTCAACGGCGGTGGCTGGTACAACAGCCAGCAAGGGGAGGAAAATTACGAACGTGAAGGAGGAGGCTTTGGGGATTTAAGTCAAGTTTGAAGAGGGTTTGAGGGTTTTTCTTTTCACTTAAAGTTGAGACAAGGGGAGATTTTGTTGGTTTTTGATTCCACGTTGTAGGGGGTTTCTTTGTGTCAAAACTTGTTTCCCGTTCTACAAGAGGGGCGGTTGTTTAGAAAACCGTATAATTTTTGTACCTCGAAGGAGTCGCCACCAAACATTTTTTAAAGTCTCGTTTGGAAAGACCGCAGGTGACTCTATGTTGGATAAGGCCTTGAATCCTTGAAACGGATGGGTGAGATCCGGGCACAGGAACAAAATGCTTATTCGGCGAGCTTTAGAAATATTCAAGTACGTTGGCACAACATTGTTTTCGGAAATAAACCCTAGATTAGACTATGTGGGTTTGCATTAAGAGCAAATTGAATCTCTAATTGTATGGTGGTCACTTTGCTTTAAAGATTGATTTAAGGAACCTAAGGCCGGTTTGTCCAAAAATATATTTGTTAAGCGTGATGTAACCTTTGTATTTTGTTGTATTTAGCATGTTGGTGATGAAAGCGATAAAGCAAATAAAGCAACATCACAATACTAAATAAAGTGCGGAATTAGTAAATATAAGAACCCCTAGAAAAGGGCTAGGGAGTAGGTCCACATTGCCTAGAAATGGACTAGGCAAGTATAGATGCGGAATTGAAAGTGCGGTATTGAAATTGCGGTATTGAAATTGCGGTATTAAAAGTGCGATATTTAAAGTGCGATATTGAAATTGCGGTATTGAAAGGTGCGATATTGAAATTGCAATATTGAAAAGTGCATAATTGAAATTTGTACTTGGGCACATGAGATTCGAACGCCAAGCGGCTCCTTAAAAATAAGTGCGCCCGACACGAATTCAAAGCCAAATATCTCAACTTGGGAGAGGTTGCTCAACCCAAATGTCCTAGATTTTGTATGTTAAACTTGAACTTGAAAGCTTGAATATTGAAGTTTTGAACTTGAAATGATTGAAACTTGAACTTGTAATGATCCTAATTTAGGGAAATAACTATGAATAACCCTAAACATGGTAAGATCTTGAAAATTCAATTGTATATTGAAAATGGAGTTTTGAATCTCAAAAGACTAAGCCTTTAAATGTTAAAAGGTGTTATATTTGATTACCCCATGTTTGATGGTGATTCTAGTCCAAGAGGTGATTGTAAACAACTTAACTTAGACATCCTTGAATCTTGAAAATTTGTATTTTGCCTTTTGAAAAAGTTTGTATTTTTGGAAAACATGTATGATTGTTGCAAGTGGTGTTTTTTAATGATTAAAAACACCAACTTGCTAATCATTTAGAAATCAAAGCAACATAGTTGATTATAATGGGATTCAGATTTACCTAGTTAGGTTTAGGCAAGAGCTCCCAATTGCTTTTTTAAATTTAGGAATTTTGTATGTGTTGTTGAGGAGTTTTTGAGTTGTATTTTGAGGCGTAATGTCGAAATTACGACGTTGTATTGTTGTTCTCCTCCCCATTATGCTGGAAATGAGGGGTATTTATAGAAGGAATTCGTGCAAGGCACCAGCACACGTCAGCGCAGGGCGCTGGACCAGCGCTAGGCGCTGGTGACGTGGCTTGAATGCGCCAAAGCAAGGACGGGGAATCCGTCCTTGTTTCGTCTTGTAGTGTTGTACCTGTTGTACGAATAGTACTAGGTTTGGCGTTTTTATTTGCTTGGAGGTTAAGGCATCGTTTAGCGTCTTAAAACAAGCCTTTCTCGGGTTTTTGAATTCCGGTTTTACGGGACGGGGCCCGGCATGCTCTGTTTTGTGGGTCGGCGCCCGAATTTGACTTGCCTTATATGATTTTGAGTGGAAAAGGCCTAGTAAAACCAATGGGATGGTCTAATAGATGAGATTATACTTGAATTTTGAAATTGGATTTTGGAATATGTATTTTGTACCGAGTTCCGGGAGGGGAACGGTCTCGGGGGTTGGATTTTGGATCTTGAATTTGGAAATATTCTTAGAAATTGGGATTTCCGCCTGGAGTTACTCCAATCACCTAACAAGGATAATGGTATCGTCATCATCCCAAAGGGGAGACACAAATTAGGTGTCTACAGAAGCCCCCACTTTTACTGAGTGTTCGGTTAGGAAAGCGCAAGTCAAAGTATTTCGAAAGGGACGGAGAATGATCAAGATGTTCTGCAATCGACACCACTCTTTTTACGCCGGTACCTGCATAAAACAGGCGTTAGAAAAAAGGATAGAGTCTACCTCAGTGCGGTTGGCGATGACGACTCCGGTTTGTACTTGTACCTTTTCGCCTTCAGTTCAGGACGAAGCTTGGCATCGAAAATTTTGAATTTTTGAACCTTGAATTTTTGAATTTGAATACCCGGAGTTGATCCGTTGGGATGTGCTTTGCTGGGGATAAGAGCTTTTGCTGGCCCTTAGAATTTGGAATTTCGATTGACTTTCCCGAAGCTTGGGTCCGTTGGGAGTTGGACGCCTGAGTCGTTGTATTTTTTGGACTTTGTATTCTTGAAATATTCATCTGTTTGCACTTGGAGATACAGGCGTATACCCGTATTTTCAATGGATGGTTCGATGCGACGTTTGATGCTTGGTGCCGAAGACCGTAGCAGCAAAGGACGTGCAATCAGCACGGGAGACCGTGCGCGCTGCAGGTTCGCGCATGCAACAGGTCAGGCAGTGCGTTGGGGCGGTGCCTAGCGCGGGGCTGAGCTATAAAAGCTCCCCTTGCCGTGCCATTTTGAGGCACACTCTCTCGAATTCTTTGCTCTTTTCTCTCTCAAAGGTCGATTAGGCTCTTCCCTTGATCTTGTTCTTGCCTTGTCCATGTAAGTATTTCATGTTTTTGCTTATGAAAATAACTCTAGGATTGCATGTAGTTTTGATTTTCTCGTACTTTGAAATGATGCTTGTATGCTTAAGCTTTTTGAATCTTGTAGATGACTGTTTGATAACCACTTAAACTTGAACTGTTGGAACTTCTAGATTTGAATCTTTTGAAATTTCTTGAAAGTATGTTTTTTTATCGGCTTCGGCGTGGATAGCCTGGGCGCTGATGTAGAACTTGTATACCTGTTTCGGCGTGGGTAGCCTAGGCGTTGGTGTAGAACTTGAATACCTGCTTCGGCGTGGATAGCCTAGGCGTTGGTGTAGAACTTGTATACCTGCTTTGGCGTGGGTAGCCTAGGCGTTGGTGTAGAACTTGTATCTTGAACTAGAGGTCCACTGGGGTTTTTTCTTGAATTTTTGGCTTTGTATAGGCCAGTATAGGATAGCCCCCAGTTTAGGATTTTGACACTTTGTATGCTACTTGATTTAGTATGCCTCGTCACACTCGGAGGAAGCTCGCTGAATCATCTGTGGTTCGAGCCGCTGAGGAAGATGCTTCGGATGATGAAGCGGCTGCAATAAATGCGCCAGGTGGGGGTATGGTTCCCCGAGATGCGCATGCTTTCCCTGGTACTGGTTGGATCCCTTCCGACCTGGTGTTTCGGCCGGATTGGCACTTGTCTCAGCGGCCTCGCGCTGGCATGGTGAGTCTTGTACTGTGCTTTGAATTTGTATCTTGTAATTGTATAGGTCTTGAGCTAACTCGTTCACCTGTAGGCCGATGGAAAGCCATTCCGTACCTACTGGTCCTTGGTGGAGGTTCAGAGGGTCTTTAAAGCTCTTCGCGCTGATGAGGAAGCGATGGAGATTTTGTCGCAGATGGGCCTGGCCGATTTCTCGCGTACCATGGGAGGTTCTTTGAAGAGAACGGGGATTAAAAACCGTTTGTGGGCTTTGTTAGAGCGGTGGTGGGATACCACCAACACTTTCCACATGGCATGGGGGGAGATCACCATTACCCCTTTTGAGTTTGCTATCATTACAGGTCTTCCTTTTTCTGAGAGGAATGTGACCTTTGATTCTGAGCTGACGTGGCGCTCGGCCGCTGCCAGGGACTTGCTCGGCCCTGTTGTTGACGTGTCTGATGATGATGCTCACGCTTCCGTGAAGGTGATTGTGGAGGCTATCTGTGGTGGGGGTGTGTCCGCGGAGCAGAGGGTTAGGCTCTTCTTCCTAGCCTTGGTGAGTAGAGTGATGGCCCCGAGTAGGAACAGTCGGGTGCACGTCAAATTCTTGTCCGCTTTGCGGGACTTGGGAGCTGTTTCGAGCTATAACTGGGGTGGCTTGGCGTACAACCACCTTTTGTACGAGATGAAGCGGGCCTCCTTGACTGCACTGGGGAATGACCCGAGCATGGCTGCTCTGTGGAGCGTGTTGGAGGTATTTGAGACTCCTTGTACTTTGTACTTTGTACTTCTATGCTTGTATTTTGAACTTGACTGATGTTTTGCTTGTTCCTTGAAAGATTTGGATCTATGAGCACTTTCCGACCTTGGCGCCGGAGCGTACTAGAGATGCGGCTTACCCGTATGCTGCCTCTTGGATAGGAGCGGTGCGCGTGGGTGCGTCTTTGGCGGGTTCTCGCAGGGCTTGGAGAGTTCTATCCGCTGGAGATGTAATCTTTTGTACTGTTTTGCTCTCTTGTATTTGTATTTGTACTGTTGCCTGAGTTGTTTGCTTTGCAGGTGGTATGTCGTCCTTTTGCCAATGCGGTTGTTCCTGTCTCGGCTGCTCGTGCCCATTTCCTGTCTGGGCGGCGGGTTTTGCTTCCAGGGGTGTACCGCCATATGTGGTATCTGGGGGAGCGAGTGTCCCCTCAACACCATTCGGGGGATAGGCTTCTCCCCAAGGATCCACCACAGTCCATGCTGGCTCTGGATGAAGATCTTGCCCGGCTCTATGCGGAGGCTAGGGGTGAGGCTGTTTGCCGCTCTTGGAGGGAGTTTGTACACAGGAAGGGGAGCTATGACGACTTCCTGAGGAGGCTGGCCCCACCAGTATACTTCGTACTGCCGGTGAGCTTTTGAACCTTGTATCTTGTATCCTTGTATTCTTGTATTCTTGTATTGATTGCATGATTGTATGATTGTATGATTTTCTGTAGGAGGAGGAGGTTGATCCTGAGGACATTCCTCATGCTGATAGGATCCTCTGCTATGAGAACTCGGATGGGGAAGAGGTGGTGGAGACCATTCCTTGGGCTTCTCCTCCCCACCGGAAATCATATGATGTTGTACCTGAGCATTACGCCCCTGTAAGCACTGTTGCATTTTTGAAACTGTTTGTAACTTTGTATAGGAAAATTGATCTTGAATTTTGTATGCAGGCGCCTCGAGCGAGAGTGCGTCGCTGGATGCTCTTGCTTGATTCTTTGAAGAGACAGTGTGCAAAGCTGACCCGGAAGCTTTCTGGCCGGAACAGAGAGGTACCTCACTTGATCTTGAAACTTGTATACTGGAAATTCAAACTGGGAAATTGATTCTTGAAATTGTATTTTGTATAGGAGCGCCATCGAGACCGTAGAGATTCCGTTGACAAAGAGCTTCAGGCAGAGACGTCCTCGGGACAGGAGGGACCGAACTTGGAGCTGGGACAGGGGTCCGTTGCTGGTGCTCATCAGAGGCATTCTGATGCTGAGCGGGGAGCTTCCCCTTTTGTACATGTTGATCCCACCAGGCATTCATTTGGAGGTGCTAGCGGTTCACGGCCCTTTGTTCCTCCTTCCGGTTACTACGTCAGACTCAGATGTTTGGGTCGTACCCGTATATGCCGATGCCGCCGCCTTATCAGTATTCCTCTCCTCAGCAGGGAGTTCATCCCTCCACTTGCATACTTCGTATCTCGGAGGAGGATCCTAGTACCCCTGGGACGGAGCTGGATCGGGAGCTGGAGCGCCTTAGGAGGCGTAACAGGGACAAGGCACCCGTGATTAATGTCTCTGCTGGTGATGATTCTGACTGACCCTGCATGGTAGCGAGTTCCAGCTTGCCTGGGTTGATTTTGTATAGGCTGGATTGTATTGTATTTTTATGGCTTGACACTTGAATTTTGTATGGTTGAATTGGCTTTGAACTTGAATTGGTTTGAAGTTTTTTGAAGATTGGCTTTGTATGTTTGAATGCTTGAAATTGTATGCGTTGTGTGTGCCTTGAAATTTTGTAGCTATATGCATGCATGATAAATTTGCAAAAAAATTAAAAAAAATTTCCCATTTTTTCGGGTGTATATACCCACTATAAGCCCCCACTTTGACTGAGGTTTTTTGGTTAGGAAAAGCGCAAGTCAAAGTATATTCAACTCTTGCTATGCATATGCAGACTCGACTTAGGACGCCAATCTAGGACTAGGATGCTTGAATTTTGAAATGACCCGAAATCTGCCTGAGGCGTTGATCCGGACTGCTTGAAGTTGCGCGGTTTGCGGCTTTGGAAACTTGAATAATGGAGGTTGTACTCTGCTGTCCGAAGCACTAAAGAGTGTGTACTCGGATTCATAAGAGAGGACGGTGGCCTCGTCCTTAGATGCGGGCCCCTGCGTCTGGCGCAGGCTTGGCGCCTGGCGCCCGTGGGCTGTCGTGCAAGCCGATTCTTGTATAAATAGGGAGCTTGTTGGATCATTTTTTGCATTAATCCTTCCCTGCTATCATTGCATACTGCTTCCTCTCGAAAAGAAAAGAAAATATGGCTTGGTCCTTTGAGAGTGCCTTGAACTCGTGACTTGGTTCGTTAGGCAAATTGGAGAAAAGGGAGCTTTATGGCATGCATCTTGGGGTGCTCGTCTCTTTTCGGTTTGTAAAATTGGATTTGCACTTCATTCTTGCTGCTTTGGAGGCTTGGGACCCGAATCATCATGTCTTCCGTTTTGGCAATAATGAGATATGTCCCCTCCCTGTGGAATTTAGTGCTATATTATGGTGGCCCTTGATGCTGGAGCCATGCATGCCTAGTGTTGAAGAACACTTTTTCTTGAGTTTTGAAAGGTATTTGGGCTTGAAGCCCCCACTTTTGAGTGCTGTTGTATATGGCAGAGGGGTGGATTTGTCCCTCTTTGTCACCTACTTTGCTGGGCTTGATGTTCCCAAAGTATTCCGCCTTAGAGCCTTGAGTTTTTGTATATTCGCTCGCTTTCTCTTTTCGAAATAGGGGTTTGGCAATGGTGATGCCTCCCTAATAGAAATTGTAGAGTAGTTTGCTAATGGTCGGGACCCAATGTCGCTTGTGATTGGCGAAACATTGACGGGCCTTGATATGCTGAAGTCAGACCCCTCTTCCTTGCCATCGGGAAGTCCGGTGTTACTCCAAGTAAGGATCTGGAGCTTTTTTGTATGTTGAATTTGTACTTGTATTTGAATTTTGAATGTTGAATTTTGAAACGTGCTTCTTGTATACTCCCCAAGGTTTGGCTTATGGAGAGGCTCATGTTGGTGGCACCACCGGAGAACATGGCGAGCTATAATAGAAGGGGATTCACTGTGCGACCCACATTGTATGGCCGACTTTCATTGGATGAGTGGCGGTGTGCACTCTCTGGGATTGAATCTTGTATAAAGTTAGTAGTTCCTTGGTGGGGAATTGCTTTGAGGGTGCCAAGCCTCACAATGCTAGTCTTCTACTCGCCTGTTCGAGTGATGAGACAATATGGCTTGAAACAGGAGATCCCAGACCGTACTGAAGAGAACCCAAAACATGTTGTGCTGAATGCGTATCGACTTGAAGTTTGGAGGCGGTATTGGGTTTCCAAACCCTTCTTCAGTATTCAGTTCCCACCTGAGTCAGTTACTCTGTCTGCGGGGTATATTGTATGGATGAGAGGCCTAAGCCAGAGGGACATTTCTTTCTCCGGACCAGCTAGAGTCCGAGGTTCTAGAGCTAGACGTCCTGCATCAACTGACTATGAGGAAGGTGACGGGAGTGTGGCCCATCCGGTGCTTGATCGTTCGGAATCCAAAGGAGGTTCGTCGTCCTCCCGTCTTGGAAGGCTTGCAAGTTCCTTCTCCTGCCGCTTGGGCAAGGGGAAATTTGATGATTAATTGCGGGAGGAGTCAGGGGATAGTACTCAAGGTGCCAAGACTCGAGAGAATAGTCGCCCGACCCTAGTTCTTTGTAGGCTAAATGTGTTTGGAATGAATTGTGTTTGGAATGTGTTTGTAATGTGTTTGGAAGATGTGTTTAGAAGATGTCTTTAGGAAGTGAAAAGGCTTTTGAACTTTGCTTCACTTGATCCTGACTTTGTATTTGAATTAGCTGTGAAGGCCTTAGGGCCAAATAAAGAGTTATCGTGCTAAATTCCGCTTGAACATACTTTGCTTTGAATTGGCACATTTGGAATAAAAACAACAACAATTTTGAGTTTTGAATTTTGATTTGATTTGATTTTTAGGATGCCCTTAATTGAGGAAATTTTGAATTTCTTTTTGTATTAAAGTGGTCGGGCCTCGAAATGAGGTTGCCTACGTGTCCCGTTAGGGAATTAGGCCGGACGTAGTTCTGACTACCTTACAGGACCTGAATTTGGATTCTTGAATTTGAACATGGAACTTAGACATAGAACTTCTTGAGTTGATCTTGAACTTGAATTTTGTACTTTGGAATTGTAGATGCCTTGCTTGGCACAACCTTGCTCGGTTAGAGATTATAGAACTTGAATTTTGAATCTTTGTACTTGTTGAATGGGCCTTCACATTCTCCTTGGAAATGGGTTCCCTGATCACTGATGAACTTGTGAGGAACACTGTATCTGTATATGATGTTTTCTTGAATGAACTGGGACACTTTCTTGGAACCCAATACCTTGAATGATCTGGATACTTGGACTCTTGAATAAACCCGGCCTCTAGCTGCTTAGAGACCTCTTCTTGAATTTTAAGGGAAACATCCGGTTTCATGTGACGGAGTTTCTACTTGATGGGTTTTGAACCTGGAATAAGGGGAATTGTATGCTGACCGATGCTTGGATCAACCCCTGGCATATCGTGATAGGACCATGCGAAGACGTCTACATACTCTGAAAGTAGCTTGATAAGATCGTCCCGCTCTGCTTGAGAAAGAGCTAAACCAATCTGAACTAGTTTTGAGTCACCGTTGTTAGAAAGGTTGATTTTTTCTGTTTCCTCAATTATGGGCGTCCTGTTTTCATGATTTTCGATAGCTTTTAGAAATTCAAAGTCAGTTTCTTGTAAAGCAAAGTTGTTTGGATTAGGATTGTGTTTTGAATTAAGACTCGAAGAGTAAGTAGAAATTGAAGTGTTATTGAAATCAGCAATCATTACATCGACTGTTTTGACTTGAAGCTCGACCTTTAGAGGCTCTTGATTGATGCAAGACTCTAGTCCTAGACTCTTAGGCTCGTTGCTAGACTTAGATCCAGACTCATCTCTGACTCGGACTCGCTCATCATAGATCCTTCGCCCACAGTAATCTTGAACATTTTGCCATTTGAATTGATTCTTGAAAGGGGCTTGAAGCTTGATTTGTAGAAGATGAACGGGCTGCTCGTTCGATGCCAGCTATGAGGGAAGCTAGGGCTGATGGATTTCGTTTCAACCTCTCTCCTCTTCGGCGAACCCACAGGATCCTTGGAATTAGAACATACCAGACGATTTTAGAACTTGGACTTCCCGACACATGATATGATATGCATGCAATGAATGAGACCTAGACTTTGACTCTAAGTGTCACTCCGAAGATTCGGGATTTTGGATTTTGTACTTGTATTCGGGATTTGCAACCCGTTGGAAATGTTTGAGAGGAGCGTTCATTCTTTTGTGAAAGTTGGCTCTTGTACTAGAACTTGGAACGTCGAAAAAGAATATTTCGACCTATTGGAAATTGGACTTATTCGAAGGGAATTTCAACCCGCTCAAGAATTTGGAAATCGGACTCGTACTAGGAATTTGAATTTTGTATTATTTCAAGGGAATTTCAACCCGTCAATATTTCAGGGGGATTTCAACCCATTGGACTTGGAGCATTTGATGGGAGTTTCAACCCGATTGAAAAGGGAATTGACTTTGTATTATTTCAAGGGAATTTCAACCCGTCAATATTTTAGGGGAGTTTCAACCCATTGGATTTGGAATATTTGAAGAGAATTTCAACCCGCTCGAGAACTGGAATTTGTATTATTTTAGGGGAGTTTCAACCCGTTGGAAGATTGGACTTGTATTATTTTAGGGGAGTTTCAACCCACTGAGTGGAATCTCGAACTTGTATTATTTCTGAGGAGTTTCAACCCGTCCATAGAATTTGAACTTGTATTATTTCACGGGATTTTCAACTTGTTGGAAATGTTTTGAATTTTGTATTGGGGAGCAATGGAAAGCAAGATTTCTTGGAATTTGAATTTGGCTTGAAATTTGAACTTTGAGATTGAAAGGATGCACTTTTGTATGGGGCTTTGTATTTGAAAAATCCAGCATTATGCCGCCGTGGATTTGAAACATTGAATTTAGGAACTTGAAAGTCCGGCATTATGCCGCCGTGGACTCGGAATCTTGAAGTATAGGACCTTGAGGTTTAAAACATGGAATAGAAAAGTCGGCATTACGACGGTATGAATTTGGAACTTGATCTTTGAAGCTTTGAAATTTTGAAAGGTCGAGTTGGCAAGTTGGCATTATGCCGGTATGGGCTCGAATATTTGAACTTGAGACTTTGAGGTTGGAATTGGCAACTTGAGTTTGAGTTTTGAAGACTTGAATGTTTGAAATAGGAAATCCGGCATGACGCCGTTGGATTTGGATTTGAAACTTGAAACTTGAAATTTGAACTAGAAAATCCGGCATTATGGCGCCGTTGGATTTGAGGTTTGAGTTTGGAAATGGAAATTTTGACTACAAGATCCGGCGTTATGGTGCCGTTGGATTGAGTATTGACTTGAAACTTGAGACTCGAAATTTGAACTAGAAAGTCTGGCATTATGGCGCCGTTGGATTTGGACTTGAAAAATTGAGGTTCTAGAAAATTCGGATTTGAACTTGAAACTCGAAATTTGGACTAGAAAATCCGGCATTATGACGCCGTTGGATTTGACTTTTGAGGTTTGGACTTGAAAAAATTTGGATTGAATTTGAAACTTGAAATTTGGACTAGAAAATGGCATTATGACGCCGTTGGATTTGACTTTTGACTTGAAAACTTGAGGTTTTGGATTTGAAATTTGAAATTTGGATTAGAAAATCCGGCATTATGACGCCGATGGATTGAATTTTGAATTTTGAATTTGGACTCGAAAATCCGGCATTATGACGTCGTTGGATTGAATTTTTTTAATTTGGAGCTTGGAATTTGGACTCGAAAATCCGGCATTATGACGCCGTTGGATTGAATTTGAATTTGGCATTTGTGTGTGAGGCGTGTTTAAGGGTTTGGAATCAAATGGAGTGACACTCCTAAAGACCCTAAAATCGGAGATTTAGATGCATGAGGTTTGAATGATGCTCCTAGGGGTTTGGTTTCTTAGTTGGAGGCTAATTGGTTTTGGCAAGCTAGAACTCGAGGTTAGCCATTCACTGCGTGCAAAGACGCCCACATAATGCACAAGTAGCACGTTGTCACACTAATCATGAATATGAATGCGACATGCAAAGTTCTCAACCTAAGGTCGGTCTAATTTTTGTATGATGCAAGTGGTCGGCTTTGGGTATCAAAAGGTGCTTGGCTAAGAGACGGATCCGGCGACAAAAATTTACATCCGCCTAAGGGAAGTGTGTGCCGGCAGACGGCTTCCATACTTGACATCGAGAATGTCAAGTAAATGCCAAGTTTCGGTAGGCGCGGAAATGGTCACACACTTTGGTCGGGAACCGTATGGAGAGTCACCATTTCGTTGCCCCCGGGGGCTAGCCCGAATGTAGAAAACATCCGTTTGGGCAAGGGTAGAAATTCGTTTTGCACAATATGGTTTTCGAAAAATGCATGAAATGCCTAGAAAATGAAATTGAAATCGTACTTGAATTTGTATTTGTAAAGCTCGTTTTTCGGCACTTGTTCACAAGGCTTGGGAGTGTCCTTCCAGATTCAAAAACAGACTAACTCCCAACACGAAAATTTGAGCAAAAGTGGGCAACAAGCCACTGTGAGCCACTGTCCTGGATGCAGGCAGTGGCGTTGGGCGCAAAGGCAGATCAGTGGCTTTCTGCTCGAAATCTGCCCGCATTTTCGAATTGAAATTAGTAGAGTCCCCAGTGGAGTCGCCAGAATTGTAGGGGGTTTCTTTGTGCCAAAACTTGTTTCCCGTTCTACAAGAGGGGCGGTTCTTTAGAAAACCGTAGAATTTTGGTACCTCGAAGGAGTCGCCACCAAACATTTTTTAAAGTCTCGTTTGGAAAGACCGCAAGTGACTCTATGTTGGATAAGGCCTTGAATCCTTGAAACGGATGGGTGAGATCCGGGCACGGGAACAAAATGCTTATTCGGCGAGCTTTAGAAATATTCAAGTACGTTGGCACAACATTGTTTTCGGAAATAAACCCTAGATTAGACTATGTAGGTTTGCATAAGAGAAAATTGAATCTCTAATTGTATGGTGGTCACTTTGCTTTAAAGATTGATTTACGGAACCTAAGGCCGGTTTGTCCAAAAATATCTTTGTTAAGCGTGATGTAACCTTTGTATTTTGTTGTATTTAGCATGTTGGTGATGAAAGCGATAAAGCAAATAAAGCAACATCACAATACTAAATAAAGTGCGGAATTAGTAAATACAAGACCCCCTAGAAAAGGACTAGGGAGTAGGTCCACATTGCCTAGAAATGGACTAGGCAAGTAAAGATGCGGAATTGAAAGTGCGGTATTGAAATTGCGGTATTGAATTTGCGGTATTGAAATTGCGGTATTGAAAGTGCGATATTGAAAGTGCGATATTGAAATTGCGGTATTGAAAGGTGCGATATGAAGGAAATAATGCCCTTGGTCCAAGTATGCATTTAATATTAAGTCTAATAAATGCGGTTCAGTATTAATTAACAAGGTAATAATTCTGTTAGATCAAGTGAGCTGAATGCCTAGCTAGAGGCCGCTTCAGTTCAAGTGGAATTAATGATATTAATCCACAGCTTACTCTTGACTGAACCCGTAGGGTCACACAAATAGACGTAAACGGATCAAGTATTTAATGGAATTAAATACTCCATCTATGGATATTCGGAATCGACGGATCTTGGTTTCAGTGGGAGCTGAGATCGTCAAAGACAAGAAATGAATACTACGGAAACGATGATATTGCCGGAAAAGGAAATATGGATCGTATCGGAAATAGAAATATTATCCAAGTCGTAGATGTTGCCGGAAACGGAAACATGGTACGTATCGGAAAACATTATTGGAAATGGAAATATTGCCGGAATCGGAAATGTTGCCGGAAACGGAAATATTGTCAGAATCGGAAATATTATCGAAATCGGAAAATAATTCCGGAAACGGAAATATTAAATATATGTTCGAAACGGAAATTAATTCCGGAATCAGAAATATTAAATATTGTTCGTATCGGAAATGAATTCCGGAATCGAGAATTTAATCGGAAGCGTATTGTACGAATTAGCATCGGACGAGGCCTGCCAGACGAAGGCCCAGCACGAAGCCAGGCCATCGCCCACAAACCGAAGCGCACCAAACACAGCTGCCAAGCCACGCCAGGCCCAGCGCAAGGCCAGGCCCAAC
This sequence comes from Spinacia oleracea, assembly GCF_020520425.1. Classification (NCBI taxonomy): domain Eukaryota; kingdom Viridiplantae; phylum Streptophyta; class Magnoliopsida; order Caryophyllales; family Amaranthaceae; genus Spinacia; species Spinacia oleracea. The sequence continues at coordinate 59,080,850 of NC_079487.1, forward strand.
AATGGCCTTGGCGCGCGCGCGGGGCTACGACGAGTGGGCTGGCACTGTGCGTTGGCCGCAAGGCCTGCGTGCGGTGCTAGCGTGTCACTCGAAGTGTGTTACTCGAATCCTAAGGCTACCGAGATTCGTCATATGATTAAATCCTAAACCTAATAAAGATAGAATTTTTTTAATAGTGTTTTAATAAGATTCTAATTAAATAAATTAGTATCCTAATAGGATTCCAAGTCCTTTTCCATAACTCTATAAATAGGTGCCTAGGGTCACATATTTACATCGAGGATTGAAGTATTTAAAGGTAAGATTTTCAAGCAAAAATCAGCCACAAACACTTGCCCTATTTAGCCGAAATTTATAGTACCTTAAGGACGATTCTAGTTGGTCAATCTTAAGGCGGATCCGGACGTGCTGTGGACTATCTACGGAGGGACGACACTTGGAGTCCTATAGACTTGTTCTTGTTCGGTTCGGGCGCAGCTAGGGAGGGCACGCTACAAAGTGTATGCATCTGAATTATGCTAAATGATTATGTGTAAATAATATGTTTCATGGCTTTATGGTTTTTCCGCATGATTTATGTTTATTCATATGTATCATAACCTAACAGTGGTATCACGAGCCTCTTATTATTTTCAAAATCTAAATTGCATGAACATGGTTAAATTTTACAAATTTGCAAAGAATTAAAGGGGTGATTAATTTTCGTAATTAATTGCAAATTGCGTTTATTTAATTATATGTACGCAGTTTTTCGGCAGTTTCTTCGTTACTCATCCAAATCGAGTGATTTTTGTGTCAATACTGCATGTAAAAGGCATTCTAAAATTTTGACAAAAACATTATTTTTCGCCGAAACCCAGAATTCCCAAATCCGAAGCCTAACTATGACTTTTCGGAGGTTTTAGTTTTCCGAACTCAAAAGTTTGTAAATTTAAGATGTTAAATTAAGTTTTTGCGATTCTTGTTGATAAATCTTGAGTTTTTGATTGACCTACAGCATATGTTTAACAATTATAAATGCCTAGACTTGTTAATTATACAACCTAATTTGTAATTATGATTAATTTGTTGGAATTCGAATAATTTAGAATTGATTTGTTTTTCATAATTAATTAATAATTTAATTAGGTATCCATGATTAAATTCCACCACAAAAATTGTTAATTTATGTTAAATTTTAAATTTTTATGACCTAGATTTGAATCCATGTTAATCGAAAATTAATTGATTAATAAATATTCGATTTTTCGCCCTAAAATTATGAAATTAATATGATTTATTAATTTGTCATTAATTTTGAATTAAAAATTTTAATTTTTTTTAAAGCACGCCCATAAATCTTGCACGCACAAAGCAATGGACGCTACGTGTTACCCTTAAGGGGTGTTGTATAGTGCGGGCATGCGACGACGAGCAAAGGAGCTCGTCGCCCATGCGGTACAATGCAGCGAGCAAGGGCCATGGCGCACGAGCACAAGGAAGCACGCTGCCCTTGTGTCGAGTGCCGTGTGCAGTGTGGGCGAAGGGACAAGGGCGATGGCATTGACGCAAAGCCAGGCGAGCAGTCGCGTGTGGGCAGCGAGCATGCTGCGCCACAGCGCGCGCTGCAGCGCCCAACAAAGCATCCAGGCGCGTCGAAGTGAGCGGGTTGCGCGTAGCGTGGCATGGGCTTGCTGCGTTGCGTGTGGCCTGCTCGCGTATGCCATACAATTAGTCGTGCGGGGCGATGCGGCCTCGTAGCTCGATGGGGCTTGGGCGCAAGCCCAAGTGCCTCGTCTTGAGACGATTGATACGTTTTGATATTAATTTAGGAATTTCAGTTCGGAAATAATTTTGATTAAATTTTAAATTAATAATTTAAATTATTTTCTCAGATTTTAATTTTGAATATTATAATTATTATAAATTTTATTTATACTAATTATTTTACTAAAATTAAACCTTGAATTAATTTTAATTCATTTAATTCAACTGAAAAATAAATTAAATAAAATGGATTCAATTATAAATTTATATGAGGTTTAAATTTTAATTAAATTTGTATATTTCCGGTTAGACTAGAAATACATTTTTATGTTTAAAATTAGTAAAGCATATGAATTTATTGGTTTAAGTGGGAGCAATTTTAGTCATAAACTCTTGATTAGGTCTACAAATCCTTTAAGGTTAAAACAACTTGATTAGAATTAATAAGGACTGAATAATTGGTAGATTATTGGTGCCCTTGATTAATTGCTGCAAATATTTATGTGATGCATACAATGTGTTTTTACTAACCAATTATGTGGGCCATTCATGATAATGAATGGGTGAATGATATATATTGTATATGTACTGTTTTGCAGGTTACGAAGTGACTAGTATGGCCCAAATAGGATAGAAAATATGGTATGCGTACCATTAATTTGAATGTAATTGGTCTAAAACACCAAATTTGTTTTTCAATTCAAATATGGTCTGCGTACCATCAAATAGTTGTAATTAGTTTAATTATAGCTTATCCTACTTGAAGAAAATGGCGCTACCCACGCTGAAATTCAAGACGGAGTTTCCAATCCAGTTTCAAGACGGACTTTGAAGTTGAAGCTTCAAGATGAAGTCGGGCCATACTAGATCACAATTATCTTATGCATGCTTTAAGTTATTTATTGCTTTTAAATATGTCTTAAATATGCATGAGATTGTGGCTTGATTATGTTGCATGATTAAGGATTTTAGTTCACTTAAAATCTAACCAACATAGTAAGAGCCTTAAGTTCCAAACTTAAAAATTGAGTTAAAAGGTTCCATGCCAAAATAACACTTACTTGGATAACCTTTACATCAATCTAGTAATAGATTACGCTCAGGGAGGTGTTACTTATTGATCCTAAAGGGGTAAGGTACACAAACAATTGTGAGTACAATTAGTTAGTTTTGGTGAAACTCAACGATATAAGTAAGGAGTCCTTTTATGTCGTGGAAAAATCGATAGGTTTACCTAATAAGCTCTTAGACGTACCTATTAACCAAGAGTAGTTTGTAGACTATTAGCAAAAGGCTTTTGCTTACCTAAAAGATTTTAGAATTGAGTCTAAATACATAATGTGCTTAATTGTTCAATGGGTTTTAGGATCTTGGAATCATTTTATTCACACCTGCCGGAACACATAATTTGAATAAAATGCTTAATGAACATTAAATTATGCATGTATGCTAGAATTTAAGTTTATTAAGAGAAATTGTGAATGATTATTTATTTGTTTATTCTTTTTCAATTGTAGTTTTAATTATGGCAAACAACAATTCATTCAACATTCGATCAATTCTCGAAAAGGAGAAGTTGAACGGGAAAAACTTCCCTGACTGGCAAAGGAACTTTCAAATAGTTCTTATGCAGGAAGAAAAGGAGTATGTCCTGGAAGAGGCGATGCCCGAAGCCGCAGGCGAAGGGGTCACTCAGGCAGCCCTCAATCGTTGGATTGATGCCAACAGGGATGTGAAATGTCTAATGCTTGCAACCATGAGTGCAGATCTACAGAAAACGTTCATCAACTCAGATGCTTTCACGATCATCAGTGAGTTAAAGAACATGTTCCAAGATCTGGCTCGGGTCGAAAGATTCGAGACTCATAGGCAAATTCTTGAGACCAAGCTTAAGAAAGGCGAGCCCGTAAGTCCACATGTTCTCAAAATGATTGGACTCATTGAGAATATGAGTCGGCTGGATAAGCAGTTCTCTCAGGAAATGGCTGTAGACACCATCCTCCATTCTCTTCATAACGGGTATGATCAGTTCAAGCTGAACTACAGTATGAATAGTCTGGACAAAACGCTCACTGAGCTTCACGGTATGCTGAAAACCCCTGAAAAGGCGCTCAAAAGTGATAAGCAAGAAGTGCTTATGGTGCGTGGGGGCAAGTTCAAGAAATCTGGAAAGAAGAGGAATGCTAAGAAATGTGGAAAGAAGGCCAGCCCAACTAAGCAAACTGGCGCCAAGTCTGAAAAGAGGAAGGTCAGTCAACCCACTTCTGAATCCGAATGCTTCTATTGCAAGAAGAAGGGGCATTGGAAGAGAGATTTCTTGAAGCTAAAGGAAGATCAGAAGAACGGAACAGTCGTTCCATCTTCAGGTATTTTCGTTATAGACTGTATACTTGCTCATTCGACTTCTTGGGTATTAGATACAGGTTGTGGCTCACACTTATGTTCCAATCCACAGGGACTAAGAAGAAGTAGAAGGCTAAGCAAGGGTGAAGTTGACCTACGAGTGGGAAATGGAGCATGGATTGCTGCATTAGCTGTAGGAATTTATTATTTGTCGTTGCCCTCTGGGCTAGTATTGGAACTGGAAGAGTGTTTCCATGTTCCAAGTCTTACTAAAAACATCATTTCTGTTTGTTGCTTAGATGTTAAGGGATTTTCCTTTTTAATAAAAGACAATAGTTGTTCGTTTTATTTTAAAGAGATGTTTTATGGATCTGCTAGATTAGTCAATAGACTTTATTTATTAGATCACGACAAACAAGTTTATAACATAAATACCAAAAAGGCCAAAAAGGATGATTCAGATCTCACCTATCTGTGGCATTGTCGATTATATTAGGCCATATTAACTTGAAACGTATGGAAAGACTTCAAAAGGAAGGAATTCTAGAACCATTTAACTTAGAGGATTATGGTAAATGCGAATCATGTTTACTTGGCAAAATGACAAAGCAACCTTTCTCTAAAGTTGGAGAAAGAGCAACTGAACTATTGGGGTTAATCCATACAGACGTATGTGGACCAATGAGTACAAATTCTAGGGGTGGTTTCAGCTACTTTATCACTTTCACTGATGACTTCAGTAGATATGGTTATGTCTACCTAATGAAGCATAAGTCTGAATCCTTTGACAAATTCAAGGAATTTCAGATTAAGTAGAGAATCAATTAGGCAAGAAGATTAAGGCAATGCGGTCTGATAGAGGCGGTGAATATCTGAGCTATGAATTTGATGACCATCTGAAAGAATGTGGAATTCTATCAGAATTGACCCCTCCTGGAACACCACAATGGAAAAGTGTGTCGGAACGGAGGAACAGAACCTTGCTAAACATGGTTAGATCAATGATGGGTCAGGCCGAACTTCCAATAGAATTTTGGGGACATGCACTAAATACAACTGCACTCACTTTGAATAGAGCTCCGTCTAAAGCTGTTGAAAAGACTCCATATGAGTTATGGTTTGGAAAGCCTCCAAATGTGTCTTTTCTTAAGATTTGGGGATGTGAAGTATACGTTAAACGATTAATTTCAGAAAAGCTTCATCCAAAATCTAACAAATGTATCCTTGTGGGCTATCCAAAGGAAACAAAGGGGTATTACTTCTACAATACATCTGAGAACAAGGTGTTTGTTGCTCGAGATGGTATCTTTTTGGAAAAGAATCACATTTCCAAAATGACAAGTGGGGGAAAAGTAGACCTCGAAGAAATTCGAGTCGTACAACAAACTCTAGAGAATTCTCAAGATGACATTCAAGATGAAACTCATAGATCTTTAGAAGTATCTGGTGAGAATCATGGACAATCTAGAGACGTAACCCCGCGTAGATCGCAGAGATATAGATCTCATTCGGAAAGGTACTTAGGTAATTTGACGAACGAGAGCTATGACGTTCTATTACTTGAAAGTGATGAACCTGCGACTTACAAACAAGCTATGACGTGCCCTAGCTCCAAGCAATGGCAAGCAGCCATGCAATCTGAATTAGACTCTATGTCAGAAAACCAAGTATGGGATTTGGTCGATTTGCCAGATGGCTACCAAGCCATTGGAAGCAAATGGGTTTTCAAACTGAAAAAGGACAAGGATGGAAAACTTGAAGTTTTGAAAGCTAGATTGGTTGCAAAAGGTTACAGGCAAGTCCACGGTGTGGATTACGATGAAACCTTTTCACTAGTTTCAATGCTAAAGTCTATTCGGATAATGTTAGCAATCGCTGCATATTACGATTACGAAATATGGCAGATGGATGTCAAAACCGCTTTCTTAAACGGCGTTTTAACAGAAACTGTGTTTATGACACAGCCTGAGGGTTTTGAGGATCCAAATAATGCTAAAAAGGTATGCAAGCTAAAGAAATCAATCTACGGATTGAAGCAGGCATCCAGGAGTTGGAATATACGTTTTGATGAAGCAGTCAGTGACTTTGGTTTCATCAAGAACGCAGACGAATCTTGTGTATACAAGAAGGTCAGTGGGAGCAAAATTGCTTTTCTAGTATTATATGTTGACGACATATTACTTATCGGAAATGACATTCCTATGTTGAACTCTGTCAGGATTTGGCTTGGGAAATGTTTTTCGATGAAGGATCTAGGAGAAGCACAGTACATATTGGGCATCAAGATTTACAGAGATAGATCTAAAAGGATGATTGGACTTAGTCAAAGCACTTATATCAATAAGGTGCTTGAGAGGTTCAAGATGGCAGACTCTAAGCGAGGGTATCTACCCATGTCTCATGGAATGACTCCAAGCAAGACTCAGTGCCCAAAAACACTTGATGAGCGTAGACGAATGAGTGGGATTCCATATGCATCATTGATTGGTTCAATAATGTATGCTATGATATGTACATGCCCGGATGTTGCGTACGCACTCAGTGCTACGAGCAGATACCAGTCAGACCTAGGAGAGGCACATTGGACTGCTGCCAAGAATATTCTGAAGTACCTGAAAAGGCACAAAGATGACTTCCTGGTCTATGGTGGAGATGATGAATTAATTGTTAAAGGCTATACGGACGCAAGTTTCCAAACCAACAAAGATGATTTCAGATCACAGTCTGGGTTTGTCTTCTGCCTCAACGGAGGTGCAGTAAGCTGGAAAAATGCTAAGCAAAGCACCATTGCGGATTCTACAACTGAAGCGGAGTACATTGCTGCACATGAAGCAGCAAAGGAAGCTATATGGCTAAGAAAGTTCATAGGTGAACTTGGTGTAGTCCCCTCCATTAAAGGACCAATAGCCCTATATTGTGATAATAACGGAGCTATTGCACAGGCAAAGGAGCCTAGACACCACCAAAGAGTCAAGCATGTACTTCGTAGATTTCACCTTCTACGAGAGTTCGTTGAAATAAAAGAAGTCGAGATAAGCAAGATTGGAACTGATGACAACATATCAGATCCATTGACTAAACCTCTGCCGCAGGCGAAGCACAACTCGCACACTGCAGCTATGGGAATCAAGCATATTGGAGAATGGCTTTGATGTCCTTGTTTAATGTTTTAAAGTTTTAGAGTTTAATACTTTGTAAAACATTATTGGTTAATCATTCACAATAAATGAATAGAATTCATTTTTCCATTTAATTTGTGGTTTATTAAATGATGAGTCCCTTCAAATTGATGATATATTCAAGATAGACTGTCAGGACCAGTCCTGTGACTAAGAAATGTCTATCAAGTGAACTTGAATGTCAAAAGTTGAAAATGGTCCCTGGTCGGAGTTTTCTATAAACATGGACGCATAGAAAACGTTAGACGACTAGAATGCAAGACGACTAGTAGTTCTGTTTCTTGAACTATGTGGACATGGCAATGTCGTAATCATTTGAATAGATACTTACTTTGGGAAGACTAGTATCGGACAGACCTATGAAACTTTACTGTAAGAGATGAAAATCCGTCATAAGTAAATTTCATTAAAATTATTAGACACTAAATCCTCAATACCTGAGTGATTTGAGATTACTTGTTTGAGAACTGGTTACTTTGACGTTGACCAACCGTCGCACCGTAAAAGGAGGCTATAAAGGCAACGCTTAGGTAATCACCTATCAAACGAAGTCTAATCTCAAGATCGCAAGATTGGGATTATCCTCCCATAAATCGGGATGAGATGCTTAAAAGTTATACAAGGCCACTCGGAGAGCTAGAAACTGTAAAATGCATGGCCGTGCTCAGATGAATCATAGGTTATGAGTATCTGTTTATTTGATCAGTTGAACTCTGAAACCGAGAAACATCTCTGGACATAATAAGGATGACAACTCTTACCTTATGTTCAAGAGCAAGCATCGAGCGACAAAGGAATTAGGAAATGCACACTTGTCCCTAAGGACAAGTGGGAGACTGAAGGAAATAATGCCCTTTGTCCAAGTATGCATTTAATGTTAAGTCTAATAAATGCGGTTCAGTATTAATTAACAAGTTAATAATTTAGTGAGATCAAGTGAGCTGAATGCCTAGCTAGAGGCCGCTTCAGTTCAAGTGGAATTAATGATATTAATCCACAGCTTACTCTTGACTGAACCCGTAGGGTCACAAAAATAGTACGTAAACGGATCAAGTATTTAATGGAATTAAATACTCCATCTATGGATATTCGGAATCGACGGATCTTGGTTTCAGTGGGAGCTGAGATCGTCAAAGGCCAGAAATCAATACTCCGGAAACCATGATATTGCCGGAAACGGAAATATGGATCGTATTGGAAATATAAATATTATCCAAGTCGTAGATGTTGCCGGAAACGAAAACATGGTACGTATCGGAAAATATTATTGGAAATGGAAATATTGCCGGAATCGGAAATATTGCTGGAAACGGAAATATTGTCAGAATCGGAAATATTATCGAAATCGGAAAATCATTACGGAAACGGAAATATTAAATATTTGTTCGAAACGGAAATTAATTCTGGAATCGGAAATATTAAATATTGTTCGTATCGGAAATGATTTCCGGAATTGAGAATTTAATCGGAAGCGTATCGTACGAATTAGCATCGGACGAGGCCTGCCAGACGAAGGCCCAGCACGAAGCCGGGCCATCACCCAGCAAGCCGAAGCGCACCAAACACACGCTGTCAAGCCACGCCAGGCCCAGCGCAACGCCAGGCCCATCAATGGCCATGGCGCGCGCGCGGGGCTGCGACGAGTGGGCTGGCGCTGTGCGTGGGCCGCAAGGCCTGCGTGCGGTGCTAGCGTGTCACTCGAAGTGTGTTACTCGAATCCTAAGGCTACCGGGATTCGTCATATGATTAAATCCTAATCCTAATAAAGATAGAATTTGTTTAATAGAGTTTTAATAAGATTCTAATTAAAAAAATTAGTATCCTATAGGATTCCAAGTCCTTTTCCATAACTCTATAAATAGGTGTCTAGGGTCACATATTTACATCGAGGATTGAAGTATTCAAAGGTAAGATTTTCAAGCAAAAATCAGCCACAAACACTTGCTCTATTTAGCCTAAATTTATAGTACCTTAAGGGCGATTCTAGTTGGTCAATCTTAAGGCGGATCCGGACGTGCTGTGGACTATCTACGGAGGGACGACACTTGGAGTCCTAAAGACTTGTTCTTGTTTGGTTCGGGCGCAGCTAGGGAGGGAACGCTACAAAGTGTATGCATCTGAATTATGCTAAATGATTATGTGTAAATAATATGTTTCCTGGCTTTATGGTTTTTCCGCATGATTTATGTTTATTCATATGTATCATAACCTAACACGATATTGAAATTGCAATATTGAAAGGTGCATAATTGAAATTTGTACTTGGGCACATGAGATCGAACGTCAAGCGGCTCCTTAAAAATAAGTGCGCCCGACACGAATTCAAAGCCAAAAATCTCAACTTGGGAGAGGTTGCTCAACCCAAATGTCCTAGATTTTGTATGTTAAACTTGAACTTGAAAGCTTGAATATTGAAGTTTTGAACTTGAAATGATTGAAACTTGAACTTGAAATGATCCTAGTTTAGGGAAATAACTATGAATAACCCTAAACATAGTAAGATCTTGAAAATTGAAAACTTGAACTTGTATATTGAAAATGGAGTTTTGAATCTCAAAAGACTAAACCTTTAAACGTTAAAAGGTGTTATCTTTGATTACCCCATGTTTGATGGTGATTCTAGTCCAAGAGGTGATTGTAAACAACTTAGACATCCTTGAATCTTGAAATTTTGTATTTTGCATTTTGAAAAAGTTTGTATTTTTGGAAAATATGTATGATTGTTGCAAGTGGTGTTTTTTAATGATTAAAAACACCAACTTGGTAATCATTTAGAAATCAAAGCAACATAGTTGATTAGAGTGGGATTCGGATTTACCTATATAGGTTTAGGCAAGAGCTCCAAATTGCTTTTTTGAATTTAGGAATTTTGTATGTGTTTTTGAGTTGTATTTTGAGGCGTAATGTCAAAATTACGACGTTGTATTGTTGTTCTCCTCCCCATTATGCTGGAAATGAGGGGTATTTATTGAAGGAATTGGTGCAAGGCACCAGCAAACGTTAGCGCAGGGTGCTGGTGACGTGGCTTGAATGCCGCCAAAGCAAGGACGGGGAATCCGTCCTTGTTTCGTCTTGTAGTGTTGTACCTGTTGTACGAATAGTACTAGGTTTGGCGTTTTTTATTTTCTTGGAGGTTAAGGCCTCGTTTAGCGTCTATAAACAAGCCTTTCTCGGGTTTTTGAATTCCGGTTTTACGGGATGGGGCCCGGCATGCTCGGTTTTGTGGGTCGGCGCCCGAATTTGACTTGCCTTATATGATTTTGAGTGGAAAAGGCCTAGTAAAACTAATGGGATGGTCAACTAGATGAGATTGTACTTGGATTTTGAAATTGGATTTTGGAAGTTGTATTTTGTACCGAGTTTCGGGAGGGGAACGGTCTCGGGGGTTGGATTTTGGATCTTGAATTTGGAAATATTCTTAGCAATTGGGATTTCCGTCTGGAGTTACTCCAATCACCTAACAAGGATAATGGTATCGTCATCATCCCAAAGGGGAGACACAAATTAGGTGTCTACACACGTGAAATAGGATTAGAAAAGGGAGTAAAGAGTTTGGGTTTTTGTAATTTGGGCTTCACCCAATTGGGCTAGAATTAGGATTGAGGTTGCTTGAATCCAGAATGGTTAGGATTGTTTTCCAAAATCAAAGCGTTTTTGTAATTCAAATTCTTTTCAAAATCAAATTCTAAAATTATTTTTGATTTCATAAATTCTTAAAATATTTAAAATGCATTTGAATAAATAAATATAAATTAAGTATGTATATTTATTATTAAAATTCACCAATATAAATTAAATATAATTAATTATTCGTAAAACTATATTAATAAACTTTATAAATATACAAGGGATTACAAATTTGTCATTTTTTTTATTGTTAGGTTAATTTGAGTGTGTCAAAACTCCATGAGTCTTTGTTGAGTATCAATCTCTTATTCCTTGGGGGTTCAACTCAAAGTCATTCTCAAATGGGTTGCTGAATGCTGGAGAATCTCTTAGTCCTCTTATCTAACTAATAAGACGAGTAGGAATTCAAAAATCCGCGATTCGCCGGAAAACCCCCCCTACAATTCTGGTGACTCCACTGGGGAGTTCTAAATTTCAATTCGATTATACGAGCAGTCTTTTAGAAACTTTCCACTATCACGCTCAAGTTTTGGATGCCAGCAGTAGCGCTGGGCGCAGGCCCCTGCGCCAGGCGCTGTTGCCTGCATTCAGCATAGTGGCTTCCAGTGGCTGGTTGCCCATGATGCCCAAGTTTTCGAGTGGGCGTTCAGTTCAAATTTTGAATTTCGAAGAACGCTCCCAAACTTTGAGAATGAATGCCGAAAAACGAGCTTTTCAAGTACAATATTCGAGTACAATTGTGATTTCTAGGCATGACATACACATTTTCGAAAACCATATTTGTGCAAAACGAATTTCTACCTTGCCCAACATGAATGTGTTCTACATTCGGGTTAGCCCTGGGGGCAACGAAATGGCCACTCTCCATACGGTTCCTGACCAAAGTGTGTGACCATTTTCCCGCCTACCGAAACTTGACATTTGCTTGACGTTCCTGACGTCAAGTATGGAAGTCGTTCGCCAACCAACACCTCCCCCTTGAGGAGGTGAAATAGTTGTTGCTAGATCCGCCTCTTAGTCAAGCATCCTTTTGACACCCAAAGCCGACCACTTGCATTATACGAAACTTAGACCGACCTTTAGGTTGAGAACTTTGCATGTCTCTGATGAGCAACATTTATGTCGCTCCTAGCTTAGGTTTTCGTATTAGTGTTATTATGATTTTCATAGTTTTTATAGTTTTTTATAGCATTTTTATGTTTTCTTTCCATCTTGTGAATTATAGGTGAATCTTATGGAAAATGGAGCAAAAACAAAGTTGTACGACCGAACATGGTCTTGTGCGCCCGAACAGTGACGAAAAGGTGGACTCAAGGAAGAAGCAGCTTTGTGCAATCGAATGGCTTTTCTTGTTCGATCGCACAAAGGAGCCCTTGTGCGGTCGTGCTCTGTACCACGATCGCACAAAATGGAATTTAGAGACAGAATGTCCCCAGATTTGGCGTTCGATCACACAAGAATTTCACTCGCCCGCAAAAGGATTTGTGCGCCCACACAAAATGGCTGTGCGACCACACTGAAGACTTTTAGGAATTTGGCTAAGGCAGGTCTGTTTGATCGCACATAAATTTTGTGCGGTCAAACATGATGAAGGAAGTTGATCTTTGCTCTGTTTGCTCGCACAAAAATTATGTATGCCCACACGAGTTTTCTTTATTCGATCGCACAGAGGGCCTGTGCGACCGATCATCGACGCGGGCTGGGTTTATTTGAATTTTGAGCTTCTATTTGGGGAAACTTATAAATAGTTTTTTCGATTTTAATTCATTAGAAATTCATTTTAGAGTTTCCTAATTAGATTTTCAGAATATTAGAGAGAGAGTTCTTAGTTTTTCAAGCTTTGGATTAGGAGAGAGAAACTTCATTGGAGGAAGCTTCAACTTGTAATTCTCTTTCAACTCTTGAATTCTTATTGCAATTTCAATTCAATCTATAATGCTTTGCTATTCTTCTTGAATTTTTTATTGTTCAATTGCTTTGATGATAGTTTTTGTTGATTCTAATTTTCCATTGATTCTCAATTGAATTCTTAGTTTTTGATTCTTTTAATTCAATCTTTCAATTCAATGTCTACTTGCCTTCAATCTTTGGTTTCCTTAGTTAAAACTATGAGTAGTGAGTAGTTTATAGTTAGGGATAGGGGAAACTAGGGATTGAATTGGGGGGAAATTTAAGGATGATTCATGATTTTGATGTGATTAAATTCTGATTTGATGCTAGAAATTCCATGACTAATGAATTAGTAGTTGCAAATGCTAGTTTAATTAGGATTGATTGGAGTGCTTCATTTTGATTTGGCAAGAGATTGTGAATCTCTATGTTGCATGTGAAAAGTTGGTTTCAATTGCTAGTTGTTTAGTTTAAGGATTATGCGAGAGCTTTTCCTAGATTAGAGAGCTAAGCGTGTTCTATCCGAGAGGTGGCGAGCGCGTCATTCGTTGCTTTCCCCCTATGTGTGAAGTCATTGCATCATGAGTATGTGTTAAACTTCGTTCTTCCCCTAATTTTCACTATGTCTATCCCCAATTCCCTAACTCTTTCCTTTATTGCATAAATCATTTGATAGCGTAGCTTTGTAGTCGATAATCAAATTCAAACTTCGTCCTAAACTAGCTTAACAATTGAACTCACTTCACTCCGTTTCCTTGGGACGATCCCAATCTTACCACTATAGCTCATATAGTCGGTGTAGACACCTACTTTTGTCCCCATTCCCGAAAGGGAAGGTTCGATGATGAGAACATAAATCTCCACTTGGCAACGCATATCCTATAAAATAACGAATCTCAATCACCCTTTCATTTCAGCCAAAGATACTATTTATAGAAACCTGCTAAGAATAGTAACTGCCGTAAAAGGTAGTTGTTAAAAGTGGCAAAGTCATAAAAGATAGACACCTGTCAGAAATAGGTGTTGCACTCCAAGATAAATCCTAAAGGAGATAGAATTTGCATTCCTGGTATAATTCGAAAATAAGAGTCACGTATGAACTAAATTCCTAACGAACCTAGAGTTCGTAACGGGCCCAGACGCATTCCGTCATAAGTTAATACGCACTAAAAGACTCAGATAAATCTCCCAAAAAGCTCCGTGTTCTAAGAGTCCAAATCTTACAAGAACTCAGCCCAGATCACATTTCCAACGCCCAGCCATGGGCGCCGAAATCTTTGGCGCCCAGCCCTGGGCGCTGAAAATGCCTGGGGCCGTTTTATTCCCGGATTCTTTTTGGATTCGTATCTTAAAATCTATCTTTCCACACACCCTTTTCCTATAAATACAGCCTCAAAACCGACGTGAAAAAAAACAGACAATTCCATAACCTGAGTATTGACTCTAGCCTTAAGCCTAGCCTCACGCTGCGAAATTGATCCGGCGTTCTGTCGCAATCGACCCAAAAGTCGAACAGAACGCATCCTGCCCCTTGTAGCTGATGAATTAAGCCTAAATACTGGAACATTGCTTGGAAACCCGAGATTCGTTAAATAAAAGGAGAAATAGCAAAGCCAAGTGGTTAGTTTTCTGAGAACCGTAACGCACCTCTCAAGGGTGTGTAGTAATGTGTCCCTCATATGATTTAATCGCTTTCATCACCCTTTTATAAAATTGTCGAACTTTTAACTTGATTGATCTATCACGCCTAATAAGATAATACCTTGGACAAATTGAATTATCATGCTAGGTACCTTAAATCAATCTAAATAAGATAATCACGATCGATTTAGTATTATGTGTTGCATATTGCTAAAATCAATTCAGAATAGTTTAATAGTTTAACGCATGTCCCTTGAATTATTTATGCAGAGCTAGTAAAGATAACCTGCCTCTGGAGTTATCGATGAGCACTCCTCTCGGTAGTTACAGTCCCCCGAACTCTCAATCTCTGCCCTGCGGGTGTACGTTGAGTGATCCCACACCAGGGATCACAAGGGAACCTATGGCCGTCGTGGTCAGACGTAATTGCACTCCCTTTATGTCACGATAACCGGGTTTTGTCAGTTTTTCTCATTGTCGTTAAAAACTGAATGGCGACTCCTATATTACTAGTCGATGGGTGTAAACTCACAGGAAATCCAATTACACTTGATCTGACAACGTCACGCCCACGAGGGACGAGGTCACGCATTAGCCTCGTGCTTTTTCGACCCCCTCACAGTGGCGACTCCACTGGGGAAAGTTAATGAAATACTCGTGCTCTTAGGTAATCAAAATAGCCGAAGGGTGAAACGATCCTACTCCGCGTTTATTTCCTTATCAAGTTGGGAGGACCTGAAAATGAACATATTAATGTGAACGGACAGAACCGCATAACGAATCTTGGCTCCCTTGGTGTATTTCATCTCGGGAGTTGGGACTAAGGATACCCATCGCCACTCGGGGGGTGCATACGCTTCGAATGTTGTCCACTCGGCACTTTCGCTAGTAGTACACCTGTCCCAAACCCAATCGCTCGCCCACTAGGTCCCTCTCATTGGTGCATGCCCCCTTGGCTTACATCGTGATTGGCCTCTTGGGACGAAATTTGTCTGTTGAATGCACTACCTCGACCAGGGCATGTGTTGGATCTATGATAGAAGCGGTACCAAGCCGACGCAAATATTACCCATAGAAACCTATCATAAACTACGTGACATATTATTCTTGCTTCATGTTGTAATGCTAGTTATGTGTAGCGAATTATGTGATTGTGTTGAGGTTGTATGTGACAAATAATGCTAGAAAACCAACGACCCTAAAAATTGCCCAAACATTCGATCATAAACACCGATTGGCCTAAGAGTTATACCAAAATACGTGTTCCGCAGCCCCGGGCGATCGCCACGAATTCCACAACGCTGTAACGGATTCCACAACGCTGCACAACGCGTGAAGGACGTTATTAGGCAAGCACTTAAAATTAAGTCGTACATACAAAAAAGGATACGCGAACAGAATACGAGTACCAGTCAGGGACGCATATTCAGCGCCCCTGGCTGGGCGCCAATCATTTTCAACGCCCATAGCTGGGCGCTGAAGTTGCTGCCTGGCCTTTTGGTCAGGCACAACAGCCTCGGTACCCGCGCATAAAGTATACCTAGCAATAAAAAAAATTCGTAACAAATTTGCTACGAGGACATATGAAAAAAGGCACTCGATTCTAAGAACAACTTATAAAATAAATAACTCCTTGTGTCGTTATTAGGCTTCCTATAACGACTATGTTCGACACTAAACCGAGCACGCTGATTAAATGACCTTGAATGTCACATGGGCAAAGTATTCAAAAAATGATGTTCAAATAAAGTTTTCAAGGAAAAATAATGTTCGAATAAAAAATAAATAAATCCGAGTCTAGACTAGGCTATGCTAAAGTACAATCTAAATCTTAAGTCTTAGTTTTCTTATACATAGAATCGGTCCTAATGCTTGGTGTCGTTCTGCAAGTTAAAAGGTTAAACCATATTGAGTCTCCCTTCCTAACATTTAAAAGAAATTAATAAGCACTCATATGTAATTGTCATCCCTTGCTAAGAATCTACGGCCTAAATACTCTCTCTCACCAATAAAAAGAATATATTATGTAATTCAAGTATTTGCAAAATGGAAACAGTCACATTCTGAAAATCATTCCTCCATAGTCGCACAACCCCCAAAGTGAGCCTAAGGTGTCAATACCATTGGCAAAAAAAAAGAAAAAAAATTAATGGCCTCAAGGCTTATGATCACATTGGGTCACGACTATCATAGTCCTTTCGAGCCACTCGCTCCTTGAAGTACTCCTAAGTACGGACTAAAAGATTTTCCATGAATGCAACATGAAGAACCATGAAAATACCCAAATCGGCATGCCATAAGGCTACCATTGGGGTAAAGCACTACACACTAAGAGGGAAGCCGCACTAATGATTCTAGTCTTGCAACAACGAAAATTCGATCTCCCCAACTAACTACCTTGCCAACATTAAGCAAAATGGCGCATGACAAATGAACACCCAAGGGTTAAAATCTAAAGTGTCAACCAACGAAAGTTATGGTCCAATTAGCCTAAATTTGAGAGTCGATTGGTCAAGTATTATAGGCTTACGCCACGTCATTATTTTGAGTCTAGGCCACCTCCTTGTATTCATACATGGGTTATAATCAGAAAAATTAATGAAAGTTCGAGTCTAAATCACAACTTCCAATTAAATCCCGGAAACTGGAATTTGAAAAGAAGCAAAAACAACATTTTGAATCTACGCTATTTGCACATTTTAAGAAACGACTAAAAACGCTTGCAAAGTAAGACAATTTAAAGGTCCACCCTAGGCCTACTAAAATTAAAGGTCCACTATAGGCCTACCAAACGAGGCTCACTCAGTCTCGCCTCGTGACTCAAAGACCACAACCATCTACAGTTAGAGAAAAGGGAGCCAATCATTTTCCAAGCCCAAATAAAAAGGGGGAGAAATCCCAAGCAAAAAAAAAAGAAAAAAGGGAAAGAGAAAAGGGAGAGCGAAAAGAGCAAGCCATGAACTACTTAGCCCGTACCTCCCAAAGTGCGAAATTTACCCAAGTAGACGAAGGAAAAGAATTGAGTCAACCAATCCAAATCATAAACACAAAACTACATAAAGGTAGCAGACGTGTAATAAACACCCTTTCCAATCCTCATGCTTGAATAATACTTATACAAATTATCCTATCTCATTCAACCCATCTTTCAAGCCGTCTTGAGTCACGAATAAAAAAAAGAGACAAATGAAAAGCACATTCTACGCTTAACGTAAAAAAAATGATAAAAAAGAAACTTTGCAAAGAGCCTTTAAAGTTCGTCTAAAAAAAAAAGAAAAAGAAGTATTTAGCGCACAAAAAAAGATTCGCAAGTATTTGGCACAAAACGAAAAGGAGCAGCGCAAAAAGGCAGCCCATAACACATTTTCAACGCCCATCCCTGGGCGCCAAAATTAATAACGCCCAGCCCTGGGCGCCGTTCTTGCTTTTCAACTCCCAATTCCTAAAAGTGTTCGTACATTTTCCTATATACATGCGGAAGAATAATGAACACTTGGGGGTAGAAGATCATATAAAATACGCAAAATCCGTTTTCCCAAAATTTTCGTACACTTATTTCACCCTATTTCAAACATTACGATTCCACTCGAACGTACTTGTTTAAAATCGGCATTCTAAGAAACCATTCCCTGGCTAAGAACTACGCAAGACCTGATTCCAAATTAAATCTATTTAAGGCGGATACGTAGGCAATCCATGATTCGGTCAAACCAATTTGCAAAAATGTTAAAGCCTATAGAATAACAAGAATAAAAAATAGAGTGCCTTATTGAAATTCAATTACTTGCAATCCAAGTCGAAAGAAAATTTAAGTCAAAGGAAGAATCCAAGTCATCAAGATGCCAAAATAAGCACACATCGAAAAATAATAAGGGCACGTACCCTTGCCAGAAGAAGCACTCGCACTCCTAGGCACTTAGCCAATACTCAAAAGATCGCTTTGCCTCAATTGAATGGGGGCTAGCGCGAGCGTCCATGACCTCTAAAGTACTCGACTTGACCATCCCTAAAGCAAAGTAACTCACTTAAAGACCTTCTTTCACCACTAGACACAGTCATAATCGCCAACAAGTAGTAAAGGCAGTAAGCTTGCAATAAAGAGGATTGTTCTACGGCATCGCCCCATCGTTCCTTCGAACTCAGGGCACCCGTTCATGGTAATTCAAATGCTTGCGATTCCCCTTTGGAAAAAATCAGACATTGTCAATAGGACTTGGCACTTAACCAAGGCTCACCCTACTCAGACATATGACACGGGCATCTGAAATCGAAATCTGAAAGCATCATTAATGAGAAGACATAATAGCAACTGGGGGCTAAAAATTGAAATGAAAGAGCTAGGGAAAGAACTAAGTATACCTTGACCTTTTGTACAGACATACACCAAGTAAATCTAAGTCAATTTGAAAGCGGTTTATATTCCCGCAATTCTGGAAATGATGACCCTAAAAACCTAAAGCATGTGCCACACGGGCACAAGTAATATCTTGACGCCTGCACCCTGGCTTCCAGCAAATCCTTACAGTATTTTGATTCACTCATGTAATCCTGTACGAACCCTTCTATAAGTCAATATACTTAGGACACCTCGGATTGTACACCGTAGGACTCGGATTTCAAATAATTTTCAAAGACTTCTTCGAGCATAATAAAGTATCGTTGGTTTAAGCTAAGTATGCGTTTATCTCGATGTGGCAAGTGAGTCAAAAAGATTTCTAAATATTTTTATGGGTAAAGAAAGGCACCTAGCTTTTGGTCAAGGCACACTTCAACATGTGACTACCGTGACATTTACAAGAGAAGTAGCAAATCACTACTCGAACGTACCTTGCACTAAACAAGTCTGGTTCAAACTATTCATGATCCATGTCACCATGAATGCATAAAAACGTACGCCAAGCATTATAGCACCTAGCCAATCCCGTAGCTACAATTGGGGGCTTGAGAAAAACACTCTAAAAATGCTAGAAATGACGATTTTATCGCAAATTCTCGACGCCAATGCTATACACACGTCATAGGGGCACAATCCTAAGGTTTGATCGTGTAAAACGAACCTTAGAATAGCTACAACCCCTCCCAAATTCTAAGCACTACTTAGAATATATAAGTCACCCCACTAACAAGGGTAACTGAAAATCGCGAGTCACCAAAACTCCGACCAAACTACTGCACATAACGCTCGCCCTACAAGGGCCCGTTACACAGTCTACGTCGTTCCAAAGCAAAGGCGAAAGAAAAATCAAGGATAAAAAAAGAAAGAAACATCTATGAATCCTCGCATCGAACGAAGTAATAAGCCGTGCACACCCACGCAAAAGTTGCTACACTTGTTCGAACACCTGAACGAGGCGTGATGAAGTACTCCAACGCAAAAAAATAATAATGATATCCCAACACCTGGAGGAATGTTCTAAGACACGCTATTAGGCCACACAAGCCTACGTCGCACCATAAGTTCAACCATCCCACGGTACAAGTCTAAAAAAAAAAGAGTAAGGCATATTGCACTAATGCGGGCACGACCAAGAGCATGTGTAAAAGAGGCAAAGACTACTTATCGCCCAAATTCAAAATGCAAGCCACACCACTTCTACATTATGGATTAAAGGTAGAAAAACAATACCTACCACGGAAGGGATAGCTCGCACCTACACGAGCAGAACCCCAAGGCATCTTTCTCGAAAGAACCTACAAAAATCGTACGCCAAAAGGAAGCATCCCAACATGCATACTTGGGGGCTTCAAGCTACGAAACGACCATAACAAAATAAAAAAAAGTCTCAAAGCAAATGTTTGAACGATCAAAAGGGCACGATGCTTGAGCCCACTTCATGAATGGGCCTGAACCCTATCAAGCTTCTAAGCAAACTATTCAACATCAGTCATTGCTCAAAAAAAAAATTGATTCAAGCGAACTGATTTATGGACCGCACGCAACGACCATTCTATGAACGCTCGTTCGCACATACGTATCATCATCCTAAGTATCGAACATTCACGAACGCGTTCAAAAGAGAAAAAGAATATACGTTCAAAATAACAACAAAGAGCGATTAAAGTCTTACGCCTCAAGGTATGTTCCTCGGGCCATATAGACTCGCCCAACTATTGCAATAACTGTACGCATTAAGAGCGACAGTTCCTTTAAATAATCTCCCCAAAGTGACAAACACCGTAGTCCACCAATCGGCTACGGCTTCTTGAGAAATCATCACGAGAAAGTCCTGCCTGGGACGCACTTTCAACGCGCAGGACCAGTCGCCAGATATTCCGACGCCCAGCTCTGGGCGCTGATAATCAGCTCAACTCATTGTGATCTCTAATAAAATTCTACATTCCAAAAATAAAGAAAAAGAAAAGAGAAGAGAATACGTAGAATTTCCAAGTGAAATAAACGAACGAACAAGAGGCCAACTGTGTCATCAAAATACCAACCCAAGCAATATTTTCAACGCCCCACTTGGGCGTGAAATACTTCTAACGCCCAGGCCTGGGCGATGAAAATGAGCCCAGGTCCAAAAGAAACCCGAATTTCTATAGGGTCCTGCCGTATCCATTCGACCCGAAAATTGCCGATTTCTTTACTGAAAGTCGCACCTCACGGCTTTGTTAAGAGTAGCACACCACTACAAAGATTGCTCGCACTTACGAGCACGATCACAAACACGATCAAGGACATTACAAAATGCGTATCCCCAAGGAACCTCTTTGACAAGAAATGACTGTCAAGCACGAATGCTTGGGGGCTCGAAAGAAAATATATATATTTCAAAAGAGAGTATGCAAAGTTAAAACAATATTCCCAGACCATGCTGTACGAAGTCCCGTGTTTGGATAATCTCAAAAGATAAAACCGGATTACGACCTCAAGACAAAGGTCGCCGTCAATACTTATACATAGTCCTCTAATCAAGGACCTAGGTAGTGGCAAAATTTGGCCGTAAAGACTAGCTCAAAACCATGAAAGATGATGACCACGAGACAATGGTCCGTCTAAGCACGTTGTTAACCCATATTCAGGTTGCAACTAAATCCGAGCATCCCTCGAAAGAATTCGCTCTTACAAGAATGAATAAAAAAGAAATTCTCAAAAGAAATCCCAAGAACAAATAAAATAGGGACTTGCCCACCTTAATCGGGCAAGATCGTGCCACGAACCGCGCGGGTCCCAGATCGAAAAGACGAATTCAGGTTCGCTCACCTCCAGCGGGCGGGGCGTCCACCCTTATCGGACAGGGCTCGCCCACCTTCAGCGGGCGGGGTCTGCGTCACTAACCGCGCAGGTCCTCAGTTTTCGAAAAAGAAATCTTCAAGAACAAAAACAGGCTCGCCCACCTTCAGCGGGCGGGGTCTACGTCACAAACCGCGTAGGTCCTTATTTAAAAAAAAAAAACATCAAAACAGATTCGTCCACTTCTATCGGACGGGGGGTCCACCCTCTGCGGACAGGCTCGCCCACCTTCAGCGGGCGGGGTCTACGTCACAAACCGCGTAGGTCCTTATTTTCAAAACATCAAAACAGATTCGTCCACTTCTATTGGACGGGGCGTCCACCCTCAGCGGACAGGCTCGCCCACCTTCAGCGGGCGGGGTCTGCGCCACTAACCGCGCAGGTCCTTAGTCGCTGCAGCGATAACTTTTTCTGGTTTTCCTTTTCCAAAAATCAAAGGATTGGTTTTCCGTTTTCCCAAAAAAAAACGATGTGCTGGATTTTCCTTCGTTTTACGTCCTATAAAAACAAGGGGGTTTTCTCGCTTAGCTAACCTTAAAAATGAGAATCTTTTAAAACGTTTTACCTCGTGATTAGGCTTGGCCAGGCCTAGTTACACTTTATAGCATTGATTTCGAAAACATCTTTAGATACTTCCAATGACAAAGTGAGGGAGTTTCTATACTATCGGTTAACAAATTCCAATGACACGTGAGGAATGTGTTAACACTTCAAGTGATGACCCTTAAGTCAAATGTTAACACTCGGGGGCTCGCGAGACCCTCGCAAAACATGTCACATACACCATGGCTTGTATGACGCACTCCGTCTAGTACTTTGACCATCGTCTCATCTCGAGACTCAGTTAAAGTGGGGGCTAACTGTAGACACCTACTTTTGTCCCCATTCCCGAAAGGGAAGGTCCGATGATGAGAACATAAATCTCCACTTGGAAACGCATCTCCTATAAAATAACGAATCTCAATCACCCTTTCATTTCAGCCAAAGCTACTATTTATAGAAACCTGCTAAGAATAGTAACTGCCGTAAAAGGTAGTTGTTAAAAGTGGCAAAGTCATAAAAGATAGAAACCTGTCACGTATGAAATAAATTCCTAACGAACCTAGAGTCCGTAACGGGCCCAGACGCATTCCGTCATAAGTTAATACGCACTAAAAGACTCGGATAAATCTCCCAAAAAGCTCCGTGTTCTAAGAGTCCAAATCTGACAAGAACTCGGCCCAGATCACATTTTCAACGCCCAGCCCTGGGCGCTGAAAATGCCTGGCGCCGTTTTATTTCCGGATTCTTTTTGGATTCGTATCTTAAAATCTATCTTTCCACACACCCTTTTCCTATAAATACAGCCTTAAAACCGACGTGAAAAAAAACAGACAATTCCATAACCTGAGTGTTGACTCTAGCCTTAAGCCTAGCCTCACGCTGCGAAATTGATCCGGCGTTCTGTCGCAATCGACCCAAAAGTCGAACAGAACGCATCCTGCCCCTTGTAGCTGATGAATTAAGCCTAAATACTGGAACATTGCTTGGAAACCCGAGATTCGTTAAATAAAAGGAGAAATAGCAAAGCCAAGTGGTTAGTTTTCTAAGAACCGTAACGCACCTCTCAAGGGTGTGTAGTAATGTGTCCCTCATATGATTTAATCGCTTTCATCACCCTTTTATAAAATTTTCGAACTATTAACTTGATTGATCTATCACGCCTAATAAGATAATACCTTGGACAAATTGAATTATTATGCTAGGTACCTTAAACCAATCTAAATAAGATAATCACGATCGATTTAGTGTTATGTGTTGCATATTGCTAAAATCAATTCAGAATAGTTTAATAGTTTAACGCATGTCCCTTCAATTATTTATGTTGAGCTAGTAAGGATAACCTGCCTCTGGAGTTATCGATGAGCACTCCTCTCGGTAGTTACAGTCCCTCGAACTCTCAATCTCTGCCCTGTGGGTGTACGTTGAGCGATCCCCACACCAGGGATCACAAGGGAACCTATGGCCGTCGTGGTCGAACATAATTGCACTCCCTTTATGTCACGATAACCGGGTTTTGTCAGTTTTTCTCATTGTCGTTAAAAACTGAATGGCGACTCCTATATTACTAGTCGATTAGATGTAAACTCACAGGAAATCCAATTACACTTGATCTGACAACGTCACTCCCACGAGGGACGAGGTCACGCATTAGCCTCGTGCTTTTTCGACCCCCTCACAGTCGATTAGGTAGGTGAATCTATAAATTTTGTTTAATAAAGGTGTATTCGTCAACGACCGAAAATACCTATGTCAAAATGGCGACGTTGCCGGGGAACGGTTGTTGTTTTTGAGTTAAGTTGAGTCTAGTTTAACCATAGAAAATACAAAAATATTTCATTCTTGTTTTAGGTTTTCCTTTGCATTGCTCACGGTTTGTTTGAGTTTTGTATGCAAGATAGGGGTCGAACTCGTCATAGTCCTCTCTACCCTCTCGACCTAGAGTTAGAGAGGACTTTGTGAATCTTGAGATGTATCTGAACCCGTTCGTCGAGCTACAATAGATTCGAACCTTTGAGTGAAGCTACAGATCGAGAGTCAACAAGTCCAACCATTGAGAGAATGGCTCTTCCGGTTAAGAACCTTGGTATTCCGGGAGCCTTTGAGGCGACTTGTGGCCTTCAAGCCCCAACTACCAATGCAAACAATTTTGAAATAAATCCCGCATTGATTAATTTGGTGCAAAGTCATCCATTTTGCGGAAAGAGTAGCGAATCACCGCATGAACACTTGAAACAATTTGAGCACTATTGTGATACCATTAAGCACAATGGAGTGACTTCGGACTACATAAGGTTGACGCTATTCCTCTTCTCCCTCTTGGGGCGTGCTAGTGATTGGCTTGACAAGGAGGTCAAGCCAAACTCACTTCGGACTTGGAATGAAGTGACAAGTTCGTTCTTGAGCAAGTTCTATTCGCACGGGAAGACGGCGGAGTATCGTCATAAGATCCAATAATTTAATCA
Organism: Spinacia oleracea; assembly: GCF_020520425.1. Lineage (NCBI taxonomy): Eukaryota > Viridiplantae > Streptophyta > Magnoliopsida > Caryophyllales > Amaranthaceae > Spinacia > Spinacia oleracea. Next base: position 59,105,515 of record NC_079487.1, read on the forward strand.
AAAGCGGGATGAGTCTCTATTTGAGGCTTGGGATCGGTTCAAGGAATATCAAAGGGAGTGCCCTCACCACGGGATTCCTAAATGGCTCCTCCTACAAACTTTCTACTTGGGATTGAGCCCAACCTCCAAAACAAGTCTTGATGCGGGGGCGGGTGGTCCTATAATAAATAAGACGGAGGACCAAATAGAGGAGATCATAGAGGATGTCGTGCAAAACTACCAAGCATGGCAAGTTGGAACAATGAACTATGATTGCAAGAGCAAAGGTGAGGATGGTAAAGGGTCGATCTATGCAATTGCGCAAGCGCGCATCATCGAGAAGCTTAGCTCAAGGTTAGAAAAGCTTGAGATCACTCCAAGTCAACCTCCATCACCATCAACAATTCCTCCACCACCGGCTACTCTTTTCACTAAGGGGAAGAGCAAGGTGAGTTCCTACAACACTATGCCATTAGATACATCATTTTCTGAAAATTGTCATGACTATGGGCATTTCCCTAACATGTGTCCTTTAGCGCATAATGTTTCATATGTGGATTATGGCCCTTCTTATGAAGGAGATTTTTATGTGGAATATGCCAATGCTATGAATGAGAGGCCTAGATATGATGGCCCCCCGAATCAAAACTTTAATAGACCAGCACCTAGAGGCCCCCCAATGCATGGATCCTACCAAGGCTTCGGCCAAGGAGGTGGGTTTGATAATCAAGGCCGAGGTAACTATAGGGCGCAAGGTTATCAAGGCCAAGCATCCTATGGTCAATCTCATGGCCTTGGCAATCAAACTCAATACAATCAAGGTAGTTATAACCCTAACCATCAAGGTGGAGGGGGTTACAACTATCCTTATGGCAATATAGGGGTGCTTCTAGTGGGGGCTATCCGTCGAACCCGGGAGGACAATATGGTGTTTCTCAATTTCCTCCTCCCGGATTCAATGGGCCAAGGACCTATGGCAATCAATACCCACAAAATCCTATGGGTTATGGAAATGCACCTCCACCACTCACGCCTCTCGAGTCTAACCTTGAGGCTCTTATGGAGTCGTTCGTGGGGGCGCAAGCCAAGAAAAATGTTGAGTTTGAGGATGGATTCAAGCAATCCAACACTCATTTGAAAATGATCGAAACGTCCAACTAGCACAACTTGCTAGCACCATCAAGGAACAACAAGTGCATACTAGTCTCCCACCTCAAGGTCAAGCTCCTAGGCAAATGAATGCCATTATGACAAGGAGTGGGAAGATTCTAGATGGTGGTGCTAGTGCTCGTAAGGTTTCTGAGTCAAAAGGGAAAGATCAAAATGGGATTGTTGAGTCGAATGACGATGATGCGGTAGAAGAGGAGCCTCACATAGATGATGTGAATGATGTTTCAAAGCCAAAAGAGGCTACTCTTCTACCTCTCCCCACTCCTAAACTTCCCTACCCCCAAAGGTTTATAAGGCATAAGTTGGATGTTCAATTATCGAAATTCCTAGAAGTTCTTAGGAAGTTGCATATTACCATTCCCTTTACGGACGCATTGAAGAAAATGCCAACCTACTCAAGATTTCTTAAGGAAATTTTGAGTGGGAAGAGAGATTGCGACGTAAAGGAAACGGTGAATTTGACTGAGAATTATAGCGCCATCATTCTTAATCAAATACCCCCAAAACTCAAAGATCCGAGAAGTTTTTCTATCCCATGTGCTATTAAAGCCCTTGAGATTGGGAATGTCCTATGTGATTTGGGGGCTAGTGTGAGTTTGATCCCATATTCGGTGTTCACTACACTTGACATTGGAGAGTTGGTACCTACCAATATCACACTTCAACTTGCCGACCGATCGGTCAAATATCCAATCGGCAAGGTTGAAGATGTGCCATTGCGAGTAGGCAAGTTTGTCATCCCCGTGGACTTTTTGGTGCTCGATATTGATGAGGACGCTCATGTACCAATCATTCTAGGGAGACCATTTTTCGCCACGGCGGGGGCTATCATACATGTTAAACAAGGAGTTATCACCCTTAAGGTGGGCAAGGATAGTCTTACATTTGACTTAACTAACACTATGCACTATCCTAGCTCACTTAGTGAGGATTGCTTCTTTGTTGAATCCCTAGACCCCCTCGTTCATGATATGCACGAGCATTTGCTCGTTTCTAATGATCCTCTTGAGCTTGCTCTCTTGAATAGGGTGGGTGTAGGAAATGTAGGTGTGGAAGCGGCACAATACAAGGAGCAATTGAACACCACCCCACTTGGTGAGGAATGTTGCGTTTTGCTTGACCTGGAGGACGTCCTCGATGATCTTAAGCAACGTGATGGTAAGGAAGCTCCCAAGGTTGAGCTCAAGGCTCTACCTTTGAGCTTGCGGTATGTTTTCCTTGGTCCCAACTCTACCTTCGAGCTTGCGGTATGTTTGCAAAGAATTAAAAGGGGTGATTAATTTTCGTAATTGTTAATTAATTGTAAATTGCGTTTATTTAATTATATGTACGTAGTTTTTCGGTAGTTTATTCGTTACTCAACCAAATCGAGTGATTTTTGTGTCAATTCCGCATGTAAAAGGCATTCTAAAATTTTGACAATTTTTTTTTTTTCGGCCGAACCCAGAATTCCCAAATTCGAAGCCTAACTATGACTTTTCGGAGGTTTTAGTTTTTCGATCGCAAAAGTTTGTAATTTTAAGATGTTAAATTGAATATTTGCAATCCTTGTTGTTAAATCTTGAATCTTTGATTGACCTACTGTATATGTTTAGCAATTTTGAATGCCTAAACTTGTTAATTATACAACCTAATTCGTAATTGTAATTAATTTGTTGAAATTCGAATAATTTAGAATTTGATTTGATTTTCATAATTAATTGACAATTTAATTAGGTATCCATGATTAAAAAACCACCATAAAAATTGTTAATTTGTGATAAATTTTAAATTTTTATGACCTAGATTTGAATCCATGTTAATCGGAAATTAATTGATTAATAAATTTCCGATTTTTCGCCCTAAAATTATGAAATTAATATGATTTATTAATTTGTTATTAATTTTAAATTAAAAAGTTTTAATTTTAATAAAATTCGCTCATAAAAGTTGCACGCACAAAGAAAAAGACGCTACGTGTTACCCTTAAGGGGTGTTGTATAGTGCGGGCACGCGACGACGAGCAAGGGAGCTCGTCGCCCTTGCGGTACGAATGCAGCGAGCAACCAAGCATGGCGAGGCAATGCTGCTTGGGCGTGTGTGCTGTGTGCATGGGCGATGGGGCGTGGCACAACAAGACGAGGCGCGCGCGTGGGAGAGCGAGAGCTGGGTTGCCCAGCGAGCGCTGCACCGCGCACCAACGAGCGCTGCCTCACCATCGATCGATTGCTCGCGCCCAGCGAGCGATGCATCCCTTCGGTAGCTGCTGCGAAGCGAGCGAGCATGCTGCGCGCAAGCGTGGCTTGGCTTGCTGCGCTTGCGCGTGGCTGCTGCTGCTTGTGCCATGGCTATGCGATCAGTCGAGGGGCATTGATGCCTCGTGCACTCGACGGGGCTTGGGCGCAAGCCCAAGTGCCTCGTCCTGTTACGATTGAGTTGTTTTGATTTTAATTTGAAATTTTCAGTTCGGAAATAATTTTAATTAACTTTGAAATTAATAATTTAAATTGTTTTCTCGGATTTTAATTTTGAATATTATAATTATTATAAATTTTAATTTATACTAATTATTTTACTAAAATTAAACCTTTAATTATTTTAAATTCATTTAATTCAACTGAAAATAAATTAAATAAATGGATTCGATTATAATTTTATATGAGCTTTAAATTTTAATTAAACTTGTATGTTTCCGGTTAGACTAGAAATACATTTTTATGTTTAAAATTAGTAAAGGATATAAAGTTATTGGTTTAAGTGGGAGCATTTTTAGTCATAAACTCTTGATTAGGTCTACAAATCCTTTAAGGTTAAAACAACTTGATTAGAATTAATAAGGACTGAATAATTGGTAGATTATTGGTGCCCTTGATTAATTGCTCCAAATATTTATGTGATGCATAACAATGTGTTTTACTAACCAATTATGTGGGCCATTCATGATAATGAATGGGTGAATGGTATATATTGTATGTGTACTGTTTTGCAGGCGATGAAGTGACTAGTATGGCCCAAATAGGATAGAAAATATGGTCTGCGTACCATTAATTTGAATGTAATTGGTCTAATGCACCAAAGTTTGTTTTTTAATTCAAATATGGTCTGCGTACCATCAAATAGTTGTAATTATTTTAATTATAGCTTATCCTACTTGAAGAAAATGGCGCCTCCCATGGTGAAATTCATGATGGAGTTTCCAATCCATTTTCAAGACGGACTTTGAAGTTGAAGCTTCAAGATGAAGTCGGGCCATACTAGATCACATTTATCTTATGCATGCTTTAAGTTATTTATTGCTTTAAATATGTCTTAATTATGCATGAGATTATGGCTTGATTATGTTGCATGATTAAGGATTTTAGTTCACTTAAAATCTAACCAACATAGTAATAGCCTTAAGTTCCAAAGTTTAAAAATTGAGTTAAAAGGTGCCATGCCAAAATAACACTTACTTGGATAACCTTTACATCAATCTAGTAATAGTTTTACGCTCAGCGAGGTGTTACTTATTGATCCTAAAGGGGTAAGGTACACAAAGAATTGTGAGTACATGTTAGTTTTGGTGAAACTCAACGATATAAGTAAAGAGTCCTTTTATGTCGTGGAAAAATTGATAGGTTTACCTGTAACACCCCCAAATTTCTCTCTTTTCAAAACCAACATTTATTTGAATAAAACCAACATGGAGAGAAACTTAGGAGTATTACAGCCACGTGATTACGTTAAAGGCTAATTAACTCAACTAATGCAGCGGAATAACTCAAATACTTTTCTTTATTGAATAATAATAATCGAAATTATAATAGTGTATATTCGATAAACCCTTAAAATTAAAATACTAAAATCTGAACTCATTAATGAAACCAACTTAGAAAACTAAATCCTAACTAGTGAACTCTCCATTAATCCCGTATGCAAGCATGTCACATCATCACATCAAGTTCCTGAAAACTGCTCACCAAAAGGTGAACAGGGCCAAGCCAAAACAAATAGGAAATACGGGTTAGCAAAAGCTAAGTACGAATATATGCAAGACTTGTAAAACATTTATATACAGTTGAACATACTTTCACAAACCATTTACTTCAAACTTTCTTAATTGAAATCATAGAAGATTCATTTTCCAAAATTAGAAACTTTCCATAAATAGTAACTTTCCAAATATAGCAACTTTTCAAAAGTATAAACATATCAAGAATACATATTTTTAAAATAGAAACTTTCCAAAATTAGAAACATTCCATGAATAGAAATATTCCAAATATATAAACTTTCCAAATATAACAATATTCCAAAAGTAGAAACTTTCCAAAATTAGATTCCAATTAGAATATGAAAATCAAAACACCTCTTCTTATCTCCCCTTCCTTCCTAAATGTGCACACCCCCAATCTAGTATTCCATCACAAATCTATGCATTGGGGTACTAACCAAATAATAGTCAACAAGTGACCCTCGACTTACACAACAAGTGATGCGTATGAACTTTAATGTTCCATGAGATCCATTCCATTTTGAGACTTTACAAAAGTATAATAATGTCATAAAAGACTTTCCAATTCCATTCACAATGATAAACGAATAACCTCCTTTTTATTTAATCAAACATAATTTTTTTTTTATTAAATACATGTGTAAATAAATGATTAATTATTAAATCATTAACATTCATCAATAATTTCGAAGTGACCTTTTATTGAATCATTAACACTTGAAAATCCTTACATTAATATAAATTCGAAATCCATAAATCATTTGTCAATAAATTCAAGAATAAAAACAAAATCATAAGTTCATAATTCAATTGGAAATTGATTAATCAATTAGAATATAACAATTCCAACCATACATAGATTTAACACATAATTATCAAGCCACATACACGTACCTTGATTAAATAATACCTCACACAAAGATTAGTTTGATCCTGCTACGGATCACTCACGAGTTCCTAACAATTAATAAATAAAACCCTAATTAATTCATGATTAAACAATTAAATTAATTAAAATAAATCTAATGGACTTAAATTTAATTCATGAGTTATGCATTCATAATAACAGTATTATAAATCAAAATTTCGAACTCATGGTTTAAAAATACACTTTTAAAATTACGGCATTAATTTAGAAGAGTTTAAATAGTAAAAACTGACCGTAAAAGAGAAGGCTTTTAAAACAATTGGGGTGTGGAAGTCACGACACCAAGAGGTAGACGTCGGCGGCAATGAGTGCATGACGGGGGTGTCGTGGTGGTGGTATAAGGGTTTTAGGTAAGAAGGTTTAGAGCCAAAGAGGGAGAAGAAGTTTAAGAGCGGGCTTGGGAAAACTCTCAACTTTTGGTGTGAGGAATTATGAATGAAGTAGGGGTATTTATAGGTTTGGGATTAGGGTTAGAGTTATAATGGAACCCTAAGGGGTATGGCCGTGGTTGGTGTTCAAGTTGTGATAGGATTCTGAATCTAGTCATGATTTTGGTGATATTCGGTTTAGAGTAAAATCGTTTAAAATAGAAATACAAAAGATAAAATCACAAAATTTTAAACAGAGGCTTGAATAATTAATTAAGATTTATCCTGAAATTTTCAGAATTTATCTCAAAGAATTCGGATTTTTAGGGAATTTGGGATTGGTAATACTCTTTAAATCCAATTTTAAATAGAATTATCTTATTTTTCCAAAAAAATTCCGAAATATATTCTCATAAATATCGTATAATATAAAACTGATTTTATAAAATACTAAACATAATTTTCGGATTTATAAAATAATTTTAAGTTGATTAAAACTCTTTTTCTCCAAAATTGATTCCTAATAGAATTAGGAATTAATAAAATATGAAAAATATAACTTAATTCATTTTTGAAAATAATATTCACATTTGAATATTTTCCCTCCAAAATATTTGAATATTTTTCCCTCCAAAATAATTTAATATCAAATATATATGCATAAAATGATAAATAAAATGCCTAAAAATATGGGGTATTACAGTCTACCCCCCTTAAAAGAAGTTTCGTCCCGAAACTTAGAACATTACTATTCTATACTCCAAAAATGGAAATATATAAATTCTACCGACTTTCTAAATGAAGGAAGGTGTTAATGCACTTGCATAACAAAGACCAAAATCGCTAAAAATTGTTAAAACATGCTAAAAATGGGTAAAAGCGCGAAATTCTATCGCATTCTACCCCCCTTAAAAAGAAAGTTACGACCCCGTAACTCGCCTACTAACCTCAACGAAGAGTTCTGGGTATTTCTCCTTCATTGCAGCATCAGCTTCCCAAGTTGCTTCCTCGGTTTTATGGTTTGACCATAATACCTTGACGATTTCTACATCTTTATTTCGGGTACTCTTGACTTTTATATCTAGTATCCTTACCGGTCTTTCCTCATATGTCAGGGTTTCATCCATTTCAACGGTTTCCGGTTGCAACACATGGGATATATCTGGGATGTATTTTCTAATTATATTTGGGAAACATGGAAAACATTATGCACTCGACTCAGCTCATTGGGTAAATCAAGTCTATACGCTACATTCCCAATCCGCTTCAGGATTTCATATGGTCCAATGTACTTCGGACTTAATTTCCTATTCTTTCCGAATCTCATCACTCCTTTCATTGGAGATATTTTCAATAACACCTTCTCCCCGACTTGGTATTCCTCTTCCCTTCTTCGGGAATCCGCGTAACTTTTCTCGCGGTCTTGCGATGCCTTGATCTTTTCCTGGATGAATTTCACTTGCTTTACTGTTTCTTCTAAGAATTCTGGTCCAAGAACAACTGTTTCACTTATATCATTCCAGCAAATAGGACTTCTACATTTCCTTCCATACAACGCTTCAAAAGGAGCCATTAAAATACTTGCATGGTAGCTATTGTTGTATGAGAACTCGATAAAATCTAAATTATCTTCCCATGAACCCTGATATTCCATCACACATGATCTTAACATGTCCTCCAAAGTCTGAATTTTCCTTTCTGTATGTAACATGGCCGCGATCAAAACAAAACTCAAAGTAACTGAAATTCTGGATGTAAAATTGAACCTATCAAACTTTCTTGATTGGGAGAGGAAGCTTCGGCAAGTCCTCAGGTGGAACAACATTGAATATGTAGTTGACCATCCCATCCCCAGCTATTACTCAAAGGATATGACTCCAGAAAAGCACTGTGTGTGGGCGAACCACATGTCGCTAGTGATGGATCTTATTCTTGGCTCTATCCCCAATGATTGGAGTGCAAGGTCCGTTGCATACGAGCCATGGGCACTCCTAAGGCATCTTAGGGATATATGTCGTGGTAGATTCCAAAATGGTGGTCAACATGTCGACCAAAATGTTTTTGAATTGGTAAATTCATTTGAGAATCTAAAGCTTAATGCTCCATTGGCTTGTTGCTTTGACGTCGAAAGACAAAAAGAAAGGGAAAGGGTCATTGATCTTGAAATAACAGAGCGGACGCCAATAAGAACTCATACAAAGAAAATGGTTGGGCTTCTCAACCGGCTTGAGTACCTTGGTGATCCATTCCCAGATTCTGCAGCTGTGGGAATACTTTTGAATTCTCTTCACCCTGGATATAAGAAATTCAAACTACTCTATTTTTCCAAGAAAAGGGAAAACACTCTTAGTGAACTAATATACTTGCTTCATCAGTATGAATTGGACTTTGTAAGTGATAAGCAAGCATCACTAAAAGTAAAGAGTAAGAAAATCAAGAAAAAGGTTCCGGGGAAGATCCAAAGAAAGGGTGCATCTCCATCTACTTTAGGAAGGCAAGTGGCGCCATCCACGAAGAAGATGAAGAAGGATCGTTCTCCATCTACATCGCAATGCTTCAATTGTAATGAAATTGGTCATTACAAGCGAGATTGCCCCAAACTAAAGGAAGAGAAGAAGGACGGAAACATTGCTTCTCCTTCATGTATGTATGTTATACATTGTAATCTAGCTAATTCTACTTCTTAGGTATTAGATACTGGTTGTGGCTCACACTTATGTTCCAATTTACAGGGACTAACGAGAAGTAGAAAGCTTGATAAAGGCGAGATGGATCTACGCGTGGGAAATGGAGCACGGATTGCTGCATTAGCCGTAGGATCTTATTTTATTTCTTTGCCTAGTGGGTTTGTTTTGGAACTAGAAAACTGTTACTATGTTCCTAGTATTACCAGAAACATCATTTCCGTTTCAAGTTTGGATTCTAAAGGTTTTAGTTTACAATTTAAAGACAATAGTTGTTCTTTTGCTTTGAATGGAATGTTTTATGGTTCAGCATAACAAGAAAACGGTCTTTATGTGCTAGATACGAGCAAACACATTTATAACATAAATACCAAAAAGGCTAAAACTGGTGATTCGGATCACACATTTCTGTGGCATTGTCGATTAGGCCATATAAACATAAAGCGCATGGAATTACTTCAACTGAAAGGAATTCTAGAATCATTCGACTTAGAGAAGATTGATCAATGCGAATCTTGTTTACTTGGCAAAATGACAAAGCAACATTTCTCAAAGGTGGGAGAAAAAGCAAGCGAACTACTAGGGCTAATACATACGGACGTATGTGGCCCTATGAGTACGAAAGCTAGAGGTGAGTTCAGCTATTTCATAACGTTTACGGACGACTTCAGTAGATATGGCTATATTTACTTAATGAAGCAAAAGTCTGAATCGTTTGAGAAATTCAGAGAATTTCAAAATGAAGTAGAAAATCAACATGGGAAGAAAATCAAAGCTCTAAGATCGGATCAAGAAGGTGAATATCTTAGCCACGAGTTTGATGACCATCTAAAAGAATGCGGTATTCTTTCTGAATTGACTGCTCCGGGTACTCCTCAATGGAATGGAGTGTCGGAACGGAGAAACAAGACCTTGCTCGATATGGTCAGGTCAATGATGGGTCAGGCCGAACTTCCTTTACAGTTCTGGGGACATGCGTTGCAAGCTGGAGCACTCACACTGAATCGTGCTCCGTCAAAAGCTGTTGAAAAGACTCCATACGAATTATGGACTGGGAAACTCCAAAGTTGTCTTTTCTGAAGATTTGGGGTTGCGAAGCATATGTCAAGCGATTAATTTCGGACAAGCTACAACCTAAATCTGACAAATGTTTCTTCGTTGGGTATCCAAAAGAAACTATGGGATATTATTTCTACAACAAGTCAGACAACAAGGTTTTCGTTGCTCGTGACGGTGTCTTTTTGGAAAGAAATCATATTTCCAAATTGATAAGTGGGAGAATGATAGACCTCGATGAGATTCGAGACGAACAACGAACTCATAACTCTTTAGAAACAGTTCAGGTTGATGAACCTCCAGGGACTTTAGAAGAGCCAGTGGGAGTAGTTCCTCAAAACGTTGTTGCCCCTCGTAGGTCAAATAGAACTATTTTTCAGGCGGACAGATGGACAGGCGTCCTCTTGACTGAAAACTTAGACGTTCTCATATTGGATAGTGATGAACCTATGACTTACAAGCAAGCTATGACGAGCCCAAGCTCCACTAAATGGTTAGAGGCCATGCAATCTGAAATAGACTCCATGTCTGAAAAAATCAAGTTTGGGATTTGGTTGATTTGCCGGATGGGTTCACACCTATCGGATGCAAATGGGTCTTCAAATTGAAGAAAGACAAAGATGGAATTGTATACATATACAAGGCTAGATTGGTAGAAAAAGGTTACAGGCAAGTTCACGGCGTTGACTACGATGAAACCTTTTCTCCAGTCGCGATGCTTAAGTCTATTCAGATAATCCTTGCGATTGCCGCTTTTCATGACTATGAAATATGGCAAATGGATGTCAAAACTGCCTTCTTGAACGGTGTTCTTGAAGAGACTGTGTTCATGACACAGCCGGAGGGTTTTGTCGATCAAAAGAACCAAGGAAAAGTATGCAAGCTTAAGAAGTCCATCTACGGACTAAAGAAGGCATCAAGGAGTTGGAATAAACGATTTGATGAACCAGTCAATAAGTTTGGCTTCATCAAGAATCAGGATGAATCTTGTGTATACAAGAAGGTCAGTGAAAGTAAAATTGCATTCCTAGTCTTGTATGTCGACGACATACTTCTTATTGGAAACGACATTCCTATGTTGGAGTCTGTAAAGGTTTGGCTCGGGAAGTGTTTCTCAATGAAGGACTTAGGAGAGGCACAGTACATATTGGGCATCAAGATTTATAGGGATAGATCTAAGAGGATGATTGGACTAAGCCAAAGCACTTACATTGACAAAGTGCTAGCTAGGTTCAATATGATGGAAGCCAAGAAAGGTCATCTACCCATGTCACATGGCATATATCTGAGCAAGAATCAGTGTCCCAAAACATCTGATGAGCGTAGAAAGATGAGTGGAATTCCATACGCTTCGGCTATTGGATCCATCATGTATGATATAATTTGTACAAGGCCGGATGTTTCGGTCGCACTCAGTGCAACGAGCAGGTACCAGTCAGAACCAGGTGAGGCGCATTGGACTGCTGCCAAGAACATCCTAAAGTACCTGAAAAGGACTAAGGATCAGTTTCTGGTTTATGGTGGTACAGATGAGTTGATTGTTAAGGGCTATACAGACGCAAGCTTTCAAACCGACATAGATGATTTCAGATCACAATCTGGGTTTGTGTTCTGCCTCAACGGCGGAACAGTAAGCTGGAAAAGTGCTAAGCAAAGCACTATTGCGGATTCTACAACTGAAGCCGAGTACATTGCTGCCTCAGAAGCAGCAAAGGAAGCTGTTTGGATTCGAAAGTTCATCGAAGAACTTGGTGTTGTCCCCTCCATTAAAGGACCAGTGGCTTTGTATTGTGACAATAACGGAGCCATTGCCCAGGCAAAGGAGCCTATGAGCCACCAAAAGTCCAAGCATGTACTGCGGCGATTTCATATACTTCGAGAGATCGTTGAAAGAAAAGAAATCGAGATTTGCAAGGTTGGAACCGACGACAACGTCGCGGATCCATTGACTAAACCGTTGCCACAAGTGAAACACAACGCACATGTAGCAACCATGGGAATCAAGCATGTTGGAGAATGGTTTTGATTTTCTAAGTATTGTTTTAGAACATCTATTAGATCTATGTTTAAAACAATTGGTTTAACCATTTAATATTTATGAAATTTATTATTTCATATTCATTTAATTGTGGTTTAGAATTAAATGATAAGTCCATGTGATTCAAATCATTCAAATGGGATGTCAAGATGGATTCTTTGACAAAGAAACACCCATAAGTGAACTTGAATATTGAAGTCACAAAGGATCCCTAATCCAGGTCATTGAAAGGTGCACGACCAATGACTAATGAAGATTAGATTGCAAGTAGATTACTTAGTTCTGTTTCTTGAACTAGAGTGACTGGACGTCAGAATCTTTTGCATAGATACTTATTGGATCTTGTATAGGATTGACCATGAGAACACTTTAAGAGATTAAAGTTATGTCATAGGTAGTTCTCATTAATGGTGATTAGAAACCGTTCCTCAGAACATGAGCGATTATGTCTGCTAGTTTGAGAATTAGTTCGCTTTGATACTAGCTAAACATTGCACCGTAAAAGGAGGCTATAAAAGCAGTTATTGGGCGTACTATGAATCAAAGTGAGTGTTCATAGATTGCAAGAATGGATTATACTCCTATCTTTGATAGGATATGGTGTTGTTGTGTAACAACGATTCTTGGAGAGTTAGATACTGTAAAATGCATGGCCGTGCTCAGAACACACAAAATTCATATTCTGAGTATTGACTCTAAACCCCTAAGCCTAAGCCTCACGCTGCAAAAACTAATCACGCGTTCTGTCGTAATCGATCCATAAATCGAACAGAACGTATCCTGTCCCATAACTTGAGATTTGTTAAATAAAAGGAGAAATAGCAAAGTCAAAGTGGTTAGTTTTCTGAGAACCGTGACGCACCTCTCAAGGGTGCGTCGTAATGTGTCCCTTTTCCATGATTTCATTGCTTTCCTCGCCCTTTTTATGAACTGTTAAACTAACTAAATCTGATTGTTCTATCACGCCTAATAAATATGATATTTTTCGGAAATTGGATTATCATGCTAGGTCTCTTAATACAATCTAAATCAGATAATCGCGCTCGATCTAGTATTATATGTTGCATATTGTTAAAATCAACTCAGATTAGTTTAATAGTTAACACATGCCCTCTTCAATTATTTATGCTGAGCTAGTAAGGATATCCTGCCTCAGGAGTTATCGAAGAGCGAGTACTCCTCTCGGTAGTTACAGTCCCCCGAACCCTCAATCTCTACCTTGCGGGTGTATGTTGAGAGATCCACACACCAGGGATCACAAGGGAACCTACGGCCGTCGTGGTCAAACATAATTGCACTCCCTTTATGTCACGATAACCGGGTTTTGTCAGTTTTTCTCATTGTCGTTAAAAACTGAATGACGACTCCTATATTACTAGTCAATTGGGTGTAAAACTCACAGGAAATCCAATTAAACTTGATTTGACAAAAAGAAACGTCAAACCCACGAGGGACAAGGTCACGCATTAGCATCGTGCTTTTTCGACCCCCTCACAGTGGCGACTCCACTGGGGATAGTGAAGAAAATACTCGTTCTCGTAGGTAATAAAAATAGCCGAAGGGTGAAACGATCCTACCCCGCGTTTATTTCCTCATCAAGTTGGGACGACCTGAAAATCACCATATTAATGTGAACGGACAGAACCGCATAACGAATCTTGGCTCCCTTAGATGGTTCATCTCAGGAGTTGGGACTAAGGATACCCATCGCCAACCGGGGGGTGCATACGCTTCGAATGTTGTCCACTCGGCACTTTCGCTAGTAGTACACCCGTCCCAAACCCAATCGCTCGCCCATTAGGCCCCTCTCATTGGTGCATGCCCCCTTGGCTTACATCGTGATTGGCCTCTTGGGCGAAATTCGTCTGTTGAAGGCACTACCTCGACCGGGGCATGTGTTGGATCTGCGATAGAAGCGGTACCAAGCCAGGCGCAAATACTACCCATAGAAGCCTATCATAAACTACATGACATATTATTATTGCCTCATGATGGAATGTTAGTTATGTGTAGCGAAATATATTATTGTGTGTGACAAACTATCCTAGAAAAACCAACGACCTAAAAAAAAATTGCCCAAACATTCATAAACCAATTTGCCAAAGAGTTATACCGAAATACGTGTTCCGCAAACCCGAACGATCGCCACAAAAATAAGCGACGCTCGGGATGGCCTGTAACGAATCCCACAAACGCTGCACAACGCGTAAAGGACGCTATTAGGCAAGCACGCGAAATCGAAGTCGCATAAACAAAAGTAGACGCAAACAGAAAATGAGAACCAGCCAGGGACGCATTTTCAACGCCCCTGGCTGGGCGCCAGAATTTCTCACGCCCTACGCGGGCGCTGAAGTTTCTGCTTGGCCTTCTGGTCAGGCGCAGCAGCCTCGGTGCCCGCGCAAAAGGAAATTACGTAGCACAAAAAACCGTTCGTAAAAAAAAATTGCTACGAGGGCGTAAGAAAAAGCACCCGATTCTAAAAGCGGCTCATAAAAAATAAATAACTCTTTGTGTCGTTGTTAGGCCTCCTACGACGACAATGCTCGGCACCAAAACCGAACATGCCAATAACTATGAATGTCAAAATGGGCAAGTGTTTCGAAAATCCAAAGAATGACCAAAAGAAAGAACTAAAAGTGTACCAACAAAAGAAAGAGTGAAAAACCAATAGAGAGAGTCAAAGTCTAGACTAAGTAATGCTTGAAACTTTGGGGCCTAAACTTTAGCTCATCTTATGCATAGGATTGGTCCTGTCACTTGGTGCCGATCGGGAAATCAAAGGTTAGTACGTCTCAAAGATACATCGCCAACACCAGGTTTAGTGACTCCAAGCTCCGTCCGTCATCCCTCATTTCAAGGATCTACGCTTCCCCAACCTCGATTCGCACCCTCAAACATGTCCATCGAAGAATTGCGAGACCAGATTGCTCAAATGACCCAACTCATGGGCCAACTGAAAATGGAAAATGAAGCCTTAGCGGCTGCACAAGCCAAAAATGACCTCGATAACGAGAAGAGGATTGAAAAAATGGTCCTCCAGCAAACCATGGGGAGCAAGTACTTCTCCCTCGATCCCGAACCTTTTCCTAACAAACTACCAGAACAGTTTAGTTCATCTGACTTACCAAAGTTTAAAGCCACGGACAATCCCCGTGATCACCTATTGAGCTTTGTGAATGCCATGAACTTGAAAGGCGTGGACAAGTCCATGTATTTACCTGCCTTTCCTTTGTCCTTGTAACCTGTGCCACTCAAATGGTACTATCACCAGGACCTTAAGCTCTTCCCCACTTGGGAAGACTTTGTCAATGTCTTCATCAAGCAATACTCGTCGAACATGGATTTTCAAGTCACCATGCGCGAGCTGGAAGTTCTCTTCCAAAAGAAAAATGAGGGTTTCACAACCTACTTTGCTAGATGGAGGGATCAGGCGGCCCAACTAATCAATAGGCCTCCCGAAACAGAATTGGTCCAAAAATTCATTGACAACCTGGACCCGGCTTACAGACAACACCTTAGGTACCTGGGACTTGACACTTTCAAAAGAGTTTATGATGTGGGAATAAAGATCGAGGATGATCTCGCAAAAACAATACAAAGTAAACCCGCATACAAAAGCAACACCTACAACAGGGGCAACACATCCCAAGCCCAAGAAGTCCATGCCGTAGAGGAGACTCCCGCCCGAAGAAGCCCTGGAAGATGGGTCCGAGACCGAAAGTTTGCCCCACTCGGGTCGACTTTGGTACAAGCTTTCGAAAGACTAACCAATCAAGGAAAGTTGAGACCTATAGGCCCCACCCGTGACCCTCCTGTCAAGAGCAAATATTGGGTCGAAGGTACTTATTGCAAGTTCCATCAAGGAAATGGGCATGACACCGAAAACTGCTGGAACCTAAAAAATACAATCCAGGACATGATAGAGGATGAAGTGATACCTCTCCCTAACGTTGGCAAACCCAACAACAACAAGAGCCCACTCGGATCTTATCACATCTCTCTCGACCAACCAGAAAATGAGAACTTCGACCCTACGGTGTACATTACACCTCAAGGTGCACCACTCGCTGTGGTCCCTATGGATCAAACCGAGAGAGAAGTGTGCGGTGTGTGGGATGATGATACTGAAGATATTTACCTATCTCAAGTGTCGGGCCAGGACCTCTTTACTGAAACTTGGCCCGGGTATGCTCACATTGACACCACCCCTCAGGAGCCCGAGGTCGACAACCTCACCCGATCCGAAAGGATATACCAACCGGATATTCGCCCACCTCCTATGGACGATATCCCAGTTAGGCAAACTCCTGAGAATGGACGGTACACCACCATCGCGGAAGTCATTGAAAATCCTCTCTTGAAACAACTAAAAAGAACTAAAGCCGAAATTACCATCTGGGATCTCATGTGTACTTCAAAGGAACATCGCGAAAAGCTTATTCGCTCACTCGACCTCATCTCAGTACCTACAGATATCACACCTGACTCATTGGTTAACCACGTCACGAGAGATGCCGGAGAAAAGGCCATAGTTTTCACTGACAAAGACTTTCCCAAAGAGGGGGGTGCTCACAATAAAGCCCTCTATCTAGTAGTTGGATGCAAGGGACAAAACATCCCCCTAGCGCTCGTAGATAACGGTTCGGCGGTTAATGTTTGCCCATTGCGAACCGCCCATTACTTGGGGCTAGGAAACGATGACTTCCAAACCTCCACGCAAGGGGTACGAGCTTATGATAACTCTTGAAGGCCTGTGTTGGGAAAAATCAACCTTACCATACAAACCGAGCCTGTGGCACGCACCACGGAGTTTCTAATAATCGACATCAAGCCCACTTTCAACCTCCTCTTGGGGCGACCTTGGCTCCATGACTTAGGAGGTGTGGCTTCTACCTTGCACCAAATGGTTAAACTTAACCATAACGGGGTAATACTAGAAATCCGCGCACCTCCTCTCGACGTCAGTTGTACTATGGTTGGAACGGCCGAAACTGCAGACGACCTTTACGGGTTTCAAATGGAAGAAGCAATTCAGTTCATCGAAGACTATGATCCAGCATTCCTAGACCCGCACGCATCCCGAGTCATCCCTAGAATGCTGTTAGCTCAAGGTTATTTCCCTGGAACACCATTGGGCATAAGGAAGAAGAAATGCACATTCCATCCTTTACCCAACAAATCTACTCCCTTTGGCTTAGGCTATGAACCAACGGAGGAAGATATTGTTGACCGCCTGTCTTGGCTACGCCTTAACAAGGCCAAACAAACCACCCTCCTTCCCCCGTATCAAAGAACCCTTAACGGGATGTTCGTTCGGGAAGGAGAAGGACACCCATGCTTTGATTTCCCTGAACCCTTCGTCCGGGATGGCTTGCTAAAACCAGGATTTGAAATCCTCCATGACTGCCACACCTTGGATGAGGCACCCTACCTCACCAAGACTAAAACAGCTGAAATATTGGACAACCAGGCTTTATGGACATTGTTTAACGAATCGAAGCCTATGGAGAACGAGACTGTGATGACTACCCTAGCTTTACAAGATGAAGGTTTTGATCCAACCCGGTTAATCGCTCCTGCATCAACACTAGAAGAGATCGAGAACGGATGGGTGAAGACATATCAGTGGGTCAATGCAAAAGGAATAGAATTCAAGATGAGTACCGGTGAAGGACTAAAGTTTTACGAGACTAAACCCAAGGCTTGAGCCACATAGAGCACCTTAGTAAAAAGCGCCTAGTAGTTATTTAGATTGGTAGAAAAAATAATAATAAAGACTTTAGATGGTCCTAAGACCCCTTAGAATATAGGTCAATTTTATTGTGTTTTCCTTACTTTCCAAATTAATAAAGGCGTAATATTTCTCCTAAATTTTTTATTCTAACACTAAATGTACTTGCAATATACAAAAATAAAGAGGCGGCCCACACTAGGCCCAACAAACGAGGCCCACTCGGTCTTGAAATCGTGCCATGGGAACCCACTCCCGAAACCCACAAAATAAACCATACCATCCCCTTCATATCCCCAAAACATAAAGGTCATAAAAGTCAATCCATGCAACCCGAAGAAATCGAAGGAAATCAAAATCCAAAACAAATGCAAATGTTGCTTAAAAAGGGAATTAATAAAATGTAACCCCACCATACCCTTCAAAAACGACATGCACCTCAACCCACCCAAAAGCCTACACAAAGATCTTCATAACTCCCGCACCCTAACTCCATTTTCAAAGCCATTTCGAGTCATGAATAGAAAAAATTAATCCGGACAAAAATGCGTCTCACGCTAACAGTCAAAAAAGCCTCCGAAATAGCCTCAAAATCAATTTTTATACAAGTAAAAAGCAAAGCACTAAAACGAAGAAAAAAGAAATAAATGCAAGAACACGTGAAGCAAAGCGTAAAAAACGACCGCCAGAAATCATTTTCAGCGCCCAGGGCTGGGCGCCGAAATCTTTGACGCCCCAGCCTGGGCGTTGAAACTCTCTGCCTGCCTAAATTTTTTTTAGAAGTGCTCGTCATTTTATCCGCACATAACGGAAAAATAACGAACACTTGGGGGGTATAACACGTATCCAAATAGGCTCACCAAAAAATAGTCGAATTTCATTTTTTTCGCGACTTACGGCAAAAAAAAACGGCAGACGAAAATAATGATAATACTTCACTCATTTGACCGGTTAAGTAATATGCTTCAACCTCAGGGCATATCTATTAAAATCCGGCATCTTAGAATTTATTCTAGCTAGAACTATGCGCGACCTGATTCTGACAAGATACGTAGGCAATCCTTACCAAGGATTCGGTCCAATAAAAAAAACATATATAAATTGTGCAAAAAGTGTTAGACAAATAAAAATATAAAAAAGAGGAGAAACAAAAAATGAAAATGAAAAATAAAATACGCCTTTATTGAAAAATAATAAGAAGGAAAACAAAGTGCTAAGAAATGAAAAAACAAACACAACTGAAATAAATAAAGGGCACCTACACCCTAGCAAGAACTACACTACTCTAGTTCTTCCGGATCATCAAATAAAGTCTTGTAGAGGGCAATGTTCGCAGGATCCACCCCCACAGTCTTCTGCGCTGCCCCTATATCAATCTCCATAAGAACCGGCTCCTGGACACTAACTTCCAAAGATGCCAAGGATTCAGAAACATTCTCGGTTATAGCCCGCTCAGCCTCAAGGGCACAGACAATGGTGGGAGAAGAATTATTATCATCAACTAGACTAGCCACTGTTTCTACAGGCGGTTGAGCCTTCCTAACCCATACATTGTTCCGGCGACGATCTCTGCGAGAGCCTGCACTTCTTTTAACGACAGCAGGCCCCTTCATGTTAGGCACCTTTTTAGGCCTAGAACTGGAACGGGGAGGAACTTCCTTTCGCTTTCGATCAGGACGAGCTTTCACAGTCTTAATACCATGGGTGCGAGAATTGGCAGAATCACGGCCCTCATATCTGACCCGAATGCGAGGTATCAAAAGCTCAGCCGGCTCCCCATTTCGAGCCTCGGTCCTCATAGCCTTATCATCGGAGCTCATCCACAACTTGTAGTTTTCAGAAAGACCCACAAAGCCATTTGTAGCTACGGCCCAACGCGGGAGACCATCATAATACTTAGCCCACGCTTGAACCCGTGCTTGTGAAAAGGCCGCTACTTTAGGAGGTACCGTATCAGAAAAGGGGATAGTCTGCGTTAAACCGTATTGACGCATGACTCGGTAAGGGAAAATATAAATGGGCCGAGATAGCCCTAACAAGGAAACATAAACCGATACACAGAACCCCCCGTCATAGTAGTCAAACCCCACCACGGTACCATCCACTTAATAGAACAGATACCATGAGTAAAAAAGGAGGCCCACTCGGCCTCGTCCTGGCCTCGGTGCAAATATTTTCGGTTACCCAAGGCTATAGGGCGATAATGTTTAGGATCGGCAGGAGTTTCCAAGAGCCTAAGCCGTTCCACGAGCCAAATCTGCAAAAAACGGGTACGATAAAAAAAATAAATAAAAAGAAAACGGTTCCTGGGGCGCAGTTTCAACGCCCAGGACCGAGCGTCGAAAATTCCAGCGCCGAGCCCTAAGGCAGGACGAATAAAAAATATATATGCAAAAAAAAACGTATACGTGCGCAAAGAAAAAAAATCGATTACCTGCAGTAATAGGTGGCTTCCCTTAAAATATTCAGATTTGGCATCCTTCTTCAGCTCATCCGCACTCAGCAAAGTCTCGGCAACAACCAATGGCATAATAGAATAGCAACTTTTCATCTGGCTAATCAAGGGGATCAACCTTATGTCACCAAACTCACCATTGTTATTCGACAGGAAATAATGATTCAACAAGAAAAATACAAGGGCTCGAATATTAAATTTCTGTTCGGTCATATTCTTACTAGGCCTAAAGTGATGTTTTACAAGTTTTGCCAAATTAACCTCATCACCTACAACAATTTCAGCAAGCATGTTAGCCTCTACTCCTAGGAAAGCCCCTATGGTTGGTTTACCCTCTTCAATAGTGCCAGGAGTGGCAGGGGTAGCATTAGTAGGATAACCAAGGATCGCAGCAAATTCATCTGGCAAAGGACATATTTCGTTGCCCCGAAAGACAAAAACATGATGATCGGAATCCCAAAAGCTTAGAGCTGCATGCAGAAAATTATAGTCAATATTAATTTGTTGTAAGCCTAAAAGTGCCTCTAAGTGGTATTCTTTCAACAAAGCCTTTTCTGTAGGAGTAAGGGCCCGTAGCCAACGCCTAACAGCCCGTTGGAGTGAGAAAGTAGGAATCGACATGACGAAAGCAAGGAGTAACTAAAACACAGCAAAGAAAGAAGGAAATTGAGAGTGATGGAAAATAGGGACGTATCTAGCCCCTATATATAGCTGAACGCATCAAGTGACATCCTGATCCCATTCGGAAACGCGTTAAGAAATCCGAAAGTCAAAATTCGCCAGGAAAGGACTTTCAGCGCCCGAAGCTGGGCGCCGAAATAATTAACGCCCAGCCTTGGGCGCCGAAAATGCAGCCCAATGCCCAGATTTAACAAAACGCGGAACAGGAAAAGACTTAAAACCGTGTTGCTAGACACGAGGCCCTATTGCAATTAAGATCAAGCCCAAAAGCACCTTTAAGCTCCCAAATAGCAAAAATGAATGGTAAAACTTGGTCGAAACTTAGACTTGTTTCAAGGAACATATATGTACACTTTTCAAAACAAATATGAAATATCAAGGTCATTCTTCGAAACACCAAAAAAAAATGTTGTTAAGTCGTTGGTTTCTCAAATAAAAATGTTTGTCTGTCAAAAGATTAATCCGGGCCAAGCTAAACCGGATGATATTAAACCTTGTCGCCCGAAGACTGAAGTCGCACCCCATGACTTCGCCAAAATAGCACACCACTATGAAAGGTCGCTCGCACATACGAGCACGACCCCAAACATGATTAATAGACGTTATGATGTATGCGAAAAATGACCAACAAAGCCCAAGTGCTTGGGGGCTCGCCAAAAGTATACTCCAACAAAGAGTGCGCAATCGAAATCACATTCCCAGACTACGCTATACGTCGTCCCATGTTTGGATGATCTCAAAAGAACAGGTTCGACCTCGGAAAATGGTCGTCATGGACACTTGTACATGGTCCTCTGATCAAAGACGAAGTGGTGGCAAAAATCGAGCTGTAAAGACTAGCTCAAAACCACGAAAGCAGACGGTCGCAAGACAAAGGTCCGTCTAAACCCGTTTTCAACCCACGTTCAGGTTACAACTAAATTCGAGCATCCCTCGATAGAATTCGCTCTTGCAAGAATGAACAAAAGAAATTCTCAAAAACGAAATCACGATAAAAATAGGAAACTTGCCCATCTCAGTTGGCAAGATCACGTCACGAACCACGCGAGTTCCAAAACGAAAAACGAATTCAGGGACGTCCACCCTCAGGGGACAGGGTTCGCCCACCCTCAGCGGGCGGGGTCTGCGTCACTAGCCGCGCAGATCCTCAGTTTTCGAAAAATAGAGTCTTCAAAAAAAAAAAAAAAAAAATTAAAAATGAAACAGGTTCGCCATCTTCAGCCGGCGGGGTCTACGGCGCAAACCACTTAGGTCCTTATTTCCAAAAAATAAACACAAAACAAATTTCAAAATAGATTCGTCCACTTCTATCGGACGGGGCGTCCACCCTTATCGGACAGATTCACCATCTTCAGCCGGCGGGGTCTACGTCACAAACCGCGTAGATCCTTATTTTCAAATTTCAAAAACAGATTCGTCCACTTCTATCGGACGGGGTGTCCACCCTTAGCGGACAAGCTCGCCATCTTTAGCCGGCGGGATCTGCGTCACTAACCGCGCAGGTCCTTAGTCGCTGCAGCGATAACTTTTTCTGGTTTTCCGTTTTTCCAAAAAAAAGAACGATGTGAGTAGCTTTCCCTTTTTCCAAAGATTGGTTTTCCGTTTTTTCCAAAAAAGAACGATGTGAGTAGCTTTCCCTTTTTCCAAAATTTAAAAGAATGGTTTTTCGTTTTTTCCACAAAAGAACGATGTGCTGGATTTTCCTTCGTTTTACGTACCATAAAAACAAGGGGGTTTTCTCGTTTAGCTAACCCTGTAAATGAGAATCTTTAAAAACATTTTTACCTCGTGATTGGGCTTGGCCAGGCCCAATTACACTTTATAGCTTTGATTTCGAAAACATCTGTAGCTACTCCCAATGACAAAGTGAGGGAGTTTCTACGCACCTTTAGATCCTTCCAATGACAAAGTAAGGAAGTTTCTATACTATCCGTTGACAAATGCCAATGACACGTGAGGGATATATCGACACTTCAAGTGATGACCCTTAAGTCAAATGTTATCACTCGGGGGCTCGTGAGACCCTCGCAAAAGCAGGTCACCATGACTTGTGTGGCGCATTCCGTCTAATACTTTGACCATCGTCTTACTCCAAGACTCAGTCAAAGTGGGGGCTAACTGTAGACACCTACTTTTGTCCCCATTCCCGAAAGGGAAGGTTCAATGATGAAAACATAAATCTCCACTTGACAACGCATCTCCTATAAAATAACGAATCTCAACCACCCTTTTCATTTCACCCGAAACCTGCTATTTATAGAAACCTGCTATTTATGGAAACCTGCTAAAAATAGTAACTGCCGTAATGGGTAGTTGTTAAAAGTGGCAAGTCATAAAAGATAGAAACCTGTCAGAATTAGGTGTTGCACTCCAACATAAATCCTAAATGAGATAGAGATTACGAGAGAATCCTATTCCTAATATGATTCGAAAATAAGAGTCACGTATTAATTAAAATCCTAACGAGCCTAGAGTTCGTAACGGGCCCAGACGCATTCCGTCATAAGGTTAATACACAATAAAAGACTCAATTAAATCTCAAACACTCCGGATTTTAGGAATCCGAATCTGACTAAGAAAACAGCCCAGAGCCTATTTTCAACGCCTGGTTCTGGGCGCCGAAATCTTCGGCGCCTAGGCCTGGGCGCTGAAATTACCTGGGACGTGCTCTTTCTTAATTCCTCGTGGATTAGAGCTCTACAATTCTATCTTTCCACGAACTCTTTTCTATAAATATAGCCCAAGTTCGACGTGAAAAAAGAACACACACAATTCATATTCTGAGTATTGACTCTAAACCCCTAAGCCTAAGCCTCACGCTGCAAAAACTGATCATGCGTTCTGTCGCAATCGATCCATAAATCGAACAGAACGTATCCTGTCCCATAACTTGAGATTCGTTAAATAAAAGGAGAAATAGCAAAGTCAAAGTGGTTAGTTTTCTGAGAACCGTGACGCACCTCTCAAGGGTGCGTCGTAATGTGTCCCTTTTCCATGATTTCATTGCTTTCCTCGCCCTTTTTATGAACTGTTAAACTAACTAAATCTGATTGTTCTATCACGCCTAATAAATATGATATTTTTGGGAAATTGGATTATCATGCTAGGTCCCTTAATACAATCTAAATCAGATAATCACGCTCGATCTAGTATTATATGTTGCATATTGTTAAAATCAACTCAGATTAGTTTAATAGTTAACACATGCCCCTTCAATTATTTATGCTGAGCTAGTAAGGATATCCTGCCTATGGAGTTATAGAAGAGCGAGTACTCCTCTCGGTAGTTACAGTCCCCCGAACCCTCAATCTCTACCTTGCGGGTGTATGTTGAGAGATCCCCACACCAGGGATCACAAGGGAACCTACGGCCGTCGTGGTCAAACATAATTGCACTCCCTTTATGTCACGATAACCGGGTTTTGTCAGTTTTTCTCATTGTCGTTAAAAACTGAATGGCGAGTCCTATATTACTAGTCAATTGGGTGTAAAACTCACAGGAAATCCAATTACACTTGATTTGACAAAAAGAAACGTCACACCCACGAGGGACAAGGTCACGCATTAGCATCGTGCTTTTTCGACCCCCTCACATCGTGTCGGTGAACCAAGTAGAGGAACGACAAGTGGAGTTCTTTGTTCGTGTTCGTTGACAGATTATTGTGGAAAACACGCTTCGAATGTAAGTTTGCTTAATCTGTGCTTTATACATGTTTCCTGGCTTTGGGGATTGTTCCGCACATATTATTATGTTTAACTGTATTCCCCTACAAGATTTTCCGCCTGGGATGCGGATCTCAAAAAGGTTATGAGTCTCATGCTGAACAATATCCCTGATGAATGGGCTAGAAGGTTTGTAGCTTACGAACCTTTTACGCTCATCATGAATCTGAGGAATATCTGTCGTGGAAGCACGGAGGACAGGGACCTAAACGTCCATGAGTTGATTGAATCAATGTCTGATCTAAAGGTTAGTTCTCCTAACAGGTGTTATAGGATGGAGGTCCAAGAAACACATGTTCAGCTCCTTCGCACTAAACAGAGGGTAGGCGTCCCACTGAGGTTCCATGTGGAGCTTATGCTTTCATATTTTGACCGCCTGAGTCTGCTAGGAACACCAGCCTGAGTCGACCCCCTCACAATGAGATTATGGCTTGATTATGTTGCATGATTAAGGATTTTAGTTCACTTAAAATCTAACCAACATAGTAAGAGCCTTAAGTTCCAAACTTTAAAAATTGAGTTAAAAGGTGCCATGCCAAAATAACACTTACTTGGATAACCTTTACATCAATCTAGTAATAGTTTTACGCTTAGCGAGGTGTTACTTATTGATCCTAAAGGGGTAAGGTACACAAATAATTGTGAGTACATGTTAGTTTTGGTGAAACTCAACTATATAAGTAAGGAGTTCTTTTATGTCGTGGAAAAATTGATAGGTTTACCTAATAAGTTCGTAGACGTACCTATTAACCAAGAGTGGTTTGTAGACTATTAGCAAAAGGCTTTTGCTTACCTAAAAGATTTTAGAATTGAGTCTAAATACATAATGTGCTTAATTCTTCAATGGTTTTAGGGTCTTGGAATCATTTTATTCACACCTGCCGGAACACATAACTTGAATAAAATGCTTAATGAACATTAAATTATGCATGTATGCTAGAATTTAAGTTTATTGAGAGAAACTGTGAATGATTATGTATTTGTTTATTCTTTTTCTATTGTAGTTTTACTATGGCAAACAACAATCAAAACATCATCATGGGTTCTGAGCTTATGGTCAAGCTGAACCTAACAAATTTTCTTGAATGGGAAGCTAAGCTAGTTGAAATAGTTAGACTCAATGGACTTGAGTATGTACTGTTACATCCCATGCCAAGCTACTATGCCAAAGACATGACCCCTGAAAGATTTGAAGGAAATATGTCCTTTACCCAAGGTGCATTAAGTCTAATACCAAGGTTCAGATTAATTGCGAACAATTAATTCAGTGAGATCAAGTGATCGGAACAGCTAGCTGGAGCAATGCTTCCGATCAGTGAGTTCTAATGGATATTGAACTCACAACTTACTCTTGACTGAACCTACAAGGTCACACCAATGACACGTAACAGATCACCGGATTAAATGAATCGGAAATTCATTTAATAGCTTTTAGGGATTTAAGTTGGAAACGTATTATACGATACGACCTTGCATCGGAATCGTATATCGTATCGCGAATATCCGTAAGCTATGCGAGACGAATAAATCGTATCGTACGACGGTGATTCGTCGTATATGAAACGATAAATAAATATATCGGAAATATATTTAATCGCGAATACGAGGAGCGGCCCACGAGCCGAGTGCACGAAGCACTCGAGGCCCATGGGCGCGCGCATAGGCGAGCAAGTAAAGCACGGCAGCAGCGAAGCCCATGAGGCACGGAGCTGTGCGCGTGCGTGCGGGCCGAGACCACGACACTAGCAGCAGCGCGGCCCACGGCCCATCGTTGTGCGTGTCCGTGACTTGGCGTGCAAGCTTGCTAGCCGGCCTTGCCTCTTGGCTTGGTCGGTTAGTAAGGTTATGTAAATAACCTTATAACCTAATTTCCAACTCAGCACAATCATAACACAATACACACAACCCTAGGAGAAAATAGAGAACCCTAATTCTCTCTGTGCCTCCATAGTGTGTTCATCCCAAAAGGAAAAGTATCTTGATCAATTGTCTAAGCTACAATAATCAAGACGGATCTGATCGTGTCGGTGAACCAAGTAGAGGAACGACAAGTGGAGTTCTTTGTTCGTGTTCGTTGACAGATTATTGTGGAAAACACGCTTCGAATGTAAGTTTGCTTAATATGTGCTTTATACATGTTTCCTGGCTTTGGGGATTGTTCCGCACATGTTATTATATTTAACTGTATTCCCCTAAAAAAAAGTACCAGTTACTACTTCAGACACATTTTCGGCTTCACGATGATTCATCACGAACAACCGTCCTTTGGGTTGGGTGGTACTGCTCCCACCTCCTAGCTTAGTACCACTGGTTCCCGCCTGTTGGCTTGGTGGTTGCTGGCTTGAATAAGGACCTTTCCCTTTCTGACCGTAATTAGAGGATGATCCTCCAGATGCCTTCTTGTAGCACTCAAATTCCCGATGTCCTTGCAAGTAACTAGGTTCCCCTCACAGTCTTTCCCCGGGCGATTCTTCTCGCACTTTTTGCAGAAATAGTTTCTCTTAGGCTTATCTCCATTTGCATTCCCAAAATTCCCATTCCTAGCACTTCCATTCCCGAAGTTTCCTTTCCCGTTTCGGTTGAAGTCACGGTTCTCTCCCCTATTTTGGTTGTAGTTTCCATTCTTTCCATGGTTGAAGTCTCCATTTAACTTAGGTTTCTTCTCACCCCCTTGGAAGTTTCCATTTCTATTCATCTTCCTCTTTTCAGCAGAATTTCCCTCAAGTTCTCTTCCCTTAATCCCATATAAGTGAGATGCATGCCATAAACATCATCTAGGGATTCAAAGTTAGCTCCCCCGAGTTTCCCTTGCAAGGTCAAAGTTAACCCTTGTTTAAACCTTTGAGCTTTCATGGCTTCAGTTGGAACTATTTCAGGTGCAAACCTCATTAGCTCTATAAACTTGGTGTAATACTCATTCACAGTCATGGTCCCCATTCCAAGGTTTGTAAACTCTAGGCATTTCTGCTTCTTTAGATAGGGAGGGTAAAACTTGGCTTTTAAGGCTTCTTTCATGTTTCCCAATCAAAATTAGGGTTGGCCATTAAGTCTTTCTTTCGTTGTGACCACCATAAGTCAGCTTCTTCCCTTAGATAGTACACAGCATTATTGATTTTTAGGTCTTTAGGGCAGTTGATAGCATCAAACAATTTGTCAAACTCTCTAATCCAATTTTCTAGGCTTGTAGGGTCTTCCTTTCCAACATAAGGTAGGTGGCTTACTAGCTACCACCTTCTTAAAAACTGTCATCAAAGTTTTCAAGATCACTATGGCGAGTTGCCTGGGCTGTCATAGCCTGAGTCAAGTTATAAGCTATGTCAGTTAGGCGTCTAATCGCCGTTCCAACTTTCCCTGATCCCTTCTTTCCCCGGTTATGAAGTTGCCCTCTCATCATCTTGCCTGAATAAGGAAAACGTACTAAGTAAAGGAATTCAACTAGATGTAAATTCAACAAATAATGCAATTATTAAATTGCAACACTTTATAAAATCAAACCAAATTTCATTAAATAAATTGAGAAATCCAACAAAAGGTTCTAACTATTACAAGACTTTGCCACACAAAAATGGCTTTATAAAAAAAACAAACACTCCTTAAACAAACACTGAAATTTAAAAGACAAATCTAAGACTTCTTCCTTTTGCCCCTGCTATCATCCAAATAATACTCTTCATTGGGCCGGGATCATACTAAGAAATTGAATCACACTTCTTACGCTTTAAACATGGTGTTTTGCTTGAACTTTCTGAAGTAGAAGAACCCTTAGAAGATTCAGATTTTTCTGGAGAAGGAACAACATTAGAGAAATGGTTTCCTGAGGATTCTGGTTTGGATGGAATTGAAGTATCCATGGAAAATGTTTTGGAGTTAGAATCAGCAGTGGACATCCTAGGAGCAGCAAATGGAAGGTCATATGGAGATGGGTTATAACTAGGACTTTTTGGGTTAGAGTCGTCCTTCACAGGTACTTTAAAATGATCATTCCCCCACCCTTGTTCTTCCATATATTATCTAGCAGAATTAGGTCAAGTGTAAAGAAATGTGGGGTTCCAATCAAGGATGCATTCGTACCAAAGAAGTTTTCGTTATAATGGTATTCATCTATCATAATTTCCCCATACTTGACAGTGAAACCATGAGTATAATAAAGTTCGTGACATCTGGGTTGATTATCAGCTCTAATTTTCAACCAATTCATGAATTCCACCATAAATCACAATAAATCATGAATTCCACCAAATTCCATAGAAGGAAAAATAATTCAACCAATTCCAAATGTGAGAAAATTCATCATCAGTTAGAAAATTTCCATCAAAATTCCCAGGTATGCATAATCAATTAAGTAAATATTTATGCACAAAATTCACATAAATCGTGACTAAATTCACGAAATTATTTATTTATTTATTCTTTTGAAGGAAAAAAATAATTTCGGACCTATCACTTAATGCACGAAATTTATAATGTAATTCTAGTAAATTCATAAACTAATTTAATAAATAGGCTTTCAACAAATTGTTTTGATCTTTTCTAAAATTTGTATAAGCTCAAGTACTCGATTTTTAATGTGAATACATCAAAACAACATCTTCCCAGGTAGTTAGAGAATTATACACAGCGTCGGTATGAGCTCCTCTTATTCAGCCTAGACAGAAGACATTACGAGTGATGGATTCACACCAATCATCTTTTCTCAAAAGATAGGAAAATAGTTTTTAATGAAAATATAACTTTCTTTGAAAATAGATTTTCATGCTTAGAATGCGAAACTCTATCCTATATGCCCCTTAAATTCTACCCTTACTCTCAAATTTATTCATCAAGTTTCAGTCCTAGGTTCTTTCATGGCTAAACTGATACCATTTTGGAACACCCCCAGATTTCTCTCTTTTCAAAACCAACATTTATTTGAATAAAACCAACATGGAGAGAAACTTAGGAGTATTACCGCCACGTGATTACGTTAAAGGCTAATTAACTCAACTAATGCAGCGGAATAACTCAAATACTTTTCTTTATTGAATAATAATAATCGAAATGATAATAGTGTATATTCGATAAACCCTTAAAATTAAAATACTAAAATCTGAAATCATTAATTAAACCAACTTAGAAAATTAATCCTAACTAGTGAACTCTCCATTAATCCCGTATGCAAGCATGTCACATCATCACATCAAGTTCCTGAAAACTGCTCACCAAAAGGTGAACAGGGCCAAGCAAAAACAAATAGGAAATACGGGTTAGCAAAAGCTAAGTACGAATATATGCAAGACTTGTAAAACATTTATATACAGTTGAACATACTTTCACAAACCATTTACTTCAAACTTGCTTAATTGAAATCATAGAATATTCATTTTCCAAAATTAGAAACTTTCCATAAATAGTAACTTTCCAAATATAGAAACTTTTCAAAAGTATAAACATATCAAGAATACATATTTTTAAAATAGAAACTTTCCAAAATTAGAAACATTCCACGAATAGAAATATTCCAAATATATAAACTTTCCAAATATAACAATATTCCAAAAGTAGAAACTTTCCAAAATTAGATTCGAATTAGAATATGAAAATCAAACACCTCTTCTTATCTCCCCTTCCTTCCTAAATGTGCACACCCCCAATCTAGTATTCCATCACAAATCTATGCATTGGGGTACTAACCAAATAATAGTCAACAAGTGACCCTCGACTTACACAACAAGTGATGTGTAATAGCCTGTTTTTAAGCAGCTCTTAATTAATTGATAATAATATTTATTAGTTTAACTATATAGCTTAAATATGTGTCTTAAAGAATTTGAGAAAATGGGTTTAAGGAATATAAATTTAAGATAAAGATTTATTAGTGTTTTAAAGATATTTGGTATTTTATTAAATCTTATTATTTTGGGTTAATGCAAAAGACTAATTTAGCCTTGAGTCTTAGTCATCCTTCCTCCCTCCTCTTGCATATGTGTCAACCAAAGAGGAAGACACACAAACCTTATTGTTGTCAACTCCTCCATGTTCCATTTTTTTTTTTTTTTAAGGAGTGAGTTCCTTCATTTGTGAACCCAATTAGAAGACCCAAAAAAAAAACCCATCTCATCTTCTCCTTCTCGAACGTCGTTCTTGTTTGATGAAATTAATCCATCTTTCGATCATGTTTCGCAAATTCTTTCTGCATGAAAGTTGTAGCCCTTGAAAAACTAACCAGTTTAGGTTCAAGAATCAATCAATTTGGAGCATTATTGTAGGAGATAACCCCTCTTCTTGTCGCTGCTACTGCAGTTGTTGCTTTCAGCACCAGCTTCTATTTTCCATGTTTTGAAGATCTTGTGCTTATTTTCCGCTTCTTGTTTCTGAATAGAAGTTGTAGATCTCTTTTCGTAGATGAATTTAGGCACAAAAATCACTCAATTTGGATCCGTATTCTAGGGTTTTTTTTTTTATGAGAATTGAAGAATTGAAAACAATATTGGGAACTCTGATATTGACATTTGGGGTAATACGGTAATTCCCGAAAAACACATTCAAGCACCTAATTAATGAAATTAATTTTAATGGGAACTATTTGGGGAATACATGTGACATATTAGGGTATTAATCAAGGTATTCTATCCTCCTAATCACCCATTAAGTAAAGCTTAAACATAGATACTTCCAGCAGTATTCTGCAGCAGACCCACCTTGGGAAATGACCAAATTGACCCCCCTAAGAATGAGAAATTACAAAACTACCTACACCCACCCTTCCTATAAATACAGAGCAACCTCTCATAGTTTTCTCCACCCCAGAAAAGTCCAGAAACCCTCTGCCCAGAGCTCTTCCCTCCTCTCCTTCTGTCTCGCCAGTTCTGGCGTGTTCCAGGTGAGGTTTCACCTCCAATTTTCGTCCCTCTTCCTTCTGAATTTTTGCATGAAACTTTAGGAAATTGTTCTTTACCTATTTGTGTAGATTGGGTAAGCAATCGTTTGTGGAAAAACCAAGGGAAACCAAGCCAACCGAAGCCAAACCCACCAGCTAAGGTAAATCTGCTAGGGCTGTAACTTGGGTTGAATTAGTACCTTATTCTTGGGATTTTTCTTGTCAAATTCTTATATTATGTTGGTATTGAATTAAGGGAAATTGTTAGTGAAGAAATCTCTGATTCGTGAGCCATAGTTGAGGAGATATCACCCCACAATTAAGGTACACATTGTCCATCCACTTTGATGAAAATTTATGGCTTGTGTTATCTTTATTTTAAGAATGTGATTTTACGTTTAACAATATAAATTTTGATTTAAGTTTTACTTGTAATTTTGTGATTTGGAAATCCTATATAAGATGTGAATATGAACATTATATTTATAGAATTTCAATGATTTTAATATTTGTGTTTTTAATCTATATATATCTCAATGGATTTAAACATGAGGATTGTGAAAGCTCGATTTTCGAGACTTGAAATTTTGATCGTGAGACATTTTGATACATTTGAAAATGAAACTTGTGCCAATTCGATTGTGAGACTTGTGAAGACTTGGTAGCGAGATTTATTAAGGTTTGATTACATAGTTGGAGGATGTGACCCATGTGAGATTTATAAAGATACATATATTTGTTAAGAATAATATGGGTTGTAATGTAATCGGAATTCCATACTCTAAGTCGGCTCATGTTAGCTTCAGTATATTTAGTGCATTTCGGAAAATACAGTTGAATATCATTATGGGTAATCAAGCTATAGATATGACAAATTATGAAATAAGGTACGGAGTACATGATTAGGGAACTATGAGTGTGACTCATAAATATTAACCTATGTTGGGATTAATAAGGTTTAGCAGGGACTATCGGTTGAATCATAAGCGATAGATATATTCCTCTATATTCTTTTGTTTATCTTGAACTATTATTTGAGCGATATAATTTTATAATAAGATCTATAAGATAAATATTTTCTTTATGTTATAGTTAACGTTATCACTAAACGGTAGTTTTACTAACATATTAGTTATTGTATAATTCTAACTCGAATATGATGATAAGGATTGGTTACAACGTGAATGGCTTTTTGAAATAAGTTTTATGAATTGGGTAACCATAAAAATAAACTAATTGATCTTCTAAAAATCCAGTTTTGAGCTACTCAATATATAATGTATTTTAATTTTCTGAATTATGATTTATGGCCTATATTTACCAAGTTATCATTTATCGAGTTTTGAAGCTCAATGTTTATTAAATTATTTCATTTGAGATCTTTACACGGTTTCTGTAAAGAGTATGTTTGAATTTAAAAGTTTAAGATTATTCTTTGACTAAGATAAAATAATATAAATGATATATATATTTTTTTGATACGATTGTATTGTGTATTTACACATCATTTTATACTTTGTTCTTAATGAGA
Organism: Spinacia oleracea; assembly: GCF_020520425.1. Lineage (NCBI taxonomy): Eukaryota > Viridiplantae > Streptophyta > Magnoliopsida > Caryophyllales > Amaranthaceae > Spinacia > Spinacia oleracea. The sequence goes on from NC_079487.1 coordinate 59,138,687, forward strand.
ATTATTTTAAGATCTAAATTACAGTGTTGGGTATGTAACCACGTACGATCAAGAGAAATTTAAGTTGACTAGTCTTAACTGAGCTATTACGCTAACTTGGGTATAACCTATATGCAACTGGAGTTAGATAAGGAAGATTTTGGGTTATTATACTTGGAGTTATGAATGTTTCATAGTATAATAAGGGTTTGAGTTTATTATACTATTGTGACTAAAGGTTGGAGTAATTTGAAATGGTGATCTTTGTGCTACAAACTTAATATTTGCGTTTTGGGACCGAGAATATATCAATAGATTAATATTGAGTTTACTACTTTGTATTCATGAGTATAATTCCTGACAAGCTTAAGGATTTCGACTATATATCTTGGATTTTAACTATATGCGAGTGCTTTCAAGCGAACCGAATAACATATAGGTGCTTAGGTTATCTTGTTTTCAAGATTTATGTATACAGAGTTTGTGAAAAATCTTTGGATAAGCTATTATGATCTTTAAGCAAATCTTTTGAATGGATCTGTCAAATTGAATAAGTATCATTGTGACAATATTTTCAATTGTGTTTAATTGTGTTAATTCAGATGTGATTTGGTTTGTGATATAAGCCTTTGAAGAATTATATTTCTTAAATTTATTAAATGAGTTTTCAAATGTGTTTTAGTGGGGAAGAAGCCGTTAACAACGGCCATGAACAACACTTGTGTATTTGTGTGTGATCTTTGTAAATGCACATCTGTGCATCTGTGTAAATGTACATAGGTACATCTGTGTGGGGACATGTCCTAAAAGTCTTGCAAGCATATGTAAAAGGTGGGTGACGACCCCTAAAAGTTTGGAGACAGTGGTTATTCAACCCGTCTCTATTCGTGTTCTCTTCCCCGATTTATATATATGTTTAAAAGATAAAATATGTTTGATTATGCTTTATGCTAGAAGTAGAAAATAATGTGAGACTTGTCATTGTGTGTGATTTGATAATGTAAATGATTTTCTAGGAAAAGCAAATATCTCTTAAATCTTTGCTTTTGTGCAAGCTTCGGATTATCAAGGATTTCTAAGAAATACATTTTTGATATTACTATTTGACTTTATTTCCAAAATATATGATCGAGGGCAAATCGTATTTGAGTTTATTATTTTCAAAGGAATGTATATGTGTGATTTGGATGTGAGGCTCACAACCACAGATTTTCTTCATGTTATATCGAGAAGCGGGGACTTAGTCTTAGTTAAGTGGTGTTAGTTGTTTAAGCTCAGATAGACTCTGAGATACGAGTTGAGAATTTGTGATGGATTCATTTTCAAAGCATATGAGATTAGTTACGTTGAAAAATGGATTTGAGGACTTCTGAAAATATAAATCTTACGATCTTTGGGAATCACCTGGTGATTGAGTCCAAGCCCTTGCTTGATTTATTTATTAGTTATGAACATCAAAGTTTTGTTCAATGTTTCAAGTACTTTAAATTATTGCAATTTGATTACTGAGCTTAATTTGAATATGATTTGATTCGTATTGAATCGGTTTTATCTTTGAAATAAATAAACTCACGAAATTATGTTTTAAGCCACTAAAATGAGTTTCAGGTTGGGCAATGTGTACTCAGTTTCCCTGACTTTGTTCTTTGAACCTCTCCTGGTGGGGGCAGATTCCTATTCGTGATTTTGCAGGTTTAGTTAATGCTGGAAGTTGAATCAGGGATCGCGAATGCAAAAAAAACGATATATGCTAGCTGAATTTCATATATAAGGTTGTAATAGTTTTTGTGTGAGTATTCTTAAGCTAAATATGAAGAGTTATTGAATTTCATGGATTAGTTCCTTGTTGGATAAGAGCTAAGTTTGATTAATGCTATTAAGTAATTTTACTTAGCAGCTCGTTAAGAGCGGGCTGTTACATGATGCGTATGAACTTTAATGTTCCATGAGATCCATTCCATTTTGAGACTTTACAAAAGTATAATAATGTCATGAAAGACTTTCCAATTCCATTCACAATGATAAACGAATAACCTCCTTTTTATTTAATCAAACATATTTTTTTTTATTAAATACATGTGTAAATAATTAATTAATTATTAAATCATTAAAATTCATCAATAATTTCGAAGTGACCTTTTATTGAATCATTAACACTTGAAAATCCTTACATTAAAATAAATTCGAAATCCATAAATCATTTGTCCATAAATTCAAGAATAAAAACAAAATCATAAGTTTATAATTCAATTGGAAATTGATTAATCAATTAGAATATAACAATTCAAACCACACATAGATTTAATAAATAATTATCAAGCCACATACACGTACCTTGATTAAATAATACCTCACACAAAGATTAGTTTGATCCTGCTACGGATCACTCACGAGTTCCTAACAATTACTAAATAAAACCCTAATTAATTCATGATGAAACAATTAAATTAATTCAAATAAATCTAATGGACTTAAATTTAATTCATGAGTTATGCATTCATAATAACAGTATTATAAATCAAAATTTCGAACTCATGGTTTAAAAATAAAATTTTAAAATTACGGCATTAATTTAGAAGAGTTTAAATAGTAAAAACTGACCGTAAAAGAGAAGGCTTTGAAAACAATTGGGGTGTGGAAGTCACGACACCAAGAGGCAGACGTTGGTGGCAATGAGTGCACGACGGGGGTGTCGTGGTGGTTGTATAAGGGTTTAAGGTAAGAAGGTTTAGAGCCAAAGAGGGAGAAGAAGTTTAAGAGCGGGCTTGGGAAAACTCTCAACTTTTGGTGTGAGGAATAATGAATGAAGTAGGGGGTATTTATAGGTGTAGGATTAGGGTTAGGGTTATAATGGAACCCTAAGGGGTATGGCCGTGGTTGGTGTTCAAGTTGTGATAGGATTCTGAATCTAGTCATGATTTTGGTGATATTCGGTTTAGAGTAAAATCGTTTAAAATAGAAATACAAAAGATAAAATCACGACAATTTATACAGAGGCTTGAATAATTAATTAAGATTTATCCGGAAATTTTCAGAATTTATCTCAAAGAATTCGGATTTTTAGGGAATTTTGAATTGGTAAAACTCTTTAAATCCAATTTTAAATAGAATTATCTTATTTTTCCAAAAAAATTCCGAAATATATTCTCATAAATATCATATACTATAAAACTGATTTAATAAAATACTAAACATAATTTTCGTATTTATAAAATAATTTTAAGTTGATTAAAACGCTTTTTCTCCAAAATTGATTCCTAATAGAATTAGGAATTAATAAAACATGAAAAATATAATTTAATTCAGTTTTAAAAATAATATTCACATTTGAATATTTTCCCTCCAAAATATTTGAATATTTTTCCCTTCAAAATAATTTAATATCAAATATATATGCATAAAATGATTGATAAAATGCCTAAAAATATGGGGTATTACATTACCTAATAAGTCCTTAGACGTACTATTAACCAAGAGTAGTTTCTAGATTATTAGCAAAAGGTTTTTTCTTACCTAAAAGATTTTAGAATTGAGTCTAAATACATAATGTGCTTAAATTCTTCAATGGTTTTAGGGTCTTGGAATCATTTTATTCACACCTGCCGGAACACATAACTTGAATAAAATGCTTAAAGAACATTAAACTATGCATGCATGCTAGAATTTAAAGTTTATTAAGAGAACTATGAATGGTTATTTATTTGTTTATTCTTTTTCAATTGTAGTTTTAACTATGGCAAACAACAATTCATTCAACATCCGATCAATTCTCGAAAAGGAGAAGTTGAACGGGAAAAACTTCCTTGACTGGCAAAGGAACTTGCAAATAGTTCTTATGCAGGAAGAAAAGGAGTATGTCCTGGATGAGGCGATGCCCGAAGCCGCAGGCGAAGGGGTCACTCAGGCAGCCCTCAATCGTTGGATTGATGCCAACAAGGATGTAAAATGTCTAATGCTTGCAACCATGAGTGCAGATCTACAGAAAACGTTCATCAACTCAGATGCTTTCACGATCATCAGTGAGTTAAAGAACATGTTCCAAGATCTGGCTCGAGTCGAAAGATTCGAGACTCATAGGCAAATTCTTGAGACTAAGCTTAAGAAAGGCGAGCCCGTAAGTCCACATGTTCTAAAAATGATTGGACTCATTGAGAATATGAGTCGGCTGGATCAGCAATTCTCTCAGGAAATGGCTGTAGACACCATCCTCCATTCTCTTCATAGCGGGTATGATCAGTTCAAACTGAACTACAGTATGAATAGTCTGGACAAAACGCTCACTGAGCTTCACGGTATGCTGAAAAACGCTGAAAAGACGCTCAAAAGTGATAAGCAAGATGTGCTTATGGTGCGTGGGGGCAAGTTCAAGAAATCTGGTAAGAAGAGGAATGCTAAGAAAGGTGGCAAGAAGGCCAACCCGACTAAGCAAACTGGCGCCAAGTCTGAAAAGAGGAAGGCCAGTCAACCCACTTCTGAATCCGAATGCTTCTACTGCAAGAAGAAGGGGCATTTGAAGAGAGATTGCTTGAAGCTAAAGGAAGATCAGAAGAACGGAACAGTCGTTCCATCTTCAGGTATTTTCGTTATAGACTGTATAATTGCTAATTCAACTTCTTGGGTATTAGATACAGGTTGTGGCTCACACTTCTGTTTCAATCCACAGGGACTAAGAAGAAGTAGAAGGTTAAGCAAGGGTGAAGTCGACCTACAAGTGGGAAATGGAGCACGGATTGCTGCATTAGCTGTAGGAACTTATCATTTGTCGTTGCCCTCTGGGCTAGTTTTGGAACTGGAAGAGTGTTTCCATGTTCCAAGTCTTACTAAAAACATCATTTCTGTTTCTTGCTTGGATGCTAAGGGATTTTCCTTTTTAATAAAAGACAATAGTTGCTCGTTTTATTTTAAAGAGATGTTTTATGGATCTGCTAGATTAGTCAATGGACTTTATTTACTAGATCACGACAAACAAGTTTATAACATAAATACCAAAAGGGCCAAAAAGGATGATTCAGATCTCACCTATCCGTGGCATTGTCGATTAGGCCATATTAACTTGAAACGCATAGAAAGATTTCAAAAGGAAGGAATTCTAGAACCATTTGACTAGCTTAGAGGATTATGGTAAATGCGAATCATGTTTACTTGGCAAAATGACAAAGCAACCTTTCTCTAAAGTTGGAGAAAGAGCAACTGACTATTAGGTTTAATCCATACAGATGTATGTGGACCAATGAGTACAAATGCTAGAGGTGGTTTCAGCTACTTTATCACTTTCACTGATGACTTCAGTAGATATGGTTATGTCTACCTAATGAAGCATAAGTCTGAATCCTTTGACAAATTCAAGGAATTTCAGAGTGAAGTAGAGAATCAATTAGGCAAGAAGATTAAAGGCATTGCAGTCTGATAGAGGCGGTGAATATCTGAGCTATGAATTTGATGACCATCTGAAAGAATGTGGAATTCTATTAGAATTGACTCCTCCTGGAACACCATAATGGAACGGTGTGTCGGAACGGAGGAACAAAACCTTGTTAGACATGGTTAGATCAATGATGGGTCAGGCCGAACTTCCAATAGAATTTTGGGGACATACACTAAATACAGCTACACTCACTATAAATAGAGCTCCGTCTAAAGCTGTTGAAAAGACTCCATATGAGTTATGGTTTGGAAAGCCTCCAAATGTGTCTTTTCTTAAGATTTGGGGATGTGAAATATACGTCAAATGATTAATTTCAGACAAACTTCATCCAAAATCTGACAAATGTATCCTTGTGGGCTACCCAAAGGAAACAAAGGGGTATTACTTCTACAATACATCTGAGAACAAGGTGTTTGTTGCTCGAGATGGTATCTTTTTGGAAAAGGATCACATTTCCAAAATGACAAGTGGGAGAAAAGTAGACCTCGAAGAAATTCGAGTCGAACAATAAAATCTAGAGAATGCTCAAGATGACATTCAGGATAAAACTCATAGATCTTTAGAAGTATCTGGTGAGAATCATGGACCATTTAGAAATGTAACCCCGCGTAGATCGCAGAGATATAGATCTCAACCGGAAAGGTACTTAGGTACTTTGACGAACGAGAGCTATGATGTTCTAGTACTTGAAAGTGATGAACCTGCGACTTACAAACAAGCTATGACGAGCCCTAGCTTCAAGCAATGGCAAGAAGCCATGCAATTTGAATTAGACTCCATGTCAGAAAACCAAGTTTGGGATTTGGTCGATTTGCCCGATGGCTACCAAGCCATAGGAAGCAAATGGGTTTTCAAACTGAAAAAGGACAAGGATGGGAAACTTGAAGTTTTCAAAGCTAGATTGGTTGCAAAAGGTTACAGGCAAGTCCACGGTGTGGATTACGATGAAACTTTTTCACCAGTTGCAATGCTAAAGTCTATTCGGATAATGTTAGCAATCGTTGCATATTACGATTACGAAATATGGCAGATGGATGTCAAAACCGCCTTCTTAAACGGCGTTTTAACAGAAACTGTGTTTATGACACAGCCTGAGGGTTTTGAGGATCCAAAGAATGCTAAAAAGGTATGCAAGCTTAAGAAATCAATCTACGGATTGAAGCAGACATCAAGGAGCTGGAATATACGTTTTGATGAAGCAGTCAGTGACTTTGGTTTCATCAAGAACGCAGACGAATCTTGTATATACAAGAAGGTCAGTGGGAGCGAAATTGCTTTTCTAGTATTATATGTCGACGACATATTACTTATCGGAAATGACATTCCTATGTTGAACTCTGTCAAGATTTGGCTTGGGAAATGTTTTTCGATGAAAGATCTAGGAGAAGCACAATACATACTGGGCATCAAGATTTACAGAGATAGATCTAAGAAGATGATTGGATTTAGTCAAAGCACTTATATTAATAAGGTGCTTAAAAGGTTCAAGATGGCAGACTCCAAGCGAGGCTACCTACCCATGTCTCATGCAATGACTCTAAGCAAGACTCAGTGCCCAAAAACACTTGATGAGCGTAGACGAATGAGTGGGATTCCATACGCATCATTGATTGGTTCAATAATGTATGCTATGATATGTACACGCCCGGATGTTGCGTATGCACTCACTGCTACGAGCAGATACCAGTCAGACCCAGAAGAGGCACATTGGACTGCTGCCAAGAATATTATGAAGTACCTGAAAAGGCACAAAGATAATTTCCTGGTCTATGGTGGAGATGATGAATTAATTGTTAAAGGCTATACGGACCCAAGTTTCCAAACCGACAAAGATGATTTCAGATCACAGTCTCGGTTTGTCTTCTGCCTCAACGGAGGTGCAGTAAGCTGGAAAAGTGCTAAGCAAAGCACCATTGCGGATTCTACAACTGAAGCGGAGTACATTGCTGCACATGAAGCAGCAAAGGAAGCTATATGGCTAAGGAAGTTCATAGGTGAACTTGGTGTAGTCCCCTCCATTAAAGGACCAATAGATCTGTATTGTGATAATAATGGAGCTATTCACAGGCAAAGGAGCCTAGACACCACCAAAGAGTCAAGCATGTACTTCGTAGATTTCACCTTCCACGAGAGTTCGTTGAAAGAAAAGAAGTCGAGATAAGCAAGATTGGAACTGATGACAACATCTCAAATCCATTGACTAAACCTCTGTCGCAGGCGAAGCACAACTCGCACAGTGCAGCTATGGGAATCAAGCATATTGGAGAATGGCTTTGATGTCCTTGTTTAATGTTTTAAAGCTTTAGAGTTTAATACTTTGAAATACATTATTGGTTAATCATTCACATAAATGAATAGAATTCATTGTTCCATTTAATTTATGGTTTATTAAATGATGAGTCCCTTTAATTTGACGATATATTCAAGATAGACTGTCAGGACCAGTCCTGTGACTAAGAAATGTCTATCAAGTGAACTTGAATGTCAAAAGATTGAAAATGGTCCCTGGTCGGAGTTTTCCATAAAGATGGACGCATAGAAAACGTTAGACGACTAGAATGCAAGATGACTAGTAGTTCTGTTTCTTGAACTATGTGGACATGGCAATTTCGTAATCATTTGCATAGATACTTACTTTGGGAAGATTAGTATCGGACAGACCTATGAAACTTTACTGTAAGAGATGAAAATCTGTCATAGATACTTACTTTGGGAAGAATAGTATCGGACAGTCAACCGTCGCACCGTAAAAGGAGGCTATAAAAGCAACGCTCATGTAATCACCTATCAAACGAAGTCTAATCTCAAGATCGCAAGATAGGGATTGTCCTCCCATAAATCGGGATGAGATGCTGAAAGTTGTACAAGGCCACTCGGAGAGCTAGAAACTGTAAAATGCATGGCCGTGCTGAGATGAATCATAGGCTATGATTATCTTTTTATTTGACCAGTTGAACTCTGAAACCGAGAAACACCTCTGGACATAATAAGGATGACAACTCTTACCTTATGTTCAAGAGCAAGCATCGATCGACAAAGGAATTAGGAAATGCACACTTGTCCCTAAGGACAAGTGGGAGACTGAAGGAAATAATGCCCTTTGTCCAAGTATGCATTTAATGTTAAGTCTAATAAATGCGGTTCAGTATTAATTAACAAGTTAATAATTCAGTGAGATCAAGTGAGCTGAATGCCTAGCTAGAGGCCGCTTCAGTTCAAGTGGAATTAATGATATTAATCCACAGCTTACTCTTGACTGAACCCGTAGGGTCACACAAATAGTACGTAAACGGATCAAGTATTTAATGGCATTAAATACTCCATCTATGGATATTCGGAATCGACGGATCTTAGTTTCAGTGGGAGCTAAGATAGTCAAAGGCAAGTAAATGAATACTCCGGAAACGATGATATTGCCGGAAACGGAAATATGGATCGTATCGGAAATATAAATGTTATCCAAGTCGTAGATGTTGCCGGAAACCGAAACATGGTACGTATCGGAAAATATTATCGGAAATGGAAATATTGCCGGAATCGGAAATATTGCCGGAAACGGAAATATTGTCAGAATCGGAAATATTATCGGAATCGGAAAATAATTCCGGAAACGGAAAAATTAAATATTTGTTCGAAACGGAAATTAATTCCGGAATCGGAAATATTATATATTGTTCGTATCGGAAATGAATTCCGAAATCAGGAATTTAATCGGAAGCGCATCGTACGAATTAGCATCAGACGAGACTTGCTAGACGAAGGCCCAGCACGAAGCCAGGCCTGCGTCCAGCAAGCCATGCGCATCAACACAACGCATCAAGGCCACGCCAGGCCCAGCATGGCGCGCGCAACATGGGCTGCGAGCTGTGCAGCTCGCGTGGGCCGCGAGGCTTGTGCGGGTTGTGCGGTGCGCGTGCTCGTGTGCGATTGTGTGCGATACGAATCCTAAAGCTATTATAATTCGTTCTATGATTAAATCCTAATCCTAGTAGATAGAATTTATTTAATAGAGTTCTAAAGAGATTCTAATTAAACTAATTGGTATTCTAATAGGATTCTAAATCCTTTTCCATGACTCTATAAATATGTGCCTAGGTTCACAAATTTATATACAAGTTTTCAAGTATTCAAAGCTAGGATTTTTAAGCAGAAAAATCAGCCATAACACTTGCCCTATTTAGCCGAAAATAAGTAGTACCTTAAGGGAGATTCTAGTTGGTCAATCTTAAGGCGGATCCGGACGTGCTGTGGAATTTCTACGGAGGGTCGACACTTGGAGTCCTAAAGACTTGTTCTTGTTCGATTCGGGCGCAGCTAGGGAGGGCACGCTACAAAGTGTATGCATCCTAGACTAATTATATGATTATGTGCAATTAATATGATACTTGGCATTAAGGTTTTTCCGCATGATTTATGTTGTTCATATGTATCATAACCTAACACGTACAAGACTAGGGTGACCACTGATAGGGTGTTTTTCCGTCGTTGAATAGAAATTCACCTCACCAAACAAAATTTATAAAACACCTAACTAACCGGCTATATGGACTATAGCGGCAAGCATAGGGATCGTCCCATAGGAATGTATTTGTTTGACTATTCAATCTATGCGTTCACAAGCTAGTTCGAATCAAATTTGAGTTTTTGAATTAATCTAATGAAAGCTAGAAATGCAAACAAATAAAGAAATTCTAGAGGATTTGGGAATCGGCTATGGAAATCGAATCAAAGGAAGCACCAGGTCAAAACATTCATGAATATGCAACGACATAGCACATAGGGGAATGAAACCAAATGACATGCTCGCCACCTCTCGGATGGAGCACGCGAAGCAACCTAGCCTATGGAAGAGCTTTCACCTAATCCTAAACTAGATAAGCTTGCATATAATAGGAACTATCATTCACTTGCACAAATTAGGCTCACAATGTCTTGCCAAACCTAAATCATACATTCCAATCTAATCCAATCAAATAGCATTCCCGACTACTACTCAATTAGTCATGGGTGTCCTATCACTAAATCACATTTAATCACAACATCAATCATGAATCTCCCTAAAATTCCCCAAATTCAATCCCAAGGCTTCAACCCTAACCTCTAGACTAAAACTACTCAACTAGCATGATTAACATCAACATTAAACTAACATTAATCCTAATCATGAAACTAATTGAATTAATGAAGCTAATTGAAACAACAAAATTCAGAAAATTCAAACCACAAAAATTGGGGAAAAATCAAAGAAACTCAAAACATGAAACTAATTCAAGAATTCGAGCATGAAATCAAAGCATAAACGAAATTAATGAAGCAATTAAAGAATTAAAGAACAAATCAAAAGAAGAATTAGAATTATGCCTTGAAATGAAGAGATTGTATCAAACTTGAAGCACAAAAATGAAGAACAAAGCTCAAGAGAAAGAGGAAAGAAATCTGAAAATTAAAGATTGAATTGAATTTAGAATCAAGAATTTGAGGCTAAGAATCCTTAATCCTAATCTCTAATCTAAGCCCTAAACTAATTCTAGAGAGATAATTCTAACCTAAGCCTAAGAAAAATGAAAATTACGTAATGAAAGCCTAATTACAAATGCTGCGATTTTCGTTTATATAGAAGCAGCCCCGCGCTCTTGTTTGGTCGCACAAGAGGTCTGTGTGGTTGCACAAATTCTGTGCGGTCGAACAAGGAATAACATTCGGTCGCAGACCAATTTCAGGCCATTCTGCCTAGCCACTCGCCCGCATAGAAGCTAATGTTGGCTCGCACAGCTTTGTTCGATCGCACATCAAGCCTTCGATCACACAGAATGGCAGCTGCGCATTGTTGTGGCTGCTGCGTGTTCTGCTGCGCTTCTTGCTGCGTGTTCTGCTGTGCGATTGCTGCTTGTATTGCTGCTGTGTAATGTGTTGAATCATGGCACTCAAATGGGAACTAAGAGATGCTGTAAGGGGCTTGAACCTGGCTGCAACGATGGCTGCAACGAAGCTGAATGCACAGCTACATTGCGAGTTGTTGCTGTTCTGATTGCTATGCCATGCTGTGGCTGCTTGTGATGCTCGTGAGGCTCAAGGCTGCTACTATGTCTCTTGTGTGCTGCTAGCTGCGTGTTGGCTCTTGCTATGTTGGTCGTGTGGGCAGCAACTAAGTTACACATAGAAATTGTAAAGCATGTTAGAAAATCGCAACACATTTTATTAAAATCTAAAATCAAAATATTAATTCGTTTAACATTTTTACAAATCGTAAAACATATAACTCGTCGACAAGCATAATGACATATTATTAACACGTTAATACTCAAAATGACTCTTACGCAATGAAAATGCGCACAAAAGGCATATTTAGAGCAAAAACGACCAAAATATACGCAAGACGAGAAAATGTAACGATAATTGCAAAATGCAACAAACGAACTAAAAACGATAAAACTAAGAGAAAATAATAATAAAATGCTAATAAAATGAGCCAAAATCTTAAGCTAAGAGCGACATAAATGTCGCTCATCAACCACCCATCTCTTGAGGACTTTATGAGTATATTGAATGCGAATCATGTGAACTTATGTTTTGGGAATTCATGTTTGATGTGTAGACCAGCATGTGAGAATTGTTATTGAATCTATGTGAGCGAGCATGTTATGAATTGATTTATGCTTTATAGATTCTGATGAACTATCATGTTATGGACTTTTATAATCGTTGAATTATGCCAAGCATGTTGTTCAAGTTGGTATGCATGTATGAGTGTTACGCATGCAAGTTATTATGATTATGCTATAGTACGGGATGTGTAGCATATAGTGAGCCTATTGAATATTGCCGCAGTGCATTGTTTATTCTACCGCAAGTGTAGAATACGTTTAGAGAGTCTACGTGAATTGAACTAAGGACTATTCGTGCTAAGGGCACACCCCGCTTGTTAATAGGCAATGTCGGGTTATCTCAAACAATGTTTTTGAGAAGGAACAATGGGAGTAATTTCACTTGAGTCTTATGTTTGATCACAAGTCCTAAAGGATTAAAATAAAGTGTCATTGTTGAATTATGTGTTGGTGTAATTGTTGCATTATTTGTGAGTTATTTCTTTGGGTTGAGTCTTGAACATAACATACTAATTAACGTAAAGTGCAACCCGAATGAGCTTCAAAACCCTTGGAACGTATATACCTCGAGTATGAACAATGGGGGGAGTTTTACCGAAAAACTTGTACTCCTTGAATGATACAAGACGTTGTTTCATTCTTCTTTTTATGCTGTTATGCTTTGGAATTCCGTCGGTATGACCAGTCTGTCGGTAGGAGTCCAACTTATTATTATTTGGTGTATGGTTGGCTCCCATCACCCTTTTCTTTCCTTTTGAGGATACTTTATTTTACCCGTTTGAAGCTACTTCTTTATTAAACTGTGAGTCAAGAGTCGTGTCAAGTGTCTAGTCTTATCTCTATGTTTACTTGTTTATTAATTGGCTTTTGCATGTGGATTATTAATTCGTTGAGTGAAGCATGTTAGGATAGAATGTTATTCTAGCTTGTTCATACTCAGCTTTTGCTGACTTCGTGCTTCATGTCTTTTTGTCATTGCCTTCGCCTTAATGACCCTATGATGATCCATCATTGCATTTACGTTGTTGGGGAGTAGATTTAATAAAGCAGGTTCGTAGAGATAACTTGCGGGAGAAGTTATCATGGGAATCTTGTTTGAGAGTTTATTTCTCTTTCGTACTTTATAAACTCTACTTTTATTTTCTAGTCATGACTATTTAATTTATTTAGACTATAGTTAATGGATTTTGGTTTTTGGGCCTTAGCAGTTCCAAGTTGTTAATTGACCATTAACTATTTAATACGTTTTGAAAGTTAGTTATTTCCGCTGCGTAATTCTGGTAAATAGCCTTAACCGTTATCACGGTGGCGGTAATATCTTGGTAATTCCTTTGTCTTAAGTTGGAAAATGTTTTATGAAAAGCATGGAATTATTAGGGTGTTACAAAGTGGTACACTAGAGCTTAGTTTCAGTTCTTCTTTGTAGTAAGTAATACTACAAAGTGGTAATCAGGAGCCTAAGGCTGCTTTGTAGTAATCTAAACTACAAAGTGGTATTTGCGGAACTTTAGGATTTTTGAAAAGTGTTTTCCTAAAGTCAAAATACTATTTTGAGTACTCAATATTTTGAAAAGTCAAATACTAATTATTATTTATTTTATTTTAATATTTTTTCGGAGTTATCAAATTCGAATCAAGTCGAATTAAATTTTCAAAATTCCGAAATTTTTCTTTTCGGATTTGTTTTGCATTTTCGGATTTTTCCGAGTTTTTCAAAAAAAATAAAAAAAAATAAAAGTTCGGATTTTCCGAATATATATATATATATATATATATATATATATATATATATATGTAATATATATATATATATATATATATATATATACATATATATATATATACATATATATATATATATATTTCCGAATTATTTATTTATTTATTTATTTTCAGAAAATAATCGAATTAATTAATTAAATTATTTGATTAATTATTTTAATTTTCGATTTGAATTTTAATAATTTCGCGTATATTTGAAGTTATTTATTTAATTAATTTCGAAAATTATTCCTACTTGTAAGTGAGAAAGGGTAGATTAAGAAGGGTATGTTTAGATTGAGTATGCATTTAATATGAGTATGCATGTGATAGAGGTATTTTCCGACGTTGAATGAAGACACCTTTATCAAAAAAAAATTGTAAACACCTAACTAACCATCTATATTGACTATAGTGGCAAGCATAGGGATCGTCCCAAGGAATTGAAACGGAGTGAAGTGAGTGCAATTGTTACGCTAGTTTAGGACGGAGTTTGAGATTGAATTATCGACTACAATTCTAAGCTATCAAACAAGTTTTAGCAAATAAAGGAAAACGTTAGGGAATTGGGGATAGACTAGGGTAATCGGGGAAGGACAAAGGCTAATCAGACAATTACGATGCAATGACTTGACATATAGGGGAAAAGGTACTATTGACGAGCTCGCCACCTCTCGGATAGAGCGCGCTAAATCATCTAATCTAAGAAAAGCTCTCGCATGATCCTAGGACTAGACGACTTGCAATTGAGACCTACTTTTCACATGCATAATAGAGACCTCACAATCTCTTGCCAAATCAAGATGACACACTCCAATCAATCCTAATTAACTAGCATTTGCAACTACTAATTCATTAGTCATGGAAATCCTATCACCAAATCAAATTTAATGACATCAATAATCAACAATCATCCTTCAATTTCCCCCAGTTTAGCCCTAGGTCCACCCCTATCCCTAACTAGAAACTACTCTCTACTCATGATTTTCAACTAAGGAAATCAAGGATTCAAAGCAATTAGACATTGAATTAAAGGATTGAATGCAAGGAATCAAGAAACTAAGAATTCAATTGAGAATCAATGGAAAATTAGAATCAACAAAAACTAACAGAATCAATGGAAAATTAGAATCAACAAAAACTAACATCAAAGTAATTGAACAATCAAGAAAATCAAGAAGAATAGCAAGCATAAAAGATTAAATTGAAATTGCAATAAAAATCAAAGAGTTGAAAGAGAATTACAAGTTGAAGCTTCCTCCAATTGTAGTTTCTCTCTCCTAGATCAAAGCTTGAAAATCTAAGAATTCTCTCTCTAATATTCTGAAAACTAATTTGGAAACTCTTAAATGAATTGTTATTGAAAAATAATCGAAAAAGCTTTTTATATGTTTCCCCAAATAGAAGCTCAAAATTCAAATTAAGTCAGCCCGCATCGATGTTCGGTCGCACAGACCCTCTGTGCAATCGAACAGAGGAAGCTCGTGTGGGAAAACATAATTATTTGTGCGAGCAAATGGAGCGAAGACTGGTTTCCTTCGTCATGTTCGAGCGCATAGAAATTCTGTGCGATCGAACAGACCTGACTTAGCCAATTCTTCCAAGATCTTAAATGTAGTCGCACAGCCAATCTGTGTGGGCACACAAATATTTTGTGCGGGCGAGTGAAATTATGTGCGATCGAACACCAAAATTGGGGACATTCTCCCTCAAAAATCCAATTTGTGCGATCGTGGTACAGAGCACGACCGCACAAGGGGTACTTGTGCGATCAAACACAAAGAGTCGTTCGGTCGCACAAATATGCATCTTCCTTGAGTCCACCTCCTCTTCACTGTTCGGGTGCACAAAATATCTGTTCGGTCGCACTACCCCTGTTTTTGCTCAAATCTACTTGGTTTTCCATCATATTCTACAAGATTCACCTATAATGCACAAGATGAAAAGAAAACATTAAAATTCTATAAAAAACTATAAAAACTACGAAAAATCATAATAAACTAACATGAAATCCTAAGCTAGGAGCGACATAAATGTCGCTCATGAAACTCCCCCAAGCTAGGCGTTTGCTAGTCTCTAGCAAACTAAGCACGAAATAGGGAAGAATGAGCAATTATTCAGATTCTAAAAACTACAAAAATAAGAACTACAAGAATATACAACCTAACTCACTTTCGTAGGAATCACGGTTGCATTTAAGCGCATGCAACAAGCTCTTGAAACCCCACAATCGCTCATGAGGGCGAGTGGGATCTCACAAGGGTTTCCAATGAGAACCACCCGTAACTCTTCCAAAAACACAATCAAGGCAAGAACTAAAAGGAAAAACAAACAAAGAAAAAGGAAATAAAAGAAAAGAAAAGAAAAGAAAGGAAAGGAAAAGAAAGAAAAGAAAGTAAAATTAAACTACAAAATTCAAGAAAATGGCCTTTTTTATGGAATGAGCACGAAAGAATGTTAATATTACTAACCAATAAACGAATGCACGCTAACCAATGTCCTAAGTCGAATGAAATATTCAAGTGTGGAGCAAAGAGAACTAAGGGGTTTTGCACTTATCAATTCCCCTTCAACCGAGCATACCACGTCAAATCTCTAGATCCCATCCACCCTTAAGAATAGCTTCTCATGACGCCGCAAAGGCGCCGGAAGACAAGAATTGCAAGGGAGAAGAGAAGGTTACTCGACATCTTAGCATGACAATCCCATTCCCTAAATTTGACCAAACCCTCCCTCCACCGACAATGACTCAACTTAAAAGGGTCAAGAGGACTTTTTAGGGTGCATCGTATAGGCTAGGGGTGAGGGTGTGGAACAAATTTGGAAATTGGTGTTCAATCCTAAAGTGAAGCGCGAAATGAACTTTACTCAAGCAAATTGAACCAAAACAAACTCATACCACTTATTTGGGTTACCCCCAAGCTTATTCAACAACTAAACTAAACTAAAACTCTTTTTGAACTTTTCTTGATTTCATTTTCTCTTTTTTTTTGTGTTTCAATTGAAACTTTTCTCATTGCCTTGTTTTTCTCTATTTTTGGCTTTTTTTCAAAACTTTCCTTTCTCTTTTTGCATGTGCATCATTTATTCACTATATACAACATAATTCCCAAACTTTGCCATTCTAACCAATATCGATTATTCCTCATCATTGCATAATCATTCAAAACCATCAAGCACAATAACACAAAGCTTCACTATCTAAGGGTGAAAATAAAACAAAGGCTAATAGGCTTGTACTGAGCTTATAAGAAATAAAGGGGCAAGGCTCAAATGGCTAGCAAGGGGGAAAATGCAAACAAAATTATATGAGAAAAATAGAAAATAAAGTACTAAACTAAAAAGAAAAATAGTCACCGAAAGAAATGCGTCTATCGTCCCCTAAAGTAGTTCGGTCGCGGTCTCGGGAAGGAACAAGTCAAATTCGGGATATGAGAAAGTCAATGCCAAGGATCCATGCCACTCAATATATGTATACATGTGTTTGGGCTAAATGAACATGATCCTCACAAATGGGAGCAAATACTACCCTCTCCGGTTTCAAGTCACTAGAGAGATCGATACCGTCTTACCACAAACCAAGGGTTCAAGACTCATACTACCCAAGGTTCTAACCGACTTTCTTAACACCTAAATCCTAGACTCGAACCAAGACATTGAAAACCATGCACACATCTACCAATTAGGAATAAAAACATTCTAACCTACAAGTTCCAATTTTATTATGCCCAAATCAAGAATAATGCCTAAAAAGCTAGAAAAACTTGTCTTGACATAAAGGAAAGGAAAAACAAAGAAAAAGGAAAGAAAAGAAAAGGAATGAAAATAAGGAAAACAAAATAAACTAAAATCAAAGAAACTAAGGAAAGAAAGCATTAAAGGTATATACAAAGCACATAAAATGCATGATTTCAATGGCATGAATCAATCACAAAGTAACCATACAAATCAAACTCCCCCCAAGATTGAATTAGGCCATGTCCTCAAGGCCTAAAACAAAACAAGGAGGGGCACAACTACCCATCCAACCAAATTCCTCACAAGAAATATGCCCGTCCCAAAGAATGCATGTAAGTTAGAAAGAATTTACCGAAGATGCCGTGGGAGCAAGTCCCGCAAAGAACCGGAAAACCAAACAAACTCACCAAATGATCAACGAGCAATGCAATGCTGGAAAATGCGAACCCACACCAGTGAAACATACTAAGAAAAAAAACTCTAAAATAGCCAAGAAAATGTTATTATACAAGGGCCAAATGGCCAAAATAACCAAAAACCATCATAAGCTCACCATATATACACAACCACTAAAAGTGGCAAGAAGATCATCAAACACCAACAACAATCAACAACTCCTCAAAGCAAACCCCCACATCACACTCCCCCCCCCCCAAGCTAAATACAAGCATACCATTACAATAGAAGATGGGGGAAAAGTGGAGTGAACCCTAAGAGGTACTTGGGTCTTTCCCTTTACCCTTGAGATCATAAAGCCTCCAATATTCATCCATTTTAAGACGATGAGCACGAGCCTCTTCGTCGGTGAAAGGGGTGAAATTGTAGGTGGGGTCCACATCGGGCTCCGAAGCATCGGTATAGGGAGGCCAAGCAAATTCGGGCCTAAGGGGGTAGTTTCCATGGGGAGGCTCTCCTCGGGGACCATCCCAACCTCCAACATATCCCTTGGGCCACCCAGTGAAGGCCGCGGGCCAATCACTAGGCCGATCAACCGGTGGGGGTGTGGGATACATTGGGTCACCACGATAGTCACTCCCACCCATTTTAGTGTAATCATAGGGCAGGTAAGAGGGGGAAGTGACACCGGGTTGGGAAGCCCCCGTCCAATACGGGTAAGTGGGAGTACGATCATCATTCCAACAAGGGACGTGCCCTTGTTGGGGTGGATGATACAGGTAGTTGACATAGGGGGCAAAATCCCCTTTGTCAACGTGATAATCGTACACCCGCCTACCGTAGTAGGACGAGTCAAAGTCGGGACAAGAATCCACCACGCGGCTCTTTAAGGAGCAAGAGAAGCCAAGGTACGAGCTTGGTCCTCTTGCTCTTGCAAGATGGCTGCAAGGGTAGATTGCAAACTAGTTAAATCAAAAGGAGGAGAAGAAGATGGCGTACCACCCTCATAAGGGGAAGGCTTTGGGGCCGGAGTAGGAGACCAAGGAGGAGGACCACGAGAGGAAGGGTCGTCGGTGGTGGTGGAGAAACCGGGATTCCGGGCAATCAAGTATCGGACACGAGGAGTCCAAGAAGTAAGGGTTGGGTTGGGAAGAACATACCATTTAACCATCTTCACAATCCAAACAAAACGATCCTCGTCGACCGTGTATTGAAGCCATTTGGCATTGTACATCGCCCGGATGATCAATAACTCCCCACCGGGAACGGGTTCCAAGGCATCAAGATCATTGGCATAGGGGTTGTTCGGAAGAGCTCGAACAAGTAGAGTAAGTATGCCCCCTAGGATTATGTCTCCCCCATTCAAGTGGCAATTCCGAACCTCAATGATCCGGGAAATGAGAAATTGGCCAAAATCAAGGATTCCCTTATCCTCCTTTGTTGCCAACCACAAGCCCCCAAGCTCCGTGCCCGACAAGGCACCGGTATCACCCTTGGAGAAAAGGACGTAGATGAGGAGGCGGCTCATGTAATAGATGGCCGGATGATGGAAAGAAGAAGACTTGGCCGACGCGGAGAGGAATTCCCCACTCTCTCCGGTGAGTGATCGCCACCAACTATGTTCATCATAATCGTTCACACATTCGGTCATGGGGTTGGTGATGAGCCCAAATTCCGAATCGATGGAGAAGATTTCGTTTATCTCGTTGTTGGTCAAAGTGTGGCGATTGCCAAAGATTTGAAAGCTCAACTCAAGCATGTCATCCCCATCCTCATCTTGAATAATATTCTTCCTAGCCGAGGAAAGGAACTCTAAGGTCACCCTTGTGTATGTTGGTGCATGGAGTTTCACAAACTCTTCCCAACCGAGCCCCTTTATCAACTTGTCAACCTCCGCTTCAACCCCCAAAGCTCGAACACTCTCCCTATGGTAGAATTTGGTGGGTTTGATGGCCCTCTTAGACAAAGCTTCGAAGTATTCCCAAGATCGTTGATCTTGGAATTCAATACCATAGGTTTCGAGGTCCGGAGGAGCCGGAGCCTTCCTCTTAGATGAAGAGGTGTTAGGACCCTTCTTGAAACGTTTAGAGGCCATGGTGTGATGAGCTTAGGCAAAGAAAATTCTACATAAAACAAACGAAAAAACCAACCAAGATACAAAAAGAAGGAAAAACTAAGTTAGTTCACAAACTATCACAATCAAACAACCAAACTAGCTAAAACTATACAATCTCAATCAAACTAGCTAAAACCATCACAATCAAACACCAAAACACTACACTAGCTCCTCAACAAGTTCAAGCCAACAATATTACTCCATACAATGCTCCACAATCAAAACAACATCACTTCCACAACTAAGAACAATCACCCTAGCTAAAATTCCACATAATCATCACCAAAAGTCTAGAGTTTATGTAGAATAAGAAATGAAACATGCATAACTCATCTAGACAATTAAAGAATATTCACATAATCAAACATGCATCATGAATCACCCAAAAACCACAAATTTCAGAAATTTCTAAAATGACATGAACATGGTAAAAATTGGAATGAAATTGAAGAATTAAGGGAAAGAAATCGTCACCACAAGCAACGGAAGTAGCAAAGATCAATCCTAAGAAGCCTCAAAAGCTCCAAGTGCACCAAAGTTCACAAATTGAAAATTCCTCAAAAACCCTAACTTTTGGGGGTTTTTGCAAAATCTGAAAAATTGGGGATTTAGGGATTTGGATGATGAAGATTTTGAGAATGTGATGAGTTGAGAGTGAAATTGGTGAGAAGAAAAGAGTAAGATTGATGGCCGGAAAGATGGAGTATGAAGGTGTAACAATGGAGGTTTTTGTGTTTGAGAGTGAGAGAGTTTCGAGAGGAAGAAAGAAAATGAAATGGGGTTGCTCGCGATTTTCTAAAGAAAAGGAATCAGGAACTGCCTCCGTAGGTTTGTGCGATCGAACAGAAACAGTTGTTCGATCGCACAAGAGATGTGCGATCGAACTGAAATGCACTCGACCGCACAACAATTTTGGTTGGCTACTGATCTCAAAATCACTATTGTGCGACCGTGTAACAGAACACGATCGCACAAAGGCACCCTTGTGGGATCGAACAAAAAGTTGTTCGGTCGCGCAGGACCTGATTTTGGAAAAATGAAGCAAGATTTCCACCTAAAACAAAAATAAAGCTAACAAGGCTAACAAAAAAAATGGTTAGTAAGCAAAAATTAAACTAAATCTAACAGTTAGAAAACCGGGTTGCCTCGCGGGTAGCGCTCGTTTAACGTTATTAGCTTGACGAATCCCCCCAAAACTCATGGGGGGACAAGAGAAAGTACCAATACACGGGTTGCCTCTCGGTAGCGCTCGTTTAACGTCATTAGCTTGACGAATCCCCCCATATTCATGGGGGGTCAAACACAACCAACTCAGGGTCATCACGAGTCAAAAAGCTCCTTTTTGCCCCTTTGGGCGCAAACCACTTACCTAAGTGTGAGGGGGTCGAAAAAGCACGAGGCTAATGCGTGACCTCGTCCCTCGTGGGCGTGACGTTTCTTTTTGTCAAATCAAGTGTAATTGGATTTCCTGTGAGTTTACACCCAATTGACTAGTAATATAGGAGTCGCCATTCAGTTTTTAACGACAATGAGAAAAACTGACAAAACCCGGTTATCGTGACATAAAAGGAGTGCAATTATGTTTGACCACGACGGCCATAGGTTCCCTTGTGATCCCTGGTGTGGGGATCGCTCAACGTACACCCGCAGGGTAGAGATTGAGGGTTCGGGGGACTGTAACTACCGAGAGGAGTATTCGCTCTTCGATAACTCCAGAGGCAGGATATCCTTACTAGCTCAGCATAAATAATTGAAAGGACATGCGTTAACTATTAAACTAATCTGAATTGATTTTAGCAATATGCAACACATAATACTAGATCGATCATGATTATCTGGTTTAGATTGATTTAAGGGACCTAGGATGATAGTTTAATTGTCCCAGATATTATCTTTGTTAGGCGTGATAGAACAATCGGATTAATAGTTTAACAGTTTAATAAAAGGGCGAGGAAAGCGATTAAATCATGCGAAGGGACACATTACGACGCACCCTTGAGAGGTGCGTCACGGTTCTCAGAAAACTAACCACTTTGGCTTTGCTATTTCTCCTTTTATTTAACGAATCTCAAGTTTCCGGGCTTAATTCTTCAGCTACAAGGGACAGGATAAGTTTTGTTCGATTTTTTGATCGATTGCGACAGAACGCGGGATCAATTTCGCAGCGTGAGGCTTAGGCTTAGGAGTTGGATTCAATACTCAGAATATGAATTGTGTGTTGTCCTTCACGTCGAATTTGGGGCTGTATTTATAGGGAAGAGTTCGTGGAAAGATAGAATTTTAGAGCACTAATCCAAGAAGAATTAGGAGAGAACACGTACCCAGGTAATTTCAGCGCCCAGAGCCAGGCATTGAAAATAGGGTATGGGCCGTATTTCCTAGTCAGATTTGGACTCGTGGAATACGGAGTCTTTGAGACTTATCCGAGTCTTTTAGTGCGTATTAACTTTATGCAGAATGCGTCTGGGCCCGTTACGAACTCTAGGCTCGTTAGGATTTTAATTAATACGTAACTCTTATTTTCGAATTATACTAGGAATAGGATTCCTCTTGCGAATTCTATCTCTTTTAGGATTTATGTTGGAGTGCAACACCTAATTCTGACAGGTTTCTATCTTTTATGACTTGCCACTTTTAGCAACTACCCATTACGGCAGTTACTATTTTTAGCAGGTTTCTATAAATAGTAGTTTTGGTCGAAATGAAAAGGGTGATTGAGATTCGTTATTTTATAGGAGATGCGTTGCCAAGTGGAGATTTATGTTCTCATCATCGAACCTTCCCTTTCGGGAATGGGGACAAAAGTAGGTGTCTACAGTTAGCCCCCACTTTGACTGAGTCTCGGGATGAGACGATGGTTAAAGTACTGGACGGAGTGCGTCACACAAGCCATAGTGTATGTGACCTGTTTTGCGAGGGTCTCACGAGCCCCCGAGTGATAACATTTGACTTAAGGGTCATCACTTGAAGTGTCGACATATCCCTCACGTGTCATTGGGATTTGTTAACGGATAGTATAGAAACTCCCTCACTTTGTCATTGGAAGTATCTAAAGATGTGTAGAAACTCCCTCACTTTGTCAATGGAAGTAGCTACAGATGTTTTCGAAATCAAAGCTATAAAGTGTAATTGGGCCTGGCCAAGCCCAATCACGAGGTAAAATGTTTTTTAAAGATTCTCATTTTCAGGGTTAGCTAAACGAGAAATCCCCCTTGTTTTTAGGGGACGTAAAACGAAGGAAAATCCAGCACATCGTTCTTTTTTGGAAAAACGGAAAACCAATCCTTTAATTTTTGAAAAAAAGGGAAAACCGATCCTTTAATTTTTGGAAAAAGGGAAAACCGGAAAACGTTATCGCTGTAGCAACTAAGGACCTGCGCAGTTAGTGGCGCAGACCCTGCCGGCTGAAGATGGCGAGCCTGTCCGCTGAGGTTGGACGCCCCGTCCGATAGAAGTGGACGAATCTGTTTTTATGTTTTGAAAATAAGGACCTACGCGGTTTGTGACGTAGACCCCGCCTGCTGAAGATGGCGAGCCTATCCGCTGAGGGTGGACGCCCCGTCCGATAGAAGTGGACGAATCTGTTTTGAATTTGTTTGTGTTGTTTTTTTTTTGAAAATAATGACCTACGCGATTTGTGACGTAGACCCAGCCCGCTGAAGGTGGGCGAGCCCTGTCCGCCGAGGGTGGACGTCCCTGAATTCATTTTTTCGATTTGGAACTCGCGTGGTTCGTGACGCGGTCTTGCCCGCTGAAGATGGGCAAGTTCCTATTTCTTTTGTACATCGTGATTTCTTTTGAGAATTTCTTTCCTTATTCATTCTTGTAGGAGCGAATTCTTTCGAGGGATGCTCGGATTTAGTTGCAACCTGAATGTGGGTTGACAACGTGTTTAGACGGACCATTGTCTTGTGGTCATCTTCTTTCATGGTTTTGAGCTGGTCTTTACGGCTCAATTTTGCCACTACATGGGTCCTTGATTAGGGGACTATGTATAAGTATCAACGGCGACCTTGGTCTCGAGGTCGTAATCCGGTTTTATCTTTTGAGATTATCCAAACACGGGACTTCGTACAGCGTAGTCTGGGAATATTGTTTTAACTTTGCATACACTCTTTTGAAATATATATTTTCTTTTGAGCCCCCAAGCACTCGTGCTTGGTGGTCATTTCTTGTCAAAGAGGTTCCTTGGGGGATATGCATTTTGTAATGTCCTTGATCGTGTTTGGGATCGTGCTCGTAAGTGCGAGCGATCTTTGTAGTGGTGTGCTACTCTTAACAAAGCCGTGAGGTGCGACTTTCAGTAAAGAAATCGGCAATTCTCGAGTCGAATGGATACGGCAGGGCCCTAGAAGTCAGGGGCCTTTTCTAGGTCTGGGATCATTTTCGGCGCCCATGCCTGGGCATTAAAGATTTAGGCGCCCAGCTCTGGGCGCTGAAAATGATTTCTGGCGAGGTTTCTTGATGACACAGTTGGCCTCTTGTTCGTTCATTTTCTTTTTTTTTCTTTTCGTTTGGGATTCTATTTTTGGAACGAACCGTTCATTTGAGATCATCGTTGATTGGTGAATAACAATTATTTCTCGAGAAACCGTAGCCGATTGGTGGACTACGGTGTTTGTCGTTTTTGGGCGATTATTTAAAGGGACTGTTGCTCCTAAGGCGTGCAGTTATTGCAATAGTTGGGCGAGTCTATATGGCCCGAGGAACATACCTTGAGGCGTAAGACCTTGATCGCTCTTGTTGTTATTTTGAACGCATATATTTTTTTCTTTTGAACGCATTCGTGAATGTTCGATTCTTAGAATGATGATATGTATGTGCGAACGAGCGTTCATAGAATGGCCGTTGCGTGCGGTCCATTAATCAGTTCGCTTGAATCATTTTTTTTTAGCAATGACTGATTTTGAATAGTTTGCTTAGAAGCTTGATAGGGTTCAGGCCCATTCATGAAGTGGGCTCAAGCATTGTGCCCTTTCGATCGTTCAAACATTTGCTTCGAGATTTTTTTTTTATTTTGCTATGGTCGTTTCGTAGCTTGGTGCCCCCAAGTATGCATGTTGGGATGCTTCCTTTTGGCGTACGATTTTTATAGGTTCTTTCGAGAAAGATGCCTTGGGGTTCCGCTCGTGTAGGTGCGACCTATCCCTTCCGTGGTAGGTAATATTTTGCTACCTTCAATCTTTAATGTAGAAGTCGTCTGGCTTGCATTTTGAATTTGGGCGATAAGTAGTCTTTGCCTCATGCTCTTGGTCGTGCCCGTATTAATGCAATATGCCTTACTCTTTTTTTTAGACTTGTACCGTGGGATGGTTGAACTTATGGTGCGACGTAGGATTGTGTGGCCTAACAGCATGTATTAGAACATTTCTCCAGGTGTTGGGGTATCATTATTATTTTTTGCATTGGAGTACTTCATCACGCCACGTTCAGGTGCTCGAACAAGTGTAGCACCTTCTACGTGGGTGTACACGGCTTATTACTTCGTTCGATGCGAGGATCCATGGATGTTTCTTTCTTGTTTTTATATCTGGGCAAAATTTGGCAAGCGGAGAGATTCAGCGCCCGGCTGGGGCGTTAAAGATATCGGCGCCCAGCTCTGGGCGTTGAAAATGATTTCTGGGCAGATTTTGACAGTTTTTTATTCTTGATTTTTCTTTCGCTTTTGCTTTGGAACGACGTAGACTGTGTAACGGGAGCTTATAGGGCGAGCGTTATGTGCAGTAGTTTGATCGGAGTTTTGGTGACTCGCGATTTTCAGTTACCCTTGTTAGTGGGGTGACTTTATATTTCTAAGTAGTGCTTAGAATTTGGGAGGGGTTGTAGCTATTCTAAGGTTTGTTTTTCACAATTAAAGCTTAGGATTGTGCCCCTATGACGTGTGTATAGCATTAGCGTCGAGAATTTGCGATAAAATCATCATTTCGAGCATTTTTAGAGTGTTTTTCTCAAGCCCCCGATTGTAGCTACGGGATTGGCTTGATGCTATAATGCTTGGCATACGTTTTTATGCATTCATGGTGACATGGATCATGAATAGTCTGAACCAGACTCGTTTAGTGCGAGGTACGTTGGAGTAGTGATTTGCTACTTTTCTTGTAAATGTCGTATTGTGCGACATTGCCATGGTCAAGGTAGTCACATGTTGAAGTGTGCCTTGACCAAAAGCTAGGTGCCTTTCTTTACCCATGATCATATTTATAAATCTTTTTGACTCACTTGCAACATCGAGGTAAACGCATACTTAGCTTAAACCAACGACACTTTATTATGTTCGAAGAAGTCTTTGAAAATTATTTGAAATCCGAGTCCTACTGTGTACAATCCGAGGTGTCCTAAGTAAGTTGACTTATAGAAGGGTTCGTACAGGACTACATGAGTGAATCAAAATACCGTTATGATTTTTGGAATGCTGTCTAAGGATTCGCTGGAAGCCAGGGTGCAGGCGTCAAGACATTACTCGTACCCGTGTGGCACATGCTTTAGGCTTTTAGGGCCATCTTTTCCAGAATTGCGGGAGTATAAACCGATTTCAAATTGACTTAGATTTACTTGGTGTATGTCTGTGCAAAAGGTCAAGGTATACTTAGTTCTTTCCCTAGCTCTTTCATTTCAATTCTTAGCCCCCAGTTTCTATTATGTCTTCTCATTAATGATGCTTTAAGATTTCGATTTTAGATGCCCGTGTCACATGTCTGAGTAGGGTGAGCCTTGGTTAAGTGCCAAGTCCTATTGACGATGTCTAATTTTTTTCAAAGGGGATTCGCAAGCATTTGAATTATCATGAACGGGTGCCCTGAGTTCGAAGGAACGATGGGGCGATACCGTAGAACAATCCTCTTTATTGCAAGCTTACTGCCTTTACTACTTGTTGGCGATTATGACAGTGTCTAGAGGTGAAAGAAGGTCTTTAAGTGAGTTACTTTGCTTTAGGGAGGGTCAAGTCGAGTACTTTAGAGGTCATGGACGCTCGCGCTAGCCCCCATTCAATTGAGGCAAAGCGATCTTTTGAGTATTGGCTAAGTGCCTGGGAGTGTGAGTGCTCCTTCTGGCAAGGGTACGTGCCCTTATTATTTTTCGATGTGTGCTTATTTTGGCATCTTGATTACTTGGATTCTTCCTTTGACTTAAATTTTCTTTCGACTTGGATTGCAAAAAATTAAATTTCAATAAGGGACTCTATTTTTTATTCTTGTTATTCTATAGGCTTTAACATTTTTGCAAATTGGTTGGACCGAATCATGGATTGCCTACGTATCCGCCTAAATAGATTAATTTGGAATCAGGTCTTGCGTAGTTCTTAGTCAGAAAATGGTTTCTTAGAATGCCAATTTTAAACAAGTACGTTCGAGTGGAGCCGTAATGTTTGAAAATAGGGTGAAATAAGTGTACGAAAATTTTGAAGCGCGCGTATTTTGCGTATTTTGTATATTTTATACGATCTTCTACCCCCCAAGTGTTCGTTATTCATCCGCATGTATATAGGAAAATATACGAACACTTTTAGGAATTGGGAGTTGGAAGCAAGAACGGCGCCCAGGGCTGGGCGCTATTATTTTCGGCGCCCAGGTCTGGGCGTTGAAAGCGTGTTCTGGGCTGCCTTTTTGCGCTGCTCCTTTTCGTTTCGTGCCAAACATTTGTGAATCTTTTTGTGCGCTAAATACTTCTTTTCCTTTTTTAAATGCTTCTTTTCTTTTTTTTTAGTGCTTTGCAAAGTTTTATTTTTTTATTTATTATTATTTCATTTTTTTACGTTAAGCGTAGAACGTACTTTTCATTTGTTTTTTTTTATTCGTGACTCAGGACGGCTTGAAAGACGGGTCGAATGAGCTAGGATAATTTGTATAGGTATTAGTCAAGTATGAGGATTACGTCTGCTAGGACTCACAATTTGCAGCCTCATGCTAGTGTCATGAGTTTATATCAACCAAGGCCAATGAGTAGCATGGGGACGGCTCAAGGATGTATCCAAATAAGTTATATGGTCATTATACTAATGGTGGTGTAAGAGCAGGTTTGGGCTTTGGGTATGACGCACGTGTCAATGGCCGTACGTGGTTTGCAGTTTGACAACAAGTTCAGGAACAAGAGTCGAAGTAATGGTTTCTTGGGTTATGGCAATGAGAACATGGATGGGTTAAATGACCTGAACAGGGGCCCCAGAGCGAAGGCGTCTAAGAACATAAGGATTGGAAATGGTAGACATCGTAGAATTTTATGTAGTTTTTTTGTGGCATGATTTGGATCGGTTGACTCAATTCTTTTCCTTCGTTTACTTGGGTAAATTTTGCACTTTGGGAGGTACGGGATAAGTATTTCATGACTCGCTCTTTTCCCTCTCCCTTTTCCCTTTCTCTTTTTTCTTTTTTTTTTTTGCTTGGGATTTCTCGGTAGATGGTTGTGGTCTTTGAGTCACGAGGCGAGATTGAGTGAGCCTCGTTTGGTAGGCCTATAGTGGACCTTTAATTTTAGTAGGCCTAGGGTGGACCTTTAATTTTAGTAGGCCTAGGGTGGACCTTTAATTTTAGTAGGCCTAGGGTGGACCTTTAAATTGTCTTACTTTGCAAGCGTATTTAGTCGTTTCTTAAAATGTGCAAATAGCGTAGATTCAAAATGTTGTTTTTACTTTATTGAAATGTAACGAAAGAATTACATCGAAAATAATTTTTTGCTTCTTTTTAGATTCCAGTTTTCAGGATTTAATTGGAAGTTGTGATTTAGACTCGAACTTTCATTAATTTTTCTGATTATGACACGTGTAGGAATATAAGGAGGTGGCCTAGACTCAAAATAATGACGTGGCGTAAGCCTATAATACTTGACCAAGAAACTTTCGGATTTAGGCTAATTGGACCATAACCTTCGTTGGTTGACACTTTAGATTTTAACCCTTGGGTGTTTATTTGTCATGCGCCATTTTGCTTAATGTTGGCAAGGTAGTTAATTGGGGAGATCGAATTTTCATTTTTGCAAGACTAGAATCATTAGTGCGGCTTCTCTCTTAGTGTGTATTGCTTTACCCCAATGGTAGCCTTATGGCATGCCGATTTGGGTATTTTCATGGTTCGTCATGTTGCATTCATGGAAAATCTTTTAGTCCGTACTTAGGGGTACTTCAAGAAGCGAGTGACTCGAGAGGACTATGATAGTCATGACCCAATGTGATCATAAGCGTTGAGGCCATTAATTCTTTTGCTTTCCAATGGTATTGACACCTTAGGTTCACTTTGGGGGTTGTACGACTATGGGGGAATGATTTTCAGAATGTGACTGTTTCCATTTTGCAAATACTTGAATTACATAATATATTCTTTTTATTGGTGAGAGAGAGTATTGAGGCCGTAGATTCTTAGCAAGGGATGAAAATTACATATGGGTGCTTATTGATTTAAATGTTAGGAAGGGAGACTCAATATGGTTTAACCTTTTAAGTTGCAGAACGACACCAAGCATTAGGACCGATTCTATGGATAAGACAACTAAGACTTAGGATTTAGATTGTACTTTGGCATAGCCTAGTCTAGACTCGAATTTATTTATTTTTTATTCGAACATTATTTTTCCTTGAAAACTCTATTTGAACATTATTTTTTGAATACTTTGCCCATGTGACATTCAAGGTTATTTAATTAGCGTGCTCGGTTTTGGTGCCGAACATTGTCGTCATAGGAGGCCTAATGACGACACAAAGAGTTGTTTATTTTATAAGTCGTTCTTAGAATCGAGTGCCTTTTCATACATCCTCGTAGCAAATTTGTTACGAATTTTTTTATTGCTACGTATATTTTGTGCACGGGCACCGAGGCTGCGGTGCCTGGCCAAAAGGCCAAGCAGCAACTTCAGCGCCAAGCCGGGGCGTTGAAATAATTGGCGCCCAGCCAGGGGCGCTGAAAACGCGTCCCTGACTGGTACTCGTATTCTGTTCGTCTGTTTTTTCGTACATACGACTTAATTTTGCGTGCTTGCCCAATAACGTCATTTGCGCGTTTTGCAGCGTTTGTGGGATTCGTTATGGGCCACACTAGTAGAAAAAACCCTTATTGCAGTGGGCTTTTAGACCCCTGTTGCAGCGTACATCGTATGCTGCAACTGGGGGGCCTGCAACAAGTCTGAACTTGTTGCAGCGTACAATGTTCGCTGCAAAAAGTACTTTTTTGCAGCGTACATATGCATGTACGCTGCAACAAGTGTCAAAATTTTGGCAAAAATATTGACTTGTTGCAGCGTACAAAAAAGTGTACGCTGCAAAAAAACTCCACTTGTTGCAGGGTACATCTATTTGTACGCTCCAACAAGTCTGAAAATTTGCCAAAATTTACACCCTTGTTGCAGCGTACACATATATATGTACGCTGCAACAAAGCACTTTTGGCGGGAAATTTCTAATTTTGTTTAGGGATTTTGCACCAAATATATAAACCTTTCATAACAATAATAGAATATCGCAACCTGTATAACAAATATATAAACAATAACTGTAGTTTTGTATATATTCCAAAACCAAAGTGCACGTACTAATACATTTAAATATACATACGTTCTAATTTCAACGTACGCATGCATTTTAACATAAAAGATTGTTCTATACATCTAAACCAACTCGATCAAGCTTCCTCAGGTCAATAATAAATACTTGCTGGTAAAAAAACTTCGCCCATTGCTCACGAACCACATCAATTTCCTCACTAGCATAAGCACTAGTAGAAAAAACCCTTGTTGCAGCGGGCTTTTAGACCCCTGTTGCAGCGTACATCGTATGCTGCAACTGGGGGGCCTGCAACAAGTATTGACTTGTTGCATCGTACAATGTACGCTGCGAAAAGTACTTTTTTGCAGCGTACATTTGCATGTACGCTGCAACAAGTCGCAAAATTGTGGCAAAAATATGGGTCTTTTGTAGCGTACAAATTCATGTACGCTGCAAAAGACCCCACTTGTTGCAGGGTACATCTATTTGTACGCTGCAACAAGTCTGAAATTTTGCAAAATTTTTCACCCTTGTTGCAGCGTACATATATATATGTACGCTGCAACAAAGCACTTTTGGCGGGGAAATTTTAGTTTTATTTTAGTTTTGTTTAGGGATACCTAGAGTGCCTTGCACCAAATATAGAAACCTGTCACAACAATAATAGAATATCGCAACCTGTATAACAAATATAAAAACAATAACTGGTGTTTTGTATATATATCCCAAAACCAAAGTGCACGTACCATATATATACATTTAAATAAATATATGTACGTTCCAATTTCAACGTAAGCATACATTTCAACATAAAAAATTGTTCTATAACATCTAAACCAACTCGTTCAAGCGCCCTCAGATCAATAATAAATACATGCTGGTATAAAACTTAGCCCATTGCTCACGAACCACATCATTTTCCTCACTAGCATAAGGCGCAGTCTTTGGAGAATAGACCTTTACAAAAACAAAATTTTGATGGGAGCATTAGATCGATTAAATGCAAATGAAATGTCACATTTTAACATTCAAGCAACTAATGACAATGTACTAATAGTCTAGAATACGAATCAATTAAGAGTAAGAAAAATTAATTGATTACCTATAATGACCCAAAGTTGGGAGCGAAAATGTCATTTTAGCTCTAAATATGACCTATAACGACCCAACGAGCCTTAAATGTGCATAAATAGGTTCGAATGAGTTTTAGAAAGTTAAAACTATGCATATTAGTCATGTAATAAGAATCAAATGTATCCTTAGGTTCTTTAGTTCAAAGTTGGGAGCGGAAATGTCATTTTAGCCTAAATATGACCTATAAGTCTATAACGACCCAATGATCTTTAAATGTGCATAAATAGATTCAAATAAGTTTTAGAAAGTTAAAACTATGCATATTAGTCATGTCATAAGAATCAAATGAGTCCTTATATTCTTTAGTTCAAAGTTGGGAGCATAAATGTCATTTTAGCCTAAATATGACCTATAACGACCCAATGAGCCTTAAATGTGCATAAATAGATTCAAATGAGTTTTAGAAAGTTAAATCTATGCATTTTAGTCATGTAATAAGAATCAAATGTATCCTTAGGTTCTTTAGTTCAA
The DNA here is from genome assembly GCF_020520425.1 of Spinacia oleracea. NCBI lineage: Eukaryota > Viridiplantae > Streptophyta > Magnoliopsida > Caryophyllales > Amaranthaceae > Spinacia > Spinacia oleracea. Next base: position 59,170,780 of record NC_079487.1, read on the forward strand.
AGTTGGGAGCGGAAATATCATTTTAGCTCTAAATATGACCTATAACGATCCAGTGAGTCTTAAATGTGCATAAATAGATTGCAATGAGTTTTAGAGAGTTAAAACTATGCATATTAATCATGTAATAAGAATCAAATGAGTCCTTATGTTCTTTAGTTCAAAGTTGGGAGCGGAAATGTCATTTTAGCTCTAAATATGACCTATAACGACCCAATGACCCTTAAATGTGCATAAATAGATTCGAATTAGTTTTAGAAAGTTAAAACTATGCATATTAGTCATGTAATAAGAATCAAGCGATTCCTTAGGTTCTTTAGTTCAAAGTTGGGAGCGGAAATGTCATTTTAGCTCTAAATATGACCTATAACGACCCAATGACCCTTAAATGTGCATAAATAGATTCGAATTAGTTTTAGAAAGTTAAAACTATGCATATTAGTCATGTAATAAGAATCAAGCGATTCCTTAGGTTCTTTAGTTCAAAGTTGGGAGCGGAAATGTCATTTTAACTCTAAATATGACCTATAACGACCCAATGACCCTTAAATGTGCATAAATAGATTCGAATTAGTTTTAGAAAGTTAAAACTATGCATATTAGTCATGTAATAAGAATCAAACGATTCCTTAGGTTCTTTAGTTCAAAGTTGGGAGCGGAAATGTCATTTTAGCCTAAATATGACCTATAACGACCCAATGATCTTGAAATGTGCATAAATAGATTCGAATAAGTTTTAGAAAGTTAAAACTATGCATATTAATCATGTAATAAGAATCAAATGAGTCCTTATGTTCTTTAGTTCAAAGTTGGGAGCGGAAATGTCATTTTAGCTCTAAATATGACCTGTAACGACCCAATGACCCTTAAATGTGCATAAATAGATTCGAATGAGTTTTAGAAAGTTAAAACTATGTATATTAGTCATGTAATAAGAATCAAATGAGTCCTTAGGTTCTTTAGTTCAAAGTTGGGAGCAGAAATGTCATTTTAGCCTAAATATGACCTATAACGACCCAATGACCCTTAAATGTGAATAAATAGGTTCGAATGAGTTTTAGAAAGTTAAAACTATGCATATTAATCATGTAATAAGAATCAAATGAGTCCTTAGGTTCTTTAGTTCAAAGTTGGGAGCGAAAATGTCATTTTAGCCTAAATATGACCTATAACGACCCAATGAGCCTTAAATGTGCATACATAGATTGGAATGAGTTTTAGATAGTTAAAACTATGCGTATTAAACATGTAATAAGTATAAAATAGTTCTTAGGTTATTTAGTTCAAAGTTGGGTGCGAAAAGGTTATTTTAGCCTAAATATGACCTATAACGACCCAATGAGCATTAAATGTGTATAAGTAGATTGAAATGAGTCTTGAAAACTTAAAGTTAAGCATATTAATCATGTAAAAGGTTTAAAAAATGAATCCTTAGGTTCTGTTGCTCAAATTTGGGAGGGAAAATGTCATTTTAGCCTAAATAAAACCTACAACGACCCAATGAGCCTTAAATGTGCATAAATAGATTGGAATGAGTCTTAGAAAGTTAAAACTATGCATATTAAACATGTAATAAGTATAAAATGAGTCATTAGGTTCTTTAGTTCAAAGTTGAGAGCGAAAATGTCATTTTAGCCTAAAATGCTACATGCTTAGGAAAAGAAGTGAGAAATCACAACAGACGGGAAAAACTAACCCCCATTACATTACCCAAGCTAAATTACCTGACTTAATCCGGAATTACATGACTCTATTTTTAACCAAATCGAAAAAGTCCAAACCTGAAAATGATCATGACTATTAACCAAAATATAAGCTAACTAAAACTGACCCAAACAGAACAGAATGAATCTTCATCCGAATGTCGCACACTCACATGAACCAAACCAATCTTAACTACAAAAATCACACCCTCAATGTAACCCCAAACGAAAAGCACCCCTGCAGTTAAGAGTAGTTAAAAATTTGACCTCATCCTTACAAACAGGAACTTCTTAAGTGCAGGCTCCTATTTGTACTGTATTTGTCCGCGCAATATTAGCAACAGGGCAGCATTCATGACATTGGTTAAGTAGTTTCTTAAATCTGCAAACTAATCAATATTAGTGTATAAGACTGTTAAAATATCTTACTATCTTGCGTACTTCATGGTTTTATTGAGGGGCTAGATTGTTCTTTTACGAGTATAGTTAACAGAAGAACATTGAGGTACATACACTAGAAGAGAACAAATTTATGCATGTCATATTGCCATGATAGAATAACTAAAAGAAGTCCACCACTCTGATATGATCAATTACAGAATTTGGAATGATTGAGTTCTGCAATACTGTTAGATTTTTAGGAAGAAACTTTTAGCTGCAAGATTGTCTGTGCCTAATTTGAATTCTTTAATTCGATTTATGATCTGTCCCAGGCTGGTAATTTGCGTTATCAGCACAAATTCGGCATTTCTAACTTCTAACAAAAAGAAGTGTCTAGTTCTCAGAAACTTGAATAAGTAGTCAGACACAAGATCTAGAATGCATTACAAGGTTACTATATCCAGATACATGAATCGTCAAATACTTTCATGATCTATCAATTTTTAATAAACCTTTTCCTATTTTTGGTTTCTAACAATCAGTAGAAAGCAGCTCTTATCCACTATGAAAGTTGTATAGTAATTCCATCAAGATGATGAAGAATAGCATGATATTTCTCTTTAGTTTGTAATGACAATGAACACAAACAGAGAGAGCAGTGTGAAATTTTCAAGGATGGTCAGAAAGTAGATAGATCATACCTTCACTTTCTTTGAGTTAGGAATAATCTTTTACAATTTTGTTTTCTACTTCTTCTGGCTTTTCTAAGGATTTCTGCAGTGTCTAGCTCCAATTCGTCCATAAAATTATTATCTGCATTTCGTGTGACATAAAACAGTGAACTTAGTGGTTATGAATCAGTTTCTGTTTGTAAGGAAGGCAAACAACCAACTATGAAAGATAATGAACATACTGCACCATCAAATAATTGTTATTCTAATCTTATCAATTGTTCAATATGTGCCATGAAATTCCAGATGACATAATTCCACAGCCGACAAATGAGATTGCAATATCTAAATCAACTCCGGAATCGTCTGAAGACAGTTCAAGAATATTTACTAAGGTTGGCACACCTGAAAAACTTAGTATCCGGGATGAAGGAACTGGGACAAATTTTGAATTTCCTTCCCCATTTCCAACTGCAATTCTGAGGTCAGGCCTGATGGGAATATGGCCATTATCCTCTCAGACAAAAAAAAGTACACAAACATGTGGAACCTGATACACGAACATGTCCTGTCAAATGAAGCAACAACAGCTAGAAAGCAAGAAGTGAAAGACGAGGAACAAGGTGATGACAATGACACAAACACATTCCAAACAATTAATGCTTCAGATTCAACCCAGAGTACTGAACTGAAGAAATCCAAGGTAGACGAAGATAATCAAAGTCGAGTCTTTGATCAGTCGGCTGCCATAATTCTGGTGAAGGAAGCAATCGATGCAATCCTACAATGTCACAAGCAGACATCTGACCAACGATCCAGTCAAGACCATGGTAGAGGTGTTGATAGTGCTAAAATACTTTGTAACACAACTGCTCTAGCTTCCATACAAGAAAACTCTGAAGGGGAGAGAGTGGAAAAGAAAAGAAATTCAGAACCAAAACAAATATGGCTGATACTAATCCAGTAATCCCTACTGATTCATCAAAACTAGATACTCTAAAATGCTCAAAATTCACTGAAAAATTTCCCAATAATTGAGCATAAAAAATTGAATCCCATAAATTTCTTACTGTAACTACTGTTTGAATTAGGTAGAGCTGCATCATTTCAGAGAAAAATGCATGACATGAGAAAGCATAACAGTACTCTCCCCTTTCATCCATATCAAGATTATTTTTAGACAATATCAATGAAATTCATGCACGTATTATCAAACCTGGATGAAAACATTTGATGATGCATACATAAAACATTTTTTTAGGAGAAAAAGGAATCATGAAAGACAAGTTTCCTCAAAGACCACAACTTCTCTCAAAGTAGCCCTTGAAAAATCACATTTCAATAGTACGTACAATGCAATTAACAACAGTCAACCCACCTCCCCTGCTCCACCCCACCACGACCGCCACCACCACCACCACCACCATTCTCTAATTCCAACACCGCCCCATCTTTATCTATGAATAAACCCTAAAAACGAATTGAACAAACGAATTGAACAAACCCTAAAAACGAATTGAACAAACGAATTGAACAAACCCTAAAAACGAATTGAACAAACGAATTGAACCGTAAAAACGAATTGAACAAACGAATAGAACAAACCCTAAAACGAATTGAACAAACAAATTGAACAAAACCTAAAACGAAGCACAGAACTCAAAAAAATGAATTGAACAAAACGGCACCTGCAGAGGAGGCGAGAAAAGAGACCCACCGGCGACTGGCGAGGAGGCCAGAACCACCGACGACTCGACGAGGAAGCTAGATTGATGACGCAGGAATGGTTTTTTTTTTTGAGGGGGGCGACGCAGGGAAAGCTAAGGGGAAGAAGAAGGGAGTTGAGCGTGAGAGCTGAAGTTTTGAGATGCTTAATTTGTTCTGAATTACTCCGTAGTATTCAACCAATATTGCAGCGAATTTTTTTTATCCGGGTTATTGCAGGGGGCTTTTAAATGTACGCTGCAATAAAAACGGGCTATTGCAGGGGGCTTTTAAAATGTACGCTGCAACAAACACTTTCGCAGGGAACAATTAAATTGTACGCTGCAACAACCATTTAAATGGTTTGACCCGCGTTGACCGACTAGTTGTTGAAGCGTATTAATACATGTACGCTGCAACAAGGGGGCTGCAACAGGGGTTTTTTCTACTAGTGAAGGCGCAGTCCTCGGAGTATAGACCTTACAAAAACAAAAATTTGATATGTATAAGTTTATTGGAATAAGTCTTGGAAACTTAAAAATAAACATAATAACCATATACTAAGTTTAAAATGAGTCCTTAGGTTCTTTAGTTTAAAGTTGGGAGCGAAAATGTCATTTTAGGCTAAATATGACCTATAACGACCCAATGAGCCTTAAATGTGCATAAATAGATTGGAATGAGTCATAGAAAGTTATACCTAAGCATGTAAAACATTAATAAGTTTAAAATGAGTCCTTAGGTTCTTTATTTCAAATTTGGGAGAGAAAATGCTTATTTTAGCCTAAATATGGCCAATAACGACCAAACAAACCTTAAATGTGCATAAATAGATTGGAATAAGTCTTGGAAACTTCAAACTAATCATATTAATCATGTAAAAGGTTTAAAATAAGTCCTTAGGTTCTTTAGTTCCAATTTGGGAGCGAAAATATCATTTTAGCCTAAATATGACCTATAACAAACCAATTAGCCTTAAATGTGCATTAATAGATTCGAATGAGTCTTATAAAGTTAAAACTATGCATATTAAATGTATAATAAGTATAAAATGAGTTCTTAGGTTCTTTAGTTCAAATTTGGGAGCGAAAATGTCTCATTTAAGCCTAAATATGACCTATAACGACCAAACAATCCTTAAATGTGCATAAGTAGATTGGAATAAGTCTTGGAAACTTAAAACTAAACATACTAATCATGTAATAATTTTAAAATAAGTCCTTAAGTTCTTTAGTTCAAAGTTGGGAACGAAAATGTCATTTTATGCTAAATATGACCTATAACGACCCAATGAGCTTTAAATGTGCATAAATAGATTGGTATGAGTCTTAGAAAGTCAAAACTAAGCATATAAAACACTTAGTAAGTTTAAAATGAGTCCTTAGGTTCTTTATTTAAAATTTGGAAGCGAAAATGCTCATTTTAGCCCAAATATGACCTATAACGACCAAACAAGCCTTAAATGTGCATAAGTAGATTGAAATGAGTTTTGGAAACTTCAAACTAAGCATATTAATCATGTATAAGAATAAAATGAGTACTTAGGTTCTTTAGTTCAAAGTTGGGGAGCGGAAATGTCATTTTAGCTCTAAATATGACCTATAACGACCCAATTATCCTTAAATATGCTTACATAGATTGGAATGAGCTTTAGAAAATTCAAACTATGCACATTAATCATGTAATAAGAATAAAATGAGTCCTTAGGATCTTTAGTTCAAAATTGGGAGCGAAAATGTCATTTTAGCTCTAAATATGACCTATAACGATCCAATGAGCCTTAAATGTGCATAAATAGATTCAAATGAGTTTTAGAAAGTTAAAGCTATTGTAGACACCTACTTTTGTCCCCATTCTCGAAAGGGAAAGGTTCGACGATGAAAGCATAAATCTCCACTTGACAATGCATCTCCTATAAAATAAACGAATCTCAATTCCCCTTTTCATTTCACCCGAAACCTGATATTTATAGAAAACTGCTATTTATGGAAACCTGCTAAAAAATGTAACTGCCGTAAAGGGTAGCTTCTAAAAGTGGCAAGTCATAAAAGATAGAAACCTGTCAGAATTAGGTGTTGCATTCTGACATAAATCCTAAATGAGATAGAAAACTGCGAGAATCCTATTCCTAATATGATTCGGAAATAAGAGTTACGTATTAATTAAAATCCTAACGAGCCTAGAGTTCGTAACGGGCCCAGACGCATTCCGTCATAAAATTGATACGCGCTAAAAGACTCGATTAAATCTCAAACTCTACGAATTTCAGGAATCCGAATCTGACTAAAGAAAACAGCCCAGACCCTATTTTCAACGCCTGGCTCTGGGCGCCGAAATCTTCGGCGCCCAGGCCTGGGCGCTGAAAATACCTGGGTACGTGTTTTTTCCTAATTCTTTGTGGATTAGAACTCTGCAATTCTATCTTTCCACGAACTCTTCCCTATAAATAGACCCCTAAAATCGACGTGAAAAGGACACACACACAACACAATTATATCTGAGTATTGACTCCAACCCTTAGCCTAAGCCTCACGCTACGAAACTGTTCACGCGTTCTGTCGCAATCGATCCATAAATCGAACAGAACGTATCCTGTCCCATAATTGAGATTCGTTAAATAAAAAGGAGAAATAGCAAAGTCAAAGTGGTTAGTTTTCTGAGAACCGTGACGCACCTCTCAAGGGTGCGTCGTAATGTGTCCCTTTTCGATGATTTAATCGCTTTCCTCGCCCTTTTTATGAATTGTTAAACTAACTAAATCTGATTGTTCTATCACGCCTAACAAATATAATATTTTTGGGAAATTGGATTATCATGCTAGGTCCCTTAATGAAATCTAAATCAGATAATCGCGATCGATCTAGTATTATATGTTGCATATTGCTAAAATCAATTCAGATTAGTTTAATAGTTAACGCATGTCCCTTCAATTATTTATGCTGAGCTAGTAAGGATATCCTGCCTCTGGAGTTATCGACGAGCGAAGTACTCCTCTCAGTAGTTACAGTCCCCCGAACCCTCAATCTCTACCTTGCGGGTGTATGTTGAGAGATCCCCACACCAGGGATCACAAGAGAACCTACGGCCGTCGTGGTCAAACATAATTGCACTCCCTTTATGTCACGATAACCGGGTTTTGTCAGTTTTTCTCATTGTCGTTAAAAACTGAATGGCGACTCCTATATTACTAGTCAATTGGGTGTAAACTCACAGGAAATCCAATTACACTTGATTGAATAAAATAGCCGAAGGGTGAAACGATCCTACCCCGCGTTTATTTCCCCATCAAGTTGGGACGACCTGAAAATCAGCATATTAATGTGAACGGGCAGAACCGCATAACGAATCTCATCTCCCTCGGGATTTGGGACTAAGGATACCTTTTTTCGCCAATAGGGGGGTGCATACGCCGCGCATGTTGCCCACTCGGTACTTATGCAGGTAGTACACCTATCCCGAACCCAATCGCTCGCTCATTAGGTCCCTCTCGCCTGCATGCCCCCTTGGCTTGCACTTGCGGGTTGGCCTCTTGGGCAAAATTCGTCTGTTGAAGACACTACCTCGACCGGGGCATGTGTTGGATCTACGATAGAAGCGGTACCAAGCCAGGCGCAAATAACTACCCATAGAAGCCTATCATAAACTACGTGACATATTTAATTTTCAAATCCATGTTTGTAATGTAGTTATGTGTAGCGAACTATGTGACTATATTATGATTGTGCGTACGAATAATGCTAGACAAATAATGCTAGAAAACAACCGACCTTAAAAATTGCCCAAACATTCATAAACCAATTTTCCAAAGAGTTATACCGAAATACGTGTTCCGCAAACCCGAACGATCGCCACAAAAATAAGCGACGCTCGGGATGGCCTGTAACGAATCCCACAAACGCTGCACAACGCGTAAAGGATGTTATTAGGCAAGCACGCAAAATCGAAGTCGCATAAACAAAAGTATACGCAAACAGAAAACGAGAACCAGCTAGGGACGCATTTTCAACGCCCCTGGCTGGGCGCCAGAATTTCTCACGCCCTACGCTGGACACTGAAGTTGCTGCTTGGCCTTCTGGTCAGGCACAGCAGCCTCGGTGCCCGCGCATAAAAAAATATACGTAGCAAAAATAAACTTTTCGAAAAAAAATTGCTGCGAGGGCGTATGAAAAGGCACTCGATTCTAAAAGCGACTTGTAAAAAAATAAAATAACTCTTTGTGTCGTTGTTAGGCCTCCTATGACGACAATGTTCGGCTCCGAAACCGAGCACGCTAATTAAACGACCTTGAATGTCACATGGGCAAAGTATTCAAAAAATAATGTTCGAATAAAGTCTTCAAGGAAAAATAATGTTCAAATAAAAAATAAATCCGAGTCTAGACTAGGCTATGCCAAAGTACAATCTAAATCCTAAGTCTTAGTTGTCTTATCCATAGAATCGGTCCTAATACTTGGTGTCGTTCTGCAAGCTAAAAGGTTAAACCATATTGAGTCTCCCTTCCTAACATTTAAATCAATGAGCACCCATATGTAATTGTCATCCCTTGCTAGGAATCCACGGCCTCAATACTCTCTCTCACCAATAAAAAGAATATATTATAGTATTTGCAAAATGGAAACGGTCACGTTCTGGAAATCATTCCCCCATAGTCGCACAACCCCCAAAGTGAACCTAAGGTTTAATACCATTGGCAAAGAAAAAATTAATGGCCCCAAGGCTTATAATCACATTGGGTCACGACTATCATAGTCCTCTCGAGTCACTCGCTCCTTGAAATACTACTAAGTACGGACTAAAAGATTTTCCATGAATGCAACATGACCAACCATGAAAATACCCAAATCGGCATACCATAAGGCTACCATTGGGGTAAAGCAATACACACTAAGAGGGAAGCCGCACTAATGATTCTAGTCTCGCAAAAATAAAAATTCGATCTCCCCAACTAACTACCTTGCCAACATTAAGCAAATGGCGCGGGACAAATGAACACCCAAGGGTTAAAATCTAAAGTGTCAACCAACGAAAGTTATGGTCCAATTAGCCTAAGTCTGAGAGTCGCTTGGTCAAGTATTATAGGCTCACGCCACGTCATTATTTTGAGTCTAGGCCACCTCCTTATATTCATACGCGGTTTATAATCAGAAAGATTAATGAAAGTTCGAGTCTAGATCACAACTTCCAATTAAATCCCAGAAACTGGAATCTGAAAAGAAGCAAAAACATTATTTTCGATGTAATTCTTCCGTTAAAATTCAATAAGGTAAAAATAACATTTTGAATCTACGCTATTTGCACATTTTAAGAAACGACTAAATACGCTTGCAAAGTAAGACAATTAAAAGGTCCACCCTAGGCCTACTAAAATTAAAGGTCCACCCTAGGCCTACTAAAATTAAAGGTCCACTATAGGCCTACCAAACGAGGCTCACTCAGTCTCGCCTCGTGACTCAAAGACCACAACCATTTACCTTTTAGCCCAAATAAAAAAAAATTGAAGGATTTATGTTGGGGAGAAATCCCAAGCAAAAAGAAAAAATAGAAAGAGAAAAGGGAGAACGAAGAGAGCAAGCCATGGAATACTTAAAAAGAAAGAGAAAAGGGAAAGCGAAAAGAGCGAGCCATGAAATACTTATCCCGTACCTCCCAAAGTGCGAAATTTACCCAAGTAAACGAAGGAAAAGAACTGAGTCAACCAATCCAAATCATAAAATTCTACGATGTCTACCCTTTCCAATCCTTATATTCTTAGACGCCTTCGCTCTGGGGCCCCTGTTCAGCTCATTTAACCCATCCACGTTCTCATTGCCATAACCCAAGAAACCGTTACCTCGACTCTTGTTCTTGAACTTGTTGTCAACCGCAAACCACGCACGGCCATTGACACGTGCGTCAAACCTGCTCCTGCATCACCATTAGCATAATGACCATATAACTTGTGTGGATACATCCTGTTGATATACCCTTGAGCCGTCGTAGAATTTTATGATGTAAACTCATGACACTAGCTTGAGGCTGCAACTTGTGAGTCCCAGCAGATGTAATCCTCACGCTTGACCAATACCTATACAAATTATCCTATCTCATTCAACCCATCTTTCGAGCCGTCTTGAGTCGCAAATAACAAAAAAAAGACAAATGAAAAGTACATTCTACGCTCATAAAAAAATAAAATGTGAATAATAAAAAAGAAACTTTGCAAAGCGCCTCTAAAGTTAGTCTAAAAAGAAAAAGAAACATTTAGCCCACCAAAAAAGATCCACCCAGAAACCAATTTCAGCGCCCAGAGCTGGGCGCCAGAATCTTTAGCGCCCCAGTCTGGGCGCTGATTCTCTCTGCTTGCCAAATTTTGTCCAGAAGTGCTCGTCATTTTATCCGCACATGCACGGAAAAATAACGAACACTTGGGGGGTACAACACGTATTCAGATATACGTACCACCAAAAAATACATACCACCAAAAAATACATGTACTCAAAAAAATATAAAACAAATTTTTGGCTTACGATAAGGCAGCAGATTAAAATAATAAAAAAACTTCACTTATTCTACCGTTTCAAACAATATGTTTCCACCTCAGAACGTACTTGTTTAAAATCGGCATTCTAATAAACCATTTTCTAGGCTAAGAACTACGCAAGACCTGATTCCAAATTAAATTTATTTAAGGCGGATACGTAGGCAATCCATGATTCGGTCCAACCAATTTGCAAAATATTAAAGCCTATAGAAAAACAAGAATAAGAAATAGAGTCCCTTATTGAAATTTAATTACTTGCAATCCAAGTCGAAAGAAAAATTTAAATCAAAGGAAGAATCCAAGCCATCAAGATGCCAATATTAATGAGCACACATCGAAAAATAATAAGGGCACGTACCCTTGCCAGAAGGAGCACTCACACTCCTAGGCACTTAGCCAAGACTCAAAAGATCGCTCTGCCTCAATTGAATGGGGGCTAGCGCAAGCGTCCATGACCTCTAAAGTACTCGACTTGACCCTCCCTAAAGCGAACTAACTCACTTAAAGACCTTCTTTTACCACTAGACATAGTCGTTTTCTTAAAGACCTTCTTTCACCACTAGACACAGTCATAGTCGCCAACAAGTAGTAAAGGCAGTAAGCTTGCAATGAAGAGGATTGTTCTACGGCATCACCCCATCGCTCCTTCGAACTCAGGGCACCCGTTCATGGTAATTCGAATGCTTGCTAATCCCCTTTGAAAAAAAATCAGACATTGTCAATAGGACTTGGCACCTAACCAAGGCTCACCCTACTCAGACATATGACACGGGCATCTAAAATCGAAATCTGAAAGCATCATTAATGGGGAGACATAACAACAACTGGGGGCTAAAAAATTAAAGTGAAAGAGCTAGGGAAAGAACTAAGTATACCTTCACCTTTTGTACGGACATACACCAAGTAAATCTAAGTCAATTTGAAAACGATTTATATTCCCGCAATTCTGGAAAATATGGCCTTAAGAGCCTAAAGCATGTGCCGCACGGGCACAAGTAAAATCTTGGCGCCTGCACCCTGGCTTCCAGCAAATCCTTAGACAGCATTCCAAAAAACGTAACAGTATTTTGATTCACTCATGTAATCTTGTACAAATCCTTCTATAAGTCAACCTACTTAGGACACCTCGGATTGTACACAGTAGGACTCGGATTTTAGATAATTTTCAAATGATTTTTAAAGACTTCTTCGAACATAATAAAGTATCGTTGGTTTAAGCTTAGTATGCGTCTATCTCAACGTTGCAAGTGAGTCAAAAAGATTTGATTATGGGTAAAGAAAGGCAACAAGCTTTTGGTCAAGGCATACTTCAACATGTGACTACCTTGACCATGGCAATGTCGCATCATACGACATTTACAAGAGAAGTAGCAGATCACTACTCGAACGTACCTCGCACTAAACGAGTCTGGTTCAAACTATTCATGATCCGTGTCACCATGAATGCATAAAAACGTATGCAAAGCATTATAGCACCAAGCCAATCTCGTAGCTACAATTGGGGGCTTGAGAAAAACACATTAAAAGTCCTCGAAATGACGATTTTATCGCAAATTCTCGACGCTAATGCTATGCATACATCACAGGGGCACAATCCTAAGCTTTAATCGTGTAAAACGAACCTTAGAATGGCTACAACCCCTCCCAAATTCTAAGCATTACTTAGAGTATATAAAGTCGCCCCACTAACAAGGGTAACTGAAAATCGCGAGTCACCAAAACTCCGATCAAACCACTGCACATAACGCTCGCCCTATAAAGCGCCCGTTACACAGTCTACATCGTTCCAAAACAAAAGCGAAAAAAAAAATCAAAAAAAAACTGTCAAAATTCTGCCCAGAAATCATTTTCAACGCCCAGAGCTGGGCGCCGATATCTTTAACGCCCCAGCCTGGGCGCTGAATCTTTCTGCTAGCCAAGTTTTGCCCGGATATAAAAAAAGAAAGAAACACCTATGAATCCTCGCATCGAACGAAGTAATAAGCCGTGCAAACCCACACAGAAGGTGCTACCCTTGTTCGAGCACCTGAACGAGGCGTGATGAAGTACTCCAATGCAATGATATCCCAACACCTGGAGGAATATTCTAAGACACGCCGTTAGGCCACACAAGCCTACGTCGCACCATAAGTTCAACCATCCCACGGTACAAGTCTAAAAAAGAGGGTAAGGCATATTGCACTAATGTAGGCACGGCCAAGAGCACGTGTAAAAGAGGCAAAACTACTTATCGCCCAAATTCAAAATGCAAGCCACACGACTTCTACATTAAGGATTAAAGGTAGCAAAATATTACCTACCACGGAAGGGATAGCTCGCACCTACACGAGCGGAACCCCAAGGCATCTTTCTCGAAAGAACCTACAAAAATCGTACGCCAAAAGGAAGCATCCCAACATGCATACTTGGGAGCTCCAAGCTACGAAACAACCATAGCAAAATAAAAAAAAATCTCAAAGCAAATGTTTGAACAATCGAAAGGGCACGATGTTTGAGCCCACTTCATGAATGGGCCTGAACCCTATCAAGCTTCTAAGCAAACTATTCAAAATCAGTCGTTGCTCAAAAAAAAATGAAACAATTCAAGCAATCTGATTAATGGACCGCACACAACGGCCATTGTATGAACGCTCGTTCGCACATACATATCATCATTCACGAACACGTTCAAAAAAATATAAGAGCGATCAAAGTCTTACACCTCAAGGTATGTTCCTCGGGCCATATAGACTTGCCCAACTATCGCAATAACTGTACGCCTTAAGAGCAACAGTTCCTTAAAATAATCGCCCCAAAGCAACAAGCACTGTAGTCCACCAATCGGCTACGGCTTCTCAAGAAAATCATCACGTTCTAAAAACAAAGAAAAAAACAAAAGAAGAGAGAATACATAGAACTTCTAAGTGAAATAAGCGAATGAACAAGAGGCCAACTATGTCATCAAGAAACCTCGCCAAAAATTATTTTCAGCGCCCAGCGCTGGGCGCCGAAATCTTTAACGCCCATGCTTGGGCTCCGAAAATGATCACAGACCCAAAAAAAAAAAAACAGCTCTGACTTCTATAGGGCCCTTCTATATTCATTCGACTTTAAAATTGCCGAAAGTCGCACCTCACGGCTTTGTTAAAAGTAGCACGCCACTACAAAGATCGCTCGCACTTACGAGCGCAATCCCAAACACGATCAAGGACATTACGAAATGCGTATCCCCAAGGAACCTCTTCAACAAGAAATGACCGTCAAGCACGAATTCTTGGGGGCTCGAAAGAAAATATAGAGTATACGAAGTTAAAAACAATATTCCCAGACTACGCTATACGAAGTCCCGTGTTTGGATGTCTTAAAAAATAAAAAATAAACCGGTTTACGACCTCAAGACAAAGGTCGCCGTTGATACCTATACACAGTCCCCTAATCAAGGACCCAGGTAGTGGCAAAATTGAGCCGTAAGGACTAACTCAAAACAATAAAGGATGATGACCACAAGACAATGGTCCGTCTAAGCATGTTGTCAACCCACATTCAGGTTGCAACTAAATCCGAGCATCACTCGAAAGAATTCGCTCCTGCAAGAATAAATGAAAAGAAATTTTCAAAAGAAATCACAAGAAAAGAAATGAAATAGGGACTTGCCCACCTCAATCGGGCAAGATCGCGGCACACGAATCCTAAATCGAAAAGACGAATTCAGGTTCGCTCACCTCCCGCGAGCGGGGCGTCCACCCTTAGCGGACAGGGCTCGCCCACCTTAAGCGGGCGGGGTCTGCGTCACTAGCCGCGCAGGTCCTCAGTTTTCGAAAAATAAAGTCTTCAAATTTAAAATAGGCTCACCCTCTTCAGCCGGCAGGGTCTACGTCACAAACCACGTAGGTCCTTATTTTCAAAAAGCACAAACAAATTTCAAAACAAATTCGTCCACTTCTATCGGACGGGGTGTCCACCCTTAGCGGACAGGCTCGCCATCTTTAGCCGGCGGGGTCTACGCCACAAACCGCGTAGGTCCTTATTTTCAAATTTCAAAAACAGATTCGTCCACTTCTATCGGACGGGGTGTCCACCCTTAGCGGACAGGCTCGCCATCTTTAGCCGTCGGGGTCTGCGCCATTAAACCGCGCAGGTCCTTAGTCGATGCAGCGATAACTTTTGCTGGATTTTCCTTCGTTTTACGTCCTATAAAAACAAGGGTGCTGGATTTTCCTTCGTTTTACGTCCTATAAAAACAAGGGGGTTTTCTCGTTTAACTAGCCTTGAAAATGAGAATTTTTAAAAACATTTTACCTCGTGATTGGGCTTGGCCAGGCCCAATTACACTTTACAGCTTTGATTTCGAAAAACTCTGTAGCTACTCCCAATGACAAAGTGAGGGAGTTTCTACGCACCTTTAGATCCTTCCAATGACAAAGTGAGGAAGTTTCTATACTATCAGTTGACAAATCCCAATGACACGTGAGGGATATGTCGACACTTCAAGTGATGACCCTTAAGTCAAATGTTATCACTCGGGGGCTCGTGAGACCCTCGCAAAACAGGTCACATACACCATGGCTTGTGTGACGCACTCCGTCTAATACTTTGACCATCGTCTTACTCCAAGACTCAGTCAAAGTGGGGGCTAACTGTAGACACCTACTTTTGTCCCCATTCCCGAAAGGGAAAGGTTCGATGATGAAAGCATAAATCTCCACTTGACAACGCATCTCCTATAAAATAAACGAATCTCAATTCCCCTTTTCATTTCACCCGAAACCTGATATTTATAGAAAACTGATATTTATGGAAACCTGCTAAAAAAGGTAACTGCCGTAAAGGGTAGCTTCTAAAAGTGGCAAGTCATAAAAGATAGAAACCTGTCAGAATTAGGTGTTGCATTCCGACATAAATCCTAAATGAGATAGAAAACTGCGAGAATCCTATTCCTAATATGATTCGGAAATAAGAGTTACGTATTAATTAAAATCCTAACGAGCCTAGAGTTCGTAACGGGCCCAGACGCATTCCGTCATAAAATTGATACGCGCTAAAAGACTCGATTAAATCTCAAACTCTACGGATTTCAGGAATCCGAATCTGACTAAAGAAAACAGCCTAGACCCTATTTTCAACGCCTGGCTCTGGGCGCCGAAATCTTCGGCGCCCAGGCCTGGGCGCTGAAAATACCTGGGTACGTGTTTTTTCCTAATTCTTTGTGGATTAGAACTTTGCAATTCTATCTTTCCACGAACTCTTCCCTATAAATAGACCCCTAAAATCGACATGAAAAGGACACACACACAACACAATTATATTCTGAGTATTGACTCCAACCCTTAGCCTAAGCCTCACGCTGCGAAACTGTTCACGCGTTCTGTCGCAAACGATCCATAAATCGAACAGAACGTATCCTGTCCCATAATTGAGATTCGTTAAATAAAAAGGAGAAATAGCAAAGTCAAAGTGGTTAGTTTTCTGAGAACCGTGACGCACCTCTCAAGGGTGCGTCGTAATGTGTCCCTTTTCGATGATTTAATCGCTTTCCTCGCCCTTTTTATGAATTGTTAAACTAACTAAATCTGATTGTTCTATCACGCCTAACAAATATAATATTTTTGGGAAATTGGATTATCATGCTAGGTCCCTTAATGCAATCTAAATCAGATAATCGCGATCGATCTAGTATTATATGTTGCATATTGCTAAAATCAATTCAGATTAGTTTAATAGTTAACGCATGTCCCTTCAATTATTTATGCTGAGCTAGTAAGGATATCCTGCCTCTGGAGTTATCGACGAGCGAAGTACTCCTCTCGGTAGTTACAGTCCTCCGAACCCTCAATCTCTACCTTGCGGGTGTATGTTGAGAGATCCCTACACCAGGGATCACAAGGGAACCTACGGCCGTCGTGGTCAAACATAATTGCACTCCCTTTATGTCACGATAACTGGGTTTTGTCAGTTTTTCTCATTGTCGTTAAAAACTGAATGGCGACTCCTATATTACTAGTCAATTGTGTGTAAACTCACAGGAAATCCAATTACACTTGATTGAATAAAATAATCGTCACACCCACGAGGGACGAGGTCACGCATTAGCCTCGTGCTTTTTCGACCCCTTCACAGCTATGCATATTAATCATGTAATAAGAATCAAATAGTCCTTAGGTTCTTTAGTTAAAAGTTGGGAGCGGAAATATCGTTTTAGCTCTAAATATGACCTATAACGACTCAATGAGCCTTAAATGTGCATACATAGATTGGAATAAGTTTTAGAAAGCTAAAACTATGCATATTAATTATGTAATAAGAATAAAATGAGTCCTTAGGACCTTTAGTTCAAAGTTGGGAGTGAAAATGTCGTTTTAGCTCTAAATATGACCTCTAACGACTCAATGAGCCTTAAAAGTGCTTACATAGATTGGAATGAGTTTTAGAAAGTTATAACTATGCATATTAATCATGTAATAAGAATAAAATGAGTCCTTAGTTTCTTTAGTTCAAAGTTGGGAGCGTAAATGTCATTTTAGCTCTAAACATGACCTATAACAACCTTTAACACATACTATTGACTATAATTCTGCACTTTAAAAGCTTTCCTCATGGGAATATAGTGGAACTGAAAAGAAACAATCTAGCGATACTGAGAGGTGTTAGAGCTCTGAAGTATCCAACACCGGTGCAGAATCCTACTTGGAGGTGTTCGGTAGACATGAGTAAGGAAAGATAATAGGATATTGGATAACAGAGCCTAACACTGCAGGAGCTATAACAAATTATTAATCCAGAATTTGGCCGATTCTATAATAAAAAAAGCTAATTGATATCTACACCAATCAAAGAACTAATCACCATAATGATCAGGCACCACATCGTACTCTACAAAGTACAAAGCTAAGTTTTCATATCTATCCAAGTTAACCCAGCATAAGTTTAATCCAAACACAACCACTAGCTCACAAACACCTCAAAAAAAAGAGTCAAATTCCACAAAAGTTTAGCTTTAGCGACTTCATATGCGCCATCAAACTGAGCACAAACAAGACTAAATAAAATAATACTTTATCAAGAAACCGATGAAATTCCGAAAGACGAAACCAACAGAGGAGCTACCTTTCTCAGCAACCTTAGAGAAAGCCAAATCCGCAGACGTCAAAATTAGGGATGCCAAATCAATCCATCTCTCCATCGCCATACATTCCTGCGCTTCCTGGCTTGATCTCGCAACTTGTGCTTGTGCCACCTACAAAATCCCCCCCCCCCCAAATTCAACAATTAAAACTAAATTAATCAAATTATCAGCAACATATACATAAATCTCTAAACCTTAATTTAAAACTGGAACGTTTTAGAAGAGAGAAATGAAGTAGTAACCAACAACAATGAACAGAAAAAAAAAATGGAACTTTTTTATGAACAGAAAAAATACATTATATAGAATCTGGTTCTGTTCAAAATAGCTGCATGGAGACTTCAGAACAACTAATTACCATAACATTTTGTAGAACTCATATAACCTAATCACAGAATATCAATACACAAAGTTTATAAAAAAAAACCAGCATTTTATTTAGCAATACACAGAAAATAGCATAACATTTTGCAAAACATTCCTAACCAAATCACATAATATCAATACACAATTTATAAAAAAAAACCAGCATTTTATTTAGAAAAACATCGAAAAGTTGAATAAGATTGGCAGAAAATTAAGAAGTTGAGAAATTTAGAGGAAAACCTTACATCAGATAGGCTGAAACGAGATGAAGTAGTAACCAATTACAAGCACAACCCAAGATCCAAATATAAACTTAAAGCACTCAAAATTGTATTAAAAAGCCCCATTATTAATCTTAGTCTTTTTTTTTTAATCAAATCAAGCAAAATCGGATGTAAAAAGGTGAAAATTCTAAAAAATGAAGCAAAACCCCCCTCAAATTTTACATATTCAACACTCGAATTTCATGGTTTAAGCAAAATCCTCAAGAAATAAGGCCCACAAAATAGTTAGTTGTACCAACTCTAACAAGTATAATATCCATTCATATCAACCTATGAATTATTGTCCTCAAATAACCCAACCTACTATTATCAAGATTAGTCGAACCTAAACTACACTATCCCATCGGAAAGCCAAAAGATAAAAGCACCATTCTCAGTAGGAAATTAAATTAAAACATTAAAACAAGCAATGTGGTAAGCTCAGAGAAGGCAAGTGAAAGAAGAAACATTAAAACTGAAATACAGGAAAATTATGATCTCTTACCCTTCATACTGCGATATTGCCAATATTAGCAAATTTGCTATCCTCATAAATAAGGGATCCACCCATTGCTGTCTCAACCCACAAATCTTCTGCCAATTTCACACAATTGTACCAATCTGTCACGGAATTCAGTAAAAGAAAACAAAAACTAGATCAAATCGTCCTACAAAAATTAGATTAAATCAACAACTCTCAAACGAACTGGACAGAACAAATATTACACAGAACACATTTCCACAAATCACGATCGTGCATCAATGATTAAAACCCCAAAAAAATCATTTGGAAGTATCTTATACTTAACAAACCCAAAAAAAACCCAATCATTCGAACAGACCCTAAAAAAACTCAATCATTCGAACAAACCCTAAAAAAAACCAATCATTTCCCCCAAACAATTAACGAAATGGACCAAAAATAATAGGTATACACCAACATACAAAAAAATTGCTAAATCAACTCCAGATCTGGCGATTTGAACCATACACAAACCCCAACACCACAGACATGTTAATTGACGAATAGATTAGAAATATACATGTGCAATCGACGGCGTTTCTTACGAATTGAGATAGCAAAGACAAACGAACTATAGGAGGAGATAGAGTCTGGATATAGCTTAGTTTTCCGAGCAGGGAATGACTTCGCCGGTTGTTTTTTCGAGTAGGGAACCACCGGTGAGAGGCGAGGAAATTAAATAGACTCTTGCTGGAGTACCACCGGCGACGGGCGAGACCCAGCGGCGACGACCACTGGTGAGAACCACCGGCGAGAAGCAGGGTAAGCCGAGAGAAGAAGAAGGGAGTACTGAGAGTGGGATATTCGCTGCGAAATTGGTATGAGGTTTGAGATAGAAATGTTTGGTCTGAGTTAAAGTTGCAGCGAAAAAAATTTACAAATATGTTATTGCAGGAGGCTTTTACCATGTACGCTGCAAAATAAAAGGCCTATTGCAAGGGGCTTTTATTATGTACGCTGCAAAAATCTCTTTTGCAGGGGGCAATTAATTTGTATGCTGCAACAACCCTTTAAAGGGTTTGACCCGCGTTGACCGACTGGTTGTTGAAACGTATTAATACTGGTACGCTGCAACAAGGGGGTTGCAACAAGGGTTTTTTCTACTAGTGCCATCCCGAGCGTCGCTTATTTTTGTGGCGATCGTTCGGGTTTGCGGAACACGTATTTTGGTATAAATCTTTGGCCAATTGGTTTATGAATGTTTGGGCAATTTTTAAAGTCGTTGGTTTTCTGGCATTATTTGTCACACACAATCACATAATTCGCTACACATAACTAACATCACAACATGAGGCAAAATAACAATATGTCATGTAGTTTATGATAGGCTTCTATGGGTAGTATTTGCGCCGGCTTGGTACCGCTTCTATCGCAGATCCAACACATGCCCCGGCCAAGGTAGTGCCTTCAACAGACGAATTTCGCCCAAGAGGACAATCACGATGTAAGCCAAGGGGGCATACACCAATGAGAGGGACCTAGTGGGCGAGCGATTGGGTTTGGGACGGGTGTACTACTAGCGAAAAGTGCCGAGTGGACAACATTCGAAGCGTATGCACCCCCCGGTTGGCGATGGGTATCCTTAGTCCCAACTCCCGAGATGAAACATCCAAGGGAGCCAAGATTCGTTATGCGGTTCTGTCCGTTCACATTAATATGCTGATTTTCAGGTCGTCCCAACTTGATGGGGAAATAAACGCGGGGTAGGATCGTTTCACCCTTCGGCTATTTTGATTACCTACGAGCACGAGTATTTCCTTCACTATCCCCAGTGGAGTCGCCACTGTGAGGGGGTCGAAAAAGCACGAGGCTAATGCGTGACCTCGTCCCTCGTGGGCGTGACGTTTCTTTTTGTCAAATCAAGTGTAATTGGATTTCCTGTGAGTTTACACCCAATTGACTAGTAATATAGGAGTCGCCATTCAGTTTTTAACGACAATGAGAAAAACTGACAAAACCCGGTTATCGTGACATAAAGGGAGTGCAATTATGTTTGACCACGACGGCCATAGGTTCCCTTGTGATCCCTGGTGTGGGGATCGCTCAACGTACACCCGCAGGGTAGAGATTGAGGGTTCGGGGGACTGTAACTACCGAGAGGAGTACTCGCTCTTCGATAACTCCAGAGGCAGGATATCCTTACTAGCTCAGCATAAATAATTGAAGGGACATGCGTTAACTATTAAACTAATCTGAATTGATTTTAGCAATATGCAACACATAATACTAGATCGATCATGATTATCTGGTTTAGATTGATTTAAGGGACCTAGCATGATAGTTTAATTGTCCCAGATATTATCTTTGTTAGGCGTGATAGAACAATCAGATTAATAGTTTAACAGTTTTATAAAAGGGCGAGGAAAGCGATTAAATCATGCGAAAACCCTTGAGAGGTGCGTCACGGTTCTCAGAAAACTAACCACTTTGGCTTTGCTATTTCTCCTTTTATTTATCGAATCTCAAGTTTCCGGGCTTAATTCTTCAGCTACAAGGGACAGGATACGTTCTGTTCGAGTTTTGGATCGATTGCGACAGAACGCGGGATCAATTTCGCAGCGTGAGGCTTAGGCTTAGGGGTTGGAGTCAATACTCAGAATATGAATTGTGTGTTGTCCTTCACGTCGAATTTGGGGCTGTATTTATAGGGAAGAGTTCGTGGAAAGATAGAATTTTAGAGCACTAATCCAAGAAGAATTAGGAGAGAACACGTACCCAGGTAATTTCAGCGCCCAGGGCTGGGCGCCGAAGATTTCGGCGCCCAGAGCCAGGCGTTGAAAATAGGGTATGGGCCGCATTTCCTTGTCAGATTTGGACTCGTGGAATACGCAGTCTTTGAGACTAATCCGAGTCTTTTAGTGCGTATTAACTTTATGACGGAATGCTTCTGGGCCCGTTACGAACTCTAGGCTCGTTAGGATTTTAATTAATACGTAACTCTTGTTTTCGAATTATACTAGGAATAGGATTCCTCTTGCGAATTCTATCTCTTTTAGGATTTATGTTGGAGTGAAACACCTAATTCTGACAGGTTTCTATCTTTTATGACTTGCCACTTTTAGCAACTACCCATTACGGCAGTTACTATTTTTAGTAGGTTTCTATAAATAGCAGTTTTGGTCGAAATGAAAAGGGTGATTGAGATTCGTTATTTTATAGGAGATGCGTTGCCAAGTGGAGATTTATGTTCTCATTATCGAACCTTCCCATTCCGGAATGGGGACAAAAGTAGGTGTCTGCACTAAGCCACCACTCATAGAGGTGGGATCAAACCAAATTCCCTTAAGCTTGTGTTTGCCCCTCTTGTGCTTCTTGACCGGAGAATCCTTACCAATGGGAGCCGAAGTTTCTGCTCCAACATCATCTAGACCCATCCCGAAGATCTCGGGAATGGTTATGAGATCATCAAATGAATCACCTAACACCGAGGAGTTCTCAAATACCTTCTTCTCCTTGATATTGTTCCTAGCAAGCTTATCATCAAACTTAGAAACACAAGAGTTGTTAGAAATGTTAGCATAACGATGTTCAATGCATGCAATAGTGTCTAACTTCATGCAACTCTTCTTCTTGGAACAACATTTAGGAAGCTTAAAACTAGCCTTGGCATCTCCCGCCTTTAAGGTGATAAGACCACCTTGAACATCAATGAGAGCACCCGCCGTGGCCAAGAATGGTCTCCCTAAAATAATAGGGATGTGGGCGTCCTCATCAATATCCAAGACAATGAAGTCAACAAGAAAAGTCAACTTCCCTATCATAAGGGGAATATCATCAACTCTACCCAAAGGGTACGTAACCGAGCGATCGACTAGTTGCAAAGACGTAGGGGTAGGGGTGAGATCACCAAGATTCAGCTTCTCATAGATTTTGTAAGGAAAAATGCTCACGATTTCCCCCAAATCGCAAGAGCGTTA
Organism: Spinacia oleracea; assembly: GCF_020520425.1. Taxonomy (NCBI): domain Eukaryota; kingdom Viridiplantae; phylum Streptophyta; class Magnoliopsida; order Caryophyllales; family Amaranthaceae; genus Spinacia; species Spinacia oleracea. The sequence goes on from NC_079487.1 coordinate 59,193,927, forward strand.
TCAAATTCACCTTTTGGATGCTACAAGGAATCGAGAAACTCTCGGGATCCTTGAGCTTTGGGGGAAACGGGCTTAAAATCAAGGCACTGCAATTCTCCGTGAGGTGCACGGTGTCCTTGGGGCCACAAGTTCTTTTGACACACAAAATGTCTCTCATGAACCGGGAATAATGTGGCATTTGCTTAAGTGCCTCGGTGAAAGACAATGACACATAGAGCTTACCAATAGTGTCTAGAAACTTGGAGAATTGGTCATCCAATTTCTTTTCGACAATTCTTTGAGGATAGGGGAGAGGAGGACTAGGGAGAGGTAGAAGAGTAGCCTTTGTTGGCTTTACATCATCACTCACGTCATCAACGTGAGACTTCTGTTCCACCACATTACAGTCCGTAGACTCATTTCCCTTAGATCCTTCTCCCCTAGAGCAAGGAGCATCAACAAGCTTAGCACCATCATCTAAAATCTTCCCACTCCTAGTCATGACCGCATACATTTGCTTAGGGGTGGGAGACTAGTATGCACTTGTTGTTCCTTGATGGTGCTAGCAAGTTGTGCTAGTTGGGTTTCAATCATTTTCAAATGAGTGTTGGATTGCTTGAATCCATCCTCAAACTCAACATTTTTTTTGGCTTGTGATAGGGTAGTTTTTCCGTCGTTGAAAGATCAACGCCTCAATCAAACAAAATTTATAGAACCACTAGACTAACCAACTATATGAATTATAGTGGCAAGTAAAGGGATCGTCCCAAAGAAACGATGGTTCTCGAGTTTAAATGTCAAGCTAATTCGAACAAGAGGTTTGATTTTAGTTATCACTATGAAGCTAAACTAACAATTAAACTAGATTGAATCAAGGAAGGGAAACGTTAGGGAGTTGGGGATAGTCTAGGGAAATCGGGGGAAATGAACTACCATCTAGTAATCATGAATGATGCAAAGGCATAGCACATAGGGGAATGAAAACAAATGACGTGCTCGCCACCTCTCGGATAGAGCACGCGAAGCAACCTAGCCTATAGAAAAGCTTTCGCATAATCCTAAGCTAGATAAGCTTGCATATAATAGGAACTATCATTCACTTGCATGAATTAGGCTCACAATGTCTTGCCAAACCTAAATCATACATTCCAATCTAATTCAATCAACTAGCATTTGCAACTACTACTCAATTGATCATGGAAAATCCTAGCACTAAATCAATTTAATCACATCAATCATTCATCAATCAAATCATCAAATTCCCCTAATTAGGCCCCTAGATTCTCCCCTTTCCCTAACCTAATTCTACTCACTAATCATACTAGAAATCAAGAAATCCATTAATTCTAGACTAGCAAGCATGGAATTGAAGGATTAGAAAGAGTGAATCAAAGACTTGAACAATCAATTGAACAATCAACAAGAGAATTAAGGATCAAAGTAACTAAAGTAAAATCAAGAAGAATTCAAGAATTGAAGGAATTATAGAACAATCAACAATCACAACAAAAGCAAGAATTAAGAAATTGAATTGAATTGCACAAAATTAGAAGAAGAGTTTAGAGAATTACAAATTGATGCTTCAATGGAGAAGAGTTTCTCTCTCTAGAAATGCTGAAAAACTAAATTTTAGAATCTAAAAATTGTCAACTAAAATTGTACACTTAACAAAATAAATGAAAAATTTATTTATAAGTTTCCCCAAATAGAAGCCAAAATTCGAATAAGAGCAGCCAGCGCAGCCATTCGGTCGCACAGACCCTTTGTGCGACCGAACATAAAAGAACCGTTCGAGCAAACACTGGGACCTGTGCGAGCGAAGGCAGCGAAGAACACTTCCTTCGTCATGTGCGACCGAACGAGGAACCCTGTTCGGTCGAATGGGATTTCTTTGGCTCATATCTCCTCTGCAGTATGATTCGCTTGAACAAAAGGGCTTGTGTGGGCGCACAACTCTTGTGCGGTCGAGTAGAGAACCTTGTGCGGTCGCATCCCAAATTAGAGACATTCTGCCTCCAAAAATCAATCCTGTGCGACCGAACAACATAGCACGTTCGATCGCACAAAACCTGTGCTGTCGAGTAGAAGACATGTGCGGTCGCTTTCCAAACTTGAGATATTCTGCTTCCAAAAATCCATTCTGTGCGACCGAACAACAGAGCACGTTCGACCGCACAGAACTGGATATTCCTTGATGCCATTTGCACTCCTCTGTTCGGGCGCACAAACCATCACTCGATCGCACAAGCCCTGTTTTGGCTTGATTCTACTTGTTTTCCATCACTTTTCATCATAATCACCTATAAAGCACAAGATGGAATGAAACTTATAAAATCCACACAAAAAGCTATAAAAACTATAAAAAAGCATAAAAACTAACATAAAATCCTAAGCTCATCAAAACTCCCCCAAGCTAAGCGTTGGCTAGTCTCTAGCAAACTAAACTCAACTAGGAAAGAAAGAGAAACTATTGGAATCCTAAAAACTGACAAAAACAAAAAACCAGCAAATCTAATCAAGGCAAGACTAAAAAATGAAAATCACAAACCAAGAAAAGAAAGAAAGAAAAGAAGAAGAAAAGAAATTAAACTACAAAATCCAAGATAGGGCTTTTATTATGGAACGAGTATAAAAGAACACTAATATTACAAATCAAATAAATGAGTACACGCTAACTAATGTCCTAAATCGAGTGAAAGATTCAAGTGTCAAGCAAAGCGAACTAAGGGTGAACACTAATCAATTCCCCTTCAACCGAGCATACCACGTCAAATCTCTAAATCTTTTCCACCCTTGAGAGTAGCGCCTCGAGACACCGCGAAGGCGCCGGAGAAAATAAGATAGGCTACCCGACATCTTAGCATGACAATCCCATTCCATAAACTTGACCAAATCCTCCCTCCACCGACAATGACTCAACTCTAAAGGGTCAAGAGGACTTTTTAGGGTGTAACGTAGGCTAGGGGTAAGGTGTGGAACAAATTTGGTAATTTGGTGCTCATACCTAAAGTGAAGCGCAATGATAGAACTCAACTCAAGCAAAACGAACCAAATACAAACTCATACCACTTATTTGGGGTACCCCCAAGCTTATTCAACAACAATTCTAAACTACAACTCTTTTTGCACTTTTCTTGATTTGATTTTCTCTTTTTTTTGTGTTTCAATTGAAACTTTTCTCATGCCTTGTTTTTCTCTATTTTTGGCTTTTTTCAAAACTTTTATTTCTCATTTTTGCTTTGCATCACTTATTCACTATATACAACACATTTCCCAAACTTTGCCATTCATACCAATAAACATCATTCCTCAAATATGCATAATCATTCAAAACTACCAAGCATCATAACACAAAGCTTCACTATCACTTCTAAGGGTGAAAACAAAACAAAGGCTACTAGGCTTGTAATGTGCTCATAAGAAATGAAGGGTCAAGGCTCAAATGGCTAGCAAAGGGGCAAATGCAAACAAAAATATATGAAAAATAGAAAATAAAGTCCTAAACTAAAAAGAAAAAATAGTCACCGAAAGAAATGCCTCTATCGTCCCCTAAAGTAGTTCGGTCGCGGTCTCGGGAAGGAAATAGTCAAATTCGGGAAGTAAGAAAGTCAATGCCAAGGATCCATGCCACTCAAAATATATGAATATGTGTTTGGGCTAATTTGAACATGAACCTCACATGGGAGCAAATACCACTCTCTCCGGTTTCAAATCACTAGAGAGATCGACACCATCTTACCACAAGCCAAGGGTTCAAGACGCATGCTACCCAAAGTTCTAACCAACTTCCTTAACACCAAATCCTAAATTCGACCCAAGACATTAAAAATTGTGTAAACATCTACCAATTGGGAATAAAAGCATTCTAGTCCACAAGTTCCAATTTTATTTGCCCAAATCAAGAATATTGCCTAAGAAAACCTAGAAAAACTTGCCATGACAAAAGGAACGGAAAAAAGAAGAAAAAGAAAGAAAAAGGAAGAGAATAAGAAAACACACCAAAAAAGGAAAACAAAAAGAAACAAACAAAACAAACGAAAAGAAAAGAAACTAAAATCAAACTAAAAAAACAAAGAAACTAACATATACAAGTGCACATAATGGTATGGTTTCCAAGACATGAGCATCACAAATAGGCAACTACACAACAAAACTCCCCCCAAGCTAGAATTAGGCTATGTCCTCAAGGCCTAAAACTAAGCAAGGAAGGGCACAGCTACCATCCAACCAAATGCCCCATATGCAAGATGCCCGTCCCAAAGAATGCATGTGAGATAGAAGGATATTACCGGAATTGTCGTGGGAGCAAGTCCCGCAAAGAACCGGTAAAAACCGAACAAACTCACCAAAATATCGAAGAACAAGGCATAGGTTGAAAGTGGGAACCCACATCAACGAAACCAATCCACAAAGAACACTCAAAAACAATCAAGAAAAATGTTAGTAGACAAGGCCAAATGGCCTAAACAAACACAAAACAAGCAAAAACCCATCATCATATATACAACCACATGAAGTGGCAAGAAGATCACACCAACAAACATCAAACACTCCCCATAGCAAACCCCTACTCCGCATTTCTCCCCCAAGCTAATCACAAGCATACCATCACATCAAGATGGGGGAGAAATGGAGTGAACTCTAAGAAGAAGGGCCCGGGGCATGCCCTTTACCCTTCGCATCACAAATCCTCCAATATTCATCCCGCTCAAGACGATGAGCACGAGCCGCGTCGTCGGTGAACGGGGTGAAATTGTAGGTGGGGTCCACATCGGGACCCGAAGAGTCGGTATAGGGCGGCCAACCATATTCGGGCACAAGGGGGTAGTTGCCATAGGGTGGCTCTCCTCGGGGGCCATCCCAACCACCCATATATCCCCTAGGCCACCCGGTGAAATCCTCGGGCCACTCACTAGGCCGATCCACCGGTGGGGTAGTGGGGTACATAGGGTCACCACGGTAGTCACTACCGCCCATCATAGTATAGTCATAGGGCGGAAAGGAGGGGGGAGTGACACCGGGTTGGGATGGACCCGTCCAATATGGGTAGGTGGGTGTACGCTCCTCATTCCAACTAGGGATGGGCCCTTGTTGGGGAGGGTGGTAAGGGTAGTTGACATAGGGGGCAAAATCCCCTTTGTCAACATGGTAGTCGTACACCCGCCTACCGTAGTAGGACGAGTCAAAATCGGGAAATGAATCCCCCATGCGGATCCCTTGAGGAGCAAGAGAAGCCAAGACACGTGCTTGGTCTTCTTGCCCTTGCAAGATAGTCGCAAGGGTGGATTGCAAACCCATCATATCAAAAGGAGAGGAGAGAGGTATATTACCCACATTCGGGGGAGGAGGACTAGGGGACCGAGGAGGAGCTTGAGTAGGCTCGGCAGTGGTACCGGTAGGCTCGGTAGTGGCGGCGGCAGCCTTGACAAGCTTTTAATGCCGCGGAAGCAAGAAGCGGACATTAGGGGACCATGAAGTGATGGGCGGGTGCGGAAGAAAGCACCAATCGTTCTTCCGCACAAGCCAAATCCATTGTGCCTCATTGGTGGTGTAGTGGATCCAAGTGGCATGGTACATCGCCCGGATGTTTAAGAACTCACCACCGGCCACGGGAGGTAAAGCCGCCATCTCCTTGGCATGAGGGTTGTTCGGTAGAAGCCGAACAAGAAGAGTGAGCATGTCGCCAAGGAGGATGTCGGATTTATTCAAGTGGCTATCCCGAACCTCGATGATCCGAGAAATGAGCAATTTCCCGAAATCAAGTACCCCTTGCTCCTCTTGTGTGGCCAACCATAAACCACCAAGTTCCGTGCCCGACAAGGCACCGGTAGCACCCTTAGAGAAAAGGGCATAGATAAGGAGCCGGCTCATGATGCGGATGGTCGGATGATGGAATGAAGAAGACTTGGCCGAGGCGGAGAAGAAATCCCCGTCGTCTCCGGTGAGCTCTCTCCACCAACTATTTTCATCATAGTTGTTAGCACATTCGGACCTTGGGTTCGTGACGAAACCATGCTCCGAGTCGATGGAGAAGAGGGCATTGATTTGATTGTGATTCAACTTGTATTGGCGACCGAAGACTTGGAAGCTCAATTCTACCACATTATCACCATCCTCATCTTCTACAAGGTTCTTCCGAGCCGAGGAGAGGAACTCCAATGTCAACCTTTTATAGGTTGGGGCACTCATCTTTGCAAACTCTTCCCACCCTAGGCTTGATCAACTTGTCAACCTCGACCTCGACCCCCAAGCTACGAACACTCTCCCGATGGAAGAACTTGGTGGGCTTAATTGTCCTCTTGGAAAGGAGCTCGAAGAAATCTCAAGATCGTTGCTCGGCGAACTCAATTCCGTAGGTCTCCATGTTCGGCGGGGTTGGTGCCTTCCTCTTTGATGAAGAGGTGGTCGTGGTCGCGGCCGTGGTGGGGTTCTTCTTTGAGCGTTTTGGTGCCATTGAGATGAGTTGAAGCTAAGAAAAAATCTACAAAACAAAGAGAAACAAACCAAGACACACAAAGAAGAGTAAACTAAGTTAGTTCACAATCTAGGACAAACAAACAACTACAAGAGCTAAGAGTAAACTATCTCCATCAAATTTTCAACAAGCTCCAAACATTACACCGACCTCTCAACAAGCATGAACTAACCACATTACTCCACACTAATAACCACAATCAATCAACCAACTCTTCCACTAACAAGTATAATCAAAGTAGCCCAAAATCTCACAAAATTATCTCAAAAAGTCTAGAGCTTAAATGGAACAAAGAATCATACATGCATAGCTTATCTAGACAATTAAAGATTAATCACAATACAAACATGCATCAACAAACACCCAAAAATCAAAAATTTCAGAAAAATCAAAAACAATATGAACATGGTGAAAATGGAATGAAATACAAGAATTAAGGGAAAGAAATCATCACCACAAGCAAATGAAGTGGTCTAGGATCGATCCCAAGTATCCTCAAAAGTTCCAATTCACCACACACACAATTATGACCAATTTCACAAAAACCCTAGAAATTGGGGATTTTGCAAAAATCTGATTTTTTTGGGGATTTTGGGGGTTGGGATGAATGAGATTGAGTGTATTTGATGAATGGGAAGTGAAATTTGTGAAGGGAAGTGAATGAATTTGATGAGGAGTGGTAGTAGTAAGTGAGAGAAGAGAGCAATGGAGAGGAGAATATGAGAGGGAAGTCGAACAAATGAAGAAAAAAAATGGGGGGGGGGGCTCGCGATTTTTTCGAATTAAAGATTTCAGAGACACCTCCGCCAGTCTGTGCGATCGAACAGAAAAATTCGTTCGGTCGCACAGACTTGTGCGATCGAATTTTCAACACTGTGCGATCGTTTTCCAAAAAGTGGCCATTCTGCCTCCAAAAACCAGTTTTGTGCGATCGAACGAGGAATCCTGTTCGGTCGCACAAAACATGATTCTGCAATGTCCCACATGCTTCCCCTTTAAATCGAAAATGAAGCTAATTAATGGAAAATAATGCATAAAATCAAATAAAAGCTAAAACTAGGAGTTAGACAACCGGGTTGCCTCCCGGGTAGCGCTCGTTTAACGTCATTAGCTTGACGAATCCCCCCCCCCCCCCAAAGCTCATGGGGGGACAAGAGAGGAAATGAATACACGGGTTGCCTCCCGGTAGCGCTTGTTTAACGTCATTAGCTTGACGGACCCCCCCAAAAGTGAAGGGGGGTCAAACACAACAAACCTCGGGTCAACACTAGTCAACAAACCTTTCTTGGCCTCCTTGGGCACAAACAACTTACCCAAACCACCACTTATTGAGTGGGGACTAAACCAAGTCCTTTTAGGCATAGGATTTCCTAGCTTGGACTTCTTGCTCATACACTTCTTACCATTAGATGCCGGAGTGAGTGACTTTACATCATCAAGATCCATCCCGAATGTGTCGGGACTGGTAATGACGTCATCATAGGGATCACCTTGAACAAAGGAGCTCTCGTGCATATTCTTCTTCACCTTCCTATCAAACTCAAAATCACACTTAAGAACACAAGGATTGTTAGAAGCAATAGCACAAGAATGATTGTGCTCAACACAAGCAAGAGTGTCAACTTTCATACAAATTTTCATCTTGGAGCAACAATGTTCATCAATTGCAAGCTTGAAACTAGCCTTGGCGTCTCCCGCTTTCAAGGTGATTAGTCCCCCTTGCACATCGATAAGAGCACCCGCGGTGGCCAAAAATGGCCTCCCCAAGATAATGGGGGTATGGGCATCCTCATCAATGTCCAAGACGACGAAATCCACAAGGAAAGTAAGCTCGCCAACAACTAGGGGAACATCATCAATCCTACCCAATGGCAACATAACCGATCGATCGCTAGTTGCAATGACATAGCGGTAGGAGAGAGATCACCTAGCTTGAGCTTCTCATAAGTCTTATATGGCAAGATGCTCACACTCGCCCCCAAATCACAAAGAGCATTATCAAATTTGAGGTTTTGAATGCTACAAGGGATAGAAAAACTCCTGGGATCATTGAGTTTTGGGGGAAAGGAGTGTTGAATTAGAGCGCTACAACTCTCCGTGAGTTGCACGGTCTCCTTTGCTTCACAACTCCTCTTACCACTAAGAATATCTCTCATGAATCTAGAATAGTGAGACATTTGTTTGAGTGCCTCGGTGAAAGATAAGGACACATAAAGCTTGCTAATGGTTTCACAAAACTTGTGAAATTGATCATCAAGTTTATTTCCAGAAATTCTTTGAGGATAGGAGGGAGGTGGAATTAGGAGAGGAAGAGTATTCCCCGTCGACTTAACACCATCAATCACACCATCGACATGATACTCCTCTTCCGCAATATCACAGTCCGGAGACTCATTCCCCTTAGGATCCTCACCCCTAGAACAAGGTGCATCAACTAGCCTAGCATCATCATCTAGAGTCATCCCACTCCGAGTCACAACTGAGTACATTTGTTTAGGTGCTTGACCTTGGGGTGGGAGACTTGTGTGCACTTGTTGCTCTTTAATGGTGCTAGCTAGTTGAGCAAGTTGGGTCTCAATCATCTTCAAGTGAGTGTTGGATTGCTTGAATCCATCCTCAAACTCGACATTCTTCTTGGCTTGCGCCCCCACAAACGACTGCATGAGAGCCTCAAGATTAGACTTGAGAGGCGGGAGTGGTGGAGGTGCAATGCCATAACCACTAAGGTATGATTGATATTGGTTGCCAAAGGTCCTCGGTCCATTGAATCCGGGAGGTGGCAATTGAGATGCACCATAAGGACCTCCCGAGTTCAAAGGATAACCCCCACTTGAGGCACCCCTAAATTGCCCATAAGAGTAGTTATAACCCCCTCCATCTTGATGGTTGGGATTATAACTCCCTTGGTTGTATTGGCCTTGATTGCCAAAACCTTGAGATTGACCATAGGGCGCTTGGCTTTGATAGCCTTGTGCTCTATAGCCACCTCGATTTTGGTTATCATACCCACTTCCTTGGCCATAGCCTTGGTGGGAACCATACATAGAGGGCCCTCTAGGTTGCCTAGGAAAATTTTGATTGTTAGGGTTATCATTCCTAGACCTCTCATTTAAGGCATTAGCATACTCTACATCAAAATCACCTTCATACGAAGGGCCATAATCCACAAAAGACAAGTTATGAACTAAGGGACATGCATTGGGGGAGTGACTAAAGTCTTGGCAATTATCGCAAAAGGACGTGCCCGGAGGCATTGTGTCATAAGAACTCACCTTGCTCTTCCCCTTAGTGAGAAGAGTGGCCGAAGGAGGTGGAATTGTAGATGGTGATGGCGGTTGGCTTTGTGTGTCTTCAAGCTTCTCCAATCGCGAGCTAAGCTTCTCTATCATCCGTGCTTGCTCTATGGCGTACACCGAACCCTTACCATCATCACTTCTACCTTTGCCATCATAATTCCTTGTGCCTACATGCCAAGATTTGTAGTTTTGAACTACATCCTCAATGATTTCCTCTATTTGATCCTCGGTTTTGTGGGGCCTCCCGAGCCCGCATCAAGACTTGTCTTTGAACTTGGGCTCAACCCCAAGTAGAATGTTTGAAGCAACAACCATTTAGGGATCCCATGGTGAGGGAATTCCCTTTGGTACTCCTTAAAACGATCCCAAGCTTCGAAGAGTGACTCATCTCGCCTTTGCTCAAAGGATTGAATCTTGTGGCAACACTCCGCCGTCTTCCCATGCGAATAGAATTTGTTTAAGAATGCACTCGTCACCTCGGTCCAAGTGCGAAGTGAGTTGGGCTTGACCTCCTTGTCAAGCCAATCACTTGCTCGCCCAAGTAGAGAGAACCGAAACAATGTCAACCTCACGTAATCCGATGTGACACCATTGTGCTTGATTATGTCACAATAGTGCTCGAATTGTTTGAGATGTTCGTGAGGTGATTCATTACTCTTCCCACAAAATGGGTGGCTTTGGACCAAATTGATCAAGGCGGGCTTGATCTCAAAGTTGTTGGCACCCGTTCTGGGGGCTTGAATACCGCATGTAACTTCGAATGCCCCCGGTATTCCCAAGTTCTTAACCGGGAGTGCCATATTCTCAAAAACTTGCTCACTCTCTTGTTGTTCCTCACCAACACTCAACGATTCGAATCTGTTATGGCTTGATGAGCTAGACCGTACACGCCTTAGTCTCCTAAGTATCCTCTCCAATTCGAGGTCAAGAGGATGGAGGGTCCTTTGACGAGAACGCCCCCTAACAAGCATACAAACTCAAGAAAACCGTGAGCAATGCCAAGGAAAAAGAAAGCTAAGCTAAACTGCAATGTTTTTGTATTTTCTAATGATGAACTAGTCTCAACTTAAAATCAAAAACAACAACGGTTTCCCGGCAACAGCGCCATTTTGATAGGGTAGTTTTTCCGTCGTTGAAAGATCAACGCCTCAATCAAACAAAATTTATAGAACCACTAGACTAACCAACTATATGAATTATAGTGGCAAGTAAAGGGATCGTCCCAAAGAAACGATGGTTCTCGAGTTTAAATGTCAAGCTAATTCGGACAAGAGGTTTGATTTTAGTTATCACTATGAAGCTAAACTAACAATTAAACTAGATTGAATCAAGGAAGGGAAACGTTAGGGAGTTGGGGATAGTCTAGGGAAATCGGGGGAAATGAACTACCATCTAGTAATCATGAATGATGCAAAGGCATAGCACATAGGGGAATGAAAATAAATGACGTGCTCGCCACCTCTCGGATAGAGCACGCGAAGCAACCTAGCCTATAGAAAAGATTTCGCATAATCCTAAGCTAGATAAGCTTGCATATAATAGGAACTATCATTCACTTGCATGAATTAGGCTCACAATGTCTTGCCAAACCTAAATCATACATTCCAATCTAATTCAATCAACTAGAATTTGCAACTACTACTCAATTGATCATGGAAAAGCCTAGCACTAAATCAATTTAATCACATCAATCATTCATCAATCAAATCATCAAATTCCCCTAATTAGGCCCCTAGATTCTCCCCTTTCCTTAACCTAATTCTACTCACTAATCATACTAGAAATCAAGAAATCCATTAATTCTAGACTAGCAAGCATGGAATTGAAGGATTAGAAAGAGAGAATCAAAGACTTGAACAATCAATTGAACAATCAATTGAACAATCAACAAGAGAATTAAGGATCAAAGTAACTAAAGTAAAATCAAGAAGAATTCAAGAATTGAAGGAATTATAGAACAATCAACAATCACAACAAAAGCAAGAATTAAGAAATTGAATTGAATTGCACAAAATTAGAAGAAGAGTTTAGAGAATTACAAATTGATGCTTCAATGGAGGAGAGTTTCTCTCTCTAGAAATGCTGAAAAACTAACTTTGAGAATCTAAAAATTGTCAACTAAAATTGTACACTTAACAAAATAAACGAAAAATCTATTTATAAGTTTCCCCAAATAGAAGCCAAAATTCGAATAAGAGCAGCCCGCGCAGCCATTCGGTCGCACAGACCCTTTGTGCGACCGAACGTAAAAGAACCGTTCGAGCAAACACTGGGACCTGTGCGAGCGAAGGCAGCGAAGAACACTTCCTTCGTCATGTGCGACCGAACGAGGAACCCTGTTCGGTCGAATGGGGTTTCTTTGGCTCATATCTCCTCTGCAGTATGATTCGCTCGAACAAAAGGGCATGTGTGGGCGCACAACTCTTGTGCGGTCGAGTAGAGAACCTTGTGCGGTCGCATCCCAAATTAGAGACATTCTGCCTCCAAAAATCAATCATGTGCGACCGAAGAACAGAGCACGTTCGATCGCACAAAACATGTGTTGTCGAGTAGAAGACATGTGCGGTCGCTTTCCAAACTTGAGACATTCTGCTTCCAAAAATCCATTCTGTGCGACCGAACAACAGAGCACGTTCGACCCCATAGAACTGGATATTCCTTGATGCCATTTTCACTCCTCTGTTCAGGCGCACAAACCATCACTCGATCGCACAAGCCCTGTTTAGGCTTGATTCTACTTGTTTTCCATCACTTTTCATCATAATCACCTATAAAGCACAAGATGGAATGAAACTTATAAAATACACACAAAAAGCTATAAAAACTATAAAAAACAATAAAAACTAACATAAAATCCTAAGCTAAGAGAGACATAAATGTCGCTCATTAGCTTGCGCCCCCACGAACGACTCCATAAGAGCTTCAATTAGAATTGAGAGGCGGGAGTGGTGGAGGTGCATTGCCATAACCCATAGGGTTTTGAGGGTATTGATTGACATAGGTCCTCGGCCCATTGAATCCGGGAGGAGGAAATTGAGAACTACCATATTGTCCTCCCGGGTTCGACGGATATCCCCCACTAGAAGCACCCCTATATTGCCCATAAGGATAGTTGTAACCCCCTCCACCTTGATGGTTAGGGTTATAACTACCTTGATTGTATTGAGTTTGATTGCCAAGACCGTGGGATTGACCATAGGGTGCTTGGCCTTGATAGCCTTACGCTCTATAGTTACCTCGGCCTTGACTATCATACCCACCTCCTTGGCCGAAACCTTGGTAGGATCCATGCATTGGGGGGCCTCTAGGTGCTTGCCTATTAAATTTTTGGTTCGGGGGGCCATCATATCAAGGCCTCTCATTCATAGCATTGGCATATTCCACATCAAAATCTCCTTCATAGATGGGCCATAATCCACATATGGAACATTATTCTCTAAAGGACACATGTTAGGGAAATGCCCATACTCATGACAATTTTCACAAAAGGATGTATCTAATGGCATAGTGTTGTAGGAACTCACCTTGCTCTTCCCCTTAGTGAGAAGAGTAGCCGATGGTGGAGGAATTGTGGATGGTGATGGAGGTTGACTTGGAGTGCTTTCAAGCTTTTCTAGCCTTGAGCTAAGATTCTCAATGATGCGCGCTTGCTCAATTGCATAAATCGACCCCTTACCATCCTCACATTTGCTCTTACAATCATAGCTCCTTGTTCCTACATGCCATGCTTGGTAGTTTTGCACAACATCCTCTATGATCTCCTCTATTTGGTCCTCCATCTTGTTCATTATAGGACCACCCGCCCCCGCATCAAGACTTGTTTTGGAGGTAGGGCTCAATCCCAAGTAGAAAGTTTGTAGGAGGAGCCATTTAGGAATCCCGTGATGAGGGCACTCCTTTTGATATTCCTTGAATCGATCCCAAGCCTCAAAAAGAGACTCATCCCGCTTTTGCTCAAATGATTGGATCTTATGACGATACTCTGTCGTCTTCCCGTGCGAATAGAACTTGCTCAAGAACGCACTTGTCACTTCATTCCATGTCCGAAGTGAGTTTGGCTTGACCTCCTTGTCAAGCCAATCTCTAGCACGTCCTAAGAGAGAGAAGCGGAATAGCCTCAACCTCACATAATCCGAAGTCACTCCATTGTGCTTGATGGTATCACAATAGTGCTCCAATTGTTTCAAGTGTTCATGTGGTGACTCGCTACTCTTTCCGCAAAATGGATGACTTCGCACCAAATTAATCAATGCGGGCTTGATCTCAAAATTGTTTGCATTGGTAGTCGGGGCTTGAATGTCACAAGTCGCCTCAAAGGCTCCCAGAATACCAAGGTTCTTAACCGAAAGAGCCATTCTCTCAATGGTTGGACTTGTTGACTCTCACTACATGATATTGTACTATTAACGACGGGAAATCCCGTCGCGAAAGGCTAATAATTGTTGATTAACAATAGGATTTCCTGTCGTGAACCCGTCATAAAAGTGGGTCGTCGTTAATAGAAAATCCCGTCGTAAACCCGTCATAAAAGACATTTGCGACGGTTATTCCCGTCTTTGTTTGGTTGTAAGCCCCGTCACAAAAGGCTTTTGCGACGGGATTTTTGACCCGTCGTAATTAGGTTGTCGTTAAAGATACAATTTTTTGTCTCGTTCCGTAGCTTCACTCAAGGTTTTGAATCTATATATTATAGATCGACGAACGGGTTCGGATACGCCTCAAGCTTCGCAAAGTCCTCTCTAACTCTAGGTCGAGAGGGTAGAGAGGCCTATGACGAGTTCGACCCCTATCTTGCATAAAAAACTCAAACAAACCGTGAGCAATGCAAAGGAAAAACTAAAGCAAGAATGAAATGTTTTTGTATGTTCTATGGTTAAACTAGACTCAACTTAACTTAAAAACAACAACCGTTCCCCAGCAACGGCGCCATTTTCATAGAGGTATTTTCCGTCGTTGAATGAAGACACCTTTATCAAACAAAATTTGTAAACACCTAACTAACCATCTATATTGACTATAGTGGCAAGCATAGGGATCGTCCCAAGGAATTGAAACGGAGTGAAGTGAGTGCAATTGTTAAGCTAGTTTAGGACGGAGTTTGAGATTGAATTATCGACTACAATTCTAAGCTATCAAACAAGTTTTAGCAAATAAAGGAAAACGTTAGGGAATTGGGGATAGACTAGGGTAATCGGGGAAGGACAAAGGCTAATCATACAATTACGATGCAATGACTTGACATATAGGGGAAAAGCTACTATTGACGAGCTGCCACCTTCGGATAGAGCGCGCTAAATCATTTAATCTAAGAAAAGCTCTCGCATGATCCTAGGACTAGACGACTTGCAATTGAGACCTACTTTTCACATGCATCATAGAGACTCACAATCTCTTGCCAAATCAACATGACACACTCCAATCAATCCTAATTAACTAGCATTTGCAACTACTAATTCATTAGTCATGGAAATCCTATCATCAAATCAAATTTAATCACATCAATAATCAACAATCATCCTTCAATTTCCCCCAATTTAGCCCTAGGTTCACCCCTACCCCTAACTAGAAACTACTCACTACTCATGATTTTAACTAAGGAAATCAAGGACTCAAAGCAAGTAGACATTGAATTAAAGGATTGAATGCAAGGAATCAAGAAACTAAGAATTCAATTGAGAATCAATGGAAAATTAGAATCAACAAAAACTAACATCAAAGTAATTGAACAATCAAGAAAATCAAGAAGAATAGCAAGCATAAAAGATTGAATTGAAATTGCAATAAAAATCAAAGAGTTGAAAGAGAATTACAAGTTGAAGCTTCCTCCAATGGTAGTTTCTCTCTCCTAAATCAAAGCTTGAAAATCTAAGAATTCTCTCTCTACTATTCTGAAAACTAATTTGGAAACTCTAAAATGAATTATTATTCAAAAATAATCGAAAAAGCTATTTATATGTTTCCCCAAATAGAAGCTCGAAATTCAAATTAAGTCAGCCCGCGTCGATGTTCTGTCGCACAGACCCTCTGTGCGATCGAACAGAGGAAGCTCGTGTGGGCACACATAATTTCTGTGCAAGCAAATGGAGCGAAGACTGATTTACTTCGCCATGTTCGACCGCACAGAAATTCTGTGCGATCGAACAGACCTGTCTTAGACAATTCTTCCAAGATCTTCAATGTGGTCGCAAGGCCAATCTGTATGGGCACACAAATATTCTGTGCGGGCGAGTGAAATGTTGTGCCATCGAACACCAAAATTGGGGACATTCTGCCTCAAAAATCCAATTTTTGTGATCGTCGTACAGAGCACGACCGCACAAGGGGTACTTGTGCGATCGAACACAAAGAGCCGTTCGGTCGCACAAATCAGAATCTTCCTTGAGTCCACCTCTTCTTCACTGTTCGGGAGCACAAAATACTTGTTCGGTCGTACAACCCCTGTTTTTGCTCCAATCTACTTGGGTTTCCATCATATTCCACAAGATTCACCTATAATTCACAAGATGGAAAGAAAACATAAAAATGCTATAAAAAACTATAAAAACTAAGAAAAATCATAATAAACAAACATGAAATCCTAAGCTAGGACATCGGCATGTGACTAAATGCTAAGTGTTAAGTATTGATTGTATGCTTATGCCTTAAGTTAATCACGTTCATGTTGCTTTATGTGATTATTTGCATCACGATTCATGATTAAGCATGTATGTGTGCATTGAGATTGTATGGCTCCACGAACTTACTTTGTTTTGGAACACTTTAGTAAGACTTTTTAGTTGTGAACTTTCAGGATTTAAGATGTTGCTTTCAAAGTACGCAAACCTAGGACACCTAGAGAAGCTAGATTGTGAAACCCCGCACGTCTACGTGCAGAAGATTGAGTTTTCTTGCAACTATTTTGCTACAGTACAGAATCTTCCTGAACTAAGGAAAAAGGATGTCATGGCCGAAATGGTTATTCATTATTTGCCCCATAGGAACCCATACATAGGTCTGAAGCAAGGATTTCGTGATATGCATTCTGCCAGTGGCCTTCCTAATTACTACAAGTATGGTACTCCAGATGGTAGGTGGAGGTATGACATGGAGATTATGACCACTATTCTAGAGGTGGCGGAAGATAGTTTTGAGGATGGTAAGATGGTGGCAAGTATACACAACACACAATTTAGTAGTGATACGGAAACCCAGATGGATGAGGATAGTGATGACAATGTTATTGAGATTGAAAACCCTAATCCTATCATTCCTGAACCTACTATTGAGATCTCTAGCGACACAAAAATTGAGCCTGAGACTAATGATGAAGTGAACAGTGAGCTACAATAGAATAATGAGGATATGGAATATGAATCTGATCCGGAGGAAGACTTGGATGACTTTGACGATCCTAATGATCAAGACTTTACCCCAGAGCACTACAAGGAGAGAAACGATCGTCAAGATGACTCTAGCATTTAAAGACTTTTCTAATGTAATAGTTAGTGCTTATTTTAGTAAAGCAATAAAGTAGCAAGCTACTATTTATGGTTTTAGTAGTTCGTTTTGTGGTTTCTCGAATAAAGTACGATCCAAAGGATGTATTATTTTCTCATTGAAGTAATAAAAGTTTAGAGTTCTTTCTTTTACCTCTAATTCTAAGTTTTACGTTCTCTTTGAGCGATTATCGCAAAAGAATTTCATGTATTTCTTCAATGAAATTGTACTTGCAAGGTGGTTCAATTCTTCACCACTTAAACGTTGTGATACGGATTAAAGCGGGAATTGGCCCAATAGTAGGCGCCAATCTTGCCTTAAGGGTCCGAAATTTTCGTGCATGTTGTGCTAATTGTGTGACTTGTTAGTGCAATTCTTTAGCAAGGCAGTGTCCAAACCCAGTTGTTAAAGTTAGTCTTTTGTTTAATTCAGGAGGAGGGACATGACTACCCAAGGGATTGCCGATGTGGTTAGGAAACTAGCTGAAGTAGTGCAGAACTTAGCACAGAATAGAAATAATCAAGGACTTGATCCAGCTGGTGAAATGTTTAAGAAGGTGGCCCAGAGTAAGCCTCCTTTGTATCAAGGGGAAATAGATCCAACTATACTTGAGAACTGGCTAAGGGAGTTCAATAAGCTTATCCTAGCTGTGAATTAACCAGAAAACCTTAGGGTTAATAGTGATGTGTATTACCTTAGGGGAGAAGCTGATTTGTGGTGGAAAAGGTGTGAGAATGCTTTAAGAGCTACACCTGGATTTGGATGGGAATCATTCAAAGTGGCCTTGAGGAACAAGTTTTATCCACCATATCTGAAAAAGAAGAAGGCCCAAGAGTTCATCGAGTTAAGGATGGAGGGTTTGTTAGTGATTGAATACTATTCTAAGTTCATAGAACTGTCAAGGTTTCCACCTGAAGTGGTGGCAACGGAGGAGCTTAGGGCTCAGAGATTTGAGAGTGGATTAACTATGGATTTGCAATTGATGCTTGCTGGAGAGACCTTTACATCTCTTGACCCTGTATGGGAAAGCTGCCCATCTGTATGGTCTGCAACAAAGGAAAAATGGAGCTGGTGAAAAGAGGAAGGAGGTTGGTAACCAAAACCAAGGTGGTGGCCAACAGAATCAAGGGAACTTTAAGAAAAACAAGGGAAATAATCATTTCCAGTTCAAGGGAAATCATGGTGCGAGCAGAAGAAATTTCCACAAAAATAATGGGGATAAGAACTAGTCTGCAGGGAATGGAACGAGAGTCTATGAGTGTAGACGTTGCCATAATAATCACCCGGGACGGGACTGTAATGGAAACCAAGTTGTCTGTAGGTTCTGTGAGAAACTAGGCCATAGAGAATTTGAGTGTTGGGCCAAGAATGGGAAACCCAACCAAGGCAACCGCTAGAACAACAACCGGAATAACCAGAACCGGAATGGAGGAAACAATGGTGGAAACCAAAAGGGTTACCAGAATGGTAACAATGGCAACAATTGCCAGAGTAATGGAAAGCCTGGGGGAAACTATCAGCAAAATGGGAACTGAAATACCAATGGAAATGCCAGTGGAGGTGGCTATAACAAAGGAGTTGCCCAAGGAAAACTGAATGTAATCACTAGGCAAGAAGCTGAAAACTCCTCTGACGACATAGCTGGTACTTTTTCTATTAACTCCATTTTAGTTAAAGTACTATTTGATTCTGGTGCGACTTATTTGTTTACATCAAAGGGTATCTTAGAGAAGTTGGAGTTGAAAGAACCCAAAGGAATTGAAGTACCCATAGTAATACCAATCGGTGAGATAGTGAAATGCACTAA
Organism: Spinacia oleracea; assembly: GCF_020520425.1. Lineage (NCBI taxonomy): Eukaryota > Viridiplantae > Streptophyta > Magnoliopsida > Caryophyllales > Amaranthaceae > Spinacia > Spinacia oleracea. The sequence continues at coordinate 59,212,960 of NC_079487.1, forward strand.
GATCCATAGAAATATACCTTTAACCATAGCCAAAACCATATTCTTGTCTAATTGAGCTTGAGTTAGGAGATTTAGATATGATTTGGGAATGGATTGGTTGGCAATGTTCAAAGCCAAGATTGACTGTGAGAAGCAGAAGATCCACTTGAAGTCTAGTCTAGGAAAGGTTGTATCCTATCGCCGTTTTAGGAAACCTAGAAGTGCAGGAATCATCACAGCAATGGAGCTCGTGAAGTTAGTAAGTAAAGGGAACCCTGCCTTCTTATGCAATGTAAGATACTTAGAACACGTGATGAAAGAGAAACCAGAGGACATTGCAGTGGTAAATGAGTTCTTGGACGTGTTTCCGGAGGAGATCCCGGGAATGCCGCCCAATCGACCCATTGACTTTACCGTAAACCTAATACCCGGAACTGCACTTATCTCGAAAGCCCCATACCGGATGGCTCCGGCAGAAATGAGTGAGTTAAAAGGTCAACTTGAGGAATTACTAGGGAAATGTTATATTAGACCAAGTGCATCGCCTTGGGGAGCGCCAGTCTTGTTTGTGAAGAAGAAGGACGGAAGTATGAGACTCTGTATAAACTACAGGGAGCTCAATAAAGTCACAATCAAGAATAAGTATCCTTTTCCTAGGATAGATGATCTGTTTGACCAGTTGAAAGGAGCAGGAATGCTTTCAAAGATTGACTTGAGGTCAGGTTATCATCAGTTGAGAATCGCAGAGCACGATATACCAAAGACTGCATTTAGGACTAGATACGGTCATTATGAGTTCACAGTTATGCCTTTTGGATTAACCAATGCGCCTGCAATTTTTATGGACTTAATGAACCGAGTATTCCATGCATTCTTGGACAAGTTTGTAGTGGTTTTCATAGATGATATTCTGGTATACTCCAAGAGTGAGCAAGATCATGTGGAATACCTAAGGTCAGTGTTGAGTACCTTGAGAGACAACCAGTTGTACGCCAAATTCTCGATGTGTGAATCCTGGCTGGAGAAAGTTGCATTCTTAGGACATTTTGTGTCTAAGGAAGGAGTTGCAGTGGACCCTGCAAAGATAAAATCTGTTAGTGAGTGGCCTACACCTAAGAGTGTCACCGATATTCGGAGTTTTCTTGGTTTAGCGGGTTATTATAGACGCTTTGTGCAAGACTTTTCTAGAATCGCCAAACCAATGATAACCTTGATGAAGAAGGAAACGAAGTTTAATTGGAATGACTAGTGTGAAGAGGCATTCCAAGCTTTGAAGACGCGATTGACAACCGCGCCAGTGTTAACCTTACCAGATGAGAGTGGTACCTATGATGTGTACAGTGATGCCTCTAAGAATGGCTTAAGGTGTGTATTGATGCAGAACGAAAAGGTGATTGTGTATGCATCAAGACAGTTGAAACCATATGAATCCAATTACCCTACCCATGATTTAGAGCTAGCCGCCATAGTGTTTGCATTGAAGATATGGAGATACTATCTGTATGTTGTGAAATGTAGGATATTCACGGATCATAAGAGTTTGAAATATATTTTCTCGCAAAAGGATTTGAATATGCGTCAACGAAGGTGGTTGGAATTAATCAAGGATTATGATTTGGATATTCAATACCATGAGGGAAAAGCCAATGTAGTTGCAGATGCCTGGAGCAGGAAATTAAGTCATAGTATGAATGCGTTAGTAGTTGCTAACGAGCTGTGTAAGGACATGCAGCGATTGAATCTAGAAATAGTGAGTGCTGAATGTCTTGAGGGAATGATGAATGCCTTAACCATCCAGCCGTCGGTATTTGATGAAATCAGGGAGAATCAGACTGGAGATGTTAAGTTAGAGCGGATCAAGGAAAAGATTTCGCAAGGAAATGAGATGGACTTTAAGATCCACGATGATGGAAGTTTAAGGTACAAAGGACGATGATGCGTGCCTCAAAAGTGTAGTGAGCTAAAGGAAAAGTTGATGAGAGAAGGTCACAATACACCATATTCTGTTCACCCAGGAGGTGATAAGGTGTATAAGGATCTGAAAAAGGTCTATTGGTGGCCAAGAATGAAGAATGAAGTGGCTGAATTCGTGGCAAGATGCTTGACTTGTCAGAAGGTTAAGATTGAGCATAGGAGACCTCAGGGAAAGGTCCAACCTTTAGAAATTTCGAGTTGGAAGTGGGACTGTATCTCAATGGACTTTGTCACTTGTTTACGCAAGTCAAAAAGTGGAAATGACACCATTTGGGTAGTAGTAGATAGGTTGACTAAGTCGGCAGTGTTCATACCAATGAAAGACCTGGAAAATGGAACAACTTGCCAAAGCTTACATCAAACATGTAGTGAGATTACATGGAGTTCCTAAGGATATCGTATCAAATAGGGATTCTAGGTTCCTTTCGAATTTCTGGAAGAGTGTGCAGAAGAACTTTGGTACAACATTGAAAATGAGTACAGCGTTCCATCCATCCACAGATGGACAAACCGAAAGGACTATCCAAACCTTAGAGGATATGCTAAGAGCTTGTGTGATTGATTTTCAAGGTGGATGGGAAGATAGCCTAGATCTAATTGAGTTTTCCTACAATAATATCTATCATGACAGTATTGGAATGGCACCATTCTAAGCCTTGTATGGGCGGAAATGCAGAAGCCCCTTATGTTGGAGTGACATTAGTGAAACCGTTGTACTAGGTCCCCAAATGATAGAGGACACGATGAATCAGGTTAGGACTATTCAATCCAAAATCCAAGTCGCGCAAGATCGCCAAAAGAGCTATACAAACTTAAAGCGTAGGGATGAAGAGTTCCAAATAGGCGACAAAGTGTTGCTTAAGGTTTCACCAATGAAGGGTGTAATGAGATTTAGGAAGAAAGGAAAGCTAAGCCCAAAATATATAGGCCCATATGAGATCCTAGAAAGGATAGGGAAGGTAGCATATATATTAGCCTTGCCCATGGACTTGCATAGAGTGCACAATGTGTTTCATGTATCTCAGTTGAGAAAGTACGTCCCAGACAAGTCGCATGTACTGCAACCGGAGACCATAGAGTTAGACCAAAGTTTGACATTTGAGGAAAGACCTGTCAAAATCCTTGATAACAAAGTGCGTAGTACACGGACTAAGGATGTTAAGATTGTTAAAGTGTTATGGTCTAACCAAGAATCTGAGGAAGCTACCTGGGAAGCCGAGGAAGAAATGAGAAAGAAATATCCCGAGCTTTTTCCAGAGGTTAGTTGAGTTACGGGGCCGTAACTCGTTTTCTTTAAGGGGGGTAGAGTGCAGTAGAATTTCGCGCTTTTTACCTTATTTACCTAATTTTTCCCCTTACGGTATGCCTAATTTATTGTTTCAGTGAAGTTTCACTATTCATTGTCATGTTGAATTACTTAAAGAGTACAGTAACTAAAACTTTCTACAAAGAAAACGCACTAAAGTCTCATAAAGTCTCAAGTCTAGATTTTAAATTGTGATTTCCGTGCCCAAGTTTCGGGACGAAACTTCTTTTAAGGAGAGTAGACTGTAATACCTCGTATTTTTCGTAATTTATAAATATATTTTATTAAATATTTATAGGAATTTTAATGAATTTAATTGCATTTAATGAGAATTAAATGTGTTTTTAATTAATTTAATTATTAAATATTTACGAAAACCGTATTTTATTAAATAAATTCATAGAATTTATTTAATCGGGATTTGTTGGGTCGTATTTTGAAAGTGAATTTAATTTAATCAATGCCCAGCTAAATTTCATGATCAAACCCAACAAGGCTTGCAAGGAATTAATATTTAACAAGCCCGTAAGCAAGCCCAACCTTAAAACCTAAAACCTAGCCCATGAAGAGATGAGAACCTATAAATACCCCCTTCCCTTCATCAAATCCCCACTTAATTTCTAAATTTTCTCTCTTCTCTCTCTCTCCTCTTCCGTCCGCCCTTTGCTTCATCCCCAAGGCACGAGCTCGTGCTCGTATGCCTGCCCGTGTTCCAGCCGCGCCTCACGCGCACACCCGCACTCCCTCGTCGCTGCTCTTCCTCGCCTTCGAAGCCCGCAGCCGAGCACTCGTCGCTGCTGCTGCTATGCAGCGCACCTCGCGCCCCTCTCCCTCTCGCTCAACCCCCAGCGCCTAGTGCCCCTCGCCCACCCCCCCCCACACGCATCGCTGTGTTGCTGCTGTGTTGCGCGCTGCTCGTGCGGGTGCCGTGCTCGTGTGTTGTTGCCTCATCATCGCTGCCCACACACGCAACACATCAATTTTTGCATGTGTGTGTTGTTGATTGTTGATAATCAAATTTTATACTTTCAAATATTTCAATTTTTCAGTTTTAAATTGTTTTAATTATTTAATTGCGGTTATTTAATTATTTGGATTATTTAAATTGCTGAGAACGGTTATGAACACCGTGTTTTAATATTTAGTATTCGAATTGATAAGATTGGTTTTTGATTCAAAAGAATTATAATTTTCAGATTTAAAGGTTAATTAAAGTGTCAATTTTTAAGGTCAAAACATGTTTTATTAATGATCTATTAGTAGGATTTCAATTCCGATTGTTCAAGCGATTGATTCACATAATTTAATGACGATTTAAATTATGGGAATCAACTTAAATTTCCAAATTTGTTATTAAGCTTTAAGGAGTTTATTTTTATGATTTTAAAGCTAAAAAGTCAATGTTTTTATGCTAGGACTTGAGTTGACTATTTGAGACTATTAAATTGACGAATAACGATTAATTTCTAATTAAACCAAGGGTTTTAGTTTCTTAAATAGTTGCTGAAAATTTAGTAAACATGATTAATAATTAAGTTTCTCCTTTGTGTTTTTAGGATTTGATTTCTAGTGAGTCGTGATTCGCACAGTGGCCCCCGTACATAGGTATTCCAGGTACATACAAGGTTAGGGTGACCACCCATCCCTTGAGGACTTTATGAAGTATATTTAATGTGAATCATGTGAACTTATGTGTTGGGAATTCATGTTTGATGTGTAGACAAGCATGTGAGAATTGTTATTGAATCTATGTGAGCGAGCATGTTATGAATTGATTTATGCTTTATAGATTTTGTTGAACTATCATGTTATGGACTTTTATAATCGTTGAATTATGTCAAGCATGTTGTTCAAGTTGGTATGCATGTATGAGTGTTGCGCATGCAAGTTATTATGATTATGCTATAGTACGGGATGTCTAGCATACAGTGAGCCTATTGTATATTGCCGCAGTTCATTGTTTATTCCACCGCAAGTGTAAAATACGTTTAGAGAGTCTATGTGAATTGAGCTAAGGACTATTCGTGCTAAGGGCACACCCCGCTTGTTAATAGGCAATGTCGGGTTATCTCAAACAATGTTTTTGAGAAGGAACAATGAGAGTAATTTCACTTGAGTCTTATGTTTGATCACAAATCCTAAAGGATTAAAATGAAGTGTCATTGTTGAATTATGTGTTGGTGTAATTGTTGAATTATTTGTGAGTTATGTCTTTTGGTTGAGTCTTGAACATAACATACTAATTAACGTAAAGTGCAACCCGAATGAGCTTCAAAACTCTTGGAACGTATATACCTCGAGTATGAACAATGGGGGGAGTCTTGCCGGAAAACTTGTACTCCTTGAATGATACAAGACGTTGTTTCATTCTTCTTTTTATGCTGTTATGCATTAGAATTCCGTCGGTATGGCCCGACTGTCGGTAGGAGTTCGACTTATTATTATTTGGTGTATGGTTGGCTCCCATCACCCTTTTCTTTCCTTTTGGGGATACTTTATTTTATCCGTTCGAAGCTACTTCTTTATTAAACTGTGAGTCAAGAGTCGTGTCAAGTGTCGAGTCTTGTCTCTCTAATTACTTGTTTATTAATTGGCTTTTGCATGTGGATTATTAATTCGTTGAGTGAAGCATGTTAGGATAGAATGTTATTCTAGCTTGTTCATACTCAGCTTTTGCTGACTTCGTGCTTCATGTCTTTTGGTCATTGTATTACCTCGTATTTTTCTGTATTTTATAAATATATTTTATTATATTTATAAAGTATTTTTATGATTTTTAAAATTTAAAACGCATTTAAATGTTATTTAAATGTATTTTATTTAATTAGAATATTTATTAGTTTAATTATTACCAAAAGAATTTATTATTTAATGTTGGGAATTTAATTGAGTTTCAAAACTAAAACGATTTTAAATGAATCTAGCCCAATTCAATTCCAAGTTCAAGTCCAAACCAATTAAACAAGCCCATCCTATGTTTAATGAAGCCCGAAAGGAATCCTAAATCCTAGCCCATCTTTGAGTTTCCTAAGCCTATAAATATAGGTGCTCACCCTCAAAATCGCTCCATATTATTCATTAAACCTAAAAATAAAACCCTAACCCTAAATTCTTCTTTCTTTCGTCGAACTTATGTTTGGCCGTTTTTCTTCTACTTTCGTTCGTTTTCAGAAAACGATTTCTTCTTCAAAGTTGTACATATTGAAAAGTTCTTGAACTTTGACTCAAGAATAGATCAATTTCGAGTTGTAGATTAAAAATTATGAGCATTCTAAAATTCTGCTGCAGTAATTTACTCCCTCTTTTTCTCTCGCCTCTCACGCCCCTCGACCCGCACAGCAGCACAGCTGTGTGCTGTTGCTGTGTGTTGTTTTTGTTGTTGCTGTGCGTTGTTGGCCCTCGCCCACACACACTCGTCTCTCTTTTCTCTCCCTCGTGCCCGTCGTGCACCAAAGCCGAAGCCCTACTGCTGCTTCCCTTGCCTGCCGCGCACAACACACACTCGTGTGTGTTGTGTGTGTTGTTGTTGTTCTGTATACTCCGTATGTTTTGATTATTTTGCGCCCAATCACATTCAAATCGTGATTGTACCGTGCTATAGGCCGGATTGGTATAATTCTCTTCTTCCTTGCCTATTCTATTTCAATTCCGTATTTAAATTATATTAATATTATTGGTTTTGATTAATTAAAATGTTGGGATCGGTTATGAACACCGAATTTTGAGGATTTGTATGTTTGAATTATTGAAGAATATTTTGAATTGAAATATTATAATTATCAGATTTGAAGTATATATTAAAGATTCAATTTTTATTAGTTTTAATAGTTTTAATTACAAACTATGATTGGAGTTTTAATCTAAGCCTTATGGGCGATTGATTAGCATAATTAGATGATGAATTTAATTATGATAATCAATTTTATTTTTCAGAATATTGTAAAGACTTAAAACGTCGACTTTTAATGGTTTTATACATGAAAATAAATTAATTTCATGCTAGGGTTTTAAACGATTGATTGAGACTATTATTTTATTAATGAACGATTAAGTTCTAATTAATTCAAGTGTTTTAAAACTAAACAAAGTTGCTGGAAATTAAGTAAACATGGATAATAATTAAGTTTCTCCATTGTGTTTATAGGAGTTGATTTCTAGTAAGTTGTGATTCGCACAGTGGCCCCCGTACTTAGGTATTCCAGGTACGTACAAGTATAGGGCGACCACACCATTTGTCAACGACATTACATGATTGTTGATGATGTGAATTATATTATGTGGATTCATATTTGCTTTGGTGAACGATCATGTGGATTAGTATTATTGGAATTATTGAATTGTTGATTGAACAAGCATGTTGGGATTATTATGAGTATGGGTTTCATTGTCAATCATGTTGTTCAATATTTATGCATATATGGTTTGTTTCACATGCAAGGGATGGATTATTTATTATTATGCTATTGTACGGGATGTCTAGCATACTTTGAGCCAATTATTCGTACCTCGTTGTACTATTTATTTACCACATGTGAAGGGTTAGCTCACGTAAGCCACAGCACATGTAGGGTTCAGTTGGGAATATTTTATATGAAATGAATTAGGATTTTTCGTGCAAGGGCACAACCCTCATGTTAATGGGCATGATGTGGAATATCACCTTGTGTGAGAAGGAACTTGGTAGTAATTCCACTACGTCTTGATTTATTGATCACAAATCCTAAAGGATTAAAATGAGATTGTTTTGGTTGTTGTTTATTAAGTGTATATTTGTTGAGTCTTGAGTTCGCCTTTAATAAAATATTAATAAACGTAAAGTGCAACCAGAACAAGCTTCAAAACTCTTGGAACGTATATACCTTGAGTATGAACAATGGGGGGAGACTTGCCGGAAAGCTCGATCTCCTACTAATGATACAAGACGTTGTTTCATTCATATTATGCGCAGGAATTCCGTCGGTATGGCCCGACACTCGGTATGGCCCGATTTTATTATTTATTATTGGGTGTATGGTTGGCTCCCATCACCTTTTCCTTTATGGAATATTTCTTTGGCCCGTTCGAAGCTTATTCTAATTAAATTGTAAGTCAAGAGTCGAGTCTTCTATTCATGATTTGTTTGTTAACTATTAAATGGCTTTTACATGTTGATTAGTACTTAGTGAGTGATGCATGTTTATAGTTGTTTCACTCTATTCTTGTAAGTACTCAGCTTTTTGCTGACTACGTGCTTTGTGTCTTTTGGTCATGGTCTTTTCCTTAATGACTATATGATGATCTATCATTTGCACTTGCATTGATGGGGAGTAGAATAATATACCAGGTTGGTAGATCGAAGTTATGTGACTTGGGATGATTGAGAGAGTTGCATGCTTTCGTATTTCGAACTATGTTATTTAATACTTTAATCATGTTTGAATTCGTTGAACTTTTTATACTTTGGTTTTTGGGCCGTCATGGTTCCAATTTGTAGGAGGCCTTGATAATTAATTATTTATGTTTTTGAAAAGTTAGTTGTCATTAAATTCCGCTGCATAATTCTGGTACTAGCCTTAACCGTTATCACGGTGGCGGTAATACTTTAGTAATTCCTTTATTTTAAGTTGGAAAATGGTTTTATAAAAGCAAGGAATTATTAGGGTGTTACAAAGTGGTATACTAGAGCTTAGTTTCATTCCTTCTTTGTAGTAAGCAATACTACAAAGTGGTAATCGGAGACTAATGCTTCTTTGTAGTAATTCATACTACAAAGTGGTATTTGCGGAACTTTAGGATTTTTACATATTATTTTCCTAAAGTCAAAACGTATAATTTTGAGTACTCAATATTTTAAAGGTCAAATACCAATTATTTTGTGTCGTTGAAATGAGTTGAAAAGTTTGGATTATTATTTAATTTAATTAATTTTTCCGAATTCTTTTTTTATTCGAAATTTTCGAAAAATTCGAATTATTTTTATTATCTTCGGATTTTCTCTTATTTAAATATCCGAATTTATTTTATTTATTTATTTATTTATTTATTCATTTATTCGAATCTTTTTCGAATTTATATTTTTTTATTTTATTTAATTTTCGGATTCTTTTTTATTAAAATTTTCCAAAATTAATTTATTTAATTAATTAATAATTCTTATTAATTTTCGATTTTAATTTTAATAATTTCAACTAAGTCAGGAGTTGTTTCTTAATTAATTTCGAAAATTAATATTACTTCGAAGTGAGGAATGGGTAGATTAAGAAGGGCATATTAGTTTAAGTATGCATTTTATATGATAATGTGATTTATTAATTGCCATGTATATGTTCTGACAATGTTTTATCTTGCTTTATGTGATTATTTGCATCATATTTCATGTTGAGCATATACTTGTGCATTGAAATTGTCTGGCTCCACGAACTATTTATTGTATCCTTGGGGGTTGAATTTTGTTGGGAACACGATTAGTGAGACTCTTAAGTGTGTGTTTTTAGGACTTAAGAATGTTGCCTTCAAAATTTTCCAATTTAGGACAGTTAGAGAACCTTGATAGTGAGACTCCATATGTGTATGTGAAGAAGATTGAGCTTGCATACAACTATTTTGGGACTCTTAAGGATTGCCACATTTGAGGAAAATTGATGTTATGCCTGAGATCATTGTATATTGTTTACCCCATAGTATACCTTATATAGAGCTTAAGCATAAGTTTAGTGATATGCATTTTGAGAATGATACACCTAGTTGGAGGAAGTATTGTATTGTAGATGGTAGATGAAGGTATGATACTAAGGTTATGACTACTATCATTGAATTAGCAGAAAGGTGCTATGAAGATGGTATGCTTGCTATTGGATTAGGTCTAGGTGACATAGATGATGATGAGTATGAGATAGTGATGACGATGATGATGAGTATGAAATGGAAGAAAATGAGAAATTGAATGATGATGGGGAAGTTGTTGAGGTTGAAAATCCAAATCCAGTGGTTCATGAAACTACTATTGAGTTGTCTAGTGGCTTTGAAATAGAACTGAAAGCTAATAATGAGGTTAATAGAGTGTCACAACAGGATGATGAGGTTATAGATAAATATTCTGATCGGGAAGACAACATGGATGATCCTAATGATCAAGAATTTACTCCAGAACAATACAAAGAAAGAGATGATCGTCGTGATGACATTAGTCTTTAAAGAACTGTAATCCTTAGTTATTTATTTTGTTGATTAATAAAGGAGCAAAGCTACTATTTATGGTTATTAGCTCAATTATGGTTTGGAGAAATAAAAGCAATGTTATTGATGGATGTAAGGCCTTTTCATTGAAATATTAATAAAAGCATCGAATTCCTTTTGTTATCTCTTGAGTTCAAATCTCGATTAAAAGTTTCGTGGGTATCGCAAAGGGATTATGTGTTTTATTTCTCGAATTAATTATTAACTAAGTGCATCGTGGTTAGTTTCCACTTAGCTATGTGGTTCGAACAAGTCAAGGGGCTGGCTAGTAGGTTGCTCCACTTTCCCCATCATGTTCGAAATTTTATGCATTGTTGCAAAGTAATTTGATTGGTTTGTTGGCCTGTAACCTTAGTGTTGTCCATGTCAAACCCAGTCATTAAAGTGAGTCTTGGATAAGCAAGGAATAGCCAATTTTGTTAGGCAACTAGCCGCAGTATTTTAGAACCTAGCAAGAGACTAGGCAAAATTCAATTAATGACCCTGCTAGCTAGGGGAATGTTCAAGATGGTAGTCCAGAATAATCTTCCATTGTACCAAGGGGAGTCTGACCCAAATGTACTGGAGAACTGGCTTAGAAAGTTTGATAAATTGATGGTTGTTGTAAACTGTCCAGGGAATCTTAGGATTAATAATGTTGTGTATTATCTTATGGGAGAAACTGATTTGTGGTGGCAAAGGTGTGAGAACGCTTTGAGAGCTACACCTGGATTTGGATGGGAATCATTCAAAGATGCCTTAAGGACCAAATGTTACTAACCGTACTTGAAAAAGCAGAAAGCCCAAGAATACATTGAGCTAAGGATGGATGGGATGGTTGTGACGGAATACTATTTTAAGTGATAGAATTGTCTAGATTTGCACCTGAAGTGGTGGCAACGGAGGAGCTTAGGGCTCAAAGGTTTGAAAATGGATTGTCAAATGGATTCATAGTTGTTACTATCTGGAGAGACCTCTAATTCTCTAGATACCCTATATATATGGAAAGGCTGCTCATCTGTATGGACTACAAGTGAGGAGGAACAAGATTGAAAGTGAAACTGGCAAAAAGAGAAAGGATGTTAGGAACCAGAGTTATTGAGGTACCCATAATTATACCAACTGGTAGTATAGTAAGTACCAAGATTCATAATAATGTGCCTTGACCATAGCCAAAATCATTTTTCTGTCTAACCTGATTGAAATTAAATTAGGAGAATTGGAGGTGATTTTAGTGATGGATTGGTTGGCCATATTCAAAGATAGAAGTGACTGCGAAAAGAAGAAGATTGATTTGAGATCTAGATTAAGTACAGTAGTACCTATCGTCGTTTTCGGTAAGCCTAGAAACATATGAATCATCACGGAAATTGAACTCGTGAAGCTAGTCAGTAAAGGGAACCCACTATTCTTATGCAATGTGAGAGACCTTAATAATAAATTTAAGAATATACCTGAGGACATTGAAGTTGTGAATGAGTTTTTGGATGTGTCTCCGGAAGAGACCCCGGAAATGCATCCCAATCGACCTATATATTGACTTTACTATAAACTTAGAACCTGAAAATGCACCTATTTCGAAAGCTCCATATAGAATAACTCCAAAAGAAGTGAGTGAGTTGAAGGGTAAATTGAAAGATTTGTTGGAGAAAAGTTATATTAGACCAAGTGCATCACAGAGGGGAGCACCAATTGTGTTTGTGAAAGAGAAGGATAAGAGTATGAGACATTGTATAGACTACAAAGAAACCAATGAGGTCATAATTAAGAGCAAAGTACCCTTTTGCCTAGGATAGACACCTATGTTGACCAATTTAAAGAAGAAGGAATTTTCTTGAAGAACGAATTGTGATCAGGTTATCATCAATTGAGAATTGCGGATAACGATATACCAAAGACTGCATTTAGGACGAGATATAGTCATTTCGAGTTCACTGCTATGCCATTTGGTGGCTAGTGTACCTACAATATTCGTGGACTTGAAGAATCGTGTGTTCCATGCATTTATGGATAAGTTTTTAGTGTTTTTATAGATGATATCTTGGTGTATTCGAAGAGCAATAAAGAGCATGTTGAACATTTTGGGTCTATGTTAAGTACACTTAGGGATAACCAATTCTATGCCAAATTATCAATGTGTGAATTCTGGATGGAGAATGTCACATTTTGGGGTATCTAGTGTCTAAAGAAGAAGTTGTAGTGAACCTTGCAAGATTAAGGCTGTTAGGGAATGGCCTACACCAAAGAGTGTCACTGAAATTTGAAGTTTTCTTAGTTAGCTGGATATTATAGACTCTTTGTGCAAGATTTGTCTAGGATACCCAAACCAATGACTACCTTGATGAAGAAAGAAGCTAAGTTTTAGTGGAATGAGAATTGTGAGGAAGCATTCCAAGCTCTAAAGATGCGTTTGACAATCGCGTCAGTGTTAACACTACCAGATGGAAATGATACCTATAATGTGTATAGTGATGCATCAAAGAATGGTTTAGGATGTGTATTGATGCAGAACGGGAAGGTTATTGTGTATGCATCAAGGAAATTAAAACCGTATAAACCTAAGTACCCTACCCATGACATAGAGCTAGCAGCCATGTTGTTTGCATGGATGACATTAAGGAGAATCAAATTGGAGAGGTTAACTTGGAGTGAATCAAGGAAATGATTTCGCAAGGGAAGGAAGTAGATTTTAAGATCCATGTTGATGTAAGTTTTAGGCACAAAGGAAGGTGGTGTGTGCCTCAAATGTGCGGAGAGTTAAAGAAAAGCTCATGAGAGAAGGTCAAAATACACCATATTCTGTTCACCTAGGTGGTGACAAGTTGTATAAGGATCTGAAAAGTGTCTATTAATGGCCAAGAATGAAGAATGAAGTAGCTAAGTTGTAGCTGTTAGGTTATGATACATATGACAAAACATAAATCATGCGGAAAAACCATATAGCCAGGAAACATATTATTCACACATAATCATTTAGCATAATTCAGATGCATACACTTTGTTGCGTGCCCTCCCTAGCTGCGCCCGAACCAAACAAAAACAAGTCTTTAGGACTCCAAGTGTCGTCCCTCCGTAGATAGTCCACAGCACGTCCGGATCCGCCTTAAGCTTGACCAACTAGAATCGCCCTTAAGGTAGTATAGATTTCGGCTAAATAGGGGCAAGAGAGTGGCTGATTTTTCTTGAAAATCTTACCTTTGAATACTTCAATTGTATCTATAAATTATGACCCTAGGCTCCTATTTATAGAGGTATGGAAAAGGAATTATAATCCTACTAGGATTTGGATTTATTAATTAGAATCCAACTTGAACTCTAAATAATAAACTTAATCTTATTAGGATTAGGATTTAATCAATACATGAATTCCGATAGGATTAGGATTCGTTACGAACATGAGCATCGTATGGCCACGAGCATCGCACCACCCGCGCAGGCCTTGCGGCCCACACGAGCAGTCGCTGCTCGCAGCCCAACAGCACGCCTAGCGTGCGCGCGCCAAGGCCTTGCTGGGCCTGTCCTTGCGCTGGGCCTGGCGAGGCTGTGGCAGCTCCATGTTGGGCGCTCGGTTTCTGGGCGCGGGCCTGGCTTCGTGCTGGGCCTTCGTCTAGCAAGCCTCGTCCGATGCTAATTCGTACGATGCGCTTCCGATTAAATTCCCGGTTTCGGAATTCATTTCCGATACGAACAATATTTAATATTTCCGATTCCGGAATTAATTTCCGTTTCGAACAAATATTTAATATTTCCGTTTCCGGAATTATTTTCCGATTCCGATAATATTTCCGATTCTGACAATATTTCCGTTTCCGACAATATTTCCGATTCCGGTAATATTTCCATTTCCAATAATATTTTCCGATACGTACCATGTTTCCGTTTCCGGCAACATCTACGACTTGGATAATATTTATATTTCCGATACGATCCATATTTCCGTTTTCGGCAATATCATCGTTTCCGGAGTATTCATTTCTTGCTTGTGACGATCTCAGCTCCCACTGAAACCAAGATCCGTCGATTCCGAATATCCATAGATGGAGTATTTAATGCCATTAAATACTTGAACCGTTTACGTACTATTTGTGTGACCCTACGGGTTCAGTCAAGAGTAAGCTGTGGTTTAATATCATTAATTCCACTTGAACTGAAGCGGCCTCTAGCTAGGCATTCAGCTCACTTGATCTCACTGAATTATTAACTTGTTAATTAATAATGAACCGCATTTATTAGACTTAATATTATATGCATACTTGGACCAAGGGCATTATTTCCTTCAGTCTCCCACTTGTCCTTAGGGACAAGTGTGCATTACCTAATTCCCTTGTCGCTCGATGCTTGCTCTTGAACATAAGGTTAGAGTTGTCATCCTTATTATGTCTAGAGGTGTTTCTCGGTTTCAGAGTTCAACTGATCAAATAAACAGATAATCATAGTCTATGATTCATCCGAGCACGGCCATGCATTTTACAGTTTCTAGCTCTCCGAGTGGCCTTGTACAACTTTTAAGCATCTCATCCCGATTTATGGGAGGACAATCCCAATCTTGCGATCTTGAGATTAGACTTCGTTTGATAGGTGATCTCAATCTAGTTGATCTTCACTTAGATCAATAGAGATTGGTATATGTTCGTCATGCCTAAAGTCATACGATACGTTTTTGGCGATCCTCATATTATATCATACATGATAAATTCTTTTCCAGAATAATTCCCAATTGAATTCTATTCATGTAGCTTTAGCTCATCTAGTTTTAGTAGATACTAAATCCAGCTAAATTCTTTGACATATAATATAGGTTAAGAATCTTACTTAGATCCTTTGATGTTTAACTTAGTAAATGCTTATACATAGTTCAAACATTCTTTACTTAGATTTATTCACATGGGTCGAATATCTCCAGTGGAGTCTTTCGTGTTTGATTTAGTAAATGCCATTACTTAATCCAAAATATTAATATAAGACCTTTGTAAATAGATTTTAATACCCAGTATGTACTAAGTTTTGCCTTGGTCCATCATTGATGAATAATTTCAAATCTAAGTCATTAGAATTTGAATGTTATTTCACAATAGAGAGATATGTGTGTGATACACATAGGACCAATTAAGTTTTTATGTACTCCCACTAAACTTCTTATACATCTATAAGAATCATGTACATTTTATGAAACTAAAATGCTTATTAGCTTCACTAAAATACAGTTCCAATTCCCAATTGCTTGCTTAAATCTGTACTTAGATTTCATAAGCTAGCATTCTTTTTCAAGAATTTATTTGGATCCACAAATCCTATGACATGCCATGTACATAGTTTTCTTCCAACATTTGATTGAGGAATACGTTTTGTCATCCAATTGCCATATGTACCAATATGCAATCATTGCTTGAATTATAGACTTAAGCATTACGATTTTGCATGATGCTTCAACACAATCTACGTCGTGAATTTACTTGTAACCTTTAGCAACTAATCTAGCTTTGTGTGTGAACACAATTCCATGTTTGATGGTTTTTATCCTTAAAACAAACTTGCAACCAATAGGTGTGAAACTATTCTTGCAAATCAACAAAATTTCAATTTTGTCATCAAAACATTGAGTATGTTTTATGGCCTCTAACCATTTAAAACATTTGAGTCTATATATGGCCTCTAACCTTTTAAGGAATCTGAGTTTCGTCATAGCTTTCTCACAGGTCACAAACTCACGATAATAGTTTGACTGCAAGTTGTAGGTTTCTTCACTATCTAATAGAAGAATCGCATAGCTTCAGTGACCTGAACTCCATGTTTCTTCACTATCTAATAGAAGAATCTCATAGTTTCAGTGACTTTAACTTTATGCCTACATGGGTATAGAACATCAAACAATAGTATCAATAGGCATTTGAAAGTCCTTTGAATATTCTGTTCTCCTTGAAGCACTTGTAAAGTCTTCTAAGAGATGTCTATTCTTTAAAGCCACTTCTAAAGTCCTTAAGAATAAGTGTTCGGATTTTCTGAAGAACTTCGAAAAGCCTCCGGAATGTCTGTTTATGTTTGTTGTTCGCCTCGAAGACTTTCGAGGTCTATTTTCTCCCACTTGTCATTTTGGAAACGAATCTCCAAAAGCACATTATTTCGAGCAAACAAACATTATGTTCTCAAAAATTCGTGGTAGAAACAATACCCTTGTGTCTCATTTGAATAAATCACAATGAAACATATATCTATACTTGGGCCTTAGTTTGTTGAATAACAAACACAAAGCTCCCACTGAGTTTAGCAACTCTTTAGATATATAATTATGAAAAGATATTCTGAAATTACTTTTCAATAGCTTTGACGAATTTGGTTTAGTTTGGTGGTAGTTGAGCATTTTGTTTTAGAAATTATAGGAAAAGTCTTTATAATCATTGATCGAATCAAGTACTAATTGACTTCGATCATTCCACTTAGATATGCCATATCTCATGGAGCTAGATTGTGAAATTACAACACACACTCATTGATGATCATTTTTGGTCTCAAGCAATCATTAACATGATCTATCCTAGATCTTTATGATTTCTTGCCAAGTGGATTTTATACTTCTGAATCTTTGAACTAGCCAAACAGATTCAAATTTATATCACTTTGAGTAAATAAACCTATATTCACTCAAATCCATGTGAAATAATAAAGTCATAAAATCTTTCTTTAGCTTTGAACTCTATCGTCTAGGCGTTCTAACAATAGTTCATATCTTTTGTTACTTTCAACAAGTAAGGCTAGTTTGTCTTAAATTGATCTAGAAATCAATCAACTTTCAAAAGTCCATCGAAATAGAGCTTATGAATGTTAACTTGTTGATATGGTCTAAGCAACAATGCCAAAGATTAGTGGAACTCAAATCAAGGGGTTGATTTGAACCTAGTTAAGTTTTTATTGTTAAAGAGTTGTTTGTTTTAATCAAGCATATTGACTCAACCCGTAAATGACCATTTCATTCAAATAAACAAACAAACATTGTTTTTGTTTTTCTTGAATGTGAGTCTTTATGTGTTAAACATAAATTT
The DNA here is from genome assembly GCF_020520425.1 of Spinacia oleracea. Taxonomy (NCBI): domain Eukaryota; kingdom Viridiplantae; phylum Streptophyta; class Magnoliopsida; order Caryophyllales; family Amaranthaceae; genus Spinacia; species Spinacia oleracea. The sequence continues at coordinate 59,230,450 of NC_079487.1, forward strand.
AGGTATGCTGATTATGGAACAAAATAGCCATTAAGTTCCAGCCTTTGAAAGGACTTAAAACAAACTGGATGACCCTACAACTAATGTAGCATTGCCATGCTTCATTTCCCACTTGTAGGCCATTATTGTAGCCTAGCTTCCATTGTTTGAGTTATTACTAAAGTAAGAACCTCAAGCGGTATATGATACTAAGGAAGTTTGATTGCTAGGTCACTTTTCTTTAAACATAAACTTTAAGGTAGAAACGGAACTGTAAATTCCTTTCATTTGTTCCTTGTTTTCCTATTTCTTGTACCCTTTCTTATAGCCTTAAGAATTGAATTCTCTAGTGTTGACTTTTATACCTTATTTAGACATGTCCAATGTCACTCCAACAAAGTTCTTACCATTTTATTTATGTTGAATGTTTTGCTTCAACTAGATGATCTTACCAGAAGCTTCTAAAGTTCTCTAAGCATCAATCTATTCGAATGTCTAGGGACTAGACTCATTCGAGAATTAAATGGACAAAGATATTAGGTTGTTAACCATTGGTAAAGCTGAGCGTTTAAACTCAATGCTTTATGATCTCAAAACTACATTGTATTTTGAATTCACAAGCACCAATCGGTTTGCCATTCGACTTTGATACTCGAAAACAACCATAAAAGTCGCTAAAAGAAACGTACATTTTAAATTGCTCACATCTCTCATTTCCGTGAATCGTTCTTGGATTCACTACCAATTGAGGAAATTTACTATTACCTTTCTAAAAGGATTTACTGCAGTGCAAGATATTTAATTATAAACAATAATTAAAACATACATTGAAGCATGCAAAGTCTAAACATTTATCATGAGTAATAACTTGAAAATTAAAGCAATCATGCAATTCAAACAAGTTATTAGCATTTTATTCGATTTTATTGTTCCGGCAGGTGTGAATAAAATGATTCCAAGACCCTAAAACCATTAAAGAATTAAGCACATTATGTATTTTGACTCAATTCTAAAATATTTTAGGTAAGCAAAAACCTTTTGCTAATAGTCTAGAAACTACTCTTGGTTGATAGGTACGTCTAAGAACTTATTAGGTAAACCTATCGATTTTGCCACGACATAAAAGGACTCCTTACTTATATCGTTGAGTTTCACCAAAACTAACATGTACTCACAATTATTTGTGTACCTTACCCCTTTAGGACCAATAAGTAACACCTCGCTGAGCGAAAACTATTACTAGATTGATGTAAAGGATATCCAAGCAAGTGTTTATTTTGGCATGGCACCTTTAACTCAATTTTTAAGTTTGGAACTTAAGGCTCTTACTATGTTGGTTAGATTTTAAGTGAACTAAAATCCTTAATCATGCAACATAATCAAGCCACAATCTCATGCATAATTAAGACATATTTAAAGCAATAAATAACTTAAAGCATGCATAAGATAAATGTGATCTAGTATGGCCCGACTTCATCTTGAAGCTTCAACTTCAAAGTCCGTCTCGAAAATGGTAACTTCGTCTTGAATTTCACCGTGGGAGGCGCCATTTTCTTCAAATAGGATAAGCTATAATTAAACTAATTACAACTATTTGATGGTACGTAGACCATATTTAAATTGAAAAACAAATTTGGTGCATTAGACCAATTACATTCAAATTAATGGTACGCAAACCATATTTTCTATCCTATTTGGGCCATACTAGTCACTCCATAACCTGCAAAACAGTACATATACAATATATACCATTCACCCATTCATTATCATGAATGGCCCACATAGCTGGTTAGTAAAACACGTTATGCATCACATAAATATTTGCAGCAATTAATTAAGGGCACCAATAATCTACCAATTATTCAGTCCTTATTAATTCTAATCAAGTTTTTTAACCTTAAAGGATTTATAGACCTAATCAAGAGTTTATGACTAAAAATGCTCCCACTTAAACCAATAAATTCATATGCTTTACTAATTTTTAAACATAAAAATGTATTTCTAGTCTAACCGGAAACATACAAATTTAATTAAAATTTAAAGCTCATATAAATTTATAATCGAATCCATTAATTTAATTTATTTTAGTTGAATTAAACGAATTTAAATTAATTCAAGATTTAATTTTAGTAAAATAATTAGTATAAATAAAATTTATAATAATTATAATATTCAAAATTAAAATCCAAGAAAAAAATTTAAATTACGAATTTTAAAATTAATTAAAATCGTTTCCGAACTGAAAATTTAAAAATTCAAAACGCATCAATCGGGTCAAGACGAAGCCATGGGCTTGCGCCCATGCCCCGTCGAGTCCACGAGGCAGCGAGCAAGGCACGAGCAGCTGCCACGCGCAAACGCAGCAAGCCGAGCCACACTTGCGCGCAGCATCGCTCGCTGCTTCGTAGCGCAGCAATTGCTTGGCGAGGCTGGGCGAGGAAGCGCTCGTTGCTGCGAAGCACCCCTTGCTGCCCGCGCGCGCGCGCCTGCCATTCTCGCTCGCCTTGCTTCTTCACCCATCCGCCCATGCATCATCGCAGCACTCGACGCAAGGCAGGGCTGCTGCCTTGTGCTCGTGTGCTACTCGCCTTGCTCGCTGCATTCGTACCGCATGGGCGACGAGCTCCCTTGCTCGTCGTCGCATGCCCGCACTATACAACACCCCTTAAGGGTAACACGTAGCGTCCATTGCTTTGTGCGTGCAAGTTTTATGAGCGAATTGGATAAAAATTAAAACTTTTATTTCCAAAATTAATGACAAATTAATAAATCATATTAATTTCATAATTTTAGGGCGAAAAATCGAAAATTTATTAATCAATCAATTTCCGATTAACATGGATTCAAATCTAGGTCATAAAAATTTAAAATTTAACACAAATTAGCAATTTTTATGGTGGTTTTAATCATTGGTACCTAATTAAATTATTAATTAATTATGAAAATCAAATCAATTCTAAATTATTCGAATTTCAACAAATTAATCATAATTACAAATTAGGTTGTATAATTAACAAGGCTAGGCATTCAAACTTGTTAAACATATACTGTAGGTCAATCAAAAATTCAAGATTTATCAACAAGAATCGCAAATATTTAATTTAACATCTTAAATTTACAAACTTTTGCGTTCGAAAAACTAAAACCTCCGAAAAGTCATAGTTAGGCTTCGAATTTGGGAATTTTGGGTTCGGCCGAAAAATACTAGTTTTGTCAAAATTTTAGAATGCCTTTTACATGCGGAATTGACACAAAAATCACTCGATTTGGATGAGTAACGAAGAAACTGCCAAAAAACTGCGTACATATAATTAAATAAACACAATTTGCAATTAATTAACAATTACGAAAATTAATCACCCCTTTTAATTCCTTGCAAATTTGTAATATTTAACCATGTTTATGCAATTTAGATTATGAAAATAATAAGAGGCTTGTGATACCACTGTTAGGTTATGATACATATGACAAAACATAAATCATGCGGAAAAACCATATTGCCAGGAAACATATTATTCACACATAATCATTTAGCATAATTCAGATGCATACACTTTGTTGCGTGCCCTCCCTAGCTGCGCCCGAACCGAACAAAAACAAGTCTTTAGGACTCCAAGTGTCGTCCCTCCGTAGATAGTCCACAGCACGTCCGGATCCGCCTTAAGCTTGACCAACTAGAATCGCCCTTAAGGTAGTATAGATTTCGGCTAAATAGGGGCAAGAGAGTGGCTGATTTTTCTTGAAAATCTTACCTTTGAATACTTCAATTGTATCTATAAATTATGACCCTAGGCTCCTATTTATAGAGGTATGGAAAAGGAATTATAATCCTACTAGGATTCGGATTTATTAATTAGAATCCAACTTGAACTCTAAATAATAAACTTAATCTTATTAGGATTAGGATTTAATCAATACATGAATTCCGATAGGATTAGGATTCGTTACGAACATGAGCATCGTATGGCCACGAGCATCGCACCACCCGCGCAGGCCTTGCGGCCCACACGAGCAGTCGCTGCTCGCAGCCCAACAGCACGCCTAGCGTGCGCGCGCCAAGACCTTGCTGGGCCTGGCCTTGTGCTGGGCCTGGCGAGGCTGTGGCAGCTCCATGTTGGGCGCTCGGCTTGCTGGGCGCGGGCCTGGCTTCGTGCTGGGCCTTCGTCTAGCAAGCCTCGTCCGATGCTAATTCGTACGATGCGCTTCCGATTAAATTCCCGGTTCCGGAATTCATTTCCGATACGAACAATATTTAATATTTCCGAATCCGGAATTAATTTCCGTTGCGAACAAATATTTAATATTTCCGTTTCCGGAATTATTTTCCGATTCCGATAATATTTCCGATTCTGGAAATATTTCCGTTTCCGGCAATATTTCCGATTCCGGTAATATTTCCATTTCCAATAATATTTTCCGATACGTACCATGTTTCCGTTTCCGGCAACATCTACGACTTGGATAATATTTATATTTCCGATACGATCCATATTTCCGTTTCCGGCAATATCATCGTTTCCGGAGTATTCATTTCTTGCTTGTGACGATCTCAGCTCCCACTGAAACCAAGATCCTTCGATTCCGAATATCCATAGATGGAGTATTTAATGCCATTAAATACTTTATCCGTTTACGTACTATTTGTGTGACCCTACGGGTTCAGTCAAGAGTAAGCTGTGGATTAATATCATTAATTCCACTTGAACTGAAGCGGCCTCTAGCTAGGCATTCAGCTCACTTGATCTCACTGAATTATTAACTTGTTAATTAATACTAAACCGCATTTATTAGACTTAATATTATATGCATACTTGGACCAAGGGCATTATTTCCTTCAGTAGCTAGATATATGACTTATCAGAAGATCAAAATAGAACATAGAGACCTCAACGAAAGGTTCAACCATTATAATTTTCAAGTTGGAAATGAGACTGTATTTCAATGGACCTTGTCACTTGTTTGCCCAAGTCAAAGCTAGGAAATGACACCAATTGGGTTGTGGTAGATAGACTGACCAAGCCATCAGTGTTGTACCAATGAAGGAGACCTAGAAAGATGGAGCAACTTGCTAAGGCTTGCATTAAGTATGTTGTGAGACTACATGGAGTTCCTAAGGATATCGTGCCAGATAGGGATTCAAGGGTTCTTTCAATCTACTGGGAAAGTGTACAGAAGAACTTTGGCACGACATTGAAAATGAGTATAGTGTTCCATCCATCCACATATGGACAAACTGAAAGAACCATTTAGACCCTTGAGGATATGCTTCATGCACGTGAAATTGATTTCCAAGGAAGTTGGGAAGATAGTTTAGATTTGATTGATTTTCCTATAACAATATCATGCAAATATAGGAACAACACCATTTGAGGCCTTGTATGGAAGGAAATGTAGAAGTCCACTATGTTGGAGCGACGTCAGTAAAACAATTGTGTTAGGACCTCAAATTGTAGAGGACACAATGAACCAAATGAGAACTATTCAATCAAAGATTCAAGCAGCGCAAGATCGCCAAAAGAGCTATGCATACTTGACCAAAAAAAAAATCTAGTGGGTGACAAATTGTTACTCAAAGTTTCACCAATGAAAGATGTGATAAGATTTGGCAAGAAAGAAAAGCTTAGCCCAAGTATATAGGCCCATATGAAATCCTAGAACGGATAGGAAAGGTAGCTTATAGACTAGCCTTACCAATGGACCTGCATAGAGTGCATAATGTGTTTCATATATCTCAATTGAGTAAGTATGTTCCGGATAAGTTGCATGTGTTGCAACCGGAAACCATAGAATTAGACCAAATTTTATCTTTCAAGGAAAGACCAGTCAAAGTCCTGGATTGTCAAGTCGTAGTACACGAACTAAGGGTGTTAATATTGTGAAAGTTTTGTGGTCTAACGAAGTTTTGTGGTCCCGGGAAGCTTAGGACGATATGAGAAAGAATTATCCCTAGCTATTTCCCAAGGGTAGTTGAGTTACGGGGCCGTAACTCGTTTCTTTTAAGGGGGGTAGAGTGCGGTAGAATTTCGCGCTTTTACCTTATTTTCCCTCATTCTGTGCTTAATTTAGTGCCTTCTATGGATATTGCACTTCATATTGTCATGTTGAATTACTTAAAGAGTACAGCAACTAAAACTTTTTGCAAAGAAAACGCAATAAAGTCTCATAAAGTCTCAAGTTTTTATCTCAAGTTTTGATTTCCGAGCCCAAGTTTCGAGACGAAACTTCTTTTAAGGAGGGTAGACTGTAATACCTCGTATTTTTCTGTATTTTATAAATATATTTTATTATATTTATAAAGTATTTTTATGATTTTTAGAATTTAAAACGCATTTAAATGTTATTTAAATGTATTTTATTTAATTAGAATATTTATTAGTTTAATTATTACCAAACGAATTTATTATTTAATGTTGGGAATTTAATTGAGTTTCAAAAGTAAAACAATTTTAAATGAATCTAGCCCAATTCAATTCCAAGTTCAAGTCCAAACCAATTAAACAAGCCCATCCTATGTTTAATGAAGCCCGAAAGGAATCCTAAATCCTAGCCCATCTTTGAGTTTCCTATGCCTATAAATATAGGTTCTCACCCTCAAAATCACTCCCTATTATTCATTAAACCTAAAACTAAAACCCTAACCCTAACCCTAAATTCTTCTTTCTTTCGTCGAACTTATGTTTGGCCGTTTTTATTCTACTTCCGTTCGTTTCCAGAAAACGGTTTCTTCTTCAAAGTTGTAGATCTTAAAAAGTTCTTGAACTTTGCTTCAAGAATAGATCAATTCCGAGTTGTAGATTAAAGGTTATGAGCGTTCTAAAATTATGCTGCAGTAATTTACTCCCTCTTTTTCTCTCGCCTCTCACGCCCCTCGACCCGCACAGCAGCACAGCCGCGTGCTGTTGCTGTGTGTTGTTTTTGTTGTTGTTGTGCGTTGTTGGCCCTCTCCCACACACACTCGTCTCTCTTTTCTCTCCCTCGTGCCCGTCGTGCACCAAAGCCGAAGCCCTACTGCTGCTTCTCTTGCCTGCCGCGCACAACACACACTCGTGTGTGTTGTGTGTGTTGTTGTTGTTCCGTATACTCCATATATTTTGATTATTTTGCGCCCAATCACATTCAAATCGTGATTGTACCGTGCTATAGGCCGGATTGGTATAATTCTCTTCTTCCTTGCCTATTCTATTTCAATTCCGTAGTTAAATTATATTAATATTATTGGTTTTGATTAATTAAAATGCTGGGATCGGTTATGAACACCGAATTTTGAGGATTTGTATGTTTGAATTATTGAAGAATATTTTGAATTGAAATATTATAATTTTCAGATTTGAAGTATATATTAAAGCTTCAATTTTTATTAGTTTTAATGGTTTTAATTACAAACTATGATTGGAGTTTTAATCTAAGCCTTATGGGCGATTGATTAGCATAATTAGATGATGAATTTAATTATGATAATCAATTTTATTTTTCAGAATATTGTAAAGACTTAAAACGTCGACTTTTAATGGTTTTATACATGAAAGTAAATTAATTTCATGCTAGGGTTTTAAACGATTGATTGAGACTATTATTTTATTAATGAACGATTAAGTTCTAATTAATTCAAGTGTTTTAAAACTAAAAAAAGTTGCTGGAAATTTAGTAAACATGGATAATAATTAAGTTTCTCCATTGTGTTTATAGGAGTTGATTTCTAGTAAGTTGTGATTCGCACAGTGGCCCCCGTACTTAGGTATTCCAGGTACGTACAAGTCTAGGGAGACCACACCATTTGTCAAGGACATTACATGATTGTTGATGATGTGAATTATATTATGTGGATTCATATTTGCTTTGGTGAACGATCATGTGGATTAGTATTATTGGAATTATTGAATTGTTGATTGAACAAGCATGTTGGGATTATTATGAGTATGGGTTTCATTGTCAATCATGTTGTTCAATATTTATGCATATATGGTTTGTTTCACGTGCAAGGGATGTATTATTTATTTTATGCTATTGTACGGATGTCTAGCATACTTTGAGCCAATTATTCGTACCTCGTTGTACTATTTATTTACCACATGTGAAGGGTTAGCTCACGTAAGCCACCGCACATGTAGGGTTCAGTTGGGAATATTTTATATGAAATGAATTAGGATTTGTCGTGCAAGGGCACAACCCTCATGTTAATGGGCATGATGTGGAATCTCACCTTGTGTGAGAAGGAACTTGGTAGTAATTCCACTACGTCTTGATTTATTGATCACAAATCCTAAAGGATTAAAATGAGATGGTTTTGGTTGTTGTTTATTAATTGTATGTGTGTATGTTTGTTGAGTCTTGAGTTCGCCTTTAATAAAATATTAATAAACGTAAAGTGCAAACAGAACAAGCTTCAAAACTCTGGGAACGTACATACCTTGAGTATGAACAATGGGGGGAGACTTGCCGGAAAGCTCGATCTCCTACTAATGATACAAGACGTTGTTTCATTCATATTATGCGCAGGAATTCCGTCGGTATGGCCCGACACTCGGTATGGCCCGATTTTATTATTTATTATTGGGTGTATGGTTGGCTCCCATCACCTTTTCCTTTATGGAATATTTCTTTGGCCCGTTCGAAGCTTATTCTAATTAAATTGTGAGTCAAGAGTCGAGTCTTGTATTCATGATTTGTTTGTTAATTATTAAATGACTTTTGCATGTTGATTAGTACTTAGTGAGTGATGCATGTTTATAGTTGTTTCACTCTATTCTTGTAAGTACTCAGCTTTTTGCTGACTACGTGCTTTGTGTCTTTTGGTCATGGCCTTTGCCTTAATGACCCTATGATGATCTATCATTTGCACTTGCATTGATGGGGAGTAGAATAATATACCAGGTTGGTATATCGAAATCATGTGACTTGGGATGACTGAGAGAGTTGCATGCTTTCGTATTTTGAACTACGTTATTTAATACTTTAATCATGTTTGAATTCGTTGAACTTTTTATACTTTGGTTTTTGGGCCGTCATGGTTCCAATTTGTAGGAGGCCTCGATAATTTATTATTTATGTTTTTGAAAAGTTAGTTGTCATTAAATTCCGCTGCATAATTCTGGTACTAGCCTTAACCGTTATCACGGTGGCGGTAATACTTTAGTAATTCCTTTATTTTAAGTTGGAAAATGGTTTTATAAAAGCAAGGAATTTTTAGGGTGTTACAGTCATGGCCTTCGCCTTAATGACCCTATGATGATCCATCATTGCATTTGCGTTGTTGGGGAGTAGATTTTAATAAAGAAGGTTTGTAGAGATAACTTGCGGGAGAAGTTATCATGGGAATCGTGTGAGAGTTTATTTCTCTTCCGTACTTTATAAACTCTATTTTTATTTTCTAGTCATGACTACTTAATTTATTTAGACTATAGTTAATGGATTTTAAACCATTTAATACTTTGGTTTTTGGGCCTTAGTGGTTCCAAGTTGTTAATTGACCATTAACTATTTAATACGTTTTGAAAGTTAGTTATTTCCGCTGCGTAATTCTGGTAAATACTTAGCCATTATCACGGTGGCGGTAATATCTTAGTAATTCCTTTGTTTTAAGTTGGAAAATGTTGTATAAAAAGCAATGAATTATTAGGGTGTTACAGGCGGGGAGTGGTGTGACACATTGGGCCTTGCTGCTGCTACTCGTAGCGGGTTGTTGTTCCGTCGGGCAAGGAGAGAAGACAGAAAGATAGAAAGAAAGAGAGAGGAGAGAAAAATAAGGGTTTTAATGAAATTATGTGGGGATTTGTGATGTAAGGATGGTATTTATAGGTTTCGGAATGACACAAGGTTGGGCTTTGGGTTTCCCTTTTCGAGCTTCCATTAAATGCAATTAGGTTTTCAATGATGCGTTTGGACTTGAATTCAAGATTGGACTGGGCTAGCTTGAATTAAAAACTGTTTTACTTTTAAAACCCAATTTAAATTCCCCAACTTAAAAATAAAATCATTTCCTCTCCAATTAAAAATAACAAATATTTTTAATTAATAAAATACATTTAAATAAACATTTAAATGCAACTTTAATTAATAAAATCTATAAAATGCTTTATTAATATAATTAAATATAGTTATAATTACTTAAAAATAGAGAGTATTACAGTCTAACTCATAAAAAGAAGTTCTGGCCCGAAACTTGGGCACGATAACTCAAAATTTTGCTTGAACAACTTGAACTTTACTGCTTTACTTGAATTTTTTTTATGTTGTTGTACTCTTTAAATGATTAGACATGCTAATATTTATACATCGAAGTGTGCAAAACGATAAAGTTACAGTGAAACTTCAATAGAGAGCACTAAATAAGCATAAAATAAGGGGAAATAAGGCAAAAAGCGCGAAATTCTACTGCACTTTACCCCCTTAAAAGACACGAGTTATGACCCTGTAACTCAATTAACCTCGGGAAATAGCTCGGGATACTTCTTTCTCATATCCCATGTTTCTTCTTCTGACTTTTGGTTAGACCATAATACTTTGACAATCTTATCGTCCTTAGTTCGCGTTCTACGCACTTTTCTATCTAGGATGTTAACTGGTCTTTCCTCGAAATATAACTTTTGGTCTAACTCTATTATTTCCGGTTGCAACACATGCGGCTTATCCAGAACATACTTTCTCAATTGTGAAATGTGAAACACATCATGCACTCTATGCAAATCCATTGGTAAGTCTAGTTTATATGCTACCTTTCCTAGGCATCCTTTCTAAGATCTCCTAATTCCTTTGTCGCTTGATGCCTACTCATGAACATAAGGTAAGACTAGTCATCCTTATTATGTCCAGAGGTATTTCTCGGTGTCAGAGTTCAACTGATCAAATAAACAGATGATCATAGCCTATGATCTTGAGCACGACCATGCATTTTACAGTTTCTAGCTTTTTGAGTGGCCTTTGTACAACTTTTGGCATCTCGTCCCAAATTGTGGGAGGATAATCCTAATCTTATAATCTTGAGGTTAGACTTTGTTTGATAGGTTATTAACCAAGTGTTTCCGTTATAGCCTCCTTTTACGGTACGACGGTTGACAACATCAAAGTAATAAGTATTCTTAAATCACTCAGGTCTAAATCCTAATCTCGGGCCCCAATTCAAGTTCAAACATATTTTCAATCTTCATTTGAAATAACCAATGTCGTAATCAAACTCCAAGGCATGTTTCCACTTAAAATCATATAAAGATCGACTTGCAAAAATGGGAGTCTGCCCCAAAACAGAGAAAACCCGAGCCCTAGTTATGGAGCCCGAAAAAAAAAGCAATCCCGAGCAAAAAGAAATCCCGAGCACCTTTTTCGAACCCGTGAGAAACTTCCCTAAAAATATCACTTTCAAGTCGCAAATATTGTATCTTGCCTTGCCAACCAAGCAAAGACATAAAGCATCAAACAAACAATCAAAAACATGCTTCCCGACATAAAACAACCCGGTTTAGGCTTGATCGGGAAGCGTGCAACATCTGCAAAACCGCCTCATAAACTTTATAAATACCCCCAATTTTTCAGAAGAAAAGGGGCAAAAAAGTGGTTCTGCATTGTCATTTTCTAGTCAAATTTTAAGCAAAAAAACACTTCAATTTAATTTCTTCTTCAATCTTCAAAAACACTTCAAATTCAGTCATACAAACACTTCATAATACAAGTTTCAATGTTCTAGTGTCCTAAGAAATTTGGGAGTCTGGGCTTGGAGATAAGTAAATTTTCGAGGACTCTTCCAAATCTACACTTCTACCTTTCTTTGCATTTCAATTCTTTACTTACTTTGTTCAAATCCATGGATGTTCATGATGAGTTCATAATTCACATGAACTAGGAAAGTATGCAACTTTAGGTGTAATATTTAGAGGGATTTCACTCTTGAAATTCCCTTCAAATGATCTTCCATACTCTTCTTACAATACAAGTTATAATGTTACAAAATCATTTTCAAAAACATGATTTGTAAGTGACATTTCACTCTTGAAAATTCTCTTTACAACAATCATCATATAATTTTCCAAACCCTAATTTGACAAATTTTCAAGGATGTTTGAAGAAGTGCAAACCCTTCTTCAAACTAGAACTCATGAACACAAACTTTCATGTTCAAGCTATCAAGTTCTAGGATGCTTAAAGAAGAGAAACCTCTTTTTAAACTAGAACATTTTAAATATTTGGAGTATAACAAAGTTAGGAGTTATTCATGCTTGAATCATCCTTTCTTTTGAACATCAAGTCTCCTAATTTCAAGTTCTGATTTCAAGTTCAATTTATAATTTCAAGTTCATTATCGATGATATATACTTTTTGGTGAGCAACCTCACTTCAAGGTTAGATTCATACAATTTTGGTAGCATTCGGGGGAAAATATGTCATACTTGAACAGTATTTTTCCCTTTGAATTTCAAGTCTCCAAACATGCAAATTCAACTCTTCATGTTTAGACTATTTAGGCTTTAACTTGCTTATTTAATCGCTTATCGCATTTTACAATTCATTCATTTCTATTACACCTAATCCTTCTAGGTGTTGTATATTAATTTTCTTTATGCACCATTATTTGTGATGATTTTCCTTACTTGTTTATTGCTTTCATCAGCTCACATGATAAATACAAGAACTTAAAAAACTAGATCACGCTTAACAAGATAACTTTTGGACAACCGGCCTAGGTTCCCATTAATTTGACTAAAGTGAAGCGATCACCAATCTTAGCAAATTCGATATTCTAATATGCATGCAAACCCGCCAAAGTAGTATCATGCTAGGATTTTCTACACGAAAATGATCCTTGTATTGAATACTTCCATGCAAAAATCATTTCTAAATAAGTGTCTCGTTCTCAAATCCGGATCTCTATTCGGTTTTCGATACCTTGCCTTATCCAAAGAGTTATGGTCTTTCCTAACCGACCCTTAAATGTTTGATGGCGACTCCATTGAAATTCAATGTTCTAAGCCGTAGGGGGCACCTCTCCTTTGAATTTAGACTTTCTAATTTTCAAAAACCAATTAACATCATTATCATAATTCTAGTAGTTGTCTCCCCTTGTGGGTTGGATTGTTAAAAATCAAGTCAACTCTTGCCAATCACGCTCTTCGTTAAATTGGTCAAAGTTTGGTGCGTTTAGAAATTTTCAATAGAATTTTGTTAAACCGCTAAAACTTGGATTTGAAAACCGAGTTTTGCTGCAAAACTCGGTTTTCCGAGAAAGGAAAGAAGTTGGAGCCCCCTACAATCACATTGGCTTCCAGGCTAGAAGACTCACTGAAAGTACAAAAAGAACTCAAAAGAAGACTAAAGAAGCCAAGTCACCTTTGCAAAAAAGAAGAAGATCGTTAGTAAAACATAGATGATCCAGCTTCAGTTTCTTACAACTTTGATGGAAAGAGAAGTCATGCATATCAAGTACATAAGAAATTAACCTAGACAAGTATTCCATACAAATCACGAACATCAAGGGGGAAAGAGGATCCCCATGTCGTAAGCCTTTTTTACTAGGAAAAAAACCATTTAATGAGCCATTCAGAGAAATAGAGAACATAGTAAATGTAACAATAACCATTATCCACTTAACCTTTTGTCAAGAATGTTAAGAGCTAAAAGAATTTCTTTAATAAAAGGCCACAAAATATAGTCATATGCCTTTTTGGGGTCTATCTTCATCATACACTTTAGAGACCCGCCATTCCTAGTATACCTTTTAACGATATCTTGGAGAACTAAGATATTATGAACAATTTGCCTGCCTACAACAATATCCCCTTGATTAGCGTAAATGATATCAGGAAGAAATGACTTAATTCTAGTACAAAGTAGCTTTGAGATGCACTTGGGAAGAACAGAACAACACGAAATTGGCCGAAAATCAGTCACAAAGAAAGGATGTGAAACTTTTGGAACCAAGGTAATACTAGTAATGTTGATCACTCTTAACAACTTTCCTGTAGAGAAGAAGTTCTTTACATCATGACACACATAAACCTCCAGAACTGACCAAGATTCTCTAAAAAAATTAACTCGAGAAACCATCAATAGAGAACATATAACATAATACCTTTAATATCAGCATCAAAAAAAGGAGCACAAAGACCATTATGTAAATTTTCAGCAATGGTAGGGCCTTTATGAACGACAAAAACCCTAACAGGAACTCTGTTGACAATAGTAGAACCCAAGAGTGTCATATAACAGTGAACAAAAGCATCAACTATACAATGAGGAGATTGAATGAGCATCCCATTGACATCTTGAGTAGAATGTACTCTATTATACAGTTTCCTCATCTTTATACTTTGATGAAAGAAACCAATATTAGAATCCCCATCTTTCAACCAATGCAATTTACTCTTCCGTCGTAAAAAGCTTACATAAGCCTGATGAGTTAGCTTATAGCAATCAACAGCAAAAAATTCTAAAGAAGCCAAGATAGGATCCCCATGAGAAACATGAAGATCATCTTGACAATCCTTTAGGTGAAGCAAAGCTATACTCTCACTTCTTTGAATATCACTAAAACACTCCTTATTTATATTTTCCAGAAATAGTTTCAACCTTTTAAGTTTAGAGAACGATTACATGGTGTGGACACCTAATTTGTGTCTCCCCTAAATTGTCCTATGATTGAACCAAATATAAGGTTGCTTACTTGGCCCAACTTAAATCATATGGGTGTGTAATCATAAAACGGGCAAAAATGTCATTTCATTTTTTCATCAAACATCAAAACGCATTTACAAACATTTCCAATTTCTTTCGGGCTCGGTCCATACCCAAAACCCTAAGGTCCAACCCAATTAATGATCGGATTAACCTAATTTAATCTACCGTCATTAATATCCTCAAAATCTTTTCAATTATCTCAAATCAAAGCTTGCAACAACCGCCAACACCCAGCGTGAGCCGCTGGTTCCAGCGGTCCACGTTGGGTCCAACGGCTGTTGCTGGCCTTGACAGCTGCTTCATTTCTTAACCTAATTTCTACAATTTTTCCTATAAATACAGTAGAAATTAGGTCATTTCTCACAGTTGAAAATACGCACCCTTTTCAACTTAAACTCAAAACCCCTTCATTTTCATTATTACATGCTAAAATTCACATTAACCATTTCATAAATCGCTCGTCGAATTTTATCACAATTCGCCCCTGATATTTTCATATTTTATAGTGTTTTTACACCCGTCCCTTAGTGCTTTTTGATCTCAAATGAGCTCTTCGGAACGATTTTTAGTACTAATGTGCTCCTTGTAGTGTGTTTATAGTTTCAGGTTCTTCATTGTAGGAATTAGCATATTTGTGTGCATTTCCTACTCATTTAAATTGATACAAGAGGTTATGTACTTTCGAGAGCGCAAACATTGAGTTGGAAGAGTTTTCAAGCAAAGCGGATGGTGAAAGAAGTAGAAAACCGACACTTGTTTACTCTTTTGATCATAACTCAAGTTCTACAACTCCAAAATGAAGAGATTCTATTTGGGTTGGATTTTAGACTTCAAGATCTTTCCAACGAGTGTTCACTCACCTAATTTTGACAAATAAAAAGGATATATGGCGTTTTGAAGATAGAGGATCGTGCAGTTTGTACGCGCGCCCGATCTGGCGATGGGCGCCCGATCGGGCGGATTTCTGCCCGATCGACTTGTTTAAGAGCCCAATGCCCGGTCGGGCGAGCGTCTTCCCGATCGGGCGATGCAAACCTGGACGCGCATTTTGGCTTTTATGATTCGTTTTTATTCGGTTTTTGGGGCAAGACTATATAAACCAAGCCCTTAGTTTATTGTAGACATCTTATTTCCTAGTTTTAAACCCTTAGCTTATTTTTGCATTTAGTTATATTCTCTCAAATTATCAAACACTTAGTTTATTATTTCAATTAAAAGTTCCAACTTTTGAGTTCTTCCCTTGTTCTTCATTTAGGTATTATTTCAATATAAAGTTTGTTTATTCAATTTCAATCCATTTACTTGCTTTATTAATTATCCGTAATTATGTTTCCGTTGATTAATATTGTGTTCTTATTTCAATCATATGTGAGTATCTCTATTCTAGGGTTTTTGGAATCCATGGACTAATATGAAGGGATGATTGAATATTGTTGATTGTTGGTATTAGTTGTTAATTCCTATTGATTGCTTCCATTTACTTTGCGATTAGATTTGTGCAGGTATAATTGTATTAGTCTAGCAATATCAAGTTAAAAATTCGAGAGATGCAATTTAATGTTTAGGCTTGTGTCAATAGGTAGAATTGGGATTAATACGTAGCGAGAGCCCGTTAATTGCAAGTCTATGATTAGTATCGATTCGAGGGAGCATGCTAGTCTAATTAACTGTTTTTATTGTTTATTAATATTGTTTATCATCCTGGATCACTGTTCATTGGTGAACCTATGCCCTAGACCTTTTAATATCTGATTTATCTCTCTTTTATTATCGTCGTAGTTTTAATATACAAACCAAACCATATTCTTGTTTCCTAATATTTTAGACCTTAGTTTTAGTAATAGAAAGAACGCATGTTTACCTGTGGATACAATACCTACTTCCCTTACTATCTTGTTAGTGGACTTAGGTTTATCTTTGATTAGGTGATACGACTTTAGCCTGTCAAATTTTGGTGTCGTTGTCAGGTAAACTTTAATTTTCTGCTATTAATTTTGTGGTCTAGATTATTTTCTTGAGTCTCAGAGAACTTCCAGTTCTTTGAGATCATGTATATATTTTTTTTCTTTAGTTTTCCTTTAAAATAATGGATTATTATTCTTTCCCTCAATTTGTAAATGAGCCTTTTTGTGTGTATTTCGATAGACTAAATAATTTTATTGGTTACCACAATCTTTATATTTGGGATTCTTGTGGTTTAGCTTATGGTGGTTTAAATGAGTATACAAGGAATGTGATAGAAAGTAGATTTAATGGTGATTTTCGAGCCTTGTCTTTGGATGATATGTGGGATTACTATATGTGGTTTGCAAGAGATTCGTATGAGCGTGAAATGGCCATTCATGTTCCATGTGCTAATCCAAATTATGAGCATAATCTACATGTTTCTACCCCCTTTCCCTTGAATACTTGTTATAATGAGGTGAATTCTAATGTTTATGATAATCATGCCTATTCTAATGACTTATCTAACCTTGCATGGATATCAATGTTTTGCCTCATGATTCCATTGTTGCTTCTCCCGTGTAGTATTGTGAACCCTTGCCCAATCATGTTCAACCCGAATCAGAAAGTAGAGATAGCTTCTTAAAGGAATTAAGAAGATTAAACGCTGAGATTGAGATTTAGTGTACTAGATCTCAAGAGGCTACTAATTAGATTATTAAATCTAGTAAGGCTACTCTTGAGAGATTTGGAAAAGTTCAAGAAATTATTGAAAATAATGATTCGAGTTGTGTTGAGGATGAGGGTTAACTGAGTGAACCCATAGGTAAACAAGAGTGTGAGGAACTTATAACGGAGGTTGAGGATGAGTTGGAGGATGATGATGTGACTGTTGGATTAATGGATGAAGGATTTGTTGAAACTAAAAAGCCATATGTTATAGAGAAAGTCCATGAGGAAGTTGAAGTTGATAAAACCATTGTTGTTGTGTCAACCCCTACCCCTCATATTCCAAGTTCAAGAAGGGTTATTCTTAGCTCCGTTTACACCGTCTCACTCCCCTTCTCTTCCCCCACAAAACCTTTGCTTGAGGATCTTCCTCCTTCCCCCGAAAATCAAAAGCCCAATGACCCAATAGAGTGTGTTTCTCTTTGTGAATCTTTTGCAGGTACTTGCAGTACTTACAAAGAAGAGGTGGATGTTTTTTTGCAGAGAGCTCTATATGGTGAAGAGCATGTCCACCATGAATGCCAAAACACAGAGAGAGCTATTGCATTGATCATTGAGGTTAAAGAATCAATAGTCCGCAAAAACAACTTCCATAAGGAGAGTATGCCTACTTTCTCTTTTCCTTCTTTTTCCTATTCTTCTTTTATTATTGTTTTTTCTTTTTGTTCTTCTTCCTTTAGGCATCTCACTCCTTACTGGCATAGAGTTCATTCGGACTTTATGAAAATGTTATTGTTGATTATCGTGCATGTCTTGTTGCACGAAAGATATGCGAGTGCGCATGACAAGCTTCTCCGCTCGTTGGTTGGTTATTTACTAACCAATCGATTTGCGGGAGGCACATAAGAGTAGGATCCAGAGGGGTTCAACGAAGATTGAGACCCTCGATCTCCACTCCTTCAATCACTGAGGGCATTGCTGAGTTCGGCTTGGGGGAGGTATGTGTTATTGCTTTCTAGAGTAGTTTATCGCTTTTCAAAAAAAAAATACAAAAATACGTTCCGATGAATACTGAATCATGCTTCCTTGTGCCCCTGATTGAAAATTATTTTGATTCTTGGTTTTTGATGACGAAAAATGTGGATTCGTTGGCTATGATCTAATATTCGACTATTTTGATGCCTTAGCATGAGTCAACTTTGACCAACTATGTGTGGACTTGGTGCTTGGCTAGTTGATTTGGTTAGGAATGTGTGTTAGCTTCCTGGTATGTAATTGATTTTGAGTATTGGTTTGCAACAGTTAGTAATGTTTTATGGCTCACATGTATGCACATTGAGGAGGACGAAGGCATCTTTTCTATTTAGGTGGCCTTCAGAAGATTGTAGATACATTTGTTCCCTTCTTACTACCCATATTGTTGCATGTGCTATTTTTCGGTTACTAACCACATTACAAGCCCATTTAAGCCCTATTGGTTACTAGTCCCAAGCTTGGCTTGGGGGAGCTATTAGTGAGTGAGGTGAGGGAGTTGTAGTGTGCTTTATTTGAGCACAATTTGGGTGGAGAAAAAGATAAGGGAGTTATTCTTATTCTTGTATGGTGAGTTGAAAAAAAAATGGGAAAAAAAAAAAGAAAGATACGAAGAATTGAAAATGTTCGGTGGTTTCCAAGTGAAGGTTCCTAAAAGGAAAAAAAAAAGAAATTGAGAAAAAAGAAAAAAAATTCATTGCTTTCGAAAAATTAAAGCATAGTTTCACTCAAGTGTTGCAATTTTATATTCTTATGGGTGATCGGTTGTGTAGACACCTACTTTTGTCCCCATTCCCGAAAGGGAAGGTTCGATGATGAGAACGCATATCTCCACTTGACAACGCATCTCCTATAAAATAAGGAATCTCATTACCCCTTTTCATTTCACCCAAAACTTGCTATTTATAGAAACCTGCTATTTATGGAAACCTGCTAAAAATAGTAACTGCCGTAATAGGTAGTTGTTAAAAGTGGCAAGTCATAAAAGATAGAAACCTGTCAGAATTAGGTGTTGCACTCCAACATAAATCCTAAATGAGATAGAAATTGCGAGAGAATCCTATTCCTAATATGATTCGAAAGTAAGAGTCACGTATTAATTAAAATCCTAACGAGCCTGGAGTTCGTAACGGGCCCAGACGCATCCCGTCACAAGGTTAATACGCACTAAAGGACTCAATTAAGTCTCAAATACTCCGGATTCTAGGAATCCGAATCTGACTAAGAAAAACAGCCCAGACCCTATTTTCAACGCCTGGCTCTGGGCGCCGAAATCTTCGACGCCCAGGCCTGGGCGCTGAAAATACCTGGTACGTGTTTTTTCCTAATTCCTTGTGGATTAGAATTCTGCAATTCTATCTTTCCACGAACTCTTCCTATAAATAGACCCTTAAGTTCGACGTGAAAAGAACACAACAACACACAATTATATTCTGAGTATTGACTCTAAACCCCTAAGCCTAAGCCTCACGCTGCAAAACTGATCACGCGTTCTGTCGCAATCGATCCATAAATCGAATAGAACGTATCCCGTCCCATAATTTGAGACTCGTTAAATAAAAGGAGAAATAGCAAAGTCAAAGTGGTTAGTTTTCTGAGAACCGTGACGCACCTCTCAAGGGTGCGTCGTAATGTGTTCCTTTTCCATGGTTTAATTGCTTTCCTCGCCCTTTTATGAACTGTTAAACTAACTAAAATCTGATTATCCGATCACGCTTAATAAATATGATATTTTTGGGAAATTGGATTATCATGCTAGGTCCCTTAAAACAATCTAAATCAGATAATCACGTTCGATCTAGTACTATATGTTGCATATTGATAAAATCAACTCAGATTAGTTTAATAGTTAACACATGTCCCTTCAATTATTTATGCTGAGATAGTAAGGATATCCTGCCTCTGGAGTTATCGAAGAGCGAGTACTCCTCTCGGTAGTTACAGTCCCCCGAACCCTCAATCTCTACCCTGCGGGTGTACGTTGAGAGATCCCCACCACCAGGGATCACAAGGGAACCTACGGCCGTCGTGGTCAAACATAATTGCACTCCCTTTATGTCACGATAACCGGGTTTTGTCAGTTTTTCTCATTGTCATTAAAAACTGAATAGCGACTCCTATATTACTAGTCAATTGGGTGTAAACTCACAGGAAATCCAATTACACTTGATTTGACAAAAAGAAGCGTCACACCCACGAGGGACGAGGTCACGCATTAGCCTCGTGCTTTTTCGACCCCCTCACAGGTTGTATGGGTGAAAAGGTGAAAAAAGTATTGTGTGGTTTGTTTGATGCATTTTCATGTGTTGAGTGGGAGAGTTGTGGTCATTATTCATTTACGATCATGGGATATACAAGGATTTGGCTCCCCAAAGCTAAAGCCTTACGCTCACATTTTACCCAAATTCACCATACCCTTACCTAAGCCTTACATTACAAGCTTTGAAGACCTTCCGACCTTTGTGCATAGATTTATATTAATGTGAAAGTAGTTGTTTATTAATGCAAGTTATGACATGACATATTCCGAGTCGACTGTTAGGTTGAGTACATGTCCTTTTAAACACACGACTGTTGTGAGTTTGGGAGGGAATTGTTCACATACATTGTTGGGAGGAGAGCGAATGGGTACATTTTTTACCCACCACATATATGAGTGAAGAGTGTGTAAGCTAAGCACTAGTCTTGAATTCCATGTACACTTGTGGTTTGCTCTAGGTGATGATTGTTAGGGAGGATTTATGGTCGAATAGATTTGATTGGTTGACATTAATGCATACTTGTTGGATTTTACCTTGAATCGTATACATTGCTTTGAGTTGTGTTTGGGGTGAAGTTGATTTATGTATTCATCGATGATTTCTTTGCTTAGGGACAAGCAAAGATCTATCTTGGGGGAGTTTGATATGTTCATATTTTATAGTGTTTTTACCCCGTCCCTTAGTGCTTTTTGATCTCAAATGAGCTATTCGGAGCAATTGTTAGTACTAATGTGCTCCTTGTAGTGTGTTTGTATTTTCAGGTTCATCTTTGTAGGAATTAGCATATTTATGTGCATTTCCTACTCATTTGAATCGATACAAGAGGTTATGTACTTTCGAGAGCGCAAACATTGAGTTGGAAGAGTTTTCAAGCAAAGCGAATAGCAAAAAGAAGTAGAAAATCGACACTCGTCTACTCTTTTGATCATAACTCAAGTTCTATAACTCCAAAAGAAGTGATTCTAATTGGGTTGGATTCTAGACTTCAAGATCTTTTCAACGAGGTGGTCACTCACCTGTTTTCGACGAATAACGAAGGAGATATGGTGTTTCAAAGATAGAGGATTGTGTAGTTTGTACGTGCGCCCGATCGGGCGATGGTCGCCCGATCGAGCGGATGGCTGCCCAATCGAGCGAATTTCTGCCCGATCAACTTGTTTACGTGCCCGATGCCCGATCGGGCGACGACAATCTGGACGCGCGTTTTGGCTATAATGATTCGTTTTTATTCTGTTTTTGGGGCAAGACTATATAAACCAAGCCCTTAGTTTATTGTAGACATCTTATTTCCTAGTTTTAAACCCTTAGCTTATTTTTGCATTTAGTTCTATTCTCTCAAATTATCAAACACTTAGTTTATTATTTCAATTAAAAGTTCCAACTTTTGAGTTCTTCCCTTGTTCTTCATTTAGGTATTATTTCAATTTAAAGTTTGTTTATTCAATTTCAATCCATTTACTTAATTGCTTTATTAATTGTCCCTAATTATGTTTCCATTGATTAATATTGTGTTGCTTATTTCAATCATGTGTGAGTAGTTCTATTCTAGGGTTTTGGAAATCCATGGACTAATATGAAGGGATGATTGAATATTCATCACTACAAAAATAGCCTAAGAAGCCGGGCAAAACAAAGCAAAGAAACCTCACTTTATACGGTGCCTAGGTAGTAGGTCTCTTAGCATAAGAGACCGAAGTTTTCGCCTGGTTTCTTTGATATATCTAAGAAATCGATTTTGAAATAAAAATGGTTTCTTAGATTATTTTATGTCAATATAAATACAAAGAATACGAGACCGAATTGATGAAATATGCGGTTTCTTTGACTGTACTAAGAAACCATTTTGTTACAAAGTGCGGTTCCTTTGGTTTTGTTAAGAGACTATATTTTAAGCATCTATGGTTTCTTTGATGATTTACGAAATATCTAGTTTTTGATTTTTAAATTTTTGTTTATAGTTTTTTTAAATTCAATTTTAAATATCCTGGTATTATTCTTTCAATGAAAAAATATCATAGAATTAGGGTTTTGCTTCCAATCAACTCATCATTAGCCGCATCCCACATCGTCATCATCATAACCACCGCCATCCCACGTTGTCATCATCATAACCATCGCCATCCCACGTCGTCATCATCATCAATTGCAAATCCGTGGAAACCTAGCCTAATTTTCGACCTACACGCAATTC
This sequence comes from Spinacia oleracea, assembly GCF_020520425.1. Taxonomy (NCBI): domain Eukaryota; kingdom Viridiplantae; phylum Streptophyta; class Magnoliopsida; order Caryophyllales; family Amaranthaceae; genus Spinacia; species Spinacia oleracea. The sequence continues at coordinate 59,253,187 of NC_079487.1, forward strand.
CCAAAACTTACCCCCCTCCGCCTCTTCATCACCATCATCACCACTGGTAGTATCGCCGCCACATGACGGTAAACTCTTATACAGCTTAAACTCTTATACGGCTTTCTTGATTTCTAGTTCCTAAAGACTAAGGAGCATCGATTCCCAATTCACCACCAGCTAAAAGACAATCACAGACACAAAGGAGCAGCATTGAACAATGATACAGAAAACCAACTTCAATAGGTCAAGTGTCAGACAATATGAAATATTCGTGAGCGTACAAATTAGGCAACATGAAAGACATTACTACAATCAATAGCCTTCTTGGTGATGCCAATACTGACAAACAAATAAAAAAATTCCAATAGTAGATTCTCCACATTCAACTTATGAATACAGGCAAATAATAGCCATATATAAAATGCGAGAGAAGAACAAAAGCATATATAACGTCAACAACCCCAGTAGAAAGCATAGTTAACTGATAGGAAAAATAAATAATTGATTAAACACTAAGTTATTGAAATTAAAAACACCAAAATGGAAAATCTACAAATTCATCTAACATATATATTATTGAAATGAAACTAATACTTAAATATAACTAATTACAACCTCGCCTTATAATTTAGGGTTTTTGAGAAGTTAAGAAAGAAAAAGAGACCCCAATTTTCTCGGCCGTCGGTTTGCTGCTCCGCCACTCCTATCATATAACCACAAGGAAAGTGGCATGGGATTGGAATTTCTCATTTTTCCGCCACTTAAACATGATACTAGTCTACTCGAGGATTGATGTCATCGTCGTAAATCGTAGTACATGATACTGAGTCGACTCGTAGAGGCTTGAAATCGGATCGTCCCTGCCTCTTCGGGCGCACAAGATTACGACTACATGCTACACCCATCTCAATGCTTTCCACGGTTTCAATTCTCTGCGACCAAGTGACGTCTTCATTGCAGATCTGCAAAATTGTTAACAAAGTATGTAAATGAAGAGTAGAAAGTTGGAGAAGATGAATCAAAATCGATTGATTAATATGCATATAATCTACCAAAAGTGGTTTGTTTAGTGGAAGAATCATGTTTGTTTGTTTACGGGAAAAAAAGGAAAGGAAATGAAATGAGTAAGTGAAAATGCATAACATGTCTATTGAAATTTAATGACTAAATTAATCATACAAAAAAAGGAAAAAAAAAAGAGAACTAAGTTATTACGAAGTATTATTTTTTTCAGAAAATGTACACTGTTATGGAGTAGTGATTTGGAGTGATGGGTTCTTTGATCCTTACCATGACTTCCACTATCCTAATATAATAATTAAATATTAATTTTTTACCAAAAATAATTATATATTTAATAATATATAAGAAACCAGATTTAAGTGATATTCGGTTTCTCACTTTTATCCTAAGAAACCATACATCTTTCGTATAAGGTTTCTTTATCTAAGAAACCGGATTTCTAATTTATATGGTTTCATATGAGTAGTTCCTTAGGCCATTTTTGTAGCAGTGATTGTTGATTGTTGGTATTTGTTGTTAATTCCTATTGATTGCTTCCATTTACTTTGCGATTATATTTGCGCAGGTCTAATTGTATTAGTCTAGCAATAACAAGTTAAAATTCGAGAGATGCAATTTGATGTTTAGGCTTGTGTCAATAGGTAGAATTGGGATTAATACGTAGCGAGAGCCCGTTAATTACAAGTCTATGATTAGTATCGATTCGAGAGAGCATGCTAGTCTAATTAACTGTTTTTATTGATTATTAATATAGTTTATCATCCTGGATCACTGTTCATTGGTGAACCTATGCCCTATACCTTTTAATATCTGATTTGTCTCTCTTTTATTCTCGTTGTAGTTTTAATATACAAACCAAACAATATTCTTGTTTCCTAATAGTTTAGACCTTAGTTTTAGTAATAGAAAGAACGTCTGTTTCCCTGTGGATACGATCCCTTTTTCCCTTACTATCTTGTTAGTGGACTTAGGTTTATCTTTGATTAGGTGATACGACTTTAGCCTATCAACCCTTACGCGATTACGCCTTATTGAAGGCTCGTAAACCTCCAAGAATCAAACCACCTTGGTAATAATTATGAGAATCCTTATCAAATTCACTTATTTTCATTGTTATCATCATTTAACATGTTTAATTGGTGTTTAGAAATCCTTTAACATTGTATTAATGTGTAGGCATGAATCAATTCATTATTGATTACTAGCTCATTTTCCTTATGAATTTATCATACAGATTCATATATCAATTATTGATGTTTATTATAACTAGCATTATTTTTTTTGTAGGTTTTAAATACATGAATTAAAATATCAATTACATATATATTAATCGTGCTTTGTATTTTAATTAATCACCTAAAAAACAAAATTAGAAGCTTTGTATTTTATGTTCCAGGCTTTTGCGCGTATAGACCGTGCACCGGCGACGCTGCCACCACGCAGATGTTGTGCACGGCTGACGCACAGTGTGTGTGCGGAAGGCACGACTCTCATGCAATTTCTATGCGCGAAAAAGAATATAAAAAAATGTTCAATTTCTTACCTCTGACGACCACGACTACGACGTTGAAAGAATATCGTCGTTCATTTTACTTGATGTTGATGGTGCTTGCAGATGCTCTATTAATGGTGATGGTGCTTCTCGCTAATGCTCTGTTCTTGCTATGGTGATGGTATTCATGCTTATTCAACGATAATGGTGGAGCAGGAACTTCAAATGTTGGAGCAGGAATTTCATGGTAGGACAAGAGCTTTTGGTGGCTACATGATTTAATGGTGATGGTGGAGTAGGAGCTTATGGTGGGTGAAGGGAAAAAGGAGCAATGGTTATGGTGGCTCAAATCTCCAAGTGAAGGAAATAAGGAGCAATGGTGATGGTGTGAAAGGAAGAAGCTGGTGGCTGGCCGGAGGTGCTCGCTAGCAAGTTGATGGAGGGAGGAGGGAGGGAGGGGGTGAAAATTGAAGGGACAAATTTGTTGTTGTACCACCCGGTTCACTCTTAAGGCTAATCCGGATTTGGTGTGAGACCGTGAGTTCCCAATTGTTGTTGTAGGGATCGAACACAGAGTCCTCCCTACCAAGTACAACTTCAATAACCGCTGAACCAACAAACAATTGTTTAAAATACGGGCTATTTTAGCGTACATGCGATACACTTTTCAAACAATCTCCTCGAAAAATTTCAAAACAATCCCCTCGATTGACATATCAAGTGGCATTCTCGTAATTTTTTTTTGCAAGGTAAGATGAAAAGCCCTATCGAGTCGGAACCCCGCACGGGTCGACCCCCGGGTTAGCAGGCTAGACACTTTAAGAGTGGGGGGAGTGACTTAAGAGTGGGGGGAGTGATAAGGGGAATCCTCCCTCAAAGTGCCCATAGTGGGGATTGAACCCCCAACCTTTTGGTTGGAAGGTGAATCCTTTCCATTAGGCCAAGACACACTTGGTGGCATTCTCATAATTTTAATGAAAAATATACGATCTAAAAATTACAACGTATAGTGTATTTGATAATTAAAAAAAAAAATTCTAATATAAGAAGAGATTGTATATTTAAATAAGTAGATTGTATATGTTAACAATTTATTTACGAAAATATCCTTAATATGTTTTACTCGCCAATCATGGAGATCGACCGGGCTGAGCTCGTCCTCCTCCTTTCATAGTCATTTTAGTCATGTCACCAAAACCCTAAACCGTTTCAATTTATCTGACAATTTTTTCTGCAAATGGGTTTACTCAGTAGACTCTCAAGAACTCGAAAATTAATCAAACAAATTCCAACCCTAACTTACCCACTAATTTCTCCGATAAGAACAACAAACATTCAACCAGAGAGTAAATTAGGATTGACAAGTTCATATTGTTCAAAATCTAGGAATTCCCACAAAGATAATGACATAGATTTGAGCCAATACGCACCTGAAAGAATCCGCAATTTTTCGATTATAGCTCATATTGATCATGGTAAATCGACGCTTGCAGACCGATTGTTGGAACTTACGGGCACTATCAGGAAGGGCCATGGTCAGCCTCAGTACCTTGACAAGCTTCAGGTATTCGGGTTCTTCTTTACATTTCTTATCTTCATACTAGTAGTTTTTGTTTTTCTGAAACTGTACTGAGTGTTAGGGATTAATTTTGTACATTGTGACCTTTTCCCTGTTGGTATGGTGCAACGAATTTTGTCATTTGGCATAAGAACCTAGTTATCATTTGAGAAAGTAGGGATTAGTTTAGTTTTGTACATTGTGAACTTTGCCTTGTGAATATGATATGTTTAATTTTGGCATTTCCCTGTAGGGACTAGTTTAGGTTTATATATTATGACCCCTTGTTAATATGGTGCATCAAATTTTGGCATTTCATGTAATATCCTTAGTGTTTGTGTTTGAAACAACACTCCCAGCATGTCATGGATTAGTTCAGCCTTGTACATTTTGACCTTTGCCTTGCTAATATGGTGCCTCGAATTTCTGGCATTTTTGTGTAACAATACTCTCTGCGTGGTAGGGATTAGTTTAGTTTTGTACATTAATGCATTTCAGTACTATTTGTAATAACCTAACTTGATAGGGGAAGGTTTTGGAATATATTAAAGAAGGGAGCCTTTTCATTGGTAGTTGTCCGATTCTGTTTCTGGGTCGAGATTGGATGCATACCTCAGATAGTGGGGGAATTCTATCAGAGACAATTTACTAATAAGCTCTTGCAAGTTGCAAATATTTGTCTGCTTAAATTTCTCCTTGAAGATTTGGGCAATTGTTTTTCACAAAATGCATAAGTTCTCCAAAATGACTTTGTAGTTTCATCGATATCACGGCATGTAAACATTTGGTAAACTGATTGTGAAAAAAATGATTTAGAACTGGCATCGGGATAATCAAAAGTTTCCTGCTTTTTGGTTGACATATAGGGGTTAGACTGTAGTACTGTACACATTTCAGATTTTGCTAACCTGGTCAGTGATGGCTGATGGGTTTCTGTGTTTTCACTTTTGAGGGGTGTGCCTAGCTTTTCTAGTGACATTTTATCTATGTTACTCCGACACTTCTTCTCGCGGTGGGTGTCGGTGTCGACACGACCCGACCCGCGACACGACACTCGACACGTGTCCGGGAAGGTGTCGACACCGGTGTCGAAAAAGGGTCTGTAATGAAGTGTCGGAATCGGGAAGATAAAAGAAAAGGAGTAAGAAAATTCAAATTTTGTCACGAAATCGAAACCCTACCTCTATCAATTGAAGGTCAAAGAACGCGAGAGAAGTGAAATATTGTTAGGGCTTTTGATGTAGAGGAAATAACGAATTGAATGCACTCTTCAATTTTGATTTTTATTGAAATTAACTTCTTCACGATAGCCATGGCTATGGCTGCCGCGTTCCTTTCCTTCCCGTCATTCTTTTCTTGGTGGACTGACTGGTGCATCTTTTCCTTTTGTTTTCTTTTTAACCTTTTTTTAATAAATTAGGGTTGTGGGGAGTGGGAACAAACCCATGTGCGTGATTTTGGTTTTCTGCAGCTTTTTCATTTTTTTTTTTTTAATAAATTAGGGATCTTGAAAGTGGGAACATACCCACGTGACTTATTCTGGTTTTCTTTCTAAATAAACTCACGTGCCTGAATAATATGTACCCCTCCGATTTGATTTCTTTTCTTGATTTATTTATGTTTCGAAACCTTTAAACTTCTGAGTATTTATTATCTTTGATAAATTTCTGTTTGCATTTGGATATTTTGAGTAAATTTTATTGATATTTTAATCTTTAACTTTTTTTAACAAGCTTTTTTTTTAAAAATAAAGTGTCGCTTTTTATTACCCGACACTTTGTGTAGGAGACGTGTCCAAAAAACAAGTCAAGGCACTCCTTTGACCGTGTCGGAGTGTCTACAAATATTTGAATCGGAGTGTCAGATACTCCGACACCTTGTCGGACACGACACCGACACTCGTGTCTGAGTAACATAGCATTTTATGCTAGTCCTGTAGCATGTCCAATTAAGTATAGTTTTTCTGGTTTTAAAGGGAAATTCTCTTCAGGGTAAGCGTAAAGTTTTTGGAAAATGCTTTTTGTTTTCTTTTTAATTTTTTAATTTTTAATATGGACTTGTTTCCGGTGATAGGACCCTGCTGTTATAGGATTGTTGGTATAACTTCTGAAAGTTAACTGTTTAGTAAGCCGAGAATGCAATTTGAAAAAATAGTCCCTTATGTTAATGTTTTCTGTTTCAAATGGAAGTCAAATGTGTCTTCTTGCTGTTATGTTCGATGGTTAGTAAGGTAGTATAAATATCCCTTGTTTTTGTCATCTGTATGGTGCAAATCAGATGAGTAAAACATGTATTTTTTCTTCAGCATGTATTTTTTGTTCACATTTTCTTTACGTCTCATTCTCCCCTTGTTCACCTTGCTGATGATGCTTTACATTTGAGTATTTTTAGGTGGAGAGAGAAAGAGGGATTACGGTTAAAGCGCAGACTGCTACTATGTTCTACAAGTACAACCGTCAAGTAGCGACTAGTGCCAGTACAGAAGATACCTCAGCATTTTTACTAAATTTGATTGATACACCTGGCCATGTTGATTTTAGCTATGAGGTATCAAGATCGTTAGCTGCTTGCCAAGGGGCTCTGTTAGTTGTTGATGCTGCTCAAGGGGTTCAAGCACAGACTGTTGCCAACTTTTATCTTGCTTTTGAGTCAAATCTGTCAATAATACCAGTCATAAACAAAATTGATCAGCCTACAGCTGACCCTGATCGTGTTATGGCCCAGCTCAAGTCCATGTTTGATCTGGAACCAAAAGATGCACTCCTCACATCTGCTAAAACAGGGCAGGGTCTTGAGCACATACTTCCTGCAGTAATAGAACGAATACCTCCTCCCCCAGGAAATGTTGGTACTGCTTTACGTATGCTTTTGTTGGATTCATATTATGATGAATACAAAGGAGTTATATGCCATGTGGCTATTGTTGATGGCACATTGCGTAAAGGTGAGAAGATTTCATCTGTGGCAACTGGACAAACTTATGAAGTTTTAGATGTTGGGTTCATGCATCCAGAGCTTGTGCCTACTGGAATGCTTTTCACTGGCCAAGTGGGTTATGTGGTCAGTGGAATGCGTTCAACCAAAGAGGCACGCATTGGTGATACCTTGTTTCATGCCCGTTCTGTTGTTGAGCCTCTACCAGGTAAACATTTTGATTATAGATCTTGGTTCGTGTTGTTGCATTGGTAGTACATAGGCAGAGGAATAGCAGTTGACAACCTGATAATTGTTTGCCTAGTCCTCATGTTCGTCTAGTGAAAGTCCATGGAAAGCCCTTAGTCTTTGTGATACGAATGCAGTCACTTGATGGTTTTTCTTAAGAAACATAGAGCAAGGTTTTGTGAGTTGCATATAAATATTGATTAAGCAACTATATTAACTCAACAAAACAATCACCCAACAACCAAAGTAGATGTAGTAGTATCCTTTTTCACGGAATGCACCAACTTTAGACTTGAATATGTTTGTAGTAAATGAGGAATGAAAGTACTCTAGAAATTTTAGCAATTGTTTCATAAACTGCTTCCATTATTCAAAATTGTTTGTTAGCGTCACTTTCATGGTTTTGATTTCTAGGAGCTCTAGTGAAAATATTTACTACCTTATATTTTGGAAAATCGGAGTTTTGTTGCCTCCGTTTCACTAAAGAGTTCGATATTAATACCCTTGGTTTATGTTAATGCACTGGAAGGGTCTCAAGTTGAGGCTACCTAAGTGGAATGGTTAATGTGGAGCTGATGAGAAAAGAAAACGGGTATGTTTAATCTTGGCTACTAAAGTCTGATACATCCCAAGCTCATAACTTCCTACATTTTCGAAGGAATTTGCATGTTTTCCGTTCAAATACTGTGTCTAGTGTCCATATCACATCGGAGCGTCAAATGTTGGAATGTCATTTAGGGTAAAACGAAGAGTTTGAGTGACATAGGTATAGAAATGAGGTAAACAGGGAGCGAGAAAAGAGGAGCTAGATAGAGAAATGTGGTAGTGAAGAAAAGGAATGGAATCAGAATTTTGGGGGTCTATTGGAATTAATTTATCTAAAAATAAATTCTTTTTTTTAGTTTAGAACATATGAACTAAAAGATTATAGAACTTGAATTTCGACTCTTATTGGTAATCAATAAAAGCAAACTAACTTTATAATCAATAACCTTTTTACAGTAATTTCGTGTATGAAATTCCTTTGCAATAGAGCTTTTTTCTCTTAATGCAAGAGCTCAAAACTGACTTAGGTGGCTCAAAGGGAGAAACCATGTAGTTTAAGATGTTGCTCTTAATGTTGAGAGGCTCCTAATGTTCAATTAATCCAAAATAATTCTTGTGGTCGTAGTTCTTTTAAATGTGTTGACCATATTTCTTTTAACAAAATAGGGAGTCTCTTAATGTTGCTCGCAGTTACAATGAATTTGATAAGTACAATAGTAATGAAAGAGAAAAGATTTGTTGCCCATAAAAATAGATTTTTGCATCTTTTGAGATGTTTTTTTGTGGTTGTTTAGAAAGGGCTTCCTCTAAGTTCATGGAACCTGGATTTGCTTTATTGCCTTTTGAGGAGTTTGGGATAAAACCTTAATCATTACCTCTTCACCGTTTTGTTGATGTCCTCCATTGGTTGATGCTTTATTTCAAATGGTTGTGCATCTCAAAGTTAGGGTTGCTTTTCCATGTTAGCTTTGTAACTAGAACTCCTTCCATCATACCATTACCATCAATAGGCCTTTGTATAGATTGCTTACATTGAGAGCTTGTGTGTAACATAGTTTATTAGATAGTATCAACAACCCTTATCTAAGTTTTTTTCTTTCTTTTAAACTTCTCGACTTAGTGATTACTGTTGGTTCACTGAATTACCGATGGGTTACAACCATAAGTCTTGTTCGTATTGGCTATTCCGAGTTGTGATTGGAAAGACTTCGATGTGGTGTTTAGATTTTTCTAGGTTTTAGCCATATTTTTAGAATGAAATACTATTGTATAGATTTCTTTTAGTTGTATTAGTTAGTTGACAAAATATAACCCTTACCTTTTGATTTTTTTAGTATCTTTCACATTTTAGTCATCTAAACAACTTTGTTTATCTTTCTTTCACCCTTCTTTTGCTCCATATCCATTTGACATCCAATTAATCTTTTCCCTCAATACCTCTCCTTTTCACCTTAAAAAAATAAGTTTTAGGTCCAATAAGTTCCAATAAGTTCAGATAAGTTCAATAAGTTCAAATCAGGTATAATAAGTTTCAATAATAATAATAAAACTTATTATTATTGTTATATCATCATCATTCTACTACTAGATTTAAGCTCGTGCGACGCACAAATTTTATTAAATTACTAATTAAAAATAAAAATTAATATGCTACTCATAGTTAAGTAGGATTGCGTATCATATGCTCTAACAATTTATTAAATGTCTAACGATCTTTTGCAAGAATTTGTGTTTTTGAAGTGACATATTTATGGAATTTTGGTTATTTTACCACGTATATGATCTATGTGTGGTGGATTACAATCATGATTGATGTTGAAATAGATTTTATAAAACGCTTTAGAGGCGTTCTTAATAGACATGGCCGTCTTCTATTCCCTTCTTAAAATCATAAAATAGATGAGGAATACAGAATGGTTACCCTGCTTGCTCATTCTATTTTCCTTTCTTTTGCCTCTGGTACTGGTGGTAGTAGGTTATTCGGCTCTGCGTCAAACCCGCATATTGTTGCTGTAAACACTATGGAAGGCAACAGTTCTCTGCTCAGCTCTCCAACTTAATTAATTGTCCTTATTTTTTCAAAAAAATAAATAAATTAAAAGATGAAAAACTAGAGGAACAAAAAACAAATGTTTCTTTGATAAATCTGCAAAATCAAACAAAAAAAAAGTGAAATTTGTATTCGATCAGTATAATTCCCAATAATAAGAAATGAACACAAAATAATCAATAAATACTACAAAGTACGAAATAACAATTCAACATATCCATTAGCAAATCTAAGCAACTAAACTATTATGAAATATGGAAACTTAGATCTTAAATCAAATACAATACTAAGGAGTACATAAGAGAATGCTTTTGTGAGTGGAAATTCAATGCTAGGGTCAGATACATATTTTATATTATTAATGAATTTGTTAATTTTTTTGTGGGGTAAAATCTTGCATAAGTTAGCATTATATGGAGTATGGTATTTGACTCCTAGTAGAATTCATTTCTTATTATCTTTTACCGAGTCTTTATAACTCCTAGAAAAATTTATCTCTTATCATCTTTACCGAGTCTGTATCATCTATTTTTATTTTAATAATCCTAAATAATATTAGTTATATATTTGATGACATGGAAATCCTACGTGGCGCTCTGAATGCTCTCCAAAAAACTCCCCTTTATATATATATAATGGATTTTTTTTTTATTATTATTACACCATCCGTTCTTAAATATTAGTCCCCTATTGACTTTTTAGTCCGTTTCAGCTTAATATTTAAACGTAAATATCTTGTACTAGACTGTAAAATTCGGAATATAATAATTGTGGGGTCATTCCTAATTTAGAAGTGTAACAACTAGTAGTAGTAGTAGTAGTAGTAGTAGTAGTGTAAACGTAAATATCTCGTATAAAAATTGTGGGGTCATTCCTAATTTAGAAGTGTAACAACTAATCTGGGACAGACGAAAAAGGAAAGTGTAACAACTAATCTGGGACGGACGAAAAAGGAAAGTGTAACAACTAATCTGGGACGGACAGAGTATTATTTTTTCTTATTATTAGTATTTTTTTTATTATCTGTTATTATTATTATTATTATTAATAATAAGTTCCGATAAGGTCCAATAAGGTTTGATAAGTTCAGATAAGTTCAGAACTTCAGATCAGATAAATTCAGGTCAGATAAGTTTAAACAAGTTTCCTTCCCCTATATTCTACCAACCTTGATAACACCTTTTCTCATTTTCTTTCGCACCCCTATAGAAACAGTTTGTAAGCACTTGTCTACACTAGAATGGTTACTGTGCTGGACTGCTAGTGTTGCGAGTTTAATTACTCTTTCTCATGCTCGTGAATGTTGAATTGAGGATTGTGGAGCCACGGAGGTCGAGGTGCATAAGTGTTGCTTCGAAAAGGAAGTGGAAAGGTGTTGCTGTTTCAGAAAGCCTGGAGAAAGGTTGTTTGTTTGAGGTGGCAATGATAATTGTGTGTAGAAGAAGGCTGGAAATGATGGTAGCCTGGTAGGTAAGGGTGGAGGAGAAAGGTTGATTGTAACGGCAGACTGGAAGTGACCTAGGCTTTTTGCTTTTCCTACCCATTTTTCAATATTTTTTTGGCTTTTCTCTCCTTACCTGTATGTTTCTGTTCTCTGTTTATGTGCAACATCGATAGGCAGCACAATTATTTATTTTACACGCATGAAAAATCTGATGTATGGTGGCCTTTCCAATTTTCCAATGCTCAAGTAGTTTTGGTTTTCTACATCAGTTCTCATACCATCTGATGGAGATTTAGGGAGGGGAAAGAAACATAATAGACGAGAAGAAAGATTAAGAAGTAATTAAGGGTTAGGTTGGAGAAATCAAAGAGAAGAACAGAGGGGAAGGGATGACATATAGAAGCAGCAAGAGGATGAACACAAGGATTGTAGATTACAGAGGATTATTTTACGTTATATCAAGTCAAAAATTGGTTTTAACTACCTTTATGTCACATTGTTGAAATGACAACCTTTCATAATTTTAGTTGTAAGTTACATAATATCAACCTTTTATTGTTTATTAATTATTGATATGGCTACCAATAGACGGATTCCGTCCAAAAAGGTATCAACTATGACCCACATATGTATTTCCCCTCTTTTTTTTTTTTTTTTTGTAGATTTCCTATTGTTTTTAGCTATAAATGCCTCTAATAACTGCAATTTTCTACCATTCTTATACAAGTCACGATGACACTTCTTTTGAAATGAAGGGAATTAGGAGAGAAAATGAATGCAATTAGTGAAGATAATGACTTGGATAATAAAATAAAACAAGGGTATAGTGGTAAACTGGTAACAATATTTTTTGGAAGGAAGCAGTCTATTGGTAGCAATACCAATAATTTAGAAACATCAAAGGTAGTTATTTACAATTAAAAGTATGAATTGTAGTATTTCAATAATGTAACATAAGAAAGATAGTTATAACCAATTTAGCCTAATATCACTGTTATTTAGCTGCCATCAGTTATGTCTACCAAAGCGAAAGCCAATTACATTTAATTGTAGGCGAAGATGTCCATTTCTTTAAACAAATGGGAAAACCAAAAACAATGAAGTGACAACTTAATTAGATCACTTCAGAGTCCTATATAGTTTAAGAATAGAAAAGCTAAAGAGCTCTAAACAAGTCCATCAGTTATATTTTTCTCCTACGATAAAAACTTTAAATGTTTTTTCTGTCATAGTGCCAGGGATCTACAATTTTACATTTCCGAATGCCACTACATGATACGAGTTTGAAGTTCTTTTTTTCTCCGCCGAGGTTTCGGATTTGCAATTAGCACAAGTGGTGATTATAGGGTGTGGATCCGTTTTTTAATTATTAATTGCACCATTTTCCTGATTTAGAAGTTGCATATTAATTGCATCATTCCTTTTATGGTATGTTTTCACATGCTTTTTGGTGTATTCACACAAAATACCCATTTCACGCTTGTACACATTTTGTATTTACTCTTGTTACCTAACCTTTTCATTAATTTTTTGTTTGTTCTCACATGGGTATTTTTGTTATTTGCTATTCTCCTTAATATTTTTGCCCAACCCAAACAATGTAATTAAGAAAAAACCCGGAGGAGTATTTTTTGTTGTTCCTTGGCTCAACCTCCTCAGTTCAGCAACAAACTTTACTTGGAAGGTGAGGGTTCTACTTAAAGTGAGGGTTTTCGTGTGGACTTTCATGTCGGGTAGGATTAATAATTTGATACTAATGACATGCTTCAAAAGAAACCCGGGTTTGGTTATTTCACCGGATAGTTGTATGCTTGTCGAGCTGCCAGTTAGTCTTGTTCACATGTATTTGTACATTGTGACTTCCAAGATAGCTCTTAAGGAGGTTGTTTGTTTTGTATGAGGAATCTTGGGGTTCCCTTTAAAGTCTGGATTGGCTCCATAATTTCGAGGCTTTTTGGAAATCATGTGGTGTTTGTGGCTGGAGCGGAATTCAAGGGTATTTTCAGAAGTCAGTTTTTTCAAGTTTTATTGGACAAAGTCACTTATATAGTGTCATTATGGGCTAAGGCGACAATAAGAGATGCCCAAAGAATTTGGTTTAACACGTAAATTTGATTTTATTTACTATAAAGAGTAAAACTTGTCTTCTTTGTATTGTGCTCTTTATTCCGGTTGATTAATACTAAATGGAACTTTTTCCCCTTAAGTTTATGTCACAATCTAGATTTTAGAAATTATTACAGATTTTATCTCACAATTGTCACGAACTGCTTTTCAACATTTTCAGTTAAAGTTTAGAAGGCCGTGGGACATAGTTTTTTATAGGAGGATGGTGATTGAAAGATAGTCCCTCCATCCCGCATTACTTGTTACACTTACATTTGCACAAAGTTTTAGGTGATAAGTGGTTGTTTGGTTATCAATTGTTATTTTATTAAAAAAGTAGTTATGATAGGAGTTAGTGAGATATTTTTTAAATTGAATGAGAGGGTGTGGAGACCAAACTTTTGTTAGTGGGATGAGAGAAAAAATATAATAATTGATGGACCATTTCTAATTTGGAAGTGTAACAAGCATAGATTGAAAACTCGGTATCGGTCGCGGTCACGGGAACGGTCGGTCGGTCGCGGTATCGCGGTAACGGAACTGATGCGTTGGTCGCGGACCGAGTTGTCGCGGTAGAAATTTGATTTTATGATTTTTATAAGTAATAAATAAAGATTAATAAAAAAATATTATATTAAATAAGACTTCTACTCCACTTAAAAAGTTAAAATTCATACTTCGTATCTTTTTTGGGTGGGTAAACAAGTATTCTCTTGGTTGCCTAATAAAAATAAAATAAATACGGAGTACAGCAGTACCACAATACCTTAATCTAAAAAAAGTTAGTGGGATGAATTTAAAAGTTTAATATAGAAAATGTGATTTTATTTCCAAACGACATCACGTGATTTGGAAGAAACTTAGAAAAGGTCCATCATTCCATTTTATGGTGGGGTCAGAGGTATTTCTTTAATAAAAAAAAAGAATTTCTTAGCGCTTTGGTAGCATCGCGGCATAGAGTCATCGACAACTTAGGGCAACATATTCGTTCATCTTTCTCTCACTCTCTCCTCATCGCCGCTTCTTCTGCGATTGCTACTCAACAATGGCGGAACATGCTTTTCATCATCTCTCACTCTCTTCTGATTTCCTCCTCGCCGCCTCCTTTGCTTCCTGTGAATCTCATCTTTCAACCACTAAATAATAAAATAATGGCGGAGGTACAATTTCAACCTAATTGCTTCCATTTATTTATTTATTTTCGATCTCAATTTTGGAGCTCTCGCTGGAAATCTGAATTAACTCGGCCGATTTTAGTACGGTAACGGTCAACTCGGGCGATTTTATTACGGAACGGTCGTATCGGGCGAAATATCGCCTTATTTGAAAACAACGTGATAACTCGGCAAAACTCGTATCGGTAACTTGAAAATCCGAGTTAACTCGGGCGAGTTTTTACTCCATGGTAACAAGTAATGTAGGACGGATGAAAAAAGAAAGTGTAAGGAGTAATGTGAGACGGAGAGAGTAGTGTTTTTCTTTTCTTATCTTTTTTTATGGTGGTTCTAACTGTTGCGAAATAAAAAGTTCACAACAACTTTTCTCGATGTTGCGATGAACAACTAGAAAAATTGCCGCACTGTTCTAAAAGACAATTTCGTTACCTCGGTGCACTAGAAGTCTAGAACACTTGCGGTGATTAACACGACATCAAGACTTGTTGCACTCACAAGGCTCGATTGGAGACCAAAATACTTGCCTAAAAACGGATTAGTATTTTGGAGAGAAGATGAACATATTTTTGTTTATGTGAGGTGTATTTATGTATTTTACAGAACGAAATAGGAGATTAATATAATCAAGGTTGGGATTTGTAAGTCACAAAGGGGGTTACGAGGAGAGAATAAAGGGAGCATTAAGAATACAAAATCGATTCGCAACAACCATATAATTAATCCCATAACGGCTACAAGGTTCTCCGTAGCAATGAACAATCAAAATGGATGGGTACCAAAAAGATATATTGGCCCACGGCCTAACCACGCCCGCGCATAACATTCCCCAAGTCCCGAGTGAGCCCGACCCGACGCGGGCGGAGCGCACGTATCTGTGCACCAAGACATCTCTTCCACTTTCTTAAACAAGTAGTACTCCCAACCTCTATTAAAAAG
Source organism: Spinacia oleracea (assembly GCF_020520425.1). Classification (NCBI taxonomy): domain Eukaryota; kingdom Viridiplantae; phylum Streptophyta; class Magnoliopsida; order Caryophyllales; family Amaranthaceae; genus Spinacia; species Spinacia oleracea. The sequence continues at coordinate 59,268,661 of NC_079487.1, forward strand.
CCAACTCTTGGTTTTCTTTCCATGTGGGAGAAAAGACTCCTCTCTTTATATTCTCTTTTATGGGTTTCTCTTGAACATAAAGAATGTCCAACACTAACTCCTCTTCATACTTTGAGGGAGGGAGAGGATGTAACATCCCATGTTTAAATGCTGAATAATTTCTTAGTTCTGGAACTTGATAGGAGAACTATACTCGGTGGATAGCTCAAGTTCATTTTCCTTTCATCCATTCCATCTCCTTTTGGCTCCTAGCTCCTACGTTACTTGGACTTATCAAAAGTGATGTTCGCGTTGAAATCATCTGATTAAAAAATGTGTAGTCATATTATTTTTACTGGTCATACAAATATCCATATCTTTTTGTGGTGATGGATAAATGTTGGACATGGCTATATCTTTTTGTGGAAATGGATACATTTTTGACATTGTATCATATTAAAAACACTGTTATGTTCGAGTTGAAGTGAGACTTGAGAGTTTTGGTGTTGTGGAAGCAACATCTAGCATGTTATGTCATGCTTTAATGTTGTCGCACTATGATGTAAAGAACTGACTCAACTCAACCAAAAACACCCAAGAACACAATAATGAAGAAGAAGATAAATTGATTAAGACCTAGCCAAAAGGTTACAAAAGGCAGTAGCTTTAGGCTACCAATCTCCAAAAGAGTGACTTTAGGTCACAAGTCTCACAATTCACAACCTATTTCCTCCCCTCTCTCTCTTCCCCTAATTCTATTTATACTACATTCTCTGCTGACTGCTTTGCTGTGACTGTTGTCCCATTTGTGTTGCTATTGTTGTTGGGCTGCTATTCTTGGGCCTCATTATTTGGGTTCATTATTTGGGTTGCTATGAATTTTTCTTCCATGAGCGCCACCCTACTTCAGCAGCAATTTTTTTGTCGGGGACGAAACTTAAACTATCGCCGATACTTGTTCTTCCACCACACGGCCCACTTGCCGATGATCCACCCTTCGTGAATCCTTCACCATCCCTATTCAGGCCACCACCAGTGGCGGTTCCACCACAAAAATCATACTTTCCGACCAATAAACCAGAACCACCACCTGATCTACTCAGATCTTCGCTCAAGCTACTACCTTTAACCTTGTCTGGTAAGAGAGGACCTACCAGAGAGGACCACCAGATCCACCACTAGAACGTCTACCGGTGAAGCAACCAGGACCACCACCAGATCCACAGCCACCAGCGCCGCCTTTCTAAAATCTTTCTCTTGGTGGTTCACCTTCAACAACTCTATACATAAAAACGTGGAGACCACCATCACTGGACATACCACCTCGATTTTCACCAGAATAAGTACCTGAAAACGTACTTGAAAACTTCTCCTGCCTGCTGCCCTGCCTACCTTCCACCAAATCTGATTTCAAATCCTCAACAATCAACTTCAGATCTTCCTGGTCGTCCTCTTCAAATTCTTCATTCTCCTCTTTAAGTATCTCTTCTCTAAGTTCAGTAAACTTCTCTCTGATTTCCTTCAATTCTTGGCCGAATGAAGAGAAAATCGGAGAAAGACCTTCCATAATGTTTTTCACAAATTCTTCCTTGCATTTTTGGAAAATTTCATCCCACTTCTCCTGGGATTTCTGATCAGATCCTGCAAACACCATCTGTAACTCTTTTTTGTTTTTTTTTTTTGTTTTTTTTTTCTTCCAGAAAATCAGATCAGTTCCACCTCCCAGAACTGCACCGCTCTGATACCAAGTGTAAAGAACTGACTCAACTCAACCAAAAACACCCAAGAACGCAATAATGAAGAAGAAGATAAATTGATTAAGACCTAGCCAAAAGGTTACAAAAGGCAGTAGCTTTAGGCTACCAATCTCCAAAAGAGTGACTTTAGGTCACAAGTCTCACAATTCACAACCTATTTCCTCCCCTCTCTCTCTTCCCCTAATTCTATTTATACTACATTCTCTGCTGACTGCTTTGCTGTGACTGTTGTCCCATTTGTGTTGCTATTGTTGTTGGGCTGCTATTCTTGGGCCTCATTAGTTGGGTTCATTACATATGAATTGTCATATTAACCAAATTCCACTTCACCATTGTAAATCTAGGTTTCCGAACATTCATTTTGAATGTCATGTTACCTTCTTTAGTTTCTGTGTCCATTTGTTGTTTTGCTTCACTTGTGTGGTATGTTGCTTTGGCCACAACACGCTGAGTATAGTTGAGGGGACAGGTATATCAGCTATCATGGTGTACTGTGTTATCATGGTTTTTATACTTAAATCCCATTTTCTTTTCTATGCTGTTCAAAATTTCCAGGTTTCAAGCCTGCAAGACATATGGTGTTCTCTGGTTTATATCCAGCTGATGGATCCGATTTTGAAGCACTTAGTCACGCAATTGAACGGCTGACATGCAATGATGCCAGTGTTTGCGTCTCAAAAGAAACTAGCATGGCACTTGGCTTAGGTTTCAGGTATTTATATATAGAAGCAACTATATTTTTACTGCCTTTTTTCGTGTCATCATGTGACTTATTGACATGTGGGTTCTATGACCTCCTATTGATTTAGTTATATTTACTGTTTTGCAGGTGTGGTTTCTTAGGTTTACTTCACATGGATGTTTTCCATCAACGCCTCGAGCAAGTATGATTTCTTGTGATTAGTTTTGTCAACTACTCTGAATTCTGCAGATTGTTCAGTGCCCTTAGTTGTGTTTTGGTCTGAATTTTATTAGTTGTGATCTGGCTTCGTCTGAACTTTTTTGGTCTGAGCTGGTGTGATCTGATCCACAAATTTGACTTAACTTTGACCGTATTTGTCAAGTTGGGTTTTGTTAGACTCATTTTAACATGTATTTTCTAAATATATATTTTAATAATTTTATAATACGAAATTAAAGATATATTGGCATGTGAATGACATGTGAGCAAATGATGTGCATTCTGTGTCCCAAAAAGGTTATCCACCAATCCAGAATGTATCCCCGACAGTCCGACACTTTCTTGCATTTCAGACTATTATATGGCGCATCTCCAACAAGACCACTGATTTGAAACTTTTGGATCTTACAAGCGTGCTTGTAATTCACATTTTAACTTCTTATTTTTATCGTAGCATTCATATCAAAGGGTTACAAATCCAATTAATGCTACAAGCATGCTAGAATTGGATAAAAAAAAAAATTGGGTTCTTCAGAATAGGAAATGAAAGATGATCAATCTGCTTTTTTCTTTTATATATCTTGTGAAATAGGCAAGGAGGATATCTTTTACGGGGTGGAGCATTGGTCATAAATTAACTTCAAGATTTGTTTAGACTTCATGAAAAAGTTGCTGCTTTGGAGTTTGAACTCAGTTTAGTGCTTACAATTATTTATGAATGACAGGAATACGGAGCTCGAATAATATCCACTGTTCCAACGGTGCCATATATATTTGAATACTCTGATGGAAGGTAAGTTGATTTACTTCATTTCAATGACAATATGAATCACACTAGCAGGTGGTTTTGATAACAATATTCTGTGGTCTGCTTTCTATCATAGCAAAATTGAAGTCCAAAATCCTGCTTCTTTGCCGTCTGATCCTAAAAAACGAGTGACAGCTTGTTGGGAACCTACAGTTATAGCTACCATTATTATCCCTAGTGAGTAAGCTCTCAAATACCCCTGTGGTTTGATAAAACGTTCTTGAGATTTCATCATGCTCTATCTTCTGTATCCCAACATGAAAGGGAAGTTTTGATATGCTTGGACTGTATTATCTTTGAAGGTATATTGGGCCTGTTATGACCCTTTGCTCTGATCGTCGGGGAGAGCAGCTCGAGTACTCCTTTATAGATAGGTAATGTATTTTATCCCAGGAATGGAACTGGTTATTTGGGAAATTTCCCCCCATATAGGCCTATTCTTGTTTGTTGGTTGCTGAATTTTAGTTTGATGCCTTGTGAGTTGTGACACTGTACTTGGTAGGAGTAGGCCACTACGGCAATACAGCTCTAGAATTCCTGATCACAGAATCATAGCTAGGAATAAATAGATAAAGAAAATATTAAATACAGTCATTACAATCATTACATGTACCAAGGGGTATGGGGTTGAACTCAACCCGAACTACACATAATTGTTGAAGTGTTTGATATGGAACTGATAGAAAACACTTTGTTCACTGCCGATGACAACTGTGGCTATTTATAACCCTATTCCTCATGTGGTTTCAACTATATAATAGATGCTTTTAATGAACGATGCTGAATTTGTGGACCACCATGTAATAAGGGTCATCTGGTGGGTGATGAAGTAAAGAAAGTCACACTGATAGCTATAAAATGATGATAAACTGGCTAGAGAGGTGGGTGTGCACCTGTTGGAGAAGAATCGTCTTTGATTCTTGGCTTTTCCTCATCATTTTAATATGGGAGACAAATTAGCAACACTGAAAAAGGGTAGTCATTTAAATGAGATTCGTTTCCTTGGTACCACCTTCCAAGACTTAACCAAGTAAGCCAACTGGCATCCACCCTGATGTAGCTTTTTAATTTCTTAAGCTCGATTCGCATCACCTTTATGTGATCAATAGACGTGGTCAGATCCTCAAAACAATCTTCAATAGACTTTCACCAGTGTTTTTAGTTAAAGCAATTGTACATTTGTACGTCAACTTTTTTGGAGTTAGCATCAAGTCACATACTCACATTGTCGAAGATTCTTGCTTACAAGGAATTTCAATATGTTTCCAACTGTTCAATTTAATGCGTCGATTTAAAGTTTCAGACCATCATTGTGAACTAAAAATGTAGTTGCATCCCAATTCATGCGACAAGGTCCGCAAAAAACTGACTCACGATATTAGCAAAAGGTTTCTCTTAAGATGAGGGGTTTTGTGTGGGGTTAATACTAATTACATGCTTCAAAAGCGAGAGCTGTGGCTGCTGATTTCACCTGAAACCTTTTATGCTTTATTGAGAATCCGAGCTGGTAGTGAGTTTTGTTCACATGTTTTTGGACACTTTGAAGTGGCAAGTTACCTTTAGAGGAGATTGCTTGTTTTTCTTCAGGAATCTTGAGTTTGCTTTTTGTCAACTTGATTACAGACTTTTTCGAAGTCTGGAATTCTAATTAGTATATTTTGAGGAGACCTTAATGATTTGGTATTTGTTTCATTATTGCATGTAAATGTCAGACTTATTTATGAAAGAGATGTCATTATTTGTAATTACCAACAGTTCATCATTATTTCTGCAGTCAAAGGGTGTTCTTGAAGTACCGATTACCATTGCGGGAAATGGTTGTTGACTTCTATGATCAACTGAAAAGCATTACTTCAGGATATGCTTCATTCGACTATGAAGATTCAGAGTAAGATTTGATCTGTTCCCCTCTCTTATCCATGTGAATATCACTCTGATCTTTTTTTTTGAGGAATAGTAATTCTGAATTTTAAGTAACTGAATAACAGCTTAGTTATGTTATATCGAGACATGGTTATTGTGCTAGACTCTGAATATGTTACTTAGGAGAAAATATTGGACTCATGTACAAGTTAGACTATTTGCTTGTCTTGGTCTCAAGTATGAGAGTGAAAATAAAATAATGAAAATAGAAGTGTAAATTATTTCTCAAAATAGTGTTGAAAAAAAGCTCCTCAATTCGGTGTCTTTGCCAAATGGTGTCGACTTAGGAATAGGATTTTTTTGCACGCTTTGGATAAACAACTCGCTAAAAACCGTGACTTTTTGGAAGTGAAAAGAATTCTGACTGTTTTACTTGGCTACAATTATTGCCTAATATGTCCTAATAAGTTGAATTATAAACTAAGTTTAACCTGGAAATTTTGAGTTCTAAAAAGTCGGCTCGAGATCTGATTTTAGTGCTTCAAGATGAGCTCTCGACATTAGTTTGGCTCGTTATCTCCGTTAGCACCATTGAAAAAGCTGCAAGAGTTGACAAGCTAATGAACCTACTATCTGTTGTTGGCAAAGTGGCACACTTAGCTGAAAGCGAGAAACTGAGGAGAGAAACAAATTAAGTGGAGAGAGCAGGGGAGACTGCCTCCAAATTCAATAAAATTGGTCTGGCTTTGGGGAATCTTACTTTATTCAAGGTGTTTGATTATTTCATTCTTTGTTTAGTAGTCTCTATAACTTTTAAATTTAGCAAGTCAGTAGAAAACAAGTGACTTTAAACATGCGGTTTTTCTTACAGCTTCCGAACTGTTACTGGTTTTCTTTGGACTTTCAAACATTGATGGTTCTTTTTAGCGACACAATCATCTGATGTTCGTGACAAAAATACTGAGCTTAGATGCACACCCTTCTAGGAAAAAAATTCCCAACAATTACACCAACAGGAAATCTTCATTTCAAAATCATTTTTGGAAATCTTTCATGCTCTAAACAGATTTTTCTTTTTACAAAATAATGAAACCCAAACTAATAATTGTAACAGTAACAATGATAATGGATAAAGAGTACATACACTTTTGATTTATATATTTTCCGTTGGATAAGTGTTTGGGTGCAAAATGTAGTTGTAGCAACCATCTTGACTACAGAGTGTTTGCTTTGAACAGTAAGGAATTTCTTTGAGGATAATGGCAGGTAACGGTAGACCCTAGATACATAGAGGCAAGATACCAGATTGGACATAAGATGAGCATTTTAGGGTGGCCAGCGAAATATGCATAGATATCGTGCAGTTTTTACTCTGAAGAGGAACAAATTGTTGTAAATTCTTCACGATAATCCTCATTGTTTGCTCTTAATATTTGGTGGTCTAACCAATGAATTGCACTGCATTACCCTTTGCTTTTTTAACAATTTCTGTTAAAAATATCGTTCTTATTTTCAAAAATCTTAACGAATCCCAAATTTCTTGTCAATTTTTTTTAACCTGCACTTTTTTCTCCCTTTCATGCATAATATCCCATCCTCTAAACCAGTTCCAGAAACCATGGCAACAACCCTCATCTTGCCCCCCACCAGAAAGCGTTAAGCGGCCCACCACAATACCACGTCATTCCCCACGCTACCAACCAACCATCCTTGTTAAGCCTCCCTCGGTCCCTCCTTACCCTAACGAACACACATAGACGCAGCACCCCGACATCCCGTGACCAGTCTTTCCCCGTTTTCCACAGCTCCCTCTGCCACAACCGCCGACTATAGAATAAAAACGCGGATGCGGTCGCGTTCGCGGTAACGGTCGCGTTCGCGGTAACCGCTTGTAATGGAAGAATAAAATGGATTGGGGCTGACGCGGTGTGAACTTCTTGAAAAAAACCACATTAGCATGTCTAAGTCTTTTACATTTGAAGTCTAAAATTTATTATGTCAACACAGATTAACCAAATCTATCCTAATATGAATGAGTATTATATTTTGTGAACAAATAAGTATTCGGAATATCATGTTTCATAAACTACATACTCCGTAACAAATTACAAAAATAATTTTGGTCAATTTGTGTAAAAGAACGGTGCAACGGGGAAAACAACGTCTAAAGTGGCGAGTCACCGTTACGTAACGGACGACGCGGGGAGAAAGACGTGATTTATTTCGAACCGTTACGTAACGGGGTTTTGCGGAACGACAAATCCAAAACAGGTTACAACCACCGTTACGTAACAGAACGACCGAGTTTTAATTCCATGCCGCCGTCGCCCCTGCCAACTTAACTTCCGTCGCTCTCTTGCCAGAGCCAGTGTATAAAAAGGCGCGCCTAGGCTTTGAGGCGCAAGGCGATTGGAGCCAGCGCCTTTTATTGTCTAGGCGAGGCGATTTCGATGAGGCGCACCTAAGGCGCAAAAAGGCGCACTTTGAGGCGCAAAAAGGCGCACCTACCAAAGATCACACCATTTTTTTAACTTTTTTTAACTTTTTATTAGGGCGCCTCACTTCAATGAGGCGCACCGAGGCGCGCCTTATGGGAACCCCAAATCGCCTTGTTGCGCCTTAGCCTTTTTATACATTGGCCAGAGCTCAAAGGGATGTTTCTTGCTTTCTACTACTTGGCTCCCCCTCCCTTCTCATTGTCGTGGGATGTTGTGTGTCGATAAAATAAAGTGGGGTGCAACATATCAATAAAGGGTTTCTGCTCATGGGCTAGAGGTTCCAGAAAGTGGGATATCTATTGGTAGGATAGGAGTTGGTGGTGCTGGTGTGGAGGAAGATGGCAGTTCAACCGGTGGTGATGGGGCATGGGCTGTAATGACGTTGGGTAGAGCTGAAGAGATGCAAAAAGGAGAAACTATGAGTTTCGTATCAATAAATTCCTTTTTGTAAAAAAGAAATGACATTCTATTTTGTCACATAAATTGTTCATCAAAAGCAAATAATATTTTGCAATATTCAATTTTCTTTTGTCTACCAAATAGAAAGTGCAAAGTGCAAAGTTGAGGGTTACCATCTAGAATGTTCCATATTGATCCGATGAGAATGATTCCCTATGTGAGTACACTACTATATCGGAGAATAGATCTGCTGTATATTATTTTAGAACATGTTAGTATGTTGTTTTAGAACGTGATGTATGTTATTTTAGAACATGCTGTATGTTATTTTAGAATATGTTGTACGCTATTTCAGACCATGAAAATATGAAATGTCAGAGTTTAGAATATGAAATACTAAACGTCTAAACTTTAGTACATGAAGTTCATCCTAAATAAATACAATTTCAAACAAATTGATGAAAAATTTCGTTATATTTGTTAAGAGTTTCGTTAAAATCAAAGAATTGTATTGAATTATATTTAAAGAATGTCGTTTAATTTGATCTTGAAGTTTCAATAGAGTCAACTTGAAGAGAAAGATTGTGTATTCTTGAGCAGAGAATCCACTTTCTCGAGGAAAGAGAAACAAAATTGAATTCATGTTTATTGAATTCATCATTAAGTCGAATTTCATAAAATTTGTGGAATTTATGAAGAACTATGTTAAGTTTGACCTTGGAGGTTCAATGCAGTCTACTTGAGGAGGAATAATGGGAATTCTTGAGAGAATGGGTGTTCTAGAGGAGAAAAAAACAAAATTAAATTTGTACCTAATGAATTTAACATATATAAGTTGAATATTAATTTTTTTGATAAATTTAGTTAAATTCGCGAATAACGTATTAGTTTGGAGCTTTAATGGAGTCCTCCTGAGAAAAAAAACCAGAATTTAGAACATAATAACACATGATTTGCAGAGTATAGGGTATGTTCTCACATAAGGAAGTGTATTATATATATATATATATATATATATATATATATATATATATATATATATATATATGTATATATATATATATATATAGGGGAGGGATCCGGTAAGAACACCTCCTTAGGTAAGAACACTTCTTACGGTAAGAACACTTCTTACGGTAAGAACACTTTTACACTCTCCATGTTCTATATTTGTTCAAACATGTTCCAAATTTGTTCAACGATATTCAAAATTTGTTCAATCATGTTCTAAATTTATTTAATAATGTTCTAACATTTCAACCTCATGTTCTAAATTTATTCAACCATGTTCTAAATTTATTCAACGATGTTCTAAATTTATTCAACCATGTTCTAAATTTATTCAAGCATGTTTTAATTTTATTCAACCATGTTCCAAAATTTTAAGCTCATGTTCTAAATTAATTCAAGCATGTTCTAAAATTATTCAATCATGTTCTAAATTTAATCAAGCATGTTCTAAATTTTGTTAATCATGTTCTAAAATTATTCAAAAATGTTCTAAATTTGTTAAACCATGTTCTAAAATTATTCAAGCATGTTCTAAATTTGTTCGACCATGTTCTAAATTAATTCAACCATGTTCTAAATTTATTCAACCATGCTCTAATTTAAACAAGTATGTTCTAAATTTATTCGACGATGTTCTAAATTTGTTCACCCATGTTCTAAATTTATTCAACAATGTTCTAAATTTAGAACAAGTCAATGCATATACATATATAAATGTTCTAAATTTTCAAGATCGTGTTCTAAATTTATCCAAGCATGTTCTAAATTTATTCAACGATGTTCTAAATTTTTTCAACCATTTTCTAAATTTATTCAACCATGTTCTAAATTTATTCAAGCATGTTCTAATTTTATTCAACCATGTTCTAAATTTTCAAGCTCGTGTTTTAAATTAATTCAAGAATATTCTAAAATTATTAAACATGTTATAAATTTATTCAAGCATGTTCTACATGTATTCAAGCATGTTCTAAATCCATTCAAATATGTTCTAATTTGTTCAAGCATGTTCTAAATTTTTTTCAAACTTTCAGCATGTTCTAACTTTATTCAACTGTGTTTCGAAAAATTTCCAAGCATGTTCTAAATTTATTCAACCGTGTTTCAAAAATTATTCAAGCATGTTCTAAATTTATTGATGTTCTAAATTAATTCAAACATGTTCTAACTTCATTCAACGGTGTTTTAAATTTATTCAAGAATGTTCTCCTTCATCTAAGAGTGTTCTAAATTTATGTAAGCATGTTCTAAAATTATTCAAAAATGTTCTAAAATGTATTCAAGAATATATACATCATAACTTGTTTTTAATTAATTTATACATGTTTGTAGGTTTGTGATGCATATGTACTAGTATATCCAACCGCCTCCAACAACCAAACAGAGAAGACAATAACACAACACTTCGAGAACTTGAAGTAATAAACGCGTGAAAAAGAAAAAAAATTAATTAAATTAATTGAATCTGATTTGAGGATTTGGAATTGGAATTTAGAACATGAATCTGGATAAATTTCGGATTAATTTAGCACATGAATTCGGATAAATTGATTGATATTAGAATCAAAGAAATAAATTGATTTTAGAATCTCAGAAAAATGAAATCGATTGATTTAAAATCGAAGAAACCGAAATCGAAGATATCAAAGAAATCTGAAAGAAATCGAAGTCGTCGAAATCTTACAGAAATGAATTCGAAATCGAATCACCAGCAGTTCTTCAATTCGCAATCTGATTTGTTCGAACTCTATTCGAACTCTGATTTGTTCGGACCACAACCACCGCCACCACCATATTTTCTTCGAACTCTGATTCGCGAACCACAACCACCGCGACCGGCGACGGAATTTCTGCGAGCTGCGGCGAGAGAAGAGAAGAAGCGGCGGCGAGAGGAGAGAAGAAGCGGCGGCGAAAGGAGAGAAGAAGCGGCGGCGAGAGGAGAGCACAATCGGCGGCGAGAACAGAGGTAGCGGCGGCGGCGATTGGTGGTGGTGTTCGAATTGTAGAGAGAGAGAGGGGAATTGAAGAGAGAGAAAGAGTGCCAGAAAATTGGAAACAATGAAAAAAAAACGTGAAAAAGTAATTAAATTGGTTTATTTGTTTATAAAAAAATTCGAAAATGCCATTATAGAAAGTGTTCTTACCGTAAGAAAGTGTTCTCACTGTAAGAAGTGTTCTTACGGGAGCCTTTCTCTCTTTATATATATATATAAAATGAGAAGGAGGCTTAAAATGAAAAGAATGAGAAAGAATCTCACGAATTCTTCGTGTTCAGAACTAACGGCCTAGCTCAATATTGTGAAAAAATAGTAAGAAGACTCGTTTAATCTCATTTTCCTACTCAAAGTTCCAAAACCTATCTTCTCTCTCCTCATGAGTTCTTATCCATGGCGGAAGTCGCGATACTAAATCTCATAAAGCAACAAGAAATTTCACGATTTAATGTTACTCTTAACTGGGCAACATCATAAATCATCAAGAAGCAAAATGATCACTTGAAATTTCCAAATAAAATAGCAATTATCATCATTAATGGAGAAGAGGGAAGAAGATTAATATTTTGGGCGAAATTTCTTATTTAGCACAAATGAACAAAAAATAATTTGCTCATTCATGCAAATCAACAAAAAAAGTTATTCATTTGTGCAAATGAGCAAAACCAAAATTTTGCTGTTTTCCTACAAACTTTCGTATCATCCCTTTCAATACCATGTTTAATCTGTTGAACTTTTTAGGCTTTGTTCATCGCGATTTTCAAGCTCAGCAATTTCGAGCAAACAATAATTCCATTGACGATGAAATTGATGCACCCGTTTTTCAAGTTCTTCGAACTTCACCCCAATTTTTGGAAAAAAATCATTTTAATTTTAAAACACCACCGGTCAAGAAGAAGAGAAAAAATTGGATGGAATTTTGAAAATTAAAAAGACCAAGAAAAAAATTAGATGGAATTTTGAAAATAAAAAAGACCAAATAGCTAGCCACGACATCAAAATTAACAAATATGAATAAAAAGAAATAATTACCAAAGGATAAATAGGTTGTAATTATGGAGGAAAATGAAACAACAAAATCCATACCACCACGACCTTCAAAAAACCGTCGATCTAATCCTAGCCCCAAAGATCCTTGTACTCTCCCTTTTTGCTTGTTTAATCTTCTTCAATTTTTTTTTCGTAGCTCTAAATTTATTGTGTGCTACTAATTTTAGTGATTTGTTTGGTTGAATGCTTAAGAAATGAATATGAACAGGAGTTAGTATGGAGAAATTGAAGAATTTGATAGGACCAAGTTGAATTCAATTGATAGGAGATATAGAGGTGGTGATTGATTTATATGCACGGTCAAGATCCCTTATCATTCTTCAATTATAGATCCCTTCTCATTCTTCTCACTGGATGAGGACCCTAATTTATATATATAGGGTTAGGATCCGATGAGAAGATCCTTAAAATGAGAAAGCATGACCATATATTGTATTATTGTATATTGTATAATCTCCCAAAAACTATTGAATTGATCCAAGACCAACCTCAATTGGGAAAAGCACCTGTAGTCCTGTGCTAAAAATTTAGTTGGTCACTTGTAAATATTTAATTTGCGAACTTGGATGGAAACTAATATGCAGATTATATTGAAATCACCATATTGAGATGCTATAGGGCAAAAGCAAAATGATTGGTTGATATTATCCTTTTATAAAAGTTGCCTCCTTTGTCTAGGCCCCTTCTAACCTCAAAAGGAGTGTGAACTTATCTACAATGACGGGGTAACTCATTTCATGACAAAAAGTAATTATCCTTCTATAAAAGTTGCAAGAGTCCTTGTTCATATTGCAAAGTATCTGTCTTCCTGTAGAGGCAGATTAAGCTACGTCCAGAAACAATGAACCACTTCTTTAAGCATGGTTGTTTGTTATGCAGCATTGGTCCTTGAATAAGTAGAATTGTCTTTTGACATTCAACTCAAAAAATAATTTTGTTTGAGTCTCCAATTGTAATCCACCAAGCTCTTGGATTTTGTTCAAGTTATTTCTCTTCAACTACGGACCATTCTTCCAATCATTCCAAAGCATAGGTGTTTTGAATGATCATATTGTCATCAATCATCATATTGTTGTCTGTGTGGGGCTGATTAGCTGCAAATTTTCAGTTACCCTCTTTTAGTTATTTAAAAGGCTGACCATGATTTTCCCTGAAGCTAATTTAGTGATTGGGAATAGTGACTTAGTGAGAATGCTATACTTCGTATAAGATAAGATAGAAGCCTGAAGGGGCTGATTTTTGGTGTAGGTCGAGACTTCATGACAAGCAATATTAAGTCAGAAACAAGTGGATCCAGAAAGTCTGGTTCAAAATTGGAACAATTGCACGTAATTGTTGCAATTATTATTTAACATATCAAGAAGGATATATGTAGACCTAAATTCCCTTAATGAAAGTTACAATTCGGAACAGGCATATACTGGTACTCAGGTCCGAATTTTACCCTTTTGCCCTACTTTCTTTTGTTATAGGAATGGGTGTCATTAATTTACTCCATTGTGTTGTTGTCAGGTATCAATCCGCTGATTTAGTGAAACTTGATATTCTTTTGAATGGACAACCAGTTGATGCAATGGCAACCATTATCCATAATTTGAAGGCACAACGTGTGGGTCGGCTATTAGTGGAGAAGTTAAAGCAAGCCATAGACAGGTTTATTATAGTTTGTTATATTGATGATATTGGCTGTTTGGAATTCTTGGCACTCTCTTTATTGATTTCGATGCTTTAATTATAAATAGGCAAATGTTTGAAATAACAATTCAAGCTGCAATTGGAACAAAGGTCGTTGCAAGGGAGACGTAAGTGCTGTCTTTAAACTGATTTTGCTATTTATGTCTGGTATAACAAGTTAAATGTTTGTTACTTCCTTTTTGGTTACCCTGCAAGTATATATGGTATGATCTTGGACAGTTGTGATTTACTTCAAAGTGTTTTAGCAGTCTCATCCATCTAAGATATGAACTTACCTTTATATTTTTGTCTGGAGTCTGTATATCGAAGATCAGGGTAAACCCATCGATGCATCTTCACTTCCACCTCAGACCACAGACTTTACTATCATGTATCTGTCCTTGATACCATTGGTAGCTCCACATCTCAGCTCCGGACACGGTCGCTCCCTCAATCCTTCTGGCCGCAATGACATTATAACCCTAACATCACACCGTCATTCCTTCAATCCCTTTCTTCCCGTTAGGATAACCTCTGCAGCCATTCTTGCTAGTATGACATCATAACCTAACACTACCAGTTTACCACCATAGTCTGTGAGGGCGGTATGAAGACCCGGTATTGATCTTATGATCATGGTTCTGGCTACATCACACTCTTTCAGTATTAGTGACTCCTGTGGAAGTGGTGGATGGGGGAGACGCGGGGGGAGGGGGGGGGGGTTTAGTGGAATGGTTATTGGAGTCATCCCTCCCCTTTCATTACTAATTCTCTTTTAACAACCCACTTTTCTCTTCTTAATTCAATATTACAAACCAGTTGTGAAAGATTTTATTCTAAAACCTTTGTACTCCTTATTACATAGGCTAAAAGTGCTCTATTTTGGGCATATATTATACATACATTCTTATCCTCCTTTAAAGAGTCAACTACATTGATATTCCAGTAGGAACACGTACAAGAGGGGGGGGGGGGGGTGAATTGTAATTGGAACTTTAGGTAAGTTTCTTGCGGAACTTAGAAATACTAAAGGAACTGAGAAACACAGAGACAAAAGATAAACAATTGAGGAAACTTCTTGACACTAATCAAGAAGAGAAAACCTCAAAACACTTTTATATTAAAGTAATGCTTCGATTACAGTAACACAACAACTCGAGTTCCTCTCAGTAACCAACTCTGATTAGAACTCTCTTTTTCTTCTCTTTCTCTCATACTTAACTCTAAGTTTTTACAGGATAACTCAATCCTCTCACACTCTGAATTACAATTTAGTTTTATGAGAACACTAGATATTAATAAAGCTTTTAGATATATATGGAACTTAGGAACTTGAATTATACTAGGACACAAACTGTTTTGAAAGGCTCTTTAAAACATTTAAGAAAATAGAAGACTCTTGGAGTGTTTCTATGCTTTTAACTGAAAACGTACAATCCTTTTATAGTAGATGGGTGGTGTTTTCAATACATTTTTAATTAATATAGTATGTGAGAAAGTGGGGACCTTAGTAGCCAAAATTAGAAACAGGACTATAATTTTGGTCCACACGATTTAGAAAACAGAACTATAATTTTGGGACGGAGGGAGTAAGAGATATTTTAGGAAATCAAAAACTGCTTTTACTTAGGAAATAAGTTTTAAGGAAAAATCTGATTTTTATTAAAACCGTAAAAACATTTATTTATGTAAATAATTTCCTTAAAATATTGCTAGTAAATATTTTGATAAATATGATTAATAAATCTAAGTTCCTTGAGTTCCTTATATACTCTTAGCAAATTAATATTTTACATAAAGTCTAAGTACAGTAGGCTACCTAAACTTTTATGTCTTCCCTTTTTCTGGAGCTTGCAACTCGAAGCTTCAGTAGTTCCTACTCTGGAACGAAGGTGAGTTCCTCTTTTATGACATAGGAACTCAGAACTAGAAACTTCATCTTTCTTTGCATATTGGAAAACCACTCGTTTGTAGAAGTTGTTGCTTGACTTTATGAGCTTTGATGCTCTAGCTTTTACTGCTTCCAACTCAGGAACTCCTGTAGCTATCCCTAGTTCCTCAGAGGAACTTAAGCACTTAACTGAAAATATCAATCAACAATTAGGAAGTTTGCTGAGTGTCATCAACCAAAACTAGGAACAACAATATCCCCCCTTTTTTGTGATGACAACACGAGCAAACTTTTTACTGAAGGAACTTGTCGAGTTGATAACTTCCTAGAAGAAGTGTTGGCCTTGTTACTTAGCTTGACTGCCTTAACCAGTTCCTCTTTCTCAATGGGAACAACAGCCTCACACTCAGTGCCCTCTCCATCACCTTGTTCCTCCTGTGCCAGTGTATCTACCTCAATTTCTTCCTCCCCTGTGATATCCATGTACTCTGGATCCTTCTTTTTATTTTCCCTACTTGCCACCCTCAAACTTTTTCTCTTCCCAGTTAGTGCTACTTCCCTTTTCTTATGGGAGAACCGAGGAACTCGAGAGAGTTTTACTCTTAAAGGAGTGAGTTCCTCATCCTCTTCTTCTTCTTTCTTCTCTTCCTTACCAGTTCTAATGACTTTTTTTTGTACTACTTTGAGGTTTAAAAGAGTAAGCATTTCAGATTGGACAATTTGGGTGGATCTTAAGGGTATGATATCATACTTGCTCAAATCAACCGAGAAACTTTCAAAGATTGAGGTGAATAGGGAAGAATAGAGTATTTTGTATTTGGGGATGCATGTAGAGAGATGTTTAATCATTATGGCCGGGAAGTTGATTGGGATTTTTCTTTCAAGGCAGTACATAAGGAAAGCATCGAAAAGACTAGCTATATTCCTCTTTTGGGTGCGAGGAACAATATCTCTCCAGACAATATTGAACAACAGTTTTTGTAGTGGGGAAAAAGAATTTTATTTTGTGGAGGTGGAAATTGAGCAGTCTCCCCCAATTGATCCTACGATGTCATCTTCATTCATAGTTCCTATGGTGACTTCAATTTGGCCCTTTAACCACATGTCAAATCCCTTGTTGGGAGTTCTAAACAATTTCTCCAATTGCACGACATCAAATTCAATCTTAGTTCCATTTATCATACTCGAACAAACATTTTCAACACAAGAGAAATTCTTGCAAAATTCTTTCATTGCACCGGGAGTTAAAGGGGATTTTGCATAATTGCTTACCAAGCTTACCCACTTTTGTTGCTCGAGAATCTTCATTAATTCGTGAATTGTGAGGCCTCACACCAAGTTGAGTTGATGGCGAATCCCTCCACCAAAATGTTCTTCTTTTGCCGTGAGTTTCATCATGCTTTTTTCTTCCCCCCGAGATCGAGGATCTCTGTCGTCTCTTCAGTTTCCTCGAGCTGGTCGCCGGCAAACTCAACGCGGCGTTTCTTGATTTTTCTGGCGGAGGATCGAGGTTTAGGGTTTGGAGTTACCATTTCCTCATCGGAATTAATGGGTTCCCCTTGAGTGAGGAATTGGGGATTGCATGGGTGAGGTATCCATGGGAACTAGGGAGGATGGGTTCCTTCTTCACTTGAGGTTGGAGAGATCGGTGTTGTGGCTGGTGAGGACCATGGTGGAGGCGATTTTATAGGTGGGTGGGGTGGTGGTGTCAGTGGAGAAAAATAGAAATAAAAATAAAAATAAATTAAAGGAAAACAATTAACAACAAATAAGGGACTTTCTTAAGTTTTGTATCTTGTATTAACTAATTTTAGGAAAGCTGCTTACCGAGCATATTTGTTGAGTAAGTCGATCCTCTACGATGGTAAACTTCAACTATGTTTGCACACGTAAATTTGTGTTTGTAATATTCTATATGTACCATAATTTTTGTCTTTACCTTGGAGGAACTTCAATGACAATCATCTTAGTTTGATCATCACGAGTTCCATCCTCATTTTCTCATGTTTCTCCCTGCTTAAAGGCTTAATCAAGATATCAGCAATTTGATTGTGAGTTTGACAAAAATCTAATTTAATTAAGCTTTTCTCAACATTGTCCTTTAAGAAATGGTGTCTAATATGGATATGTTTGACCCGGGAATGATGAACCGGGTCCTTTGAAATGCAAATGGCACTGGTGTTGTCACAATAGATAGGAACACAATCATAGATAATACCAAAATCCCTTAACTATTGTTTTATACATAATATTTGTGAGCAACAACCTACAACAACTACGTACTCAGCTTCAGCCGTGGATAGAGCAACAATGTTTTGTTTCTTGGAACCCCAAGAAACCATGCGTGGACCTAGAAATTGAACCATACCTGATGACTGATGTGCTTTTTCGATTTACTAAGTCACCTGCATAGTCTGCATCAACATATCTTTTTAATTTGAATGATCCACTCCTTGATTAGAACAAACATAGATCGTCTGTTCCTTTGAGATATCTAAGTATCCTTTTTACAACAGTCATGTGAGACTCCTTTGGATTAGATGTTCACTGAAAGATATGTCAGGTCTACTAGCAGTTAAATACAATAATAATCTAATCATTCTCCTGTACTTCGTTTGATTCACACTTTTGCCATTTGGGTCAGCATCCAGTCTTGTGGCTGTTCCCATGGGAGTGTCATTTACTTTGGCAGATTCTAGCTCATATTTCTTTAGAAGTTCCTTCACATACTTTTGTTGGTGGATCATGACTTATTCTTTGGTTTGTTTGATTTGCATACCAAGAAAAAAGTTGAGTTCCCCCGTCATGCTTATTTCAAATTCACTGCTCATCAAGTTTCTAAATTCCTTACACAAGATTTCGTTAGTTGCACCAAATAATATATCATGAACATAAATTTGAACAATTAATAAGTCAGTTCCTTTAGATTGTAGAAATAAGGTTTTGTCTATTCTGCCTCGTTTAAAATCGTTTTGTAAAAGGAACTTTGATAGTCTTTAATACCATGATCTAGGAGCTTGTTTCAGCCTATAGAGAGCTTTGTCAAGCTTATAGATATGGTTTAGGAATTCATGATTTTCGAAACCAGAAGGTTGTTCCACATAGACATCCTCTTCTAAGAAACCATTTAAGAAAACGCATTTTACATCCATTTGATATAGTTTAAAATCCATGAAGGCTGCAAAAGCAATTAAAATTCTAATGGCTTCTAGTCTAGCAGCAGGAGCAAAAGTTTCTTCGAAGTTAATACATTCCTGTTGGTTGTAGCCTTTGACAACTAACCTTGCCTTGTTCCTTATAATCGTTGCATGTTCATCTTTCTTGTTCCGGAACACCCATTTCAATCCTATCACCTTCTGGTGCTTTGGTTTGGGTTCCAAGTGCCACACTTTGTTCCTTCTGAATTTATTCAACTCTTCTTGCATGACAATTATCCAGTCAGCATCTTCCAAAGCCTCATTATGGTTCCTTGTGCAGAGGAACGCATGAAATGCACAAAAGTTCATGAGTTGTGACCTTGTCTGGGTTCCTTTTCTAATGTCACTCATGATGAGTTCCATTGGATGGGAACTCTGATGTTTCCAAGCTTTGGGTTGAAACTGGGTCACTGGAGTTGCTGCAGTTTCCTCAGTTTCTTCTGTGACCTGAGTTCCCTGTTGAACAGTATGGAGTTCCTCAAGTTCAGGTGTCACTTCTGGTTCCTGTGGGGCTGGATTTTCTTGGATTTCTTCCGATTCCTCTTGAACAGGAATTTCTTGGTTCTGTTGGGTTGTTGATTTGGCAGATTGTCTAGCTTGGTGGCACTCCTCATCTTTGTCTGAAACACGAGTCAAACCAATTTCAAAATCTTCTTGTTCCTGGACTACATCAATTTTGTTAGTTTCATCAAAAACTATATGTACACTTTCCTCTACGCATATTGACCTTATATTATAAACTCTGTAAGCCTTGCTATTTAGGACATATCCTAGGAACACTGCCTTATCACTTCTTTCGTCAAACTTTTCCAAGTTCCTTTTGCCGTTATTGTGGACAAAACATTTATAACCAAAAGCTCTAAAGTAAGAGATGTTGGGTTAATACCTTTCAATAATTCATAGGGAGTTTTATTTAATATAGCTCGAATTATTACTCTATTGAAAATATAACAGGCTGTGTTTACTGCTTGTGCTTCAGTCCAGAAGTTCCTGAGTAAGGAACTGGCGATTAACATGGTTCTAGCCATGTCTTCCAAGGTTCTGTTTTTCCTCTCAACGACTCCATTTTGTTGTGGATTCCTAGGAGCAGAGAAGTTGTGATCCATACCTTGTTCCTTGCAGTATTCATCGAACTTGTGATTCTCAAATTTTGTTCTATGATCTGATCTTATGTGAATCAGTTGATGACCTGTGGTTCTTTTTATTTTCTTAGAGAAGGCAACAAATTCATCAAACGTTTCATCTTTGTTTGTTAGGAATATAACCCAAGTAAAACGAGAGTAATCATCAACAATAACCAAAACGTATATTTTTCTACTTCTACTTTGAATTCTCATTGGTCCACACAAGTCCATATGGATGAGTTCCAATGGTTTTGTTGTGCTGACCATTTTCTTAGGCTTGAAAGAGCTTCTGACATGCTTGCCTTTAGCACATGCATCACAAACTTTATCATTTAGGAACTTGATTGAAGGGAGGCCTCGAACCAGTTCCTTTGATCTTAGTTTGTCAAGTAGTGAAAAGATAGCATGTCCGAACCTCTTATGCCATAATAGTAGATCATCTTCAATGGCACTGAGGCATGTTAAGTTGTTCTTTGGAACAGTATTGAGATCCACAATATATGTGTTCCCTTTACGAGTTCCTTCCAAAATAACCTTCCCAGTGTCATTGCTAATGATTTGACAGTTTTCAGAAGTAAAACTTACAGACTTCCCCTTGTCACAAAATTGGGAAATACTTAGCAGACTGCAGCAGGCCCTCGACCAAAAATACATTTTCAATGGCATGGGAATTTGACTTTCCAACCTTTTCAATTGCAACAATTTCTCCTTTCATGTTATCACCAAAGGTCACAGTTCCTCCATTGTAGGCTTCTAGTGAGAGGAACTTTGATTTGTCTCCTCTCATGTGTTTGGAACATCCGCTGTCGAGATACCACGAGCTGTTCCCCCTCACTAGAACCTGTAAAAGAATCAGTGATGAGTTACAGGAACTCGGGTTTTGTCGAGTTTCTTTTCATCAACAACATCTGACTTCTTAACCCATTTCTGTTTCACATAGTTTGAATTCTTTTCATCTTGTTCATTTTTCTTGGAACACTCGGTACTGACATGATTACCACTTCTACAGAAGAAACAGACTTTTATATTAGGCAGTTCCACATACTTTTTGATTTTATTGTGACTGTTTTTGTAGTTGAAACCTAGACCTTCTAGTCTTTTTTATTGAACATTTTCAATCCACTTGGGGGGAACCTTATGTGGCTGTTTCTGAGTCCTGGCAATGGATAGTTCCCTTTCAAGTTTTTCTTTATGTTCCTTTGCTGTAATCAGGTCTTTGCTTAATCTCTCTAGGTCGACATTAAAAAATCCCATATTAATCTCTAGGGATCTTGTAGGGTCTAGACATAGATTAAACATTTTATATTGATTGGGTTCTACTTGTAGAAGGATGTTTTCATTTTTAACTGTTTCGAATGACTCTGTAATGGAGGTGTTCCTATCTAGCAATTCAAAGAACCTACCTTGGACATCAGATCTAACATTGTTAAGGTAGTTCATGTGTTCCTTACTGAGTTCTAAGGCATTATTGCTTTGAGCTTTTAATATACTAAGGAAATAGTCCTCTAGAGTTTCTAGCAACAGTTCAATTAATTTAGACTTTGAAAGGCAGTGAAGAGAGAAGGAACTTACTTCATCCGATGGAATTCGTCGAGTTTCATCCGTCTTTGCCATAAGGCAGAGATTTGCAGTTTCTTCACTAAGTTGTTCCTCGTCATCTTCAGAATCTGTTGCTTTCTTGAAGTTGGGTTTAGCAAAGGTGGATTCATTGTAACGTTCTTTGGATTGTTCCTTGCCTTTTCCTTTCCTCTGTCATTTTTCCACAGAGGGCACTCTCGAATTTGGTGATCAGTTTCTCCACATTTGAAGCAGCCTTGTTCAGTTTTGGAACTTGCAGTTTTTCTTGCGAAGTTCCTTCCTTTTTGGTTCCCTGGCTTGAAGTTCCTGTAGAGGCTTTTCATCCTCCTGACCAGCATGACAGCTTCCTCTTATTCTGATTCGTCGAGTTCCTCGGCCTTTAGGGCTAACCCTCGGTTTCTGGAACTCTCAGGAACAACAGCCCCAAGATGTAGTTCATGGGTCATCAAGGAACCAACAAGTTGTTCGATGTTGAACTTGGTAAATTCCTTAGTCTCGGACAGTACAGTAACCTTGATTCTCTAACGATCGTCCTATGGCATGCTCATTAGGATCTTTCTTACCTATTCATCAGTAGGAATAATTCTTCCAAGAGAAACTAATTCGTTAGTTATATTAGTGAATCTAGTAAACATTTCTTGAATTGTTTCTCTGGGAAGCATTTCAACTCGCTCATATTAGGACATTAAAAGATCTATTTTTGATCGCTTAACTTCGTTTGTTCCTTCGTGAGTAACTTGAAGTAAATCCCAGATTTGCTTTGCGCTCTCGCACCACATGACCCTATTGTGTTCATGTGGTCCAAGGTCGCAACGCAAGATTTTCACAGCCATAACATTAATCTCAAACTTTTCAAAATCTTCTTTGGCAAATTCAGACATTGGTTTAGAAACTATTGGTTGTTACCTCGAAATCTCCAACTTCTATGACACGCCAGACTTGGTAGTTCTCCCGCCTTGATGAATATTTCCATCTTGTTTTTCCAATAGGTGTAGAATTTTTCGTTGAACATTGGTGGTCTTTGCGTGGAGTAACCTTCCTCGAGTTTCTCGTGTGTGTTCATAATTTCAGGAACTGGATTCAAACATGGTTTATGTGAATTTTGTGAGTACTGGCTCTGATACCAATTGATATTCCAGTAGGAACACGTACAAGAAGGGGGTGAATTGTAATTGAAACTTTAGGTAAGTTTCTTGCGGAAATTAGAAACAATAAAGGAACCGAGAAACACAGAGACAAAAAATAAACAATTGAGGAAACTTCTTGACACTAATCAAGAAAAGAAAACCTCAAAACACTTTTATATTAAAGTAATGCCTCGATTACAGTAACACAACAACTCGAGTTCCTCTCTGACTCGAGTTCCTCACAGTAACCAACTTAGATTAGAACTCTCTTTTTCTTCTCTTTCTCTCAGACTTACTCTAAGTCTTTACAGGATAATTCAATCCTCTCACACTCTGAATTACAATTTAGTTTTATGAGAACACTAGATATTAATAAAGCTTTTAGATATATATGAAACTTAGGAACTTGAATTATACTAGGATACAAACTGTTTTGAAAGGCTCTTTAAAACGGCTAAGAAAAAAGAAGACTCTTGGAGTGTTTGTGTGCTTTTAACTGAAAACGTACAATCCTTTTATAGACACAAGTCATTAGGGTTTGTTCCCTTCATTGACTCAACTGCCAACTATCCATACTCCTTGGTCTCCACGTCCCTTGTCTTGAGGAACAAGGGAAGACCAGTTCCCCACGTAATCTCTATTGAACGTGGTTTAGACCAGCTCAAGTGCTAAAGAGATTTTCTCAAAACTGTTTTACTAATTATCAAAATCTTTGGAGATATTTTAGGAAATCAAAAACTGCTTTTACTTAGGAAATAAGTTTTTAGGGAAAATCTGATTTTTATTAAAACCGTAAAAACATTTATTTATGTAAATAATTTCCTTAAAATATTGCTACGAAATATTTTGATAAATATGATTAATAAACCTAAGTTCCTCGAGTTCCTTATATACTATTAGCAAATTAATATTTTACATAAAGTCTAGGTACAATAGATTACCTAAACTTTTATGTTTCTCTTTTTCTGGAGCTTGCAACTCAGAAGCTTCGGTAGGAACTAGAAACTTCAATCTTTCTTTGCATATGGGAAAACCACTCGTTTGTAGAAGTTGTTGCTTGACTTTATTAGCTTTGATGCTCTAGCTTTTACGGCTTCCAACTCAGGAACTCCAGTAGCTATCCCTAGTTCCTCAGAGGAACTTAAACACTTAACTGAAAACATCAATCAACAATTAGGAAGTTTGCTGTGTGTCATCAACCAAAACTAGGAACAACATACATGTTATTATTACTGTTAGTTATCTCACCATACATACCATTTTAGGTTAACTGCTTTGAGGAAGAACGTGCTAGCCAAATGCTATGGTGGTGATGTTTCTAGGAAGAGAAAGCTATTAGAGAAGCAAAAGGAAGGAAAGAAACGAATGAAGCGTGTTGGTTCAGTCGATGTACCACAGGAAGCATTCCATGAGCTCTTGAAGGTTTCATAGAGAAAAGGTGCTTCCAAAGAGTTAAGTGCAATTCAATTCAGTAAAATCTCTGTATTGTTATCCTCTTGTACTTTTTTTTGGTCTTGTTTTATTATCATCTTACAATTGTAGAATTTTAATTTTTACTAGGAATTATATATTCATTGATTCAAAATAAGCTGACATAACTGTTGTAATCAATCCTCAAACTTTGTCCTTTCAATTATTTATCCAAGGACCAAATTTTGCTAATCATAGGCCCTGAATGGTTATATGTACAATTGTACATAGCATTTGTAGCTTAGGCTTGACCTGAATAGCAAATTGCCAAGTATGTTTTGTTACGAACAATTTAATGTCTTCAGATGGTGATTAGCCTGAATGCTAATGTGAGTTTTTATGCGATATGTTCAGTCCGTTGTACCGGAGATCATTGTGGCTACTTGTTCTTTCTATATGGTCAGTAGCTAATATGGTATTGGAATACTAAATGGATTTTCAAGAAAACTACGAGAAAGCCACGGCTTTGCAAAACTTGTTTCTTCATCGGAGAATATGAAGTTGGTAATTCTACAATGTCCAAACCAACCAACAACGGTGTGCAGGATAAAGTACAGGTCGATACTGCAGTAGTGTAGTATTCAGGGATGTGAGGAGTTTGGCTGGTACTTGGTAGTGCACGATGACAAGGGATACGGTTTTGCGCAAACAAATTATTGATGCTAGGCTGCTAAAAGTGTTCTAATCCATATGTTAAAAGAAGTACTAAGAACATGTTTAATAACATCTAACAATTGGGCAAGAGGGTTTCTAAACCTCAAGTGGCTTGTGTCCATATGGATATAAGTGATCCAAATACAACAATCTTGAGTACAACACATAATATGTCAGTAACAAAATGCAAAACTGCTTAGAAGTACCACCAATACAAGTCATATCGTGTTATTGGTATTCACATAATTTGTATTGGTACTAACATAGTTTGTATTGGTACTCACTTGTGTCCATATCACTTGTGACAAAGACTTCCTCAACAATTGGTGTTTAAGAGAATAGAATAAAAAGCTATGAAATAGGTAAATAGATAAAAGAGAAAGGAAGAGAGATAGAGTGAAACCATGCAAGTATGTAACATTATTATTATGATAAGTAATTTTCGATTACAATTATGATGAAAAATATAATGTGACAATTGTGTGAATACATTAAACTATTATGGCCTTTAATAATATTTTT
Organism: Spinacia oleracea; assembly: GCF_020520425.1. Classification (NCBI taxonomy): domain Eukaryota; kingdom Viridiplantae; phylum Streptophyta; class Magnoliopsida; order Caryophyllales; family Amaranthaceae; genus Spinacia; species Spinacia oleracea. The sequence goes on from NC_079487.1 coordinate 59,294,158, forward strand.
ATGATTATTTTTTACACTGATTATGAATATTGTTGTACAGTTTGAAGGTATTGTCATACATTAAATGATACAAAAAACGAGTCAATGAAACAATAGTAAAAAAAAATGAAACTATAGTATAATTTTATCTTCAATGATACAAAAGAATGAAACAATAATATAATTTTATCTTCAATGGTATTTAATATTTTGTTCCATATATTTCTCGCATCTCTCTTCCTCCCTTTTTCTTTTATCTTTCTCTCTCTACTTCTTGCTCCGTCTCTCTGTTTCTCTCTTTTGCTTATGTTCTTTCTCCAATTCTCCCTCTCTATTTTGCTGCTTTTGTGTCCTTTCCTTCTGTTTTCGTCTGCACTACGGTACCCAAAATTTGTTATGAAAATTGCTTTCTATCACTATTGCCGCCTCGCCAACCTCATACTGTTACATGAAAACCAAATGTAAAACCAATTTGATGGAAGGAGTGCTTGACAAGTGACATATAAGTACCAAACAATATTATTTAATTATTTATCTTTAATTGTAAAAGTGAGATTAAATGTATAAAAAAGAGATGATATGTTTGGTATTTGCTAAATGTTATTGATGTTGGGTTTGATATTGGAGAGAGAAAAGATAAAATGTTATACGAAGATAACAAAAGTTAAATTCTTAGCGCGAACAAGCCCAACCATGGTGCATTGCTATTTGCTGCTCCATATATACCCTGACCTCACATGTGACATGTGACATGTGACATGTGACATGTGCATAGAATGATAGAACATTAGAACTGGTGTTTTGACGTGTGCCAACTAAGCATATCCGCGCACCACACAATTAGACTCATCACTCATGCAAGCAGGCCTCGCCTATGCACCATACTTGCCTTCACCAATTTCTTCAAAGAAAAATACAACATTGTTTGCATGCATGGCGATGCAAATTAAGTCCCGATTTTCAATCTAATTTATATTCTAATTCTATCCATCATTCCTTTCCTGAACATAAATTCATATATCATGGATATTACCATCATCGATTACCAAAATTGATTGTTGAAGCAAACTAAATTCCTTTAGCTCTAGGCATGCATTATAACTTACGTTTCCTCTTCGTAGGGAAACGTTCCTTTCTACGATAGATTTAAAAAGGTGTCTTGACTGTACTTTATACATGTCTTTGGGACTTGTTTAATTTCAGGAGAACTTCTCTATGTGCCTATGTTTTGGGTTTAGTCTAGATAGTTTCTTCATAACAAGACAGAAAATTTGAGAAAGTGAACTGCATGTACTGCTGCATTCCGTTGAATTTGACCAAGAATTAAAAAGCTAGCCCAACTTTAAAGCAATTAATGAAAATAATATATCAAAGTCAATATTTACAAATTAGATCAAGTTGGATTTACATTTATGGTCGTTCAATTTATCTATAAACTGCAATTCTTGTTGAATGTAGCATGCCTTTTTCGATCAAGTGATACAAAAAATGAGCTAGTTCCTTAGCTTAGGTTGAGTATATCACAGTATTTAGTTGAACGTACTAGTCTCTGAGATTTGGTGGTGAGGAGCTTTTAGACAGGGAAAAGGGAAATAAAGGTTGAGAATTTGATGTTGATGAGGTTGGCTTATTTAGATAAGTTGGTGCGCATGCCTTAACATTCTGAGGCAATGAGTTGGCTGAAATTCCTTGAACTTGATCAACCCATTTCAAGTTGTGAGTAGTCAAACATTCAGAATTTGTTCGATTTAAATTGGTGATGAGGTTGTTGTGAGTGTTTCCCACCATTGACGAAATAGCAGCAGCTACTGCAGACTGAAAACTTGGGTCTGAAGTAAGTACCTTGGTTAATGTTTCAGTCAACAACTGTTGAGAAGATGAGGAAGAAGTGGCAGCTTGGTTGTTGATTCCATCCAAAGAATTAAGATGACTAATTGGTTGATAAGTTGATGATTTTCCAAAACTTATGGACCCAATAGGAGGTTTATTTGAGGGAAATAAACCATAATTTAGGTAGCTATTATTACTCCAAGCAACAGGAAACAATGTACTTTTTGTGTTTGAAGAAGAGAAGTCGAGACTTGTAGAAGAGTAATTATTAGATGGTGTTTGAAGAAAAGTATTAGAGATGAGTCTTTTATTAAAAACCGAGGAAGGAGTAGCAGTAAGATCTAAGGTTATGGTTGGTGGTGTAGGTGCAGAAGAGTTGGGTAAATTGAACTGTCCATTTGTTGAATTATTGTAGAGGGTATAACTCAATCCATTGAGATTGACAGTGTTCATTGTGGGAACACAAGTTGTAAGGCCACCTTCTGAGGTTGATGAACCAGACAAAAGGATTGACGCTGCTGCTGAGGTTGTTGATGCCATTGCCGTGGCTGCTACTGGAAGTGGGTGATTGTGTGTCCCTTCATAAGTGGTTGTCAAAATTGACATGTCATCACAACACCTTTGCACCTTCAAATTTTAACATATATATAGCTGTTGATTAAAGATATATACATCTAATAATTATATCTATTAGTTTGCAACAAATCTAATTAACAAACTCACTTGTTTTCTAACAGGACATGATGGTGCTACTGTGCAACGATAGTAGGCACGCGGACATGGGTTTCCTTTCGCTATTTTCTGCCCATATTTCCTCCATTGGCACCCATCATTCATCTGCAATTTTCATAATATCAGCTATAAAAATCATACTTCTATTATAAGATTTGTTGCTCTTACAGTAAAATTTCAGACTTACAGTAGGTGTGTCACATCTTGCTCTTACAGAAACCCTTGCTCTTTTAATGATGTTTGGCTGTGGAGTTGCTTCTTCTTCTTCTTCTTCTTCTTTAGAACTATCTTCCATGGTCTTTAAAACCTTACTTGGTGGCCAAGTTTCTTCTTTTGTATCATCTATCTCAGCACTTCTTTCTGATCCTTGCTTATCTGACAAATCAATCGAAGGAGGACGTCCCAGGGAAAGTCCTTCACTCATTAACTTGGCATCTTCTCTAACAATACTCGAAGATCTACTATTATTGTTAGTAATAGTATCATCCTTTTTCCGCTTGTTAATGTTATTAACTTGTAAGCCTAAGCAAAGTGATACTTGAGCTTCTTCTTCCTTTTGTGTTTCGATTGTTAGAGATTTATTATTGTCGTCCGATATTGTTGAAGCTGACTGTTGATGTTGGAGGATATCAAAAAAGCGCGTCTGTAAACATCTGTAGTCATTTTCGATACGTTCCAGCATCTTCTTTAATCTCTCATTTTCTTGTTTCACCTCACTCATCTCAGCTTTTGCAGATTCAAGCTCATTGTCCTGAATAATCGCCATAACAGAACATTGATCGTATCATTATATATATTATCAATTATTTCGATTATATGTCGTAATGAGTAAAATTACAGAAAATGTTGGTGTAAATGTAAACAATCATGTTGAGGAGACAATTTGTGTTGAGATCATTTCCAAATTAAAGCAACACCATAATAAAACAAAAAGATGACATCAAATTAAGATTTAGAAAGTCAAAGATTAATCTGCTGCATAAAAGATTACTTGGGTTAACTGTTTTTATTTTTTTTAAATGAAATTCAAATGTATATATATATCATATATGTCAGTCTTACAGCTGACTGTTTCTATCAATTTCTTTTTTTGCCATTTGCAGTATAATAATAGTAACAACAAATATGAACCAAGTGAAAAGCTGCAGTAATTTCATTGACTAGGGTTTAGTACACATTTTTTATTTTATTTTAATGCATATTGAACAATTGTAAAGAAGTAGTTTCTGATGGATCTTGTGTGATTGTTAAGAAGAAAAATTGTATAATCTTGTTTTTATTTTTATAATTATATGAGCTTGTACGTTGAATTATCAACTATGAGATCGATTTTGAGAAATTCTAATATATGCATGTTAAACAAAATCTCGCCATTATTGTTGTTCAAGTGTTTATTGATCTTTCTTTCATCTCCTATAATAGTATGTTTGTGATTTCATAAAGAGCCTTCTTTTAGGTCATGAACTAGCTACATAAAATCATTATAAAACCGATCCATCAGATCGATCAAGATTTAATATGGTGAACTAATTACTGATTTGGCACATAACAAAACAAAATCTCAAATCATCGATAATATATATATATTTCATAATGGGATGTAATTGTCCTCCTTGAAATTTCTATTTATAATAACCATCTGATAACTAATTAAATAAATCTCAAAGTTTGTTAGAAAATTATACACAAATTATCAACATGTTTTTTTTTGACATGAATTATCAACATGTTTATGGAAGTAAAACAAGGACAAAACTAACGAAAATGGCCTAAGTATTCAGAGCAATAATACATGACCGATACACGAGTTATGGTTGGTTAAGATGCTACCTCTTTGCCAATATTCTGAATTTCTAGCTTTGGGGACGAGATCTTGAAACTCTTGTCTTCATCTTCGATTCTTTGCTGAAACGTGAAAATGTAACAATCAATCATGCATTCCAACACTTAATTTAATTATCAAGGTAAAAATATATCATATATGTATATTATGATAATACTAAGAATTTACTACCTTGTTTTCTTGTATGAAGTTATCTTCATTTTGAACACCCTCTTCTGCTTTGGTTTCGCGGTTGGCATCCATTGTCGTCGATCTCGATCTTATGGAAATTCCAAGTTCAATATTTGACACACAAAAAAAAAAAATTATGGTCCTTGACTACCAAAACTATAGTACTAGTCATTCTTATAGAAACTACAAAGCATTGACTTAACATTAAAAAAATGAAACAAAACTCTTAATCTCTTCCCATTACTTGACAAGCACACGCATCAGAACGTCAATTAGCCAACCAACCGCAGCATAATATTCTTTTTTTTTTGGGGGGGTATATCTATGAATAAAAACATTGTCAACTAAAGAAGGGTCGTACAAACTTCAACTAGTTCTTTAATTATTACATCAGTCTGAGAGTTAGTTGACATACTGTCCCGAATGTACCCTCAATTAATACCACGTACACCATCTATACTATGGAGTAATTGTTGACCCTAATGTTTTGATATGACAAAGCAAACTCCTGACAATTGGTTAAGTTATGTTGCATAATAGTTTCCTAGATCCTTAGAAGGATAATGCTAAGTTAAGGAGATCCTGAGTTGGATAAACTAAGCAACGTGGAATATAATAAAGTAATTGATCCATGTCAGACACTACATTGAAGAAATAATCATTAAGCAAGTTTACAAAGGCGAGATCCTTAGGCGAGTTCCTAAGGCGAGATCCTCATATATTATGTGCACTACAAGAAATTGATTAATTACCAACCGCTAAAATTGGTTGGTAAAACGCGAAAAACGGTTGGTAAAAGATTTTGCGACCGCCAGCGGTCGCAAAAAAGCGGTCAGTTTTCACCTGGACGGTAATTTAGGAAACTCCAACTGGAAGGCGGTCGCTAAAATATACCGACAGAATTAGTGACCGCCACCTAAGCAGTCACTAAATTAGTGACCGCCAAGCAGTCACTAAATTAGTGACCGCTAATGAAGTCGCTAAATTAGCGACCGCCTTGACGGTCACTAAATTAGCGACCGCTTTGGCGGTCACTAAATTAGTGACTGCCTTTGTAGCGGTCACTAAATTAGTGACTGCTTAATTGGCGGTCACTAATTTAGTGACTGCTTTGGCGGTCACTAAATTAGTGACTGCCTTGGGGGCGGTCACTAAATTAGTGACTGCTTTTGTAGCGGTCACTAAATTTGTGACTGCCTTTGCGGTCGGTAATTATGCAAATATCATTTGCAGCCAATTTTGTAAAATCGCATATATACCTGTATTATATGCCTGTATAAATATTATATATGTACCTGTAAATATTATATATGCCTGTATATATACGAATTTATATAAATTCTGTAAAATCGTATGAAACCTGCTCGATGTTATAATATTAAACATGTTCAAAGTCATACAACAAAGATTCATAATACACATAATGTTGTTCAAACATGTTAATACGAAAAGTTGTAACTAGTTCAAACTAATACAAGAATACTAACTACCTAACACAAAGGTGGATCCTCGACGTTCCAGGGAAGGAACAAATTGGGAAGTCTTCGAGTGAAGCTTCTAAAGGTGCAACATGAAGACTACAACATATGAGTTTATGTTTTAGGATTTATGTAAGAATTTAATAAAGTTTAAACGTAATTTGGCATGAAAGGACATAAGTATTTTGGTACGTTTTAAATGAAATATATTAATTGTAATTACAAAAGAGTTTTAACTTAGAATTTTTTTTTAATAAATAAAATGAATTTAATTAATAAATGTAAACATAGGATTCTGATTTTATTCTCCTTGTTTCTCAAGCAAAAGATTTTCCATGTTCCTTAAAACTCTCCCACGTATTTCTGTTTAAACGTGCATTTAGTGTTTTGATTTGGTCTCCCCTGTTTCTCTCCAACTATGCCCATGTTACTGAGCAGTAACAGTTAGTGGGTAGTTGAGGAGAACATGGGTACCCAACCTTAGGTAAAACTCTCCTATAAAAGGAAAAGAGTTTTTGCTTTTCAAAACACAACTGATTTCTACAAAATATATCTTAAAGAGCTTAAACGTTTTAAAAGAATCAGTTTGCAAAATAGAGTGTTCCTTGAGTTCCTTATTACTATAAGCTTTGTTACGTACTAGAGTTTTATATCAAATTGTATTTTGGGTTTAAGGGTTGAGTGATCTTTAATTGACTTAGAGTTAAGTCAAAGAGAAAAAGAGAGACTTAGAGTTAAGTCAAAGAGAAAATGAGCGACTTAGAGTTAAGTCAGAGAGAGAAAGAGGAGCACAATAATCAAAGGGGATTGCTGTGGGAAACTCGTGTTCGAGAGGAACTCAAGTTAAAGAGTGTATTTGTAATAGAGTTATTGCATTAATACAAAAGAGTAGTGAGGTTCTTCTTGATTAGGATCAAGAAGATTCCTCCGCTTTATATCTCTCTTCGCTTATTGTTCTCAGTCTCTTCATTGTTTAAATTCCGCAAGAAACTTACCCAAGTTCCTAAGAAACAATTCACCCCCCTCTTGTCAAGTGTTTCTACTGAACTATCAGTAATATTTTAAAACATGATACGGAGTACCATATATCATTTTTTTGGGGGCTAAAACCATCATATATTTATATTCATCTTTTCCATACCCCCTCCTTAATTAGATATTATTTTCCCTTAAAATTAGTATTTTTAATTTACATTTTTAATTAATTTCAATTACATTATACTCCAAATGCATCATATTTCATTATTTCAAAATTTTCGTATCCACCTCTATATATATTATATACTACGTACGCAATATTTTTAAATTAAGAAATCAATACGTTACACGGGATAAATACTAGATGTATATATATGTATATATATATATATATAATTCAGTTATTTCTATCTTCTACTCGTGGCTGAAATTGGGAAATTAATGGCATATATAAGTTGTTGTGTAATTGTACACCATTATGCTACAATGATAAAAATTGAAGTGGAAAAATGTAGGTAAACGATGCTCAACGTGATTCACTAACAACGTTCAGGACATAGAGTTGTCAAAACAGGTCATCGGGTCGGGTTTGGGTCGGGTCATCCCGGGTCTCGGGTCATGATCAGGTCGGGTTGTGTCGGGTCAATATTCCATCCGGGTTGAGTTCGGGTTCGGTCGGGTCGATTTCAGGTCGGGTCACGTCGGGTTTTTTCTTATCCCGGGTTCAGGTCGGATTCGGGTCGGGTCACAGTTCGGTCATGTTTGATTTCGGGTTCGGGTCTTATCGGGTCGGGTTTAAGTCGGTTTGTAGCAGATAATTTCGGGTTCGGGTCTTATCGAGTCGGGTTTAAGTCGGTTTGCAACACAGTTATTTTCGGGTCCGGGTCTTATTTGGATGGGATAATAATCAAATCAAATAGAATTCAGGTCGGGTCACTCTCAGAGACGGGTCAAACTCGGGTCTGATAATTAACCTATACATTTTAATTATTTTATATTCTAAAAATTTTTGTTTAACTTATTTTAGAGTTAAAATTTTCAGTATCTAGCAATAAATAATTAAAATAGATTTATCGTTGAAGTTAATATTTGATCGTGTCATTGATAACTCGGGTAAATCGGGTAGCGGGTTGTCACAGGTCGGGTCAATAGCAGGTTTCATCGAGTTACAATCGGTTTCGGGTTGACATCGGGTCGGGTATCGAATCGGGTTCGGGTCATTGTTCGGTCGGGTCAGTTCGGTTATCGGTCATTTTCGGGTCGGGTGTCGGGTTCGGGTTCGGGTGTTACAACATCGGGTTAAAGTCGGTTATCAGTTTTTTCGGGTCGGGTATAGGTCGGGTTTCGGGTTACCTGTTTTACCGTAATTTCGGGTCATGATCGGTTACGAGTTTGGTCGATTCAGGTCGGGTTTTTAGGTCGGGTCAGTTTTTGACAGCTCTAGTTCAGGGGATAGCGAATCATTATTAGGATCAGGAAAGTTCAAAAGACCATGTATTGGGTGACTTGAAGTGTCAAATTCATATATCACAAAACAATCAATGCTTGTATATCAGAAAATTAAAGGTGAAACAAATGAAAACAAATTTTTTTTTTGCTTATCCTTGAGAGAGAAAGTCCTTGAGAGAGAAAGACACAACAACTACCTTTTGTCAACAAAAAACCTAGATCCCATGGAGGAGGAGACGCCGTCTCCTTCCTCAACACAAGATGAGTGCATGCAGGAAACGGATCTCAATCATACACCCTCTACAATTAAACAACAGGAGGATCATATACATAATATACGATCGTTATCAAGCAAGGTAAGTCTTATTTCCTTTCGTGATGCAGTATCAAAATCATCTCAATGGTTTGATCAAGCTAAGAATATTATTCAATCATCTAAGGAATGGAATGATGAAGAGGAGAATATACCACCAGATAGTAATCTTGTGGTGAATTTTGATAGAAACACTTTAGACAGATTGAGATCACCATGGAAGTTGACTTTAATGGGCAAATGTTTAGGAATTAACGTCAAATTGACCTACATGGATACTAGGGTTAGATCCATGTGGAGAATCAAAGGATCTATGGAAACCATTGATGTGGGAAAAGGAGTTTTTTTCTTCAGATTCACTTTGGAAGAGGATTATGAAAGAGCTTTATTTGGAGGGCCATGGTTTATCTTGGATCATTACTTAATGATAACTAAGTGGAAACCTAATTTCCGTTCATCTGTTAACAATTTCGATAAAATTATGATTTGGGCTAGGTTTGCAGAATTACCCATAGAATATTATGATAAGGACGCATTATTTAGTATTGCTAAATTAGTGGGTAATCCTATAAGAGTTGACTATGCCACAGATAAATTAACTAGGGCCAGATATGCTCGGGTATGCGTTGAAATAAATTTAGATAAACCATTAATTACTAAGGTTTGGGTCGGAGGGGATTGGCAAAAAATATCTTATGAAAATATAGATACGTTGTGCTTTTTATGTGGGAAAATAGGTCACGTTAAGCAATATTGTAATGCCGGCAGTAGCAGTTTTTCGGATAAATATAATGATAATAATAATAATAATAATCATAATAACGAAAATATGGTTCAACCTAATTGCACTTCTAATCCAAATATGGAAACCATAAATAAACAGGGGGATGCTTTCGGAGATAATCAGGATTATGGCCCATGGACAGTAGTAACCAATAGACGAAGTAGCTATAATAATAAACACAAAGTAGATAATTCCAGAGGAAGAAATCCTGGAGCAGCTTTTAATAACTCTAGAATAAATGACTATGGAAAAAATAAAAATGGGACGTTTAATGACTCAAAAAAAATTTCGGTTAATGTTCATCAACATGGGAAAGACAATCCCTCTTTATCTTCCGCCCAATCAAAAAACTCCTTACAACCTACAGAACAACAACAACATCTTCACAATAATGAAGAAAATATTTTATCCACTTCCCCAAGGAAGGTAGCTGAACAGAGTAAAGACATTAATCAACACGTGGATCAATTCTCAAAGCAAATGGATGCTTCTCCATTGGCGGATGATATTTTAAACCCTTCAACTCCCTCAGCTATTTTTATTTTAAATACAACTCAAAGCAAACAATGCAATACCAGTCTCTCTCCTCCTTCTTCTTCCCTTAATTCACCTTCTTCTCTCGTTCATTCTCACTCTTCTAGTTCTTCACTTCCTTCTACTTTTCCTCCCAATGGATCCAAAGCAACCCCAGAAATCGACATGCATGGAGTTGAACCAACTGCCGATAACCACCTATCAGCGGCGGCCGGCGGAGCAACGGAAAAGGAAGGATTATGGAAAAATACCGGTCAATATCCCACAGAAATTGCCGGACGATCCATGGGAAATGAATCCGCCTCGAACTCTCAATCTCTTTCCAGCTTATCCGGAAACTGCATGCAAGACAACCAGGGGTCAGCAACCAACTTGGGAAGAGTTGAGAAGCAGTATCACAACTCTCAATTCACTGAAGTATCAAGGGGAATCATCGATGAATCTCAACCTCAGCAAACCAGTGGATCCTTACTCTCCGATTTCGGTGGGACCAAGGCACCATGCAAATCGAAAGAATTGGGAATTCAGTCCACCAAATCGAGTTTAGATTACTCGCAGACAACCTCTACCACAGCTACCAAGAGGGGTTCTCATCACACCCTTGCATTCAGAAACACAAGGTCAAGACATGGAGCACCAAGATCGCCTTATAGCCATGTACGTGACGACGGAGGAACTGGTGGGTCTACAAGTCCGGGCAAAATATTGGAATCCACCCCTAGAACAGAGACAGATATTCACCTATCTGACTCCGGTGAGGTTGGAAGACATTCATCTGACGGGAGCTCAGCAATTTTGGAAGGATTGGGAGAGTTACTTGATTCGCCAACCATGGAATCCCAATAATCTGGTCCAGATTAATTCGGCTCTTCCCAAACCTAATCCACAAATGAAAGTGTGTATTTGGAATGTCCGTGGAGCAAATAAGAATTTGTTTATGGATAATGCAAAAGACATTATTGCTAATCAACATCCAGAGATATTTATTTTTCTGGAAACCAAAGCTGATGGGAGTAGGGCTAGAGAGGTGATGATGGAGTTACATTTTCATGATTACAGAGTAGTGCGGCCAGTGGATACAAGGGGGGGCATTTGGGTTTTCTGGAGAAATACAGTGGATTTGGTTCTTTTTGATGCGGAATATCATCATTTTCATGCCTTATTCCATTTCAAGAATTTGGGTAAGGAAGGCCTCATCACTGCAATGCATGCACCTAGTAATCCAGCTAGAAGAGGCCAATTTTGGGATCGTATGCGTACTGATTTGCCCCCTCCTAATTCTCCATGGTTGGTCGTAGGAGATATGAATGAAGTTGTTTCTCAATCAGAAAAGATGGGAGGAATGCCGGTTCGAGGGTCGCAAGGTCGTAACCTTATCAATTTTATGGATGATGCTGGTCTGGTTGATATTGGTTATAATGGTTGCAAGTATACTTGGACTAATGCTAGAGATGGAATGAAGCTGATTCAAGAGCGACTGGATCGAGCTTTAGCCAATTCTCCATGGCTGGACAATTTTCCACAAACTAAGGTTCATCATCTTCCTCGCATTCACTCTGATCATTCTCCTATTTTAGTTACTTTAGATAATTGTTCTGTGAATGGCCCTTTCCCTTTTAGATGTAAGGAAGTTTGGTTATCTCATCCGAATTTTTCTGAATATTTTGTTAAAAATTGGAATCCCCCTAATAATGACTTCTTAAATGGCAGAAATTGTTTTTAAATACTATTCAGAACTGGAATCATAATATTTTTGGTAACCTTAAAAAACAAAAACAGATCATTATGGCTAGAATTGATGGGATACAAATTTCTCTTAGTAATAAGTATTCTCGTTTTCTCATTAATTTAGAAGCTGATCTTTTAGCTAATCTTAATGATATCTATAAAAAAGAAAGAATCATTTGGGCTCAAAAGGCAGGTGTCAATTGGCGTAGATATGCTGATTATAATACTAAATATTTTCATACAATACCTAAGATTAAGAAATCAAAGGGAAAGATTTTAACCCTAAAAAATGATCATAATGATTGGGTAACTGATCAACTCCTTTTAAAAAATATGGCTTCTTCTTATTTTCAGTGCCTTTTTACTTCTCAGCATGTGTATAGCAATTTTAATTTCACTAATAAAAGCAACCTAAAACTTACTGAAGAAGAAATCAGAGAATTGTCTGCCATGGTTTCAATGGAGGAAGTTAGACATAATCTCCTTTCAATGGACCCCATCAAAACCCCTGGCCCTGATGGTATTCAATTAATTTTTTTCCAAAAACATTGGAATGATCTGGGAAAAACCATTTATGATTTTTGCGTATCCTGTTTTAGAAGTGGTTTAATTCCTAAGGAAATTAATAAGTCCTATATAGCCCTAATTCCGAAAATTGCTAATCCCTCCCTCATTACGGAATTTAGGCCAATAGGGCTTTGTAACACTATTTATAAATTAATCACCAAGATTATTTCTTCTAGAATTAAGACTATCTTAAATCGGATTATTAATCCGTTACAATCTAGTTTTATCAAGGGTCGAGGAATTGAAGATAATGTCATCTTGGTTAAAGAAATGGCACATCACTTTCACAAGGCAAAAAAGAGGAATAAAATTATGGCTTTAAAGTTAGATATTACGAAAGCTTATGATAGCCTAGGATGGGATTTTATAAGAGAAACTCTATTGTTTTTTGATTTCCCAATGCACTTGATTAATTTGATCATGTCTTGTATTACCTCGTCTTCCATTTCTGTTCTCTGGAATGGGGAGATTTGTGATTCCTTTTTTCCGTCTAGGGGAATTAGACAAGAGGATCCTCTTTCTTCATATATTTTTGTCCTTTGTTTGGATAGACTTTCTACTATGATTGAAGATTTAGTCCATCAAGGACATTGGAAACCTATAGCTTTGACTAAGAATATAAAAATTTCTCATGTCTTTTATGCGGATGACGTTTTTTTCTTTAGTACTGCCTCGGTGGATAATATGAATGTTATTATGAACTCTTTGGAGCAGTTTGGAAATATGTCAGGTTTAAAATTAAGTTTAACTAAATCAACCTTAATTTTTCCAAATTCCCTTAATCATAATGTAAGAAGAAACATAGTTGGAAATTATGGCCTTAAAACTTCCTCTTCTTTTGGTAAATATCTGGGGGTGGATATTAGACCTCATAAGCTAAAAATTAATAACTATAAGGGACTTTTGGATAAAACGATGGAAAGGATAAGAGGTTGGCAAGCTAAGCTTTTGAATATGACAGGACGTTGCACTCTAATTAGATCAGTTCTTAACTCTTTCCCTCTCTATGCCATGCAAACTAATCTAATTCCTACCTCCATTACCTATGCTATTGAAAAATGCTGTAGAAATTTTTTGTGGAATAAGGTAGACAGAAGTAGATATATGGCAAGAATAGCTTGGGATAAAGTAACTCTCCCTACTAATGCTGGAGGGTTGGGAATAAGAAGATTGGGGGAGTGGAATTTAGCTTTTATGGCAAAACTAGGATGGAATATCCTTGATAAACCAGACAAATTGTGGGTAAGAATTTTAAAAGAAAAGTACCTAAAGAATTCGAACCTTTTTAATTCAATGCCTAATTATAATCAATCTCCCTTATGGAGGGATATTCTAAAGGGCAATCATATTCTTCAAAAGGGTTTAATGATAGGAATTGGCAATGGAAAGAACACTTCAATTTGGTATCATCATTGGATAGGGGAAGCCCCTCTTTATACCCTTGAGGATATTAAAATTCTAGAGTTGAAAGCCCACTGGTTTGTTAATAGGATCATTAGAAATGGAAAGTGGCATCTTGATGAAACACAACATCTTCTTCCTACTCATATTAAAAATCTCATTCTAGCTTACCCACTTTCTAATAATATGGATGAGGAAGATTTTATCAGATGGAAATACTAAAAAACTGGTGATTTTGAGATAAAATCAGCTTATCATATTCAATTACATGATTCATCTCCCACTTCTTCTTCGAACTTTTCTTGAAAAACAATTTGGAAAATAAAATGCCCTTTTAAATACAAAATGCTCCTATGGAATTGTTGTCATGAAATCTTACCTGTAGCTGCAAGTTTAAACCAAAGAATTCAGAACATTAGTCCTATCTGCTCTAGATGCCAACAACAAAGAGAGGATCACCTGCATCTTTTTAGGGATTGCCCCCAATCTAGTGTTCTGTGGTCCTTCATTTTTCAAAGGGTTTGGAAAACTGACAAATTCCAATACAGTGCCTTTTATAATTCAAGTTGGAAGAATTGGATTCAATTTAATCTTCATAATTCTGCTTCTTGGAAAGTCATTTTTATTGTTGCTATTTGGCATATTTGGATGTCTAGAAACAAATCTGTTTTTGATCTCAAAATGAGAAGTGCTTTCTCTCTTTATAACTCTTTCTTTATAGACCGGAAATCTACTAACTTGGCTTTGCAGGGTAAGATTACAGCTATCAAAACGGACCTACCTCCTATTAGGAAGTAGTGGATGCCACCTATGGAAGGATATATGAAACTCAATATTGATGGTGCCTGGAAATCAGGAAATATAGCAGGTGGAGGAGGAGTCTTTAGAAGGCACACTGGTTCTTGGTTTGTTGGATTCTCTACAAAGTTTAGGGTTCATTCTCCCTTGGCTTCTGAACTCTATGCTTTGAGAGAGGGTCTAAAAATTGCGAAGAATTTCTTAATTGATAAGTTGGAAGTGGAAACAGATGCTTTGAACCTTAAGCTCCTGCTTGATAAAGTGAAAGACCATCCACATCATGAGTTGGGTCCTGTTCTTAGGGAGGTTACTCAACTTTTGGGAGAGAGCTGGATTATTAGCTTCTCTCACATTCCCAAGACCTATAACAGAGTATCTCATGCTTTGGCAGCTCACTCTTTGATTATGATGGTGCAACATAAGATTCACTACATTATTCCATCTTGTGCAAAAGAGGAGTATGAGGGAGATTTTGAAAAAGCAAATCCAGCATATGCAGAGGAGATGAGAAGAAATGCTCGTGATCAAGTTTTGGCCATGTGCAATACAAGAAAGGAAAATGCAGCAAGGCTCAACAATATAGCTCAGAGTTCTTCAGCATCAGAAATTGTCTTTGGCTCCATAGTGTCTACAATTAAACAAGTGATGCAAGATAAAAATTCAGCAAAAGAGGGAAGCAGTACGGACAAAGGAAAATGAAAGGCTTTTGTTCCATTTGTTGTTGGTAGTTCAACAATTCCAAAAGACATAGAAATTGTTGAAGTTGAAGATGATGAGGAGAACGGTACTGTCACCAACAACTAATTTGGACTCTTTCCTTTTGGTGTGGCGCATTTTTCACAGGGTTAATTCCATGACGTCTTTTTGGATGTATATATTTCTAGAATTAATGTTTAAGTATGTTAGTCTTACCGGTTACGGTGCTATGATAGGCGATGCTTATCATCCTCTATTTTGGTATCTTCACTTTTTGTGGGCTTCAGAAGGATAGTTAGTGTGTTTAGGATGATTTGCACAGATCTAACTTTTGTCTAGATCATGATTACTTTTGGCAGAATTAGGGCTACAAACCCTAATTAATTAATATATATATTTCGTCGGTTTTGCGTTAAAAAAAAAAAGAAAATTAAAGGTGACAATTTTTTTTCTTTCTGAAAAATATATATAATACTTTGTATATGGGATTATTATATACTAAACATACATAGGGTACGTGTAGTTACGATACAGGGCCATCACCAGAAATTTGGAGGCCCTGGGGCAGGTCAAGAATCGAACTTTGGTCTCAACTACCACACTTATGAGTCCTTACCAACTGGGACAAAGATTACATAATGCATACCAAAGTAGTTGTTAAATATCTAATATTTGTTCTTGGGGTTTAACCAACATAATTTCTTTTTGGGCCCCTAAAATTTTGTGGCCCGGTGCTGTAAGTCCGGCTGGACCTCCCTTTAGCCGGCCCTATCCCGATATGTTAAACTCCATCTACTACGTACCAATACTGTGTATCGGATTCCCGGCCTAAACTGCATACTATAGTGGGATTGATTCTAATTTGGAAAAAGAGTTGGATAGAAATAGCTTTCAACACTATATGGTTGTTCGGTATAGCAAGGCAAAAGTCGATGAAGCTTCGTACTATGAGAAAATGTCACATGGATTACTAGTCAGAATAATGAACTAATGATGATGATGAGTGGGATGCCTTTCATCTAGTTGCCAATATTAATTAAGACACTACTCATAAACAAAATTTAGCTTTATTGAAATCATAATAAATTAAAGGGAGACTTTGATGTCCATTGTATTGACCTATTTAAGGGTAATCTAACCATCTTATTTATTCTTATTAATTAATTTTATAATTACTAATATCTCCCTCCCTCCCTAGGGTTGTTGACTGCCGTAGTTACAGTTGGCAATGCTTGTATAACAGCATAATTGGTAAATACATTATTAAACTTTGTAATAACCATATGAAATACTCTTACTATTATAGAGTTGAAATATTATACGAAGTAGTTTATGTTTATGTAGCTAAATTTGATAATTTAATGTGACTAAATGTGCAATTTTTGCTTCATGGATTTGAATTTTATAATTATTTTTACACCATGAACTTCCTTTGTTAATTGTTATGTCAAGCTAAGCTTGCTTAGTAGAGATGGGGAACTGATCACCTTATAATTCGGACATCACAAGTTCTAGCCCGTCATTTGCATTATGTCATAAATGTTTGATCATTAGAACTTCTATGTACCGTAGTAGATCTCCTTAATTACGATATTATTGAGTGTTTTTGTTGAGATTGCCGACTCTCCAAACAAAGATGACGCTTTGGGTCCGAAATTATAATCGAAATGGTTTTCGATGTGTAAATTTTTTAAATGGTTATATGTTAGTATGTTACCTTTGTACACTTAGTAATTTTCTACGGGTAGTTTTCATTAAATAAAAAAAAAATCACTAAAAAAAAAAACTTTTGCATATGAAAGTAACTAGATTAGATTCCGTGCACGCACGAATTTTGATTTTTTTTTCCACATAATATTTAATTGAATATCTCCCAAACTACTGCATAGTTATAACATTTTTAACATAGTCGTTTAAATTTATTCATCTAATATGCATATTTAAAATGCTAATATGGTAATTTGACAAAAATATTGCAGTGATATATTTTCCATTATTAATATAGCGATTTGACTAAACTATTACCAATTTAGAATAATTATTATTACGTCATATCTATTATTGTCATAATTTATAAAATAAATTTTGTTTCCATACTAAATATTTTATAAAAAAAGGTAGAGAATAAAAATAAAATAAAACAGATACACTTTTTTGGGAAAGTGATTTTTGGTGGGAAAAAATCGCACTAGGAATTGACACGTGTCATTCATGGTGTCTCTTTTAGTATATAGTAATATAGTAATATAGTAATAGATTTATACACTACAAAAAAATTGTACCATTAACGACGGAAAATCCCGTCGCTAAAGGCCAATAATCGTTGATTAATGACGTGATTTCCTGTCGCGAACCCGTCATAAAAGGAGACCGTCGTTAATGGAAAATCCCGTCGTTAACCCGTCGTAAAAGACATTTGCGACGGTTATTCCCGTCTTTATTTGGTTGTTAGCCCGTCGCAAAAGAGCTTTTGCGACGGAATTTTTAACCCATCGTAATTAGGTTGTCGTTAAAGATACAAATTCTTGTAGTGTTATAAACATTTTGAATTAAATTTACACTCTATATTTATTATACACTTACTTTAATGAAGAGTGTTTTTTTCCTATTTCTCCCTTTGAACTTTTCTGAGATATATAGGAAACCTTATCTAATGAGGTTTATCCAAATGGAAATTATGTTTTATTAACAAAAATTGAATGCAGGCCTAGTATTATTAGATGGAACTGACTTGGTAGTGTTGTTATTGAAGTATATTCCGTTTATATAGTGGCCACATGCTGATATGCCCCCCAATTTCGAAGGTGGATAATTCATCTTCTCATACTATACATCTATATAGACGAAGATAAGAGTTAAATACACGGCCAGTTTGATATGATAAGCGGACATTCATATTTGTACGTAAATAGTAATAATGACAATGCTTATGTGTGTAATTTTGCTAGGAAGTATGGTACTAATTCCAGCTGACGTACTAGTTTTTGTTTTTTTGTTTTTTTAGATATGAAAAAAGAGATTAGGAGGCCGTCCTCGCGAGGGGTATTCCTAATCTATCATTATACAAGATCTTGAGGAGTTGCGGACTACAAGCTAGAGTGGTCAATATACATTGAATTAGTAACTAGATGTCCTACATTCGCTACCCAGTCTGCCGCCTTATTTCCTTCGCGGTAAATGTGTTTGATTTCCCTGTCGTGAATTAGGAGCAGGAGTTTCTTGATATCTTCTATGATTGCTTGCAACTTCCAAGGGGTTCACCATTTTCCTTTGAGGATATTGATAACTAGGAGGTTGTCCCCCTCTATCTGAAGTTTGTTGATACCTTTGTTAAGAGCTTCCTGGATACCTTTATGAAGAGTAGTGGCTTCTGCTGGGAAGGCTGGAGCATCATCTAGGTTGACAGTTTTGATTGAGATTGGAGCGCCCTCGTGATCTCTGATAATGATGCTTGCTGAGGATGAGTTGGCTTTAAGGGAACCATCAAAGTTGAGTTTATGGTAAATTAAAGGGGGATTGGCCCAAGAGACAAGGATTGGAGGATGGGTACGTGGAAGTGGTAGGTTGGGGGGCTAATGGTTGGAAAAAAAATTCCAGAAACTAGGCAACTATCTATTTGTACACGTAGATCCATTCATTGAAGGTCAAGAGGGCACGTTGGAAGACAGAGGAGACGAAGAAGTTTTTTGAATTGAAGATAACTTCATTTATTTCCTTCCAGATACTCCAAACGATGAAAGTGATTTTCTGGAGGATGGGGTCAGTGTTTTTTTAGGTTTGAGAAAAGGCTACTAAGAGAGGTAGGATTGAGATCCAACCGACTTTTTATAAGGGGGTGGGCCCAAGTAAGTTTTGTAGTTGGACAATGGAGGAAGAGGTGGTTAAAGGCTTCTTTGTAGGTGTTGCAGGTCTCGCAGGTTCGGGTGGGGCTGATGTGACGGGTCCCTAACTGGGAGGATATTATGGTGAAGGAAATAATACCCTTGGTCCAATTATGCATTCAATGCTAAATCTATTAAATGCGGTTCAGTATTAATTCATTATGCAAGTTAATAATTCAGTGAGATCAAGTGAGCTGAATGCCTAGCTAGACGCCGCTTCAGTTCAAGTGGAAGTAATAATATTAATCCACATCTTACTCTTGACTAAACCCGTAGGGTCACACAAATAGTACGTGAACGGATCAAGTATTTAAGTGAATTAAATACTCTATTTATGAATATTCGGAAACGACGGATCCCGGTTCTAGTGGGAGCTGAAATCGTCAAAAGGCCAAATATGAAACTCCGGAAATGATGATATTGCGGGAAACAGAAATATGGATCATAACGGAAATATAAATATTATCCAAGTCGTAGATTTTTCCGGAAACGGAAACATGGTACGTATCGGAAAATATTATCGGAAATAGAAATATTGTCGGAATCGGAATATTACCGGAATCGGAAATATTGCCGGAATCGGAAATATTAAATATTTGTTCGAATCGGAAATAAATTCCGGAATAGGAAATATTAAATGTTGTTCGAATCGGAAATGAATTCCGAAATCGGAAAACGAATCGGAAGCGCGACGTACGAAACGATCGTCGGACGAGCTTGCTAGACGCAAGGCCCAGCACGAAGCCAGGCCCAGCGCCTAGCGAAGCCCGCGCGCACAAGCGAGCAGCGAGGCAGGCCCAGCACGGAAGCGGCAAGGCAGGCCCAGCAGCAGCGCCCATCAATGGGCCGCGTGCTGCCAGCGCCCAGCCTTGGGCCGAGCCGCGCACTAGCGCCCCTTGTGGGATGCGTGGCTGCGAGGCTACGTACGACCGAGTCCTTGGTCGTTTAGGATTGCTTGCTTAATATCGTTTTCCTAATTCTACTCGAATTGAATGTTTTCTTTAAATCTGAAACACTTAGGTGTTTGATTAAACATTAAATTCTAATGATTTAATTCAACTAGAATCCTAATGGATTTAGTTATTGGAATCCTAGTAGAACTCTAATTCCGTTATTTCCACCCTATAAATACGTGGTTCATAATCACAATTTATATACAACAATTCAATAAGTATTCGCATAGATTAAGTTAAAGTAAGAATTTAATAATTTGCCTAAAATAATAATTAAGCTTTCCGAATAAACATAATACCTTAGAGAATATCCTAGTTGGTTGAATCTAAGGCGGATCCGAACGTGCTGTGGACTATCTACGGAGGGGCGACATTTGGAGTCCTAAAATTGTTCTTGTTCTGTTCGGGAGCAGCTAGGGAAGGCACGCATCACATGTATGTATCCTAAATTATGTTAATTGACTATGTGGCAATTAATTTGGATTCCTGGCTTTATGGTTTTTCCGCATGATATAATATTGTTTATATATTTGTCATAACCTAACATATGGCCTATTTGCCATTGAAAGATTTTGAGTATGGGTGGGATGTCTAGTTTCCAAATCAAATGATATTTCCATTTATCCTTAGACAGGGGGAGGTCATGGGCTAGCCAGGTGGCCGATTTAACTGTGAATTCTCCTGATTTAGTGAGGCCCCAGATTGGGTTATCCTCCAAATTCGAGTGGGGAATTGGGATACTTCGGGTTTTATGTACTAGTTGTTGGGGGGAGAATGGAGGTTCGAAGGTCTATGTTCTATGTGTTGTCTTCCTTAATACAATCCGCTACCAGGAAGTTCGAAATGACTTCATGGATGGATTTCTGAAGTTGGGAGAGTAAGTTTTCTTTGAGAACCCAGTTGTCAAGCCAGAAATTAATGGATTTTCCATTCCCAACTTTCTATCTAATACCTTTGAGAATTATTTCTCGTTGGGCTAAGATTTCTAGCCAGATTTTCGAGTCTTTTGGTTTTGATTTGTATTCAAAGAAGTTGCTTTGTGAGAGGTACGTTTTCCAGATTAGGGTTATCCAGATACTATCTGGTTTCGTTAAGATTTTCTAAGCTAGTTTCACTAGGAAGGCTTTGTTGAGGGGAAGAGTCCAACGTAGCCCCAACCCTCTCATAGTTTTAGGGGTGCAAATTTTGTTCCAAACTATGAGCAAAGCAGAGGTATTAGTGGATGATTGTTTCCAGAAATATTTTATGTGGAGGTAGTCAAGTTGGTGGGAAACCTTTTTTTGGAATAAGTAAAGAAGAGAAGATATATGATGGCAGTGCTTCTAGCTTACTTTGGATGAGGATAGCTCTTCTAGCTTTAAATAAGTACTGGGAGTGTCATGAGGAAATTCTCAATTCATTCTTTTCAAGGGGAGTTTGGAAGTCTTACCTTGTGGGACTAGAGCTGCTAAAGTGGATGCCCAGATAACGTCTGAATGCTTTCGCGGGTTGCATGTTAAAGGTATTAGCCAAGGCAATTTTGAGCCCCGTAGCAAATTGTTTTGAGAAAACAACGGAAGACTTGTGGAAGTTGACCATTTTTCCCGATAAGGTGTAGAAGGAAACGATGATACATTTCAGATTTTGTCAGGCCGATGATTTAGCCTTACAAAGAACTAGGCAATCATCTGCAAAAAGGAGGCACGGGATGGTGTTTGTACATGGAAATACCGTTATTAGGGATGAGGCTTTCTTTAGAGAGCATTATGATAAATACTTCTATGCATGGAATGAACAGGTAAGGGGAGAGGGGGTCTCTTTGTCTGATTCCGCGAGATGGGCGAAAGTGGTAGGTATGATTCCCATTATTGATGGAGTAAGAAACCGTATTGACACAAGTTTTGACCCAGTTAATCCATTGGGCAGCAAATCCAAAGGCCCTGAGCGTAGCCCATAGTAAGTCCCATTCTATGCGGTCGTAAGCTTTTTCAATATCGAGCTTCAGGTCACACCATCTCGTTTTGTTTTTGGACTTGTGGAAGGTGTTTAGGATTTCTTGGTTGATTAAAAGATTGTCATGGATAGATCTATTTGGTGTAAATGCGTTTTGAAATGGGCTAATTCCTTTTTGGAGTATTGGACAAAGGCGATTTACTATTATCTTTGAGATTGCTTTATAAATAGTGTTGCAAAGCTTGATTGGTCGGAAATGGGCTACGGTTTCGGGGATGGTGACCTCGGGAATGGGAGCAACTAAGGTGTGGTAAAAATTTGGAGGAATGCACCCATGGAAGAAGAAGCTATTAGTTGAAATGGTTACTTCCTTCCCAATGGTGTTCTAGTATGCCTGATAGAACTTAGGCCCAAAATTGTCAGAGTCTGGTGCTTTTAAAGGGTCCATGCTAAAAAAAACATTATGAACTTCCTCGTTCGAAACTGGGGAAGTGAGCGCATTACTTTCCGCATCCGAAACAATAGGATGAATAAAATCAAGATTGATAGTTCGTTGGGATGAGATTTCTGATGAAAATCTATTTTGAAATAAGGATATGAGGGATTGTCGAATTTGGATAGTGTCGTCCTCCCATTTTCCTAGGTCGTTTTTTAATCTATAAGTCGTATTCTTTGTATTCCGAGCTTTCGTTTTGTTGTGGAAGAATCTAGAGTTACGATCCCCTTGCGTGAGCCAATTTTTCCTGGCAAGGTTTCCCGAACTTTTTTGTTTAAAAAGGAGAAAATTTTTCCTTTGTTTGATCATGATCATACGGTGAAAGTGATTTTTGAGTCTTGGGTTATAAGGTTGCGCAATAAGTTTAGACTCGAGCTCTGAGATTTTTGTTTCATTAGATTGGAGTTTGGTAGTATTATTACCGTATTTCCCCTTAGCCAAAATTTTAAGTAGGCCTATTATGCGGGAAAGTTTGGTCGTTATCCTGAAGAATCTGGAGCCGCGAATCTCCATATTCCATTGTGTTCAGACGAAGTCATGAGATTCTTTTTCTAAGGTCTAGTAATTTTGGAATCGAGAAATAGAAGAGTTCATTACCTTTTCGCCTGAAAGGAAAATTGTCAAGGCATGATCGAAGACAGTGAGTTTTCCATAGGTAATACTTGCTTTCTCAAAGATATCAATAAATTGATTATTTCCTATCGCTCTGTCTAGTCGTTCGTAGATCGGGGTGGGGTCTTAATTCATTTTCCAGGAAAATGCTTATTGTAGACACGGTATATATGTGGCATGGAGAGAGTTAAGAAGTGCAGGAAGATGGGTACATTGGTTATGGGAGGGGGGTGGGCGATTTCCTCCCGATTTATCGTCTGGGGAGAGGATTTTGTTAAAATCACCAGTTTAAAGTCATGGGACGTCAATATTGTAAAGGATTCCATATGGTCCCGGAAGGGTTGTTTTCGGTCTTCCTTAGCGGGGAAGTATGCTCCCGTGATCATAAAGTGCTTATTTAGGGGTTTGTAGAGGATACGTAGATGGTCACTATGACATATCATGTTCATAGTAGAAACTATGACCAACCACACCAATAGTAAGCGTATTCTCGGAGCACTTAATTTTCAGAATACAATAATTATAGATCAAATTAACCATTATGGTGGAATCTGGGTATGTTGGAATTCAAATAATTTATCCATGATCAACTACGAAAGCCACGAAAGATACTATTCAAAGCGTCATATGCTATTTTGCAGGATGTCTTATTCAAAAAATCAACATACGAGACAATGATGAGATGTGTAGACAAAGCGGCATGGAAGGACTACTCCAAAAAAACCACGACGGGGAAAGAGACAACCACGAAAGAGGACGAAGCTTATCAATCAAGATCAAGAGAAACACATACTACTGGCCGACAATGTTCAAAGATGCCATGAGGTACGCCGCCAAGTGCGATAAATGCCACCGGAACGCAGGTATAACACATAAACCATATGAAATACTACATCCTACTTTAACAGGCATGAACATCGTTGGAAAATTTCTCGTCGCTCCAGGTCAGAAGGTCTTTATGTTGGCACTAAAGGACTATTTTGATAAGTGGATAGAAGCAGGTGCGTTGCAACAAGTCAGGGACAAAGAGGTTGTTCTTTCATGTGGACTAATATAATACTTCCTCCGTTCCGGAAATATCGCACCATTTGTTTTTACACTATTCATACGTCAACTTTGCCATTTTATGTGATTCGTACGTAAGGAAATTTTAGTCATGTGGGGTCATGCTAGATTCGTATCGATATATATTTTCTAAATATTAATTTTTTTATAATTTTTACTTGCACAAAATTTGAGATATTAAGAGTCAAAGTAATAGTTAGAGGAGTAAAAGTCAACCATGGTGCGATAATTCCGGAACAGAGGAAGTATGCAGGTTCGGCATACGATCGGAGATAATCTTCGACAACGGGTCACAATTCATCAGCTACAAGACGAGAGCTTTCTGCGTTACATGTAACATCAAGTTGAAAACGCCAACACCAAGATACCCCCAAGCCAACGGTCAAGCAGAGTCAAGCAACAAGACGAACATTGGTTCGCTGAAAAAACATCTAGACGCAAGAAAAGGACGGTGGGCAGAAGAACTGCCCTCCATCCTCTGGGCAAAGAGGAAGACAAATGGGGCAGACACCTTTCTCCCTTGCCGATGGGTGCGAAGCTGTAACGCCCCCAGAAGTGAAATTTCCCAGTGTAAGATACGGGTTGATGGCACCAGAGCAAAACGATGTGGAGATAAGCGAGAACCTCGACGACATGGAAGAACTCAGGGAAGCAATACTGACCACGATGGCGTCCCAACGGAAGGTCATTGCAAGAAGTTTGAACAAGAACGTCAAGGCAAAGATCTTCAAGGAGGATGACTGGATGCAACGCAAGGTTTTCTAAAACACCCAAGAGTTAAACACAGGTAAACTAGCACCAACTTGGGAAGGACCATACTTGATCGACAAGATAATCGACAAAGGAGCTTACAAACTTTCCACTAAGGACGGAAAGTTGGTCCCCCAAAGTTGGAGCGCACCCACCTCAAACTATATCATTTTTTATCTTGTCATCACCAATTTTATCAAACTTTCCATTAACATTGTTTTTCTTAATTTTTTCCGTACGCAATTTATAGCTTTTGTTTTTTCCTCTCGACCATTACAGACTTAGGTATCGGAGGGCCGTTAGCACCACCAACGGGCTATTTCCCTAGTGACAATGTATGTCTTACAAATCTATCGCCCACCAACGACGCTAAGGATCAGAGGTCATCAGCAGGCGACGACACCATCAAACGACACCACATCGTCGTGGTTATGACCCTTAAACAAATGGATCCCAAATACGAAACGATGCCACTAGATGATGACACTAAATGTCGTCACATCGTGCGACTCTTAAATACACATGTACTACCTTATGTGCACATACTTCGCTTTTGAGTACCCTACATGTGACATCTACAACACTGCGACTATCAGCGAACGACGACGACGCACACCAAATAAAAAACACACATTCAAACACTTATCCAAAAACACGATAAAAGTATGAAAGCATACATGCATACAAAAATGCACAACCTATAGGGCTGCGACTTTAATTCAAATTTCTGTCGTCATATCAGACGACAAAGCGACACAAAAAACAGTTAAAAATCCACAAAATACATCACCCCTTGTTGTCGCCTTCGACAACAAGTAAAAACCTACAAAAACCAATTATTCCTCTAATAAAAACCGAAAACCAATTTTTTTTTAAACTTAACCAAATTAGGCATTCTCTTATTGCAGACCATCGGTGGGTTCCTTAACCTTTTTCTCCTCATGGGTAACGGGGGTAGCGACATCGTCATAGACCTTTGGGTCCTCGATAGTTCGCTGTTCTCAGTGCCAACAGTGTCAGGCATTTCCTCCCTGGATCCCACATGCACCAAAACCAACTTACCCTTGTCACCCCCACACGGAATGTAGGCGTACACAACCCCTTGAGTATCCCACAAACTTGCCTCAACATTCAAATATTGTCACATCAGCTTTGCTTTGGTTTTCATGGTAAAGAAAGACTCACAATCCTTCAGCTTTTCCTCATAGCCCTCATAAAGCTTCTTAAAACCCTCCATCTCAGTTGCCTGCAGCTCTAACTTTGTCTTAGCTTCTCCCACTTCTATCTTCATGGCCTTAATTTGGCCGTCTTTTGCCTTCACATCAGCCCTCGCCTCACCAAACTTCTTCTCAGTTACCTTCCACTTCCCCTCCAAAGACACTGCAACCAACCGCATCGTCTTAGCAGATTTCCTATCCGACACCGCATCATCTATCAGACGAGGACAATGTATACGAGCAGCCAACGAGGCTTGTAACGCCTGCACACGGTAGATGTCACGCATTAGCAACACACGACAAGCGATGCATGCAGTACACAACTAAGAATGCATTCATTGCAAAACTAGTACTAACCATCAGATCCATCTCAGCAAGTTCAGCGCATACGTCAAGTGGACCCATCCCACTACAACGTTCACTTGACAACGATACACAACAGTTGCTCATCATACGACCAGACGACCACCCTGCCATCACAAGACAAGAAGTATGGGGGAAACATGATAGTAACACCCCTAACAGTCGACTTCGACCCCGATGCAGCATACGTCCTAGGTGTTGTCAGAGGCAACTGAACGACTTTTGAGGAGCGACGACTTTCAATTTTCTCGATTATACCCACGACTTTATCTTATGTAAAGTATTTTCTCGGTATCCAAGTCACATATTCGAATATCAACTCAAATCCATAGTTTATAGAATAATTTATAAGATAAAAAATAACACTCCCTCCGTCCCAAATTACTTTTACACTTTCCTTTTTCGTCCGTCCCATATTACTCGTTACACTTCTTAGGATTGACCTCACAGTTATTATATTGTCTCTCTCTTCCCACTAAATTTGTTTGTCCCTACACCCTCTCTCATTCAATTAAAAAAATACCCCACTAACTCCTATCACACCTACTTTTTCAATAAAATAACAATTGATAACCAAACAATCACATATCACCTAAAAGTTTGTGTAAAGGTAAGTGTAACGGGTAATTTGGGACAGAGGGAGTACTAATTTTTGAACACTTTGATCTAAATATTTCTTGAGGAAACTACTACAATATAGATGGACATTGTCAATCAACAATATAGACTGACATTGTTGTTGGATTTTGTGATGGTAATGACCATCAATATTGTTGGTAATTACCTTAACCATTTTTAGGTTAAGCTAGTGTTGACATTGTATAGAAAATGTATTAACCAAATGAATTTTTAAGGATAAAAGAAAGGGGTTTTATCCAAGTTAGCCCAATTTTTAGCTTGTTCTGACTTGTGACATGCTTCTTCCGTTCAATAATGATGATTCAATTTCTATGTCATGTTTAGCATTGCACATTTCATATCATATTCTTAAAATGTGGTAAATATGGGTTTTCAAGGCTATATTATAGAACAAGAATCAGAACAATCACTTAGTTTTAATCGACTTTGCTAAAACAAACGACCTTAATCTACCTTTATAACAAAATTTTATATATCCATTTGATTTAATGCAAGGTTTTTCAATATTTCAACATAAAAACTATGGCTAAATTTTAATAGTAACGAGAACTTTAATTTCAACTTAAACACGGAACGCTTATAAAAGAATTCAAACGAATTGTTCACCACTGTTAACAAGTCGAGAATGAAGTTGTTCGAGCTTGATTCATTTACTTAACAAGCTTACGTTTTTTGTTCAAGCTTCCTTATTAACTTAAAAATCGAGTTTGGGTGAGTTTCGACCGAGCTTGTTTACGAGTAGTTCCTGAAAGTAACGGTTCATTTACTCCCCTATTGTAAACGATTTGAAATGAAAATCATATAATCCCCCTATTCTTGAATTGTAGTCCATTTTGGAATCTAAGACAATCCAACTTAAGTACACTTGTGACATGAATAGAATCTATCCCATGTGGGTAAGAGAGATAAGTAATTAAGGGGTATAATGGTGAGAAAGGCTAAATTGAGAGTAAACACGTAGGCCATATGGATATTTACAAGGGTGTAATGGGGATAAATGTTGGAAAAATAAGAAAATATTCTAAAAGGGACTAACAAATAAAAAGAATTCAATACGGAAAGAGGACTAACATTCAAGAACGGAGGGAGTATTGGTGTTTCATATTAATTCAAGTATTGTAATTAAAAACAAAGGGGGAAAACATTTATATTGAAATACTTTGATTTAGAAACTATTTAGAGTAACTACTTAAAACATATATGGACATTACCAAAATACTAGCCAACAACAATGTCAATTTTAATGGGTTTTGGATAATTCCATCTGCATTGTTGGTAGTTATTAGGACAAAATGTACATGCACGTACAATTGGGGGTTCTTCAAAATTCAAGTTCCTCACAACATGTATTTTGGCGGTTCTCCAAAATTTTCGTCGCCCAATTTTGTTAAAAACACAAAATTATCTCTCTCCTCACAAAAAATTCCAAAATTTTCTCACCTAAAATTCCCCAAAAAATATCCATCTCCTAAAATTCCCCTAAGTTTTCTTAATTACACGAATTATTTTTCTGAAATATATTTGAGTTTTTAATTTACAATTTCAATTCATTATGGAGTTTATGGTGGAGTTCACTATTAATTTTCTTTGAATTTACGCAGTTGGAGCTTTATTTTGGTTGTCCCAAAATTTATATCTAAGTATTTATAATTTATTGTGTTTTTGTTTTAGATTTATAAATAAAGGTTGTAGTGTAGGGAGTTTTTGGTGTTTTTTTTGGAGTTTACCATTATTACTCGAAATGTAGAGACCATGGAAGCTAATGCGGTGTGAGGGAGAAGATGAAGAATAGTGCATTGAGATGGAAAATGATGACGAAAACTGTTAGTTTTAAATTAACTATAGAATTGTGGTCATTACTAAACATGAGGTTAGACATTAATAAACAAACCATAGTATTGGACAAGATCAAACCTATAAATTATCAGAATTTTTTTTTTTGTATTTAACTGAAATATATAAACTTAAACAAAATTTATTTCGAAAAATTAAGATCTAAAAAATATCTAGGGCAACTACCAACAACATAAATGGACATTACCAATACACCAGACAACAATAATAGCAATTTCATATTTTTTGTTGTTTTAATAGTATTATAGACGAATTAGTTTAATTTCTTAATTATTTTATTTTTATTTTTTCTATGTTATATCACTTAATTAGTTTTACCTTAAATACGTTTTAGACCTTTATCCATGAACATGCTCGTTTAGATTTCGAGTTGAACTCGAGCTTGAACGAGCTTAAATCGAGCTTATTAAAACAAAGGTATATATCCTTAAATTACCTTCACGAACATTGACGAGTCGAGCATGAAATTGTTCGAGCTTGGCTCGTTTAATTAACGAGCTTATTTTGTTTATTCAGGATTGTAACTTATTAACTTAAAAACGAGTTTACCCGATCTTTGACTGGGTTTGTTAGCGAGTAGCTCATACTCATTTTCTCTCCTATTGAAAAAATATTTGAAATGGAAATCGGATATCGGTTTTGCATATTAGTTGAAGTACATAAAAAAATAAAAGAAAAAAACAAAAGAAAAAAAACATTTATTTCGAAATGCTTAGATCTAAAGAATATTTTGTTAGGTTATGAACAATCTAATTCACATGCGGAAAAACCATAAATTGTCAGAATCCAAATTAATTACACATAATCAATTACTTCCTCCGTCCCTTAATACTCTAACCCTTTTCCTTTTCGGGTCGTCCCTTAATACTTGCACCGCCTCTATAAATGGAAATTTTTATCAATATTATATTATTTCTCACACTTACCTACTAACTCACCTGCACCTCTACTCTTTACAAAAAATTATTTAAAAATTTACACCCTCCACTCACCACTCCCCACCCCTTACACATTTCCCACTAACTATATTAAAAAAATACCCCATTATCAACTAACACCCATTAAATTAACAAGTCAATTCAAAGGTCTTAAACTCCGCACCGGTCAAATCGGTGCGAGTATTAAGGGACGGAGGGAGTATCATAATTCAGAATACATACTTTGTGATGCGTGCCTTGCCAAGCTGCTCCTGGACCGAACAGGAACAAGTTAGAACACCAAACTTTGTCCCTCCGTAGAAAGTCCACATCACGTTCGGATCCGCCTTAGGTTCAACCAACTAGGATTTAATCTAAGGTATTATGAATACGGGATCTCACTCTATGTGATAGGCAAATTGAACTGAATTGATGTGTAAAAATTTATGACCATAGTTCATATATTTAAAGGAAAATAAGTAGTAGAATCCAACTAGGATTAGGAAAGTTTAGGATAATCACAAACACCTAGGATTATGAAGTTTAGGATAATCCCCTACTCCTAGGATTAGGAAAACCGGTCAGCTTGTGGCCCAAGCTACTTGCTGGGAAAGTTAGCTTGGAGCCCAAGCCTTGCTCGCACACACACCGCAAAACCCATGCGTTGGCCAGCAGGCTAGGCGCTGGCGCCAGTGTTGGGCCTTATGCTCGGCGCTGACGCTACGATTCGTGGGCTTGCTCGTCGAGCGATGGGCCGGTCTTGCTTGCTGGCCTGTCGCTAGTCGTGCTTCCGATTTGTTTTCCGATTCCGGAATTTATTTCCGACTCGAAAAATATTTCCGTTTGCGGTAATATTTCTGATTCCGACAATATTACCGATTCTGAAAATATTTCTGATTCCAACAATATTTCCGATTCCGGTAATATTTTTGATTCCGGCAATATTTCTATTTCCGATAATATTTCCCGATACGAATCATATTTCCGTACGTTTCCAGTTTTATCTTTTACTTCAATAATATTTATATTTCTATCATGAACCATATTATGTTTAGACTTGGCATCAAATGCATTAAATGCAAACTTGGACCAAGGGCATTATTTCCTTCAGTCTCCCACTTGTCCTTAAGGACAAATGTTCATTTCCTAATTCCTTTGTGTATTGATGCTTGCTCATGAACATAACGTAAGACTGGTCATCCTTATTATGTTTAGAGGTATTTCTCGATGTCAGAGTTTAACTAATCAAATAAACAGAAAATCATATCCGATTTATCTGAGCATGAACACACATTTTATAGTTTCTAGCTCTTCGAGTGGTCTTTTACAACTCTTGGCATCTCATCCCGATTTATGGGAGGACAATCCTAATCTTGCGATCTTGAGGTTAGACTTCCTTTGATAGGTGATTACCTAAGCGTTGCTGTTATAGTATCCTTTTACTGTGCGACAGTTGACAACGTCAAAGTAACCAGTTCTCAAATAAGTAATCTCAAATCACTCAGGTATTGAGGATTAATGTCTAATAAGATAATAAAAATTACTTATGACAGATTTTCATCTCTTACAGTACAGTTTCATAGGTATGTCCGATACTAATCCTATCAAGTAAGTACCAACGTAAATGATTGCGGAAATTCCATGTCCATATAGTTCAAGAAAAAGAACTACTAGTCATCTTGCATTCTAGTCGTCTAGTGTTTTCTATGCGTCCACCTTTATAGAAAACTTCAGACCAGGGACCATTTTTAACCTTTGACATTGAAGTTCACTTGATATGTGTTTTTTTTTTCACAGGACTGGTCCTGTTAGTCTATCTTGAATATATAGTCAAATTTAAAGGACTCAACATTTAATAAACCACAATATTAAATAGAAAAATGAAATTATTCATTTCTATGAATGGTTAACCAAAATGTTTTACAAATTATTTAAATACTATAGACTTAAAAACATTCAATAAGGACATCAAAGTCATTCTCCAACATGCTTGATTCCTATAGCTGCAGTGTGCGAGTTGTGTTTCGCTTGCATTAGAGGTTTTGTCAATGGATCTGAGATGTTGTTATCAGTTCCAGTCTTGCTTATCTAGACTTCTATTGTTTCAACGAATTTTCGTAGAAGGTGAAATCTACGAAGTATATGCTTGACTCTCCGGTGGTGTCTAGGCTCTTTGGCCTGGAAAATAGCTTTGATATTAACACAATATAGAGCTACTGGTCCTTTAATGGAGGGGACTACACCAAGGTAACCAATGAACTTCCTTAGCCAAATTGCTTCCTTTGCTTCTTCATGTGCAGCGATGTACTCCGCTTCAGTTGTAGAATCTACAATAGTGCTTTGCTTAGCACTTTTCCAGCTTACAACACCTCTGTTGAGGCAGAAGACAAATCAAAACTGTGATCTGAAATCATCTTTGTCGATTTAAAAACTTGCATCCATATAGCCTTTAACAATCAATTCATCATATCCACCATAAACCAGGAAATCATCTTTATGCCTTTTCAACGTGCCTCTCTTAGGTCTGACTGGTATCTACTCGTAGC
The DNA here is from genome assembly GCF_020520425.1 of Spinacia oleracea. Lineage (NCBI taxonomy): Eukaryota > Viridiplantae > Streptophyta > Magnoliopsida > Caryophyllales > Amaranthaceae > Spinacia > Spinacia oleracea. Next base: position 59,326,664 of record NC_079487.1, read on the forward strand.
ACTGAGTGCGTGCGAAACATCCGGGTGTGCTCATATCATAGCATACATTATTGAACCAATCAATGATGCATATGGTATCTCACTCATTCGTCTTCGACACTAAGTCTTGCTAAGAGTCATTCCATGCGACATGGGTAGATGGCCTCTCTTGGAGTCAGCCATTTTGAACCTATCAAGCACCTTATTGATATAAGTGCTTTGACTAAGCCCAATCATCTCCTTGGATCTATCTCTATAGATCTTGATGCCCAATGTGTATTTTTCTTCTCCTAGATCTTTCATGCAAAAACATTTCCCAAGCTAAATATTTACATAATTCAACATAGGAATGTAGTTTCCAATAAGTAATATGTCATCGACATATAATACTAGGAAAGAAATCTTGCTTCCACTAACTTTCGTGTATACACAAGATTTGTCTGCGTTCTTGACGAAGCCAGAGTCATTGACTGCTTCATCAAAAACGTATATTCCAGCTCCTTGATGCTTGCTTTAATCCATAAATATGGATTTCTAAAGCTTGCATACCTTTGTAGCATTCTTTGGATCCTCAAAACACCCAACCTCTGTCATAAACACAGTTTATGTTAAAACGCTATTTAAGAAAGTGGTTTTGACATCCATCTGCCATATTTCATTATTGTAATATGTAGCGATTGCTAACATAATCCGAATAGACTTTATCATTGCAAATGGTAAAAATGTTTCATTGTAATCCACACCGTGGACTTGCCTATATTCTTTTGCAAACAATCTAGCTTTGAAAATAAACTTCCAGTTTTCTATCCTTGTCCTTTTTCAACTTGAAAACCCATTTGCTTCCCATGGCTTGGTAGCTGATGAGAGACATTTATGTAGCTCTTAGCTTAGGATTTTATTTCATTTTATTAGAATTTTATTATTATTTTTGCTTAGTTTTATCGTTTTTAGTTCGTTTATCGCATTTTTGCATTAATCGTAATATTTTCTCGTCTTGCGTATTTTTTAGTAGTTTTTGCTCTAAACGTGCCTTTTGTGCGCATTCTCATTGCGTAAGGGTCGTTTTGAGCATTGACGTGTTAAATAATGTGTCATTATGCTTGACGATGTTTAATATGATTTTACGATTTGTAAAAATGCGATGCAAATTAATAAAATGCTTTCGACTTTTAATAACGTGCTTTGCGATTTACTAACGCTTTACGACTCTTTCCAATGTGCAGCGACGAAGTGCATAGTTTCTCCCCACGAGCCTTATGTGTGTGCAGACCAACAACAGCCTTGCAACAACACACATGAACAACAGCAACAGCAGCCCTGCTAGCTGTTGTACACGAGCACACAAACAACAGCTGTACACGAGCACACAAACAGCAGCTGTACACGAGCCCTTGTAGCAGCCTCGTGAGCTCTCCAACTTGAGCCTTGCAAGTCCCTTGATAGAATCTGCACAAGAGCAAGCATTAGCAGCCATAGCAGCTACAAAACTGCAGTACTGCGCGCCACTGCAGCACTACACGAGCAAAAAACCACAGCCTAGAAGCTACACACGAGCAGTAGCAGTTGCGCAGCAAGTGCAGGGCTTTGCGTTCGCACAGATTTGCTGTGCGTTCGCACAGCAAGGCTGTGCGACCATGCTGATTTACTCAACCGCACCAAATTCCAAAAAGTTTGCAGCAACCCCCGTGTTTTAGTGCGAACGCACAGACCCTTGTGCGGTCGCACGGCTACGCGGAAGTGTCATTTAAAAGCGAAATCGCTGCATTGTTTCGATACGTAGAATTAGTTTTCAGATTCTAGAGAGAGGTTAGAGATTATAGTTTAGATTAGAGGTTAGAATTAGGATTCTTAGCTTAAATTTTCAATTTCTTAGTGAATTCAAACATAAATTTTAGATTTCCTTCTCTTTAATTTGAGTTTAGTTCTTCAATTTTCTTGTTCTTCAATTTTGGTGCAATTTCAACAATTTAAGGTATAATTCTTACTCTTCTCTTTAATTTGTTTTTTCATTCTTTAAATGCTTCATTAACTTCGTTCAAGCTTTGATTTCATTGTTGAATCTTAGAATTAGTTTCATATTTTGAATTTTATTGATTTTCCCCCCAATTTTAATATTTGAATTTTCCGAATTTTGTTGATTCAATTAGTTTCATTATTGCAATTAGTTTCACGATTAGGATTCATTTTAGTTTAATCTTAGTCATAATCATGCCTATTGAATAGTTCATAGTCTAGAGATTTGGGTTGAAGCCTTAGATTAGAATTAGGGATTTTGGAGATAATTTTGTGATTGATTTTGTGATTAAATGGATTAATTGATGTTTGATTCCATGTCTAGTTAGTTTAGGATTAGCTAACCTAAATTGCTAGAATATTGGAGTGTTTGGCTTCGGATTGGCGCGAAAGCGTGATTCGTTGCTTGCATTACTTTGGCTTGATTTTTCGTTCATAATTTCCTCCTCGAGTCTTGATTGTAGCGAGAGCTAGATTAGGATTGGTTGAGCATGGCTTTTCGAAGCCAAAAATTAGTCATTGAATTCATTAATTAGCCATTGCAAAATCATGAGCATTTAGGATCTTCGAAACTCCCAATTCAAGTTCCATAGCCAATTCCCAAAGTCTCTAGAATTTCTTCACTTGTTCACATTTCATACTTTTTTTTTATTTCAATAGATTCATACATATACATACTTACTTTTTTTCTATTCGAATTAGCTTTTGAACACATTAGATTGAAAAGTCAAACATAACCATTCTCTTGGGACGATCCCTAGCTTGCCACTATAATCAATATAGTTGGTAGATTAGGTGGTTTATAAATATTGTTTGATAGGTTGATTCCGATTCAACGACACGGAAAAAGCCTCATGAGTAGCCATCCGAAAATGGACAAAATCACAAACTTGGTTTTCAGACATGGACTCTATTTCAGATTGCATGGCTTCTAGACATTGGTTGGAGCTAGGCTCGTCATAACTTATTTGTAAGCCGTAGGCTCATCTCTTTCCGGCAATAGAATTTCATGGCTCTTAGACATTAAGATACCTACATATCTTTCTGGCTGAGCCCTATACCTTTGCGATCTACGCGGGGCAACAACTCCAGTTGGTTCTTGAACCTCACCATATACTTCTAAAGATCTATGAGTTTCCACCTGAATACCATCTTCATTATTCTTCAGAGCTAGTTGTTTGACTCGAAGTTCTTCGAGGTCTACTTTTCTCCCACTTGTCATTTTTGGAAATGTGTTGTCTATTAAAAAAGATACCATCTCGAGCAACAAACACCTTGTTCTCGGATGTATGTTAGAAGTAATACCCGTTTGTCTCCTTTGGGTAGCCGACAAGGATACATTTGTCAGATTTTGGTTGAATTTTGTCAGAAATTAGTCGTTTGACGTATACTTTACAACCCCAAATCTTAAAAAAAGACACTTTCGAAGGATTTCCATTCCATAACTCATATGGAGTCTTTTCGAAAGCTTTTGACGGATCTATATTTAGTGTGAATGCAATCGTGTTAAGTGCATGTTCCCAAAATTCTATTGGAAGTTTGGCTTGACCCGTCATTGATTGAACCATTTCTATCAAGGTCATGTTCCTCTATTTCGATACACTATTTCATCGTGGTGTTCCAGGAGGGGTCAATTCTGACAAGATTCCACAATCTTTCAAATGGTTATGAAATTCATAGCTGGGACCATTTCGCTCATTGGTAATCCTAGAAGACTCAAGTATTCAAACAATGATAACATATATTTCACATGATCTCTAAGTGGATTACCAACTCTTTGCTTTGAGCGAAGGATTCGAGAATGTGTTTCTTCGACTTCCATCCATCCTTAAACATCTGTTATGAAGATCAACCTTCAAATCTTTCATTGATTGAATCAATTATTGGAAATTTAGGTCTCTTTCTTTCGTGCTTCCACGACAGATATCCCTTAGATGCTTGAGAATCATATATGGTTCGTAGGGTACAAACCTTTTATGCCAATCACTAGGGATGTTGCTCAGCATGAGACTCATGACCTTTTTGTGATCCGCTTCCAAGACAGCATGTCTTTCAGGATTCATGTGTCTTGCATAATAGCTTGGCATAGGATAGAATAATGCATACTCAATTATATTTAGCTTTAGCACTTCAACTAGGTTCTCTTCCCATTCAAGAAAATTTGTTAGGTTCAACTTGATCATAAGACCCGATATAGTGCTGATGTTTTGATTGTTTATTGCCATAATGAAACTACAATTCAGAAGAAGAAACAAATAAATAACCATTCATAAATGCTATTAATAAATTTAAATTCAAGAAAACATGCATAATTAAAATTATTAAGCATTTTATTCAAATTTATGTGTTACGTTAGGTGTGAATAAAATGAATCCAAGAACCTCAAACTCATTAAAGAACGAAGTATGCATGCTTTGGCTTGTCTTAATTCTAAAATATTTTTAGTAAGCAAAAAATGTTTGCTAATAGTATAGAAACTACTCTTGGTTGATAGGTACGTCTAAGAACTTATTAGGAAAATCTATCCCATTTGCCATAACATGAAAGGACTTCTTAAATACATCAACTTGTATTCACACTAATGTGTACCTTACCCCAATAAAATCAAGAAATAACACCTAGCTTTGGCGGAAAACTTCCAGTAACTTGACATAAAGGTTATAGTAAGTGTTATTCTAGAATGGCACCTGTTAACTCAATTTTAAAGTTTGGAACTTAAGGATCTTCTATGTTGGTTAGATTTTAAGTGAACTAAAATCCTTAATAATGCAACATATTCAAGCCACAATATCATGCATAATATCAAGACATATTTAAAACAATAAATATCTTAAAACATGCATAAGATTAATTGTGATCTAGTATGACCCGCTTCATCTTGAAGCTTCAACTTCAAATTCCGTCTTGAAAATTGATTGGAAACTCCGATCTTGAATTTCACCATGGATGGCGCCATTTTCACCAAATAGGATTTTCAATAATTAAACTAATTACAACTAATTGATGATACACATACCATATTTAAATCAAAACCATGGTACTTTATACCATATTTTACATTCAAAATTAATGGTACGCAAACCATATTTACTATCCTATTTGGGCCATACTAGTCACTTTCCGCAACCTGGGCAAAACAATATATTTACAATATAACATGCATCCATTCATTTATCAATGAATGGCCCACTTGGGAAGTTAGCAGAAAATATGCATCACATAATATTTGCAACAACTAACTAAGGCTCAAGAATCTACCAATTATTTGACCTTATTATTTCTAATCAAGTTTGTTAATTCTAAGGAAATAAGGACCTAATCAACGGTTTAACCAATATATGAATAAAATCTTACACTCAAACCCAGAATTATTTGATTTACTAATTTTTAAATATAAAATATATTTCCAAGTTCAATCGGAAACCACAAATTTAATTTAAATTTAAAGCTCATATAATATTTTTTAAATCCCTTTATTTGATATTTAATTATTTAAATAAATTAATAATTTATTCAAGGTTTTAATTTTATTAAATAATTAGTATAAAATAAATTATAATAATTAAACTAATAAAAATAAATTCCGATAAAAAAGCATAAGCACGAAATTATTAAAATTAATTAAATTCGTCGCTCAATCGGAAAATCAAATCGCATTAGGAACACAATGGGGTAGGCAGGCAAGCAGGCATGCCTTAGGGGTGCTGTGCAGGCAGGAACATGGGGCACCCATGCCTCCGCTTGCATAGCAGCAGTGCTGCAGGGGGTCGCGCGTGCATGATCAAGGCATAGCCCTTGCCATCGCACAACATCTCGCAACAGCATCCTTGCAGGCGCGCACTTGACTTGGTGACAGCGCTGGCACGGTAGGCAGGCAGGGGCAGCGCGCACGACCTGCCTTTCTCGGCGCGTCCCTCGCCATGCTTGCTTGCGTGATCGCTGCTACCCTTTGCTCGTTCACTAGCACCAGCGCACACGAGCGATGCTCGCAGCCCGTGCGTGCACTAGTCACTCGCGCGTTGTATCTGCGCCGTGCACAACTCGAGCTCCCTTGCTCACCCGTTGTGCGCACGCACCAAGCAGCAACACCCAGCGGGCTTTTTGCTTCGACCTTGCTGTCTTGCTTGCAACAATGTCCATCCATATTTGCGTTTGGGTAATGTCGTTATATTTTCTTGCAAGTTATCTCAAACAAATAGTTTATAATATAAAATTTATAATATTAATCTCACGAGTGATTCACTTTTCAAGTTAATCGCTATATGCCCAAGAGGTTATATTTATTGAAATAAGATAACATGTAAAAGTTTGATATTTAATTAAAAGAATATTAAAAATGAATTTTATAAGATTTATCTTTTTATTTTAGAAGATATAAGTAAATGTCAAAAATAAGAACACAAAAATAAAAAGAAAATGGTTACATCAAGTAAATGTAAAAAAAAAAAATCAGAAAAAAATAGTTACGTCAAGTAAATGTAAAAAAATAAAAAATAAATAAAATGGTTACATCGAGGATTGATCCTTAATCCAAGGGGTGTTAAATAGAGGATTTGAGCATGTTCATAACTACTAAGACAAAATTGGTTTTATTTCATTAGTTGCAGATATATATTATATACTTATTATAAACTTGGAGACCTAAAAAAATTATGGGCCCAAAATTATCCCAGCCCGGATATGGTTTTCAGTCACCCCATTGCCGCCCCCCTCCCCGTTGCAGCCCTCCCCCATGGCATCCCCCTTCCCGTCGCGCCCCTCTTCCGTCGACACTCACTCCCCTTGACTCCTCCTCCGTCCCCCGCAACCAACAACTCCCACCAGCTACCCAACGACGTCGGGTTGATGGTCGTGCCTACCTGCCTCGCCCATCCATGCATGCTGGTCCAGCGTCGAGTTGGCCATAGGAGAGAGAACTTTACAAGCCTCATTCTTAATTAAATTTAGTTAATTATCCTAATTATTGATTTTTACATTTTTGCAAAGTAAAAATAATTAATTTTAAAAAAAATCAGAAATTACATAATTATTTTCATAAAGGAATTTGGACATTTAAATTTAAAGATAAAAAAATTTAAATCATTAATATATATTATTTAATTTAAATTTAAAGATAAAAAAGACATTTTATATGGCCCAAATTAATTCCTAGTACGTGGTAGTCATATTTACTATGACCATTGTAGATATATCCGAAAAAATATTAATAAACCGAAGGGGTTTCGTTAATGGGTGAGATAAAGGTTATTAATTTATTGAGGAGGTTGACTTGTTATATATATTGTTTATTAAAGTGTAATTTGTTGCATGTTCATCAATAAATAGAAGAATATGTTTCATATAAGGCGGTCATATACATAAGAGTATAAGACCGTTCACAAAATGTAGTTTATGCACCCGGTATTGTGCACCTTTTTTTTTTGGCAAGCAAGTAATAATTTTATTGATCAACCAACTCAACCATTACAAACAGTCCCCAGAATGGTCCCAACAGACCAAACAGGCAACAAGACAACTAAAGGCTAGGAACACCAAGCCAAACAAGACCCTAGCCCCTCAAAGGCTATAAAACCAATCCTTATCTGTATTACAGATTTTCTTACTAAGCAAATTTGTCACTCTACTCTTAACTTCAGTTTGGATAATTTTGACAGTGCTCTTGATCACTGGCACTTGAGCTCTCCATACTGCTGAGTTCCTAGCTTTCCAGATGTGATAAACTAGGCCTGCTACAGCTGTGTACATAACTGTCTTTTGGACCTTGCTCTTGGCATATCTTTGAATATGTTTAAGGAGGATAGTAACAGAATTCCTGCTGTGTTGGAAACCCAGCCAGCTCATAATCTGGTTCTTACAGTTGATACTGAAATGGCAACCAAAGAAGAGATGGTTTGCTGTTTCAGAGTTTGTACCACAAAGGGGACAAAGGTCATCAGACCCTACCATTAACTTATACAACCTGTCTTTTGTTTTCAGCCTATCAAGCATAGTAAGCCAAAGAATGAATCTGTGTTTTGGCACAGAAAGTCTGTTCCACACATATTGTTGCCAATGAACCTTATCTGCTTGATGACATAGAGTAGTGTAGTTTCCTTTGATAGAGTACTTAGGTGTTCTCAGCCACTGGTGAGATTGAAAAAGAGTGTTGCAATTGTTCTTCACCAAGCAAACAAACTTCACCACCCAACTTGCTGCAGTAGGGGCAATGAAGTCATCCCAATTCTTATCTTTCACATAAACAGTATGAACCCATTTCACCCACAGATTGTCCTGTTTTCTAGAGATAGCCCATGCTAATTTTTCCACTGTAGCTTGGTTCCACAAAAGCAGATTTCTGAAACCCAATCCACCCTGATTTTTTGGAAGACAAAGTTTATCCCATGCCACAGGGCCAGGCCTGGAATCATCATAGTTCCCATACCAAAGGAAAGATCTGCAAATGGAGTTGATCCTTTTCAGGACAGTTTTGGGGAAAATAAACATTTGTGACCAGTAGACAGTCACACTCATAAGAACAGTGTTAACCAAGAGAGCTATCCCAGCAAAGGAAAGATGTCTTGAACTCCAAGTTTTTATTTTGGAGGTCATTTTATCAATGAGAGAATCACAGTCACTAGCTTTCAACTTCAGAGGGGAGACATGAACACCCAGATATTTGAATGGGAGAGAACCAATGCCAAAACCAGTCATGTCAGTAAAAGAGGAGAGCTGATGATCTGGAATTCCACTGTAATACCCCTAATATAATATTGTCATGAAATATATATTTTTAAATAGTAAGTTTTTGTTGATTTTACTTTAAAAGTAAGAGTGTCAAAGTATTAAAATTTCAAACATTAAGTTTCGGGACGAAACTTCTTTTAGGGAGGATAGATTGTAATACCCTGTATTTTTATAACTTTAAGTTTCGGGACGAAACTTCTTTTAAGGGGGATAGATTGCAATATCCCAATATTTTATAATTTCGTATAATATATTTTATAGTCAAAATATAATTATATCCGTTTTTAGCTAGTCCCTTTTAATATTTTCAGAAATTTAAAAACGCTATTTTAAAATTAGTAGGACTCTTATTACGAGCACCTATATATAACCCTTTAAACCTAATTATTTTATGTAAACCTTGTGCAGCCGTAATTTCACCCTAGCTAACAAATCCTCTTCATTCATTATATATTAGTTGCGTATTACCTCACATCTAACCGAATAACTTTAGCAACCATTGATTTTCATCATACTGATCTATCATATTGATTATTTGGTTATCAAAAGCATACAAGAAAATTTGAGCACACTGTCACCGTAAGATGATCATCTCGCTACCCCGCACGCACCTGAGTGTGTGTGTTCATTGCGTACATTATCGTATATTAATTTCGGGAAGGTAATCACGCACACTTAGTCTCTTTAAATTATTCGTAATTAAGTATTGATTATTATATATAATCATGTATAGGTCTTTGGAGTTGTTTGTTATATATAGTATAAATCTTATGTCTAATTATAAGTGAATAATGTGATAACGTGTATTAGATAAATGCTCAACTCATGGATAATATTGTTGAGTTAGATTTCTTATTATATTAATCACTATTATTTTGTATATGTGTAGATATCTAAGGGTCTAGTTTATTTGTAGATTGATATTGGAAATTTGGATTGGGTCAATCTATATATTCTAGAGTTTTAGATCGTTATAGAGTTTCTTGGCTTTATTAATTAATAGTTAGTAATCACATTTAGTCTCTTCTAATTGTTCGTGTATATTATTAGTTGTAATCACACGCACCTAGTCTATTTAGTTATTTATATATATTAATTACTGAGTTATTTTTATATATATTAATTATTATGTGTACTCTCGTAATGTTAGAAGTTGTTACATATATTATATGTGAAGTTTGCTTAATTGATTTATCAATGAGATCTTTGTACATGACTTAGATTATTTTGCCTTTGATATATGCTTATATGGGTTACAGCTGCATTGTTTATATGTTAACTTCTAATACTTGATAAAGTGAATTAGCATAGTAGCCGTATAAGATTGAGACTGTAATGCTACAAGTGTTTTATATTGTACCATACGTCTAATTCTATTAGTCTCCGAGCTTAAAGCTATACAACATTATTTTTATGGAAGTTTAGATTAATCATTTTGGGATGATAATTGATCATCTTGTAGTACAATTTCTCTTAAGATAATATATGAACCGGTTGGAAAGCACATTGTGCTTTATTATTTGGTCGGAGCCATAAGCACGACCCTAGGCTTAATCTACTCTATTGAGTTAAAAACACTCAATGGGGGGTGTGCACACTTAAAGACTAAGACCTGTTTGGTGGTTACATCCACTAGTCCAATACTATTGGGTGGTGGACTAGATTCACATTTTTCTGGTGGTTACATCCAATAGTTTAATATATACTAATGGGTGGTGGACGCGATCCACATCTCTCTGGTGGTTACATCCAATAGTTCAATATATACTATTGGGTGGTGGACTCGATCCACAATACTCAAATGGTGAACTTATAAGAAATTAAAAATAAACCCTTGTTACTTATGGTTATATGTACTAGTTTTATAAGAATTGTTTATCAATTTGTACTTATGTGTTTGTTAAATTATTATTATTATTATTATTATTATTATTATTATTATTTATTATTATTATTATTATTATTATTATTATTATTATTATATGTCTGCTTATTCAATAAGCGTTGATTACTCAGCTTTTGCTGACGTGTGTGTTTATTTGTTATGTGTGTTTGCGGCCATGTCTTTTTCTTATGGTGGCCCTGCGACGATCCTTTTGGAATTTGTCCACTATGGTGAGCAGTCAAGATTGACTGGAGCAGATGGATCGTGAAAGATGCAATTACAAGTTGAAAGAGCTCAATATTATCGTTTTGTCTTGTATGACCGTTTAATACTTCTAGTTTAAATAGACCACCTAGTAATCGAGTTGTAATAGTTTGAGTATTGTAAGCCTTAGCACTTGACAATGTGATCAAGTGTGGCGGTGATACCTCCGATTTAGGTGTAAGTTTCCGCAAATTTATTATAAAGTCTTTTATATTCTTATTTCTTTCTAGTTAGTAAATCGGGGGTGTTACAAAATGGTATCAAGAGCCAAATCGCTCTTTGGGATTGACGCAGAGATCTTCACATCTCAGTGTTTGAGTTGTCTAGGATTAAAATGACTAATTAAGAGTGAAGTTAAAAGTTATAGGACAAGCCGTTTAATTGAAGAGACTATCTCTTTTTACTTGTTAGTATGTGATTCTCCTTACATGATTATGTGACTAGTGTAATTAGAGTTCGGGGACGAACTCCTTTTTTTTTTAGGGGGATAGAATGTAATATCCTTAATATTTTATGGTTCAAAATGTTGCAAAATTTTATTGATTTTATTTTAGAAAGAGTTTCAAAGTATTAAATTTTCTAAACTTTAAGTTTCAGGACGAAACTTCTTTTAAAGATGGTAGATTTTAATACCCTATATTTTTATAACTAAAAGTTTCCGAACAAACCTTCTTTTAAGGAGGGTAGATTTTAATACCTATATTTTTCTAACTTTAAGTTTCGGGACGAAACTTCTTTTAAGGGGGATAGATTGTGATACCCCAATATTTTATGATTTCGTAAAATATATTTATATAGAAAATGAAGTTATAAATACTATTAAATTATTTTCCGTATTTAATTAGTCTCTTTAATATTTTCGGAAAATTAAAATAACAATTTTAAATCTAGTAGGATTCTTATTGTGAACAACTATAAGTACTACTTAAACCCTATTTAATTGCGGCAGCCCTAATTATATTTTCTTATTCTTAACTTTGTTCTGCCGTTTTCATAGCTTCGTTCCCACTTGTGCGTGAGTTGAACCATCAGCATCAAATCCATTCCTCTTCGCCTAATCATCAAAACCATTATGGTGCCATAGCATGCAAAAACACAAAACCACCAATTCCATTATACCCATTATCATGTATTTAACAATCCTTATCAAGCCTAAACGTTGTTCTTCGGTCGTACTGAGCAATGAGCGCTTCAACGCCCATTCGTCTTGTTCTCAATAAGTAGCGTATTGTATTTAATACATGGAATTATCATCTCGGAAGGTAATCACGCTTAGTCCTTCTAATTGTTCGTGTATATTATTCGTTGTAATCACGCGCACTTAGCTAGTTTTTTTGGAGATGTTCGTATCTATTCCTTAATTATATGTTATCATATTGTTTATTTCGATTTTTGGTGTGCAAAGTATATGACTTATTTTTGTATGTTCATAGATTTGATGCTGTAGAAGAGTACCATACGAATTGTTGGTATATATGCTTTTTTTTTAGTTTAGTAGTTGAATGCAAGTATGGCGATGTAGGTGTGTTATTGTTATTATGGTTAGTAATAGACTTAGATTATTTATATTGGGTTTAGTCAAAATAAATTGTTGGAATTGATCAAATATTATTTTTTGGGAATTAGTTTTGTTTGCAGTGGAGGAGTGAGATATTATAGAATGAGTTACTTCAATTCGTATATGATTTTGGGATCATGGTGCTATTATTGAGAAATACTCTTTCGTATATTTTAACAATAAGGTTGATTTTGATCACATTATGTAATCATGAGGAAAAGTTGAATTATCATATTCTTGGTTTGAGGCTCAATGTTATAAACCTTGGTCCTTGGCATGTTGGTAAGGAGATGATAACCATTAGTAGAGGAGCAAGATACAATCTTTATTATTTTCTTAATATCCTCAAAGTGGGATTTGGTCCAAAAGTGGCCTTGACTCAGAGAGTCTTTTTAGTAGCTATTGAGAGTTTCAAGTTTTTATACTTGTTGGTTTATTATTCGAATTACCCATGTCCAAGGCTAGGTATAGAACAAAGAGAAAATATGGCACCTATTGGTTTGAGTACGTTTAGTAGAGGAAAAGATCATATCGATATATTTGAGGTTCATATGAAGAGAATATTTATAGTTTCCGTATAGTATGGAGTTAGTTTTATTTTTGGGATCATACTTGAAATGTAGTTTCTTACTACATTATTTACATGACACTTTATTACTCTATTTTAGTATGTTTCTGTTTGTAACAGGTGATTACTCAGCTTTTGCTGACGTGTGTGTTTATTTGCTATGTGTGTTTGCGGCCATGTCTTTTTCTTATGGTGGCCCTGCGACGATCCTTTGGGAATTTGTCCTCTATGGTGAGCAGTCAATATTAACTGGAGGAGATTGATCGTGAAAGATCGCAATTCAAGATGAAGGAGCTCAAGTGTTATCGTATAGTCTTTTATGACAGTTTAATACTTTTCAGTTGTAAATAGACCACCTAGTAACCGAGTTGTAATAGTTTAAGTTTTGTAAGCCTTAGCACTTGACAATGTGGTCAAGTGTGGCGGTGATACCTCCGATTTAGGTGTAAGCTTCCGCAATATTTATAAAGTATGTATTATTTCTTATTTATTTAAAGTTAGTAAATCGGGGGTGTTACATCCACAGCAGTACAGGGAAGACTTGTGAGGGTTAACCATGAGTCCAGTGGTGTTAGAAAACACACAAAACCCATCCATCATGAGTTGAACTGTCTCCTTTTCTCCTTTACAAAACATGAGGAGATCATCAGCAAAGCATAAGTGATTAAGTTTCATAGGTCTACATCTGGAATGAAACTTGAAAGAGGGGTGTTCTCCTATTGTTTGCATAGCCCTTGAAAAGTACTCCATGCAAAGGGTGAAGAGCAAGGGAGACAAGGGGTCCCCTTGTCTTAACCCTCTTCTAGGATGAATCAGATCAGAAGGGGTACCATTAATCAAGATGGAATATTGAGTGGTGGTGAGGCAAGTCATAATGAGGTTAACAAAATGGCTAGGGAAACCAAGATCAAGCATGATTTCCTCAATGAAATCCCACTCTACAGTATCATAGGCCTTTTTAAGATCCAGCTTCATAAGACAGTTAGCCTGCTGTTGCCCTTTTCTATAAATCTTGACAGTGTCTTGACACACAAGAACATTGTGAAGAATGGATCTGCCAGAAACAAATGCTCCTTGGTTATGGGAGATGATATCAGGGAGAACTCCACCTAGCTTCCCACAAAGAAGCTTAGAAATGCATTTGTAAAGAACAGAACAACATGCTATGGGTCTAAAATCACCAACTGAAGATGGAACACTGACTTTAGGGATCAAAGTGATGGAAGTCACATTAATCTCCTTCAACATTTTCCCAGTTCTGAAAAAGTCATTAATGGCAGCATGCATATCATTCTTAATGAGATCCCAAGTGCATTTAAAAAAGTGACTATTGAACCCATCCAATCCTGGTGCCTTTGTGCTTGGGATATCATCTAACACTCTTTTGATATCCTCCATGGAGAAATTGCAATTCAACATATTTACATGATCCTCAGTCAGTCTTGGCCCTCTATCCATGATTGCTTTCTTGATGGGAGATCTAGTATCCATTCTTGCCTCAAATAATTTTCTGTAAAAGTCTAAAAAAGATTCCTGAACTTTTTCCACTGAGTTCACCCATTCACCAGTGGAATTCTGAATAGAGTGGATGTTGTTGTGTTTTCTTCTCTGTCTGATACTCTGGTGAAAAGCTCTGCTATTCTCATCACCTTGTTGAAGCCAGTGAGCTTTAGAAATTTGGTGAAGGAAAGAAAGATGGTTCTCATTTGCAGTTCTGTATGCAGCAGCAATTGTTTTTTCTTCTGTTGCTAGAATGACATTGGTAGGGTCTTTATGGAGCTTGTTTTGAATATCAGCAAATTGGTGTTGCAGCTGAGTTTTGGTTGCTTCAATATTACTATAACCAGATTTATTCAGGTCCCTTAGATCCTGTTTGATCCATTTGAGTTTCTAAGTGATTCTAAACATGTGGCATCCATAGACAAACCTGTGCCAGTGTCTTTCCACCAGTGGAAGAAAGACAGGAGAGGAAGTCCACATGTTATAAAACCTGAAGGGTTTCTTTCACTGAGTGGTAGTGAAGGTATTCAAGATCATAGGACAATGATCATAGGTCTCTTCTGGAAGATACATTGCTTCGGCATTAGCAAACATGTCATCCCATGCAGTATTGGACAACACTCTATCTATTCTGGAGAATACCCTAGCCTCCCCTTCTTGCTTGTTATTCCAAGTAAAATGCCTTCCTACTGTCTTGACTTGTGTGAGTTTGCAGGTTGCCATGCAGTTCCTCATTGGTTTCATATCAGCCAGCCTCACAGGTGAGCCAATTCTGTCCTCCATTTCCATGATGGAATTGAAATCTCCCATAATCAACCATGCATGCTGGTTAAGGCCGGGAAGCAAAAGAAGACAAGGTGGACCATAAAGGTTCTCTCTCAGCAGGAGTGTTGAAACCATAAATGAATGAACAAAAAAACCCCTTATCAGAGCTTCTTACAGTGATGTATGTGTGGATCAACTGACTTCCCATATGGATGATATCCATTTTGAACACATCAGGGTCCCAGGCAAGAACAATCCTGCCATTTTGATGACAACTTAGATTGGTGGTAAAGCACCAGTTTGGGCAAACCGTGAGATACAAATCACCCATTCTTGGTGCTTTAACCCTTGTTTCCAGGAGGCTAAACAATTTAATGTTGTGAGATTGGATCAGTTGTCTCACATTAATCTGCTTTGAGTGTTTGTTTAGCCCCCTGACATTCCAGCAGAGAACTCTATCCATTAGACAAAGGGGATATCACCCCCCCCTGTCTGATGGACTCACATTGCTTAACTGCACCTCCTTCTCTTCGTGAACAACCGCAGTATCCGAATCAGACAATGTTTGGAATGAGTTTGCAGTGACCACTGGTTTCAATTGTCTGCTGATTGTCTTGCTGAACTTAGTGTCTTGAACAAAACCATCTCCTGGTAGCACAGGAGGTGGCACAGGTGCAATGATTGGTTGAGTTGCTTTCTTCACCCAAATTTTCCTAGCATTTCCAGTTTGTTTCTTGATACAATGGTCATGAGTGTGGCCCATCCCCTTGCATACATAACATGTAATTGGTAACCAATCATAGTTAACCTGCTGGCTAACCATAATGCCTATTTCATTCCTGAAATGGATCACATTAGGGAATTCTTGATCAATCTGCACCTCAATCATGACTCTGGCAAACATCAGTTTGTCCCTATTTTTTATGGCTTGATCAACTTTGATCAATGATCCAAGTTGGCCCACAATCTTGCCTAAGCTTTTCTCCCCCCAGTACTTAACATCCAAACCATGCAACTGAATCCAAATAGGCAGTTTCTTAACAGGATCTTTGCTAAAATTCACATCAGCAGACCAAGGTTTCACCACAAGTGGTTTGGAATAAAAAAATTGGTACCCCCCCTGCAACACCTTGGAGCAATTCTCCATTGTTGTAAAGTGTACCATGTAGATACCCCTTCCCACCTGTGCCACCTTATCTACCCCATACTTTCCCCAGATTCTGCGCACATAACCCTCCATAACATTCTGAGGTGGGTTAGCCCCAATCACATAGCAAACAACAGCTGATTCCCAGTAAGCAATTTCATCTTTAATATCATCAAATTCAATCTGGACTATGGGGGTTTGGGTAATAGATTCAGTATTATCAACATTTTCATCAATAATCACAGCATTATGTTGAGTCAGATTATCATCATCATTCATAGATTGAAATAGAGTATTGCCATTCACGCCAATATTTGAATGTGAAAAATGGGTACGAACATCCTTACCACTGTGTAATCCACTTAGCCACGCATTAAAATCTCCTCTGATTTGTGATTGTTGTTGTAAATCTCTTAAGCTTGATTTTGGGGTTAAGATTTGATTAAAATCGTCCGATTGATTTTCTGGGTTTATCGAGTGTTCGGAAACATCATCGGAATCTGCCATTGATGTACCCTTGTCAAGCTTAGAATTAGGTCGGCCCTTCTGTTGCACTTTCGTTGTCTTATTCTTTGACTTGCTTCCACCATTGTTGTGTTTCTGAGCTTGCTTGCGCGTGTTTGCCATGGCGTCGAAGGAGGTTCTCTCTTCGAACCCTCGCAAGCAAACTTGCAACCGTGCACCTTGTTTTTAAATGAACATATAGTTTAAAGTCAAAGATTATATCACTCATACGCAAATAATATATAGTAAATGAACATATAATTTAAACTCAAAGAACATATAACAAAGTGTTCCATTTGTACGCATACATTGATATTATTCTGCATGTTCATTAGGTATTCAATGAATGTTCATAGGGATGCACAGTTAGTATTACGCACCCGGATGTATAATCAAAATTGCGGACCGTTGATGTTATCATTAAAAAATATAACTAAAGAATACAAAAGTGTAACTACTTGATTAGAAAATATAACTATTTTATTCATTATAATTATTAAACATAACTATTTGATCACAATGTGTAACTAATGTTTTACGTACAATTATTTGATTTGAATGTATAACTATTTGGAGAAACGTATGGTCTTATACGTGAAACCATTATACAAAGTATATAAGTTTGTATAAATGGAAATAGATTAGAGCACTCGCATCCAAGACCAACTCGATAAAAATGTGGAGCGCTAAACCCCGCCCTATTAGTACTCAACCGCCCTATATTAAAGGTCCCAAATAACCCTCCTTATATTTAACCGATTAAACTTTTACGAACTTTTACCCCATCTCCCCTCTTTTACAGTTTTTACCCACCTTCAACCCTCCCTTAACCATCAACTCCAAACAAAATTCGGCTGGTTCAAACCCAAATTCCGGCTACAAATCTGGCGATTCCCAAGATTTTCGGTCCATCCTTCTCCCTTCCCTGCAAAGTCGACAATCTACACCTAAATTTCAGCATAATCAATCGCCTGCTACAAGAGGGTGGGAAGAATCAATCCGGCAAGAAGAGGGACATGAGGTGTGCGACAATAATGGATCTACCGGAGTAATCCCGCGGTGGTTGTAACACCCTAATAATTCATTGCTTTTATAAAACCATTTTCCAACTTAAAATAAAGGAATTACTAAAGTATTACCGCCACCATGATAACGGTTAAGGCTAGTACCAGAATTACGCAGCGGAATTTAATGTCAACTAACTTTTAAAAACATAATTAATTAAAATATCGAGGCCTCCTACAAATTGGAACCATGACGGCCCAAAAACCAAAGTATAAAAAGTTCAACGAATTCAAACATAATTCAAGTATTAAATAAAGTAGTTCGAAATACGAAAGCATGCAACTCTCTCAATCATCCCAAGCCACATGATTTCGATCTACCAACCTGCTATATTATTCTACTCCCCATCAATGCAAGTGCAAACGATAGATCATCATAGGGTCATTAAGGCAAAGGCCATGACCAAAAACACAAAGCACGTAGTCAGCAAAAGCTGAGTACTTACAAGAATAGAGTGAATCAAAAATATAAACATGCATCACTCACTAAGTACTAATCAACATGCAAAAGCCATTTAATAATTAACAAACAAATCATGAATACAAGACTCGACTCTTGACTCGAATCTTGAATCACAATTTAATTAGAATAAGCTTCGAACGGGCCAAAAGAATATTCCATAAAGGAAAGGTGATGGGAGCCAACCATACACCAAATAATAAATAATAAAATCGGGTCATACCGAGTGTCGGGCCATACCGACGGAATTCCTGCGCATAATATAAATGAAACAACGTCTTGTATCATTAGTAGGAGATCAAGGTTTCCGGCAAGTCTCCCCCCATTGTTAATACTCAAGGTATATACGTTTCAAGAGTTTTGAAGCTTGTTCTGGTTGCACTTTACGTTTATTAATATTTTATTAAAGGCGAACTCAAGACTCAACAACATACACACATACAATTAATAAACAACAACCAAAACAATCTTATTTTAATGCATTAGGACTTGTGATCAACAAAGCAAGACACTTGTGAAATTACTACCATGTTCCTCCTCACCAAAGTGAGATTCCACATCATGCCCATTAACATGAGGGTTGTGCCCTTGCACGACAAATCCTAATTCATTCCATACAAAATATTCCCAACTGAACCCTACAGGTGCGGTGGCTTACGTGAGCTAACCCTTCACATGTGGTAAAATAAATAGTACAACGAGGTACAATAATTGGCTCAAAGTATGCTAGACATCCCGTACAATAGCATAATAATAAATAATCCATCCCTTGCATGTGAAACAAACCATACATGCATAAATATTGACAACATGATTGACAATGAAATCCATACTCATAATAATCTCAACATGCTTGTTCAACAATTAATCCAATAAATCCAACATCATAAATCACATGATCGTTCACCAAAATAAACATGATTCCACATAATATAATTCACATCAACAACAATCATGTAATTCTCTTTGACAATTGGTGTGGTCGCCCTAGACTTGTACGTACCTTGAATACCTAAGCGTAGGGGCCACTTTGCAATAACGAGCACTCACTTAGAAATCACCTCCTATCATCAAAATAATGAAACTTAAATTATTTCCATGTTCATTAAATTTCCAGAAACTTTATAAAATCTAAAACCTCATTTAAACTTTAGAATTCAATCGTTTTTCAATAATATAATCGTCTCAATTTGCAAAACCAATCCCTAGTACGAAAACATACTTTTTCCGCCTTTAAAATCAATAAAAATCAACACTTTAAGCCTTTATTCAAATCTGAAAATATAATTGATTATCATAATTAAAATCATCACCTAATTATGCTAATCAATTGACTCATTAGGTCTAGGTTAAAACCCTAACTTTAAAATCCCAATAAAAGCAATTTAACATCATAAAAATCAATTCTTTATTGAATAAACGAATCTGAAAATTCATACTTTAATAATTAAAACAAGCCTAATGAATCACAACACGAAAATCCTCAAAGCATGGTGTTCACAACCGATTCCCAGCATTTTAATCATTCAAAACAATAATAATATTATAATTTAAAATACAGAATTTAAATAGAATAGGTAAGGAAGAAGAGAATTATACCAATCCGGCCTATAGCACGGAACAACCACGAATTAATGAGATTGGGCGAAAAAGATTGAACAACGAACAAAAACAACACACACACACTCGGTGTGTGCGCGTGGCAGGGGTCGAGGGGCAGCATTGCTGGCGCGCGGGACAAGGCAGCACAGCACGCTGGGCGCTGAGCGTGGTGCGCGAGGAAAAGGGCGAGAGAGGGAGCAGGGCGCGCTGGTGCGCGAGGGTGAGAAGCAAGGCAGAGCGACGAGGGAGTGTGGGAGTGTGGGCGTGCGGCTAGCAGCACCACACAACAACAACGACGCAAGAAGAGGGAAGGCAGCGGCACGCAGCAACAACACGAGGCTCGTGCTTGCGGGCCGAGTGAGCCGGACGAACAAAGGGAGAGAGAAAGAGGAGTGAGGTGCAAGAAAGAAAAAAGAGGTTTTATGAAATTAAGGGGGATCATTTAATGAGGGGAGTTCTATTTATAGGCTCCCTATTTTCAATGGGCTAGGCTTAGAAAATTAGAATTGGGCTTAGTGAATTAAATGATTGGGCTAGCTTAGGACTTGAATTAAATTCTTTTGATTGGGCTCGTTTAATAAAACGAATTGGACTTTTCATTTAAAACCCAAACCTTTCAAAATTACTTGCGACCTATTAAATTTCCTGACTCGAAAATTAAATTCGTTTCGTAATTAATTAAAATAATAAATGTTCTAATTTATTAAAATACATTTAAATAATATTTAAATGCGAAATAAATTCCAAAAACCGTAAAATTCTTTATAAATATAATAAAATATATTTATAAATATTATAAAAATATGAGGTATTACAGTGGTGGTTCGGAAAGAATGACAGTGAATGGAGGCAAGGCTCCGGAGAATCTATGCAGAATATTAGCATGTTGATTATTGAATATCAACTTCAATAATTTAAGAGATTCATGACAAGTAGAAGACTTTACTACCCGATAAGCCACCATTGATCATCAAACTCAATTTCTCACTCTTTATCTTCAATTTAGACAATTTATAAGTCATAAAAGGCACAAATTATTAAATTAAAGGAAACCCTGAAAATATCCGGCCTTAATTTTATGAGAACAACGAAGATTAGTACGAAATACATGCAGAGTGTTATTTAAGCCTTTCATCTTAATCCGAAGATCCAGATCCACCAATTATCGAAATCAACTTAAAACTGAATATCACTTGCTCGTGGACTAAATAACTAGGAGATTTTGATAATTTAATGGTTGTAGAGTTTGATGTTTCTATTTGACGAATGTGCTTTCACACCTCAATGCACAGTAGTATATGATTGACTTGCTTTGGGTTGTTAATACTTTCCACAAATTATGCTAAATTACACTTTCAGTCAAATTGTGATGGATATATATACTAATTGTTGTAACTTTTATAAAGAAACAAGACATATAATATGGCTTATTGGTAAACTTAACTTTGGAACTATACTTAGATTTTCTTGTTTTGAGATTTGATTATGGTGGAGACTTATTCACTTTGGGTTTGGACCATGGTTGAAGCTTAAAGTGAAGAAGTCTCCACCATGATCCAAGCTCAAAACGATGAAGTCCATTTGTTAAAAAAAAAAAAAACCGGTTTATAATATATAACAATAAAAATTAATTCGATTAATAGTATTTTTTCTTTCGGAAAATGTAAATCCATATTAAGTAATACGGAATTATTATTATTATTATTATTATTATTATTGTTATTATTATTATTATTATAAACCGATTTATTTTTTTTGAATAAGGGGACTTCTTCGTTTTGAGCTTGAACCATGGTGGAGACTTCTTCACTTTAAGCTTTCATCATAATGGAAGCTTAAAACGTAGAAATTTCTCAAATTAGGCGATTAGGGCACTAGATCATGTGCGTTTAGGGCACCTTCAACGTCGATTATCCGGCGTCGGCGGTACAGTGTCAAGTATCTTCTTCCCCGGTGGTTCATCGGCTTCATCATCGGCAGCGGCGTTGGTTGTTTGGGGTTATGCTGGTGGCTTTGGGTTCGTTTTTCAGGCTGTTTTAGGGGCTTTTTCAGGGCGGTTTTGGCGTGTTTGGGGCAGCGGCTTTCAGGAGTGATTTGGTGGCGATTTAGGTGTGTTTGGGGTGGCAGCGTTTCAGATGTGTTTGGGTGCCATTTTGGGGTGTTTTTGGTGGTGTTTTGGGAGGCAATTCTGGGATTTCGGTGGTGTTTAGGGTGGTTGTTTCTGGGCAGGTAGTCGTGGGTTTTGCGGTGATTCTCGGGGTTCAATTGCGTTTTGGGTGCAGTTCCATTCCTTACCGCGTAGCGTGCTGCTGTTTTTGAGCGTTTGCCAAGCAAGTATGAGGCGGTTCTTAGGCCATTTTCAGTCGTGTTGGTGTGGTTTTCGGTTCTGCGTTTGGTGCTCGTTTCAGGGGGTTTTCTGGTGTTTAGTGTGCTGTTTTCCGGTGTGGTGGTGCCGCTTTCTGGTGGCGTTTCAGGCCGTCCTTGGTGGCTGTTTCTGGATAACCTTTCCACGGTTGAAGTGCTTTGATATGGTTGCTTCCGTGGAGAAGTTTCATTGCCCTTTTGTGGCTCTTAGCGGGTGCCAGGATGGAGGTGGGCGTGGTTTGGTGAGGAGTTCTCTGATCACTCACTGACGGGATCGTCATTGTTGCACTGGTGTGCGGGATGTAACCCGTCATTCTCTTACTACCAATTTGCAGGTTTTTACTACGGCTGAGTTGACCTTTCGTCGTTTGGGAATTTGGCTATGTGGAGATTGTTTCAAGACACATACTCATCGTACTAGGTGTCGACATGGCAGTGGTTCTAGTACTATTTTTGTGGACCCACCTGATTCTGGGGATGGTATTATTCGTTTTACTCTACGGTATTCAAAAACCACAAGATCCTACTTCCGAGCTGTCTACTTCTGATGCGCCTCGAGAACATCATTTTTCTTTTGGTGTTGCTATACTAGACACTTTATTGTCTAAGCGGTTGCGTTTTGTGAAATCCATCCCTCCCAAATGTCGTTTGAGTTTTTCGCAATTCTAAAAGGGGCGCTTGATAAGGTGATTTGCAGACCAGATGACATCGCTTGTTGGGTTCAGTTTCTCGTTTTACCTCTTTGTGTCCTCAAGACTTTTTCTCCGCGAAGTAATCGTGAGTGTTCCTCCGGTGTTAGGCGGCGACGACAGGAAGAGAGTATCACCTCTGCTATTCGTTCTGGGGTGAGCCTGGTGGTTCTGAGCAACTTGTCATAGACACATTGGCTAGCGTGTCTCCCCTATTGGATGTTGACGAAGAACATGATTTGGCGGAGCGTAATATTAAGAAATGCAAGAGAAAGATTTCTGACGGTCACTACACTGCTGCCGTTAGAGTTCTTTCGCCCTCAGATCTTCCCCCTTACAATGATGCTACTCTTGCAGATTTGCAAGCAAAACACCCTTCACTTCCGGTCCTTTCCTTACCAGATATCCCTGTTGATCATCACCTTACTTCTTCCTCCGCTGTTGTGTTGGAGCAGATTAGGGGCTTTTCGCGTGGTACTTCGTGTGGTAGAGATGGCTTGCGTGCTCAACACCTTTTGGATTGCTTGGGTGGTGCTGCTGTAGCTGTTTCTAATGAGTTGGTGGATGCTATTACTCAAGTAGTTAATCTCTTTCTTGCTGGAAAGTGTCCTGGTGAGCTTGGAGGATATATTTCTAGTGCTTCTCTTACACCACTGTTAAGCCTGGTGGTGGTATTCGGCCTATTGTTGTGGGCACTATTTGGAGGCGTCTTGTTTCTAAGGTCGGGGCTGCTTTGATTGGTCCACGTTTAGGAAGCTACTTAGGAGGGCTTCAGTTTGGAGTTGGGGTTCCAACAGGTGGTGAGGCCATTCTCCATGCTGTCAATCGTTTGGTTGAGGCTCGTGGGGCCGATGTTGGCCTCTCTATGTTATTGGTGGATTTTCAGAATGCGTTCAATTTAGTTGATCGATCGGCTCTGTTGCGTGAGGTTCGGCTACATTGTCCATCTCTTTCGCGTTGGGTTGAATTCTGCTACTCTTCTCCAGCGCGGCTGTATTATGGGGAGCATACCTTGTGGTCTTGTCAAGGTGTGCAGCAAGGGGATCCTCTCGGCCCTTTGCTTTTTTCTCTGGTTCTACATCCATTGGTGTGTCGAACCAGAGACTCTTTTGATCTATCTCTTCAGGCTTGGTACTTGGACGATGGCACTATCGTTGGTGACACTTTGGTGGTTGGAAAGGTCTTGGAGTTGATTTTGGAGGAGGGTCCTCATTTAGGTCTCCATGTTAATGTTGAGAAGACAGAGGTTTTCTGGCCTTCAAAGGCCCCACGCAGTCGTCTAGAGGGTGTCTTTCCTCCGGATATTGCTCGTCCTGCGCTTGGTGTTAAGTTGCTTGGTGGTCCAGTCAGTACGGATTCCTCTTTTTGTAAGGAGTTGGTTTCGCAACGTGTGTCGAAGACTGTTGTGTTGATGGATGCTGTAGCTAAGCTTAATGATCTCCAGTGTGAGTTGTTGCTTCTTCGTGCGTGTACTGGAGTTTCTAAACTCTACTTTGCTATGCGCACTTGTCCGCCTCATCTTTTTGAAGCGGCCCAATTATCTTTTGATGTGGCTCTTCAGGCTTCTTTAGAGCGTATCGTGACTGCTTCGGGACCTGGGTTTGGTGACTGGCAATGGCGTCTTGCCACCTTGCCTTTTTCTTATGGAGGATTGGGTGTTTATTCAGCTGGTGATGTTCGGCATTATGCTTTTCTTGCATCCCGTTTGCAGTCTTCTGGTTTGCAGGATTCGCTTCTTCGGCTTTCAGGTGTTGATGGTCCGGGGCCGGCCTTTGATGATGCTCTGTGTATTTTCAATAGGACTGTGGAGACCGACCTTATGAGTAGCCCTAGTGAGATCGCTGCCCCCACACTCATGAAGAAATTGGCAGACATATATTTCACGAAGGTTACTGCTGATGCGGAATCCGCCTACTCCTTATCTTCACGTCAAGTAGCTCTATGGAAATCACAGCAGGGGGATCACTCCTCAGCTTGGTTGCGGGCAGTCCCGATCTCCGGTTTAGGCCAGACTATGAACGGTAAGACTTATCGTTCAGTTCTTTGCTATCGGTTGGGTATTTCGTTGTTCTCTGATTCGACGCCGTGTTCTGCTTGCTCTCAGGTTTTCGATGGGGACATTTATGGGGATCATGTCGTGTCTTGTGCTAGGATTGTGGGTTTTAAACATTGACATAATGTTGTTCGTGATACCCTTTTGGATATTTGCTATCGGTCGGGGATTTCTGCTCGCAAGGAGGTTGATGTTGGGCTGTCTAGTGAGAGCGATGGAGCTCATCGTCCTGCAGATATATTGCTTTATTAATGGGATGGCAGTCTAGATGTGTGTGTTGACTTGACTGGGTCTTCCCCTATGACGCAATCTGGGTTGTCAGACTTCGTTCCGGGTCGGGTTGTGGCGGTTGCAGCGCAGCGGAAGCAAGATA
Organism: Spinacia oleracea; assembly: GCF_020520425.1. Lineage (NCBI taxonomy): Eukaryota > Viridiplantae > Streptophyta > Magnoliopsida > Caryophyllales > Amaranthaceae > Spinacia > Spinacia oleracea. The sequence continues at coordinate 59,352,175 of NC_079487.1, forward strand.
AGTATGCGGCGCGTTGTATGGCTTTGGGTTACGGTTTCTTTCCTTTTTCCTTCTCTTCTTTAGGGGAATAAGAGAAAGGGGCTGTTTCGTTGCTGAAGCGGGTCCAGACGTACTCCAGGGCTCAAGACATTGGGGCACGGGCAGCTGCCCACATTTTCAGCAGGATCGGGTTCGCCATAGCTAGAGGAGTGGGGGCCCAGATTGTATCTCGGCTCCCCTCCAACTTCTTGTAGTTCACTTGATCGGGTTCGCCATAACGTTTTGGTGTTTTCCCATAATAATAATAATGATAATAATAATAATAATAATAATAATAACAATAATACAATTAAATTACTTATTGTTATTATTATTATTATTATTATTATTATTATTATTATTATTATTATTATTATTATCACCAAAACGTTACAAGCTTAACAAGCTACAAAGATCAAGTGAACTACAAGAAGTTGGAGGGGAGCCGAGATACAATCTGGGCCCCCACTCCTCTAGCTATAGCAAACCCGATCCTGCTGAAAATGTGGGCAGCTGCCCGTGCCCCAATGTCCTGAGCCCTGGAGTACGCCTGGACCCGCTTCAGCAACGAAACAGCCACTTTCTCTAATTCCCCAAAGAAAGAGAAGGAAAAAGGAAAGAAACCGTAACCCAAAGCCCTACAACGTGCCGCATACTTAGCCTGCTTGCGCTGCGCTGCAACCGCCACAACCCAACCCGGAACGAAGCCTGACAACCCAGATTGTGTCATAGGGGAAGACCCAGTCAAGTCAACACACACATCTAGACCATCATCCCATGAGTAAAGCAATATATCTGCAGGACGAAGAGCTCCATCACTCTCACTAGTCAGCCCAACATCAACCTCCTTGCGAGCAGAAATCCCCGACCGATAGCAAATATCCAAAAGGGTATCACGAACAACATTATGTCGATGTTTGATACCCACAATCCCAGCACAAGACACGGCATGATCCCCATAAATGTCCCCATCGAAAACCCAAGAGCAAGCAGAACACGGCGTAGAATCAAAGAACAACGGAATGCCCAAACGATAGCAAAGAACCGAACGATAAGTCTTACCGTTCATAGTCTGGCCTAAACCCGAGATGGGGACTGCCCGCAACCAAGCTGAGGAGTGATCCCCCTGCTGCGATTTCCATAGGGCAACAAGACGTGAAGATAAGGAGTAGGCGGATTCCGCATCAGCAGTAACCTTCGTGAAATATATGTCTGCCAATTTCTTCATGAGTGTGGGGGCAGCGATCTCACTAGGGCTACTCATAAGGTCGGTCTCCACGGTCCTATTGAAAAGACCAAGAGCATCATCAAAGGCCGGTCCCGGGCCATCAACACCCGAAAGCCGAAGAAGCGAATCCTGCAAACCAGAAGACTGCAAACGGGATGCAAGAAAAGCATAATGCCGAACATCACCATCTGAATAAACACCCAATCCTCCAGAAGAATAAGGCAAGGTGGCAAGACGCCATTGCCAGTCACCAAACCCAGGTCCCGAGGCAGTCACGATACGCTCTAAAGAAGCCCGAAGAGCCACATCAAAAGATAATTGGGCCGCTTCGAAAAGATGAGGCGGACAAGTGCGCATAGCAAAGTAGAGTTTAGAAACTCCAGTACACGCACGAAGAAGCAACAACTCACACTGGAGATCATTAAGCTTAGCTACAGCATCCATCAACACAACAGTCTTCGACACACGTTGCGAAACCAACTCCTTACAAAAAGAGGAATCCGTACTGACTGGACCACCAAGCAACTTAACACCAAGCGCAGGACGAGCAATATCCGGAGGAAAGACACCCTCTAGACGACTGCGTGGGGCCTTTGAAGGCCAGAAAACCTCTGTCTTCTCAACATTAATATGGAGACCTAAATGAGGACCCTCCTCCAAAATCAACTCCAAGACCTTTCCAACCACCAAAGTGTCACCAACGATAGTGCCATCGTCCAAGTACCAAGCATGAAGAGATAGATCAAAAGAGTCCCTGATTCGACACACCAATGGATGTAGAACTAGAGAAAAAAGCAAAGGGCCGAGAGGATCCCCTTGCTGCACACCTTGACAAGACCACAAGGTATGCTCCCCATAATACAACCGCGCTGGAGAAGAGTAGCAGAATTCAACCCAACGCGAAAGAGCAGGACAATGTAGCCGAACCTCACGCAACAAAGCCGATCGATCAACTAAATTGAACGCATTCTGAAAATCCACCAATAACATAGAGAGGCCAACATCATCCCCACGAGCCTCAACCAAGCGATTGACAGCAAGGAGAATGGCCTCACCACCTGCTGGAACCCCAACTCCAAACTGAAGCCCTCCGAAGTAGTGTCCTAAACGCGGACCAATCAAAGCAGCCCCGACCTTAGAAACAAGGCGCCTCCAAATAGTACCCACAGCAATGGGCCGAATACCACCACCAGGCTTAACAAGTGGCGTAAGAGGAGCACTAGCAATATATCCTCCAAGCTCAGCAGGACACTTTCCAGCAAGAAAGAGATTAACTACCTGAGTAATAGCATCCACCAACTCATCAGAAACAGCTACAGCAGCACCACCCAAGCAATCTAAAAGGTGTTGAGCACGCAAGCCATCTCTACCGCACGAAGTACCACGCGGAAATCCCCTAATCTGCTCCAACACAACAGCGGAGGGAGCAGTAAGGTGATGATCAACAGGGGTATCCGGCAAGGTAGGGACCGGAAAGGAAGGGTGCTTTGCTTGCAAATCTGCAAGAGTAGCATCACTGTAAGGGGCAAGACCTGAGGACGAAAGAACTCGAACAGCAGCAGTGTAGTGACCGTCAGAAATCTTTCTCTTGCATTGCTTAATATTACGCTCCGCCGAATCATGGTCTTCGTCAACATCCAATGGAGACACGCTAGCCAATGTGTCTATGACAAGTTCCTCGTAACCACCAGGCTCACCCCAAGAACGAATAGCAGAGGTGATACTCTCGTCCTGTCGTCGCCGCCTAACACCAGAGGAATACTCACGATTACTTCGCAGTGAAAAAGTCGTGAGGACACAAAGAGGTAACACAAGCAACTGAACCCAACAAGCGATGTCATCTGGTCTGCAAATCACCTTATCAAGCGCCCCCTTTAGAACTCGTGAAAAACCCAAACGACATTTGGGAGGGATGGATTTCACAGAACGCAGCCGCTTAGACAATAAAGTGTCTAGAAGAGCAACATCAAAGGAAAAATGATGTTCTCGAGGCGCATCAGAAGAAGACAGCTCGGAAGTAGGAGCTTGCGGTTTTTGAATGCCGTAGAGAACAAAACGAATAATACCATCCCCAGAATTAGGTGGGTCCACAAAAACGGTACTAGAACCACTGCCATGTCGACACCTAGTGCGATGAGTATGTGTCTTGAAACAATCTCCACATAGCCAAATTCCCATGCGACGAAAGGTCACCTCAGCCGTAGAAAAACCTGCAAATTGGTAGTAAGGGAATGACGGGTTACATCCCGCACACCAGAGCAACAATGACGATCCCGTAAGTGAGTGATCAGAGAACTCCTCACCAAACCACGCCCACCTCCATCCTGGCACCCGCTAAGTCCCACAAAAGGGCAATGAAACTTCTCCACGGAATCCGCCATATCAAAGCACTTCAACAGAAAGCACAGAATTGCCAACACACCACAGCCACAACCACCAACACACCAACACACCAACACACCAACACCCCTAATAACGTCACAAACACTGCAAGAAACACGCACGTGCAACACAATAGCTCCGTACACCAATAGCACCGTACACCAACAGCACCGTACACCAACAGCTCCTCCGTACACAACAAGCTCCGACCACGCCAACTTCGAACACCGACCTCCGTACACTAACAAAGTCCCGCAACCAACGGCCACAACCGTGCTTAAAAATTAAAGCACACCAGCAAACACACTGCCCCACTGCAACTCCAACAAAAATCAATTATGGGGAGCTGAACACACCGAACCAATAGAAAACTGCACTTTCACAAAACGCGGAACGACGAACCAATAGAAAACTGCACTTTCATAAACAACAAACACACTTCGACACCGCAAAAACCAATGAAATGCACCACTACTGTTACGAACCACCAGAACGACGAACCACCTACGAACTATACCGGAATTTCCCAACGCTACCACAACAACACCGCAACAACACCGATAGGAAACTCCGCAGAACCTCGACTCAACAACACCACAACAACACCGCAACAACGCCACAACCAACAGCACAACACCGCCACAACAAATGCTATAACAAATGCTATAACAAACGCTATAATGGCAACAGAACCTTCGCTTGAACCCTTGTTATACGTCTGAAAAACGTACGTAAAACAAACCGGAAAGCACCTAAAACTACACACAGAAACTGCCCCAGAAACTTGTACCAATAACCTTCGTTGAACCGCTGAACCGCCGAGAAACTTCCGTTGAACCACCGAGAATAAACGCCGCCGATGAAATTTCCGTGGAACACCCTAGTCGCCGGTGAAGTTGCCGTGAAATATCCTAGCATCCCATCGTGCCCTAATCGCCAAAACACCAAAACGTTACAAGCTTACCAAGCTACAAAGATCAAGTGAACTACAAGAAGTTGGAGGGGAGCCGAGATACAATCTGGGCCCCCACTCCTCTAGCTATGGCGAACCCGATCCTGCTGAAAATGTGGGCAGCTGCCCGTGCCCCAATGTCTTGAGCCCTGGAGTACGTCTGGACCCGCTTCAGCAAAGAAACAGCCCCTTTCTCTAATTCCCCAAATGAAGAGAAGGAAAAAGGAAAGAAACCGTAACCCAAAGCCCTACAACGTGCCGCATACTTATCCAGCTTCCGCTGCGCTGCAACCGCCACAACCCGACCCGGAACGAAGCCTGACAACCCCGATTGCGTCATAGGGGAAGACCCAGTCAATTCAATACACACATCTAGACCGTCATCCCATGAATAAAGCAATATATCGGCAGGACAAAGAGCTCCATCACCCTCACTAGTTAGCCCAACATCAACCTCCTTTCGAGCAGAAATTCCCGACCGATAGCAAATATCCAAAAGGATATCACAAACAACATTATGTCGATGTTTGATACCCACAATCCCAGCACAAGACACGGCATGATCCCCATAAATGTCCCCATCGAAAACCCGAGAGCAAGCAGAACACGACGTCGAAACAGAGAACAACGGAATAGTACCCAACCGATAGCAAAGAACCGGACGATAAGTCTTACCATTCATAGTCTGGCCTAAACCTGAGATGGGGACTGCCCGCAACCAAGCTGAGGAGTGATCCCCCTGCTGTGATTTCCATAAGGCAACATGACGTGAAGATAAGGAGTAGGCGGATTCCGCATCAGCAGTAACCTTCGTGAAATATATGTCTGCCAATTTCTTCATGACTGTGGGGGCAACGAACTCACTAGGGCTACTCATAAGGTCGGTCTCCACGGTCCTATTGAAAAGACCAAGAGCATCATCAAAGGCCAGTCCCGGACCATCAACACCTGAAAGCCGAAGAAGCGAATCCTGCAAACCAGAAGACTGCAAACGGGATGCAAGAAAAGCATAATGCCGATTATTATTATTATTATTATTATTATTATTATTATTATTATTATTATTATTATTATTATTATTATTATTATTATTATTATTATTATTATTATTATTATTATTATTATAAACCGATTTATTTTTTTTTGAATAAGAGGACTTCTTCGTTTTGAGCTTGAACCATGGTGGAGACTTCTTCACTTTAAGCTTTCATCATAATGGAAGCTTAAAACGTAGAAACTTCTACCGTAGTAGAAGCCTAAAACGAAGAAGTCTCCATGTTAAAAATAAAATTAGTTCTATTTTTATTAGTGACATTAATTAATTAAAAATAATGTTACTCGGTACTGTTATTTTTGTCAGAATTATTATGGTTAAGTAGTTTTATTAGAATTATTTTGGTAACTAGTTTCGTTGTAATTATTATTTTTTAGCATGGAGACTTTTGCGTTTTAGGCTTCTACTATGGTAGAAACTTCTACGTTTTATGGAAGTTTAAAGTGAAGAAGTCTCCGCCATGGTTCAAGATGAAAACAAAAGAGTCTAATTAATTTATTTTTGGATAATTATTTCAAACCCAACAATTATTAAAATCAAATTAATATGGAGACTTTTTCATCTTGAGCTTCCACCATGGATGGAGACTTTTGCAGTTTGAGCTCCTACCATGGTACGAGCTTAAACTGCAGAAGTCTCCACGTACCATGGTGCGTAGCTCATACCGTGGAAGCCTCTATAAGCTTTTCCGGACATAATTCATGTTGTGGCCGGAGTTCTAGTAGCCGGAATTCTGGTTGCAGTTCTTTCCGGCAAAGTTCTGACCGGAGTGGTAGCCGCCGAATGGTTGGAAGGTTGAAGGTGGGTGGTAAGATTGAAGGTGAGATAATGGGTGAAAGTAAGGTAAAAGGTAAAAACATAAAGGGGTAAATATAAAGAGGGGTGGTTATGATATTGAATAGGGAGGGTGAGTGTTTATAGGCCGGGGTTTAGTAAGCCCCATAAAACTCACAAGACAAGTTGCATCCAAGACCGGTCACTAAATGTTGTAGTCATAAAAACCTATTTCGAGCGGATCATAGAAATGACATTGGATGTAGGTCAATTAATTAAGGTTTTGTTATGCTCGACTTATTTTGACTTATTTCAAACAAAATAAGTTTATATAAGTTCAGCTAAGTTCAGATAAGTTCAGATAAGTTCAGATAAGTTCAATTAACTTCAGATAATATAAATTTAGAAAAAAAATAAGTTTTTTCATACATTTTCACACACAAATAAGTTAATTTCAGATAAAATAAGTTTTTTCAAATAAAATACCTTCAGATAAAATAAATTCAGATAAATTAAGTCCAATAGAACGGAGCCTAAGCAAGCTAAATATGTACATGCTACCTTGATTCCTGCAACGGTGCAACCCTCACGTCAATGCCATAAGCCCATGACTACTACTAACTCCGTTTCATAATAATCTTACAGTTACTATCTGCACAAATATTAAGAAAAAAAAAGAGAAAGTGTGTAAAAATATGGGTGGAAATAATAAAATATGGATAAATAATATAGAAGGTATATAAAAGTACTCTCTTCGTCTCTTTTTGTTCTTTATGGTTGGTATTTTGTAAGCGTGTTAACGACTAATTAATGTACATTGAGATTCCTCTATTTTTTATTTAAATAAAGAAAATTATGTTTATTTATAATGTTTTCACTTTATCATAATTCCGATATTTGGAAAAAGAGAAAAATTTAATGTCCCGATGGGAAAATGTGACAGATTAAATGACTCAGTAAATTTTAATATTGGTTATAATAATCATTGGATACAAATTTAGATAGAATATTAAGGCACTTATGTGATAATATAAAGGAAAATTAAAATCTAATAATCCTACCTTTGACTGGTAATCTATTAACAGTCCCATTTATGCGATATTTCTAGATGATCCATTTTTTTTTTGTACCTATTATCTTTAAACTGACCTCGTTAAATTATGACCTGCAAAATCAGGCAATCAGGTCACTGCCATATAGGATAAATGACCTGATTTTGCAGGTCTTAATTTAACGAGGTCCGTTTAAAGATAATAGGTACCTAAGGTTGGATCATCTAGAAATATCGCATAGGTGAGATTGTTAATGGATTACCAGGCAAAAGTTGGATTTTTAGAATTTAATTTTCCTAATGTAAAGAACATTTTGGGACATTCAACACCCAAAGGGAAAACATAAAGAATAAAAAGAGATGGAGGGAGTAAGTGTGTAAAAAAATTGAATAAAGTAAGAGAAAGTGAGTGAAAAATTATAAATGTTATTGGGTAAATGGGTAACATAATTAAATTTCATGTCCAAAAATAGTATAAAGCACAATGTAAAATGGACTAAAACGGAAAGTGCAGATATCGCTTAAAAACAAAGGTAGTATTTTTTTCCTTTGCTATATCTATACTAATATATTAAAAGACGTTTTGAAAAACGTATACGTGTCACGTAAACCTCTCCTTATTACGCCACATCACCACTAATTAGCATCATGACATGTCATTACAACCAAAAACCATCTAACAAGGATCGAACACAAGACCTCATTGTTAAAAGTTACACGTCTTACCATCTTAACCAACTACAACTTGTGTAATATCTTTCCATATAAGCACATATATTCTTTTTAAAATAAACAAACATTGAATAAAAGTGAATGCAAAAAAGGAAATTATTACTTAATTTATAAATGTACAGTTATTACTTTGAAGAAAATGATCCGACTTTGTTTAGATTATTGGATGTGGGGTTTCAGATCGGGGAGGTTGTTGATGGGCCACTAATCTTATGTCACCACCGTAATTTGATGATGATACCATCTCTACGTGCACATAATTAAAAAAAATAAACCCGAATAAAAGTCAAAACCCGGGGCAACGCCCGGGCTACACACTAGTTAGTATAACTAAATCAAGTTGTAATTAGATACACAAATTCGTATTTACAAGGGGTGTAGAATAAATATTGTACACAAGAGTAAAAGTTAACTCAAAACGTTTAGGAAATTTTGCAATTATTAATCCAACCTTTGCCCGGTTTTCTTTAATTAAGCCTACCTATGCGATATTTCTAAATAATCCAACCTTTATGACCCAACTACTATTATTAAGCCTAACAAGTTACTAACCTGCTGTAGGCGGTATTCACCCTTACGTGGCATATAACAGTTTTAATTTTTTTTTAATTTTTTTAATTTTTTCCCCTCATTTTCTTTAATTGTTAATTGTTTTAATTTTCGTTCCTCTCTCCTCTGCGATTTTCTGCTTCATCTCTGCACTCCTCTCAATTATTTCTCATCTACCTCTTTTCCACCATTGTTGATCCCTCATACCTCTCCATTCGAAGTTCATCAAAAATAATCAGCATTTGATATGGTTGGGGTAAAACAATTGCCTGTTGGATATGGATCTTCTTCAAATTCAAGGTTTTTTTTCTAAATTTTCAACAAGACCACAATAACCAACATCCCACAACATAAAAAAAAAAAAAAACTATATTATTGCAACAGTTAGGGTTTTTACGAACTTACCATCAAGGAAGCCCAAAATTAAAATTTTACCAAAAGAGGAACAAAAACGCTAGGGTTCGTAAGTTCACCTTCAATTGTACGATTCTGGAGAAGAAATTTGAATGCGTGTGGATGAAGTCACCTATTTCCACAAGAAAATCGTTGATGATGTCATGAACCAGTACAATTGTGGTTGAAGCAGCAGTAATGGAGGAGAGAGGAATTGAAACACGGTACAGAGAAGAGAAGGGTTAATGGTTTTTTGAAAAAAAAAAAATTGAAATCCTTGTTTAGGTGGAAAGTGATGATGACGTGTCCAACATTTTAGGATGGAAACCAACTTTAGGTTGTCAACGTTTTTAACATTGACTTTGTAGCAGTTAACCTGTCATCCAGACTTAATAATAGTAATTGGGTCATAAAGGTTGGATTATTTAGAAATATCGCATAGGTAGGCTTAATTAAAGAAAACCGGGTAAGGGTTGGATTAATAATTACAAATTTTCCTAAAAGTTATCCTTATATATGCAAAAGTTATCTATTTTTAGTAACAAATTTTTCTTTTCAATAAAAATATTTCTTCAAAATCACTAGTAATGGATAAAATTAATCATTTAACCCTTTAAAATGTTTATCTATCAATTTTTTTTAATATAATATAAAAATTACATAAAACTAAGTAAATATTACAAATAAATGGGGTAAAAGTTATTTTATTGTATAATAAATTTATTATATACCATATGCGAACAAAACTTTTTGAATTTGTTAATGCATCCATACAATTAATCCTCGTTATTCCTATATTAAATTATTCAAGTTTGATGCTAATACATGTTATACCAGAGGATACGGAGACGAGAGTTCAATGTTGTTAATTATACTTTGCGCTAAAAAATTTGAGCAACTTGTTTTTTTTTTCATTTTCAATATAAATCGTGACTAGTTGAGACCATTTTCATATTCTTAAATGTTTTAATACACGCCTTAATTTGTTAGGTAGTGTCAATTGTCAAATATACTCTGTTAATTAAGGACTAATTCAATATTTTTGTTTTTAATATATAGTTGTATCTTTCTTTGTATTATTGCTAGAATTACACGGCTTTGTTGAAAAGAAGACTGATTGATTCAATGTGCACGAAAACACATTCTACAACTATGTTTTATCATCTCCCACTTATAAATAACGATTTTTTCAGGAAATACTCATGAGTTTTGACGTAATTTACTAACTGCCCCTCGACTTTCAATAATACGTAAAATGCCTCTAAAAGAAAACTTAATATCCCAAGTACCCTTACTTTTCATGTGTCGTTAGTGCCCCATTAGCCCAAATTTCAATTCACCAAATACCCCTATTTTAAAACTTATTTCACCAAATACCCCTATTCGGAAACTTAATTCATCAAATACCCATATCTTTAAAGTACTCATTTTGATAGTCAACTTCTAGTTTTTGTGTTTGAAAAAGTAGTTGTTGGTTATTCTTTGCATATAAGTACCCCCGTTTTGCATTATGAAAAAGAAATACAGTAATTCAATGGCGAACTTAATAATTTAACATTATGAAGCAATAGTCACACTCGTACTCATTTTCTTCTTTGTAAATGTTGGTGGTATGTACAAATATATCGATCATCAATCATGACTACAAGGTTCAACAAAAAAAGTCTTTTTCCATTATTTGTCTGGACAAGGGACAAAAAATAAATAAATAGAAGAAAATTGAATGAAAGGCAGCGACCCATATGAATTTCACGTGATTCGTAGGGAACCCAGTTGGGTATAAGGTGGTTCATGCTGACACCGCAGCTAGCCTACTTGATCTTGAGGATCCACCCCTAAGAAGAGGGGTATTTACATACCAACAACCAAATATGGGTCACTTCGTATTATAGAAGTGAGGAGTGGGATGTCAGGTTGTTTGTTTACCAGAGCCATGCGAAAACACCCTCGCTACCTGGTCTGAAAGGTAAGAATATACTGTGCTAACATAAGATTTTCTCTGCAAGTTTCAGTTTCTTCATTATGTATGCACGCATTTATCAGCCTTTGTGTCTGCTCAACACTTGCAGAGATATTATATTAAAATGGACAAATTGTTCAAATTTATCTATATTGCTTTGGTTCGAGACACTTAGAATGCAAGTTTTATTTTGCAAGGGTAGTGAAATAGAGAACAAGGATATTGTTCTGTGGTATACCTTAGGATTCCATCACATACCTTGTCAGGAGGAGTTTCCGATCATGCCAACAGTGTCGTCAAACTTTTCTTTGAAGCTTGTCAATTTTTCTTGAGAAAAATTCAATCCTCGGAATGCCTCCAAACTTTGAAAAGGACCTCCCTGTTTTCTAGGAAGCTTCTTCAACTTCTTGAAAGGGTTATGATTATGAGCTTGAGTTTGTTATGCGTATGATTCTGCAACATGTAATGCAAATTCGCAATCTCAAAATTCCTAGTAGTGACACCCATTTCTTTTTCACCATGCAAACAGGGGTATTTATATACAAAGAATAACCAATGACTAATTTTTTAAAGACAAAAAATATCCGTTTAGCATCAAAATGGGTACTTTAAAGATATGGGTATTTGGTGAAATAAGTTTAAAGGTAGGGGTATTTGGTGAATTTGAAATTTGGGCTAACGGTGCACTAGCAAGTTAAAAGTAAGGGTATTTGGGGTATTAAGTTTTGTTTTAGGGTATTTTATATATTGTTGAAAGTCGGGGGGCAATTGGTGAATTACACCAAAACTCAGGGGCATTTCATGAAAAAACCGTATAAATAATGTCTTCAAATCAATTATGAAAATAAAAATATGTACAACCGTTTATATGCCTTGTGTGTGGTACAACTAAAGCTATTCGTTTTCTCATGGATGTTTTCATTGTGAAACGTAAATAAATAAAACACAACCTGATCTACGGTGAGATCCTAAAAACACATACAGAGTAACATTATGATTCAATTCGTGTTAATTATTTGGTTAAAACTTAAAGCCTTAAAAGTACCAAAAGTTAGCTCCTTCTTCCAAACCCTAACCAGCCGCCATCTTTGAATTACCTAGCGGCTCGCCGGTAATCTATCCCCTCATCCCTCTGATTGCCAACGACTCTGCTCTCCTAGGATGAATTTGTATCAAGTGTCAAAGATCCACAAAGCTGCATCGCCGCCCGCAAATTCAGAAAAGGAAATTCATCGATTCAGGTTAGGTTTGTGAGTTCCCTCACCATCCGTTTCTAAGAAGATGAAGTTGGGAATCAGGTTGTTGTTTTTCTTGCCTTTTGATTTTCAACCTCTCTAAATTATTGATTTTGAGTGTGTAGATTAGGAGTATAATTTAGAGCTCCTTTGGCGTTTCAGTGGGTCTTATTGTGGTGGTGTTGCTCTTCCTTGTTTGTTCCTTTTAATTTTGGGAAATTCTCTAAAACATTCGTCATCCTTCCCTCCAGAAATTCTAGGTTATTAAAACAGAAACCCCTCATTTCCCCCTTTATCTTCTTCGTATTTTCCCTCTCACCCCCTTCATTTCCTTCCTTAGATGAATCTACTACTTTTTCCTGAGTTTTTTTTTTCACTGTGGCAGAATGCATCGAGACTGCCACGTGGGTTTTGTATGTAACATAATATACTCTTATGTAACAGAAGACTGATGTTACATAAGTAATAAGTTTCTTCCTTTGTATGTTATTATTTAAACTAAAAATCTATATAATTATAAAGTAATGATGTCGATTTCTTTTGAAGATCAATGCAACCGGATTCTCTGTTCTTGAATATTCAGTTTTGGAAATTAAGAATTTGCATTATCCACCTCACATAAATATTCCACTCTATTTTGCATCTTTGGTGGGCCAATTGTTAGGAATTTGGTGAATGGTCCGAATTTTATTTTCTTCATCTTTTTACTTTGTGTTCCACTTTTTCCCGTGTTTTCCTGATCAAACTTAATTTATGTAATTTGAGTATTTAGTTTTTAGATACGGGGACAAGTTGTGAATGGTTTCTGGAACTCAACATGATGTATATGCTATATTACAGTAGTATACATGGTAGCTAACAGGTCAGCATTGTCTCATATATAGTCAGTTGTTTGTAGGAGTAGTATTCATGGTATCTAATAGGTCAGCATTGTCTCGTATATAGTCAGCTTTTTGTAGGAGCTACTAGAGTTAACCATAGTCATTATTATATTGGTTAATTAGGTTGAAATTACTGAAATAATGTTATATTAGAGGGAATTTGGATTATTAATGTTATTTTAGAGAAAGTGGCAAAATTTTTGTTACTATTGAGAATTTGCAAAAGTATAATGCTTCCATAGAGAATTTCCCTTTAATTTTTATATTTTTATGTTATGAGTAGCTTTTAGGAGCTTAAGGGGGATTTATGTTTCTCGCATTTTGGGGTAAATGATGTTTGTTCTAACAATTTGGAACAAATAGTTAGTCAGTTGGGAAATCCTATTGGTATTCTTAATTATGTAAGAAGTTTGAAGGATGAGGACAACAATTTCTACAAAAAGAATGCTACTGGTTTGGCTATTTCAAAATATTTTTTTGCTATCAAGATCTTGTCATTTGTATTGGTGAGTAATAAGGATAAGTCAGTTTTTTTGGGTCTTGTTCTATCCCTCAATATATGAACTTGGGTGCTTGCTTATCAAGGAGAAAGACTTTGATAAAGTGGGTTAGTTGTGCACAGCGGTGTTGTGTTATGATCCTGTTAAAAAACTATATGGAGGGAAGTGGCAGCTATATGGAGCTTAAAAAACTCAATCTATCTTTCAGGGATCTTGCACACGCACTTAAGATTGACCCTCAAAACCGAGAATTTCAGCTGAATCTTAAGGAGGTGACTTCTTTATTGGGTTGGTCTCCAGATTTTGTGGAAGATGCACTTGAAGTAGTTCAAGAGGAGGAGTTGTTTAAGGGAAGTGTCCAAAATGAGAAGGAGGAAAACAAAAGGAAGGAAAGAAGGGGACAAAGGAAGGAGGGCATACTCACATGTGTTCCGGTGTTAAGAATGACACCAAGATGGAAAAGAACGTTGTAGGAAAATTATTGAATGTAGAGGGTGAAGTCAACCCTACTAACCAAGATCACAGGCCCAACATTATTGACAACAATTCAGCTCTGAAATCTACTTTAGAAACAAAATACCCAAATCTTGCAGGGTTCAGGTTTCGATTTTCAAATCGAAAACGAATGGATTCTTATTTGCATCTCAGTCCATCAATGTATAGAGAGATTTCCAAGGAAAGAACATTATTTTTCTAATTTTCTTTTCAAAAGAAGATGATTAACATTCGAGTCCTCGATCCATCAAGGAAGATGGATTGTAATGAAACTCATGAAGGTAATACAACAATGAAGATTAGTCACCCTCTTGTTGAAGGGCATGATAGGTGTGAAACAACTCCAGAGTTGGCACAAGAAGATCCAGCTACAAGTGTGGTAATCCAAGCGTCAACGCGTGAAGCTACGTCATCTTTGATCCTTCCAAATGCAAAGTTTCGTCCCTGTTGAAGTGTCTTGTTCGTCCAGCCTATCCCTCCTCTCAAAACATCTCGTTGACTGTATCTTATCACTCTCGCCTAAGGTTAAGAAGAAAGAATGGGAATTTTAATTTGAAAGGTAGAAGGCCCTCAACTTTTACTAACTCTTTCTTTTGATGGGTAAGTATCGGTTCCAAAAGAAGTTTGTCCTGCCTCGTTGAAGACTCTTGGTATCCAGTTCTATCCCCCGTGTTTTAATTTTTAATGTGTAGTTCTTGGTTAGTTTATGTAATGGTTTAGCTATTGTAAAAAAAAAAGTGCCAAAAGTTAGAGTCAGATTATGTCTACATTCCTGCTACCATTCATGGCATCATCAAACAGAACTATGGTGTATGTAATCCTTACATTTCATTTGCAAGAAACTGGCGCTTCAGAAATATTTGTAATTACAAATCATGAATATTCGTATTTATTTTTCAAATGTACAGAGTAATACGTCAACACGACTTTTCATTTAAAGTTGGTGTTGAATAAATATTGTACAACAGAGTAAAAAAAATTGAAAATGCTTAAATTTACTTTGTATAATGTTCAAGTTATCTATTTTCTATTGATAAAATCTTCACTTTAAAACATTATCCCTTCAAAAAACTAATAGTACTTCGTAATGTATAAAGGTAAATCATGTAACCCTTAATAATCGCAATTTTTTTGCTGCGCCCGTGTAAAGACAGAGTTGGCTATACCCCCCATCCACTGGCTATACGGCTATACCCCATCCACTGGATATACCCCATCCAAAACGACGTCATTTAGTGTTGTTTAAGATGAACATTAATATACTGGTTTGAAAATGAATATTTATCATTTTGGAAATGAACATTTATTTATTTATTTAGAAATGAACATTTACTATTTTGCAAACGAACATTTATTTATTTATTTGGAAATAAACATTTATCTACTCATTTAAAGATGAACGTTTATCTAATTATATGGAAATCCTCATTTATTCAACCAATTTAAAATTGATCATTTATCTACTGATTGTGAAATGAGTTAACTAATTTTAAAATGGACATAGTTATTGTATTACACTCTTATTACATTGAACATATATTTACATATAATGTGCAATTAAAACATGTCAAATAACATATTTTACCAAAAAATTAACATCTTAGACGTTGCTTATGTAAAATTGTACTTGAATTACAAGATAACAAATCATACTCTTAACTTTTTCTATATTTTCCATCTTGAATCTTACTTTTGATGTAGTCTCGAGTTATGATACTTTTGAATGTGTCTATGAAGTGTGATTTGAACACAATATTTGACCTTCACGGTTTCAATTTCCTCATTGTTGCAGGCTGAAAATGAAAACAGTAAGTAATTTGATATGATGAACACGACTAATTTAAAAATGAACATTTACTGATTTGAAAATATGAGCATGCAAAATGTTTAAATGATAATATACAAGAATACTCAATGTGAATTAAAAAAAAATTGTGCTTATACTTGATCGAACATTCAACCTTTTATAAACGTACATGCTCAAAATGAATTTTAACATGTTGAACTGTTATCATATAAATCAAGCACTATTTACATGATAATTATTTTATAAATGAAAATAATACTTCTTCAAAATAAAAATACACAATTTATGTGTTTACTAAAGTTAATATGAAAATGTATTTTTGAAAATGAAGAGAGAACTTATAAAAAATGAACTTAAATAGTTATACATACTACACATTCACATATGAACATCATACCTCTTACTTTTTTATAATTTGAACGTAAAAATTTATGATAATGAACATTTTATTATCAAAATAATCATTTTTAAGTTCCACAACTTAATCAATTAAGTTAACCATCATAAGTTTAATCTTTATAAAAAGTAGATGTGAACATCATAATCTCACAAAATGAACATCAATGATTTCAAAATATACATAACCATAGATTGAGATAAACCTTATAATTCAAAGATTTGAACAAAAATAAAATTCTTGATCTGAATATTTTGAAGAAATGTGGCAAGCAAAAAGAGAGAGAAAATATAGATTTCAATCAGAAACTTTCTAAATCACCTCACATTGGAAATATATTTTTAAGACGAATGACAATATTATATGGAATAAAAAAGAACATTATATTCCCAGAAAATGAACGTTATTTAGCTTCAAATTTCAATCATCAAGTATGCATTTAATATTAATAATAAATAGATATGAACATCATAATCTCACAAAACAACATCAGAGCTTTTCCAAATTAACATAATAATAAACTAACATGAACCTTTACAAATTCTAGATCTAAAAAAATAAAAAATTAGATTTGAATTTTTTTTAGAAGAAATTTGATAAGAAAAGTGAGAGAAAATAGAGCCTTCAACAGAAAATTCTAAATGCATTAACAAAATTAATTTCAAGACAAGTGAAAATATTATAAGCACCAGAAATGAACATTATTAAGTTGCATAACTCAATCTACAAACACAAATTTAATCTTAATAAATAAGAATATATATAAACATTTGAATATCAAAAAACGAACCTAATCAACATTCGATCATATGAACCTAAAAAAAAATATAAATCTGAACAATTAATAACCAACATTTTAGATTTTTTTGGGGGGAAAAAGTTGGCAAGAAAATTGAGATGTCAACCAGTTTTTTTTTTTTTTTTGACATAGGCTAAATTTTACATAAATAAAGAGGTTTACACAACTACATACTAAATTCTACAACAAAACTAAGGTCTTTATAGACCATTACACATATTAAACCAACAAAGTACACATGGACAAACAATGAAAGGGCAATGTGATCTTCTCGCTTGAGCCCGTGATTGTTGAAAATGCCTTGCTTACACCACCTTTGATGCGGTGTCCTGCCAAGGCAATTTGCGACCGAGTTTTCTTTATAGTAGATGGTGCTGATGATAGGCCACTTACGACTAGGAGACTCTTGGAAGAACCTGCAGAACTTGGGAAACAAGGAAAGGAACGACAGAGAAACCATGCTACGGCCTAGGCTCATAGACCTTGTGTATTGCACACAAGCATCGAAATAGAACTTGTTTAGCATGCTATGAAACCCCATAAAATGGGGAGCAGCGTTCAGATACTGGTTTTTGATAGCACTAAGAACAACTCTCAACGCTAACCAAAAAGAAGGGATAACAAAAGCTACCCTCCACGGCCAAAGGAACTCCCAAACCCAATAACAATGGACTTTCCCATAGTCCATTTCCCCTTCCTGAATCAAACAACTAACACTACAACCCCCAAGCCTATACCCAAATCCAAAGGACATGAACTCCATTATTCCAACATCGGCTACGGTTGAGGGAGGACACACCTGGCCACACATTAATGAAGGAAATAGTGCCCTTGGTCCAAGTATGCATATAATATTAAGTCTAATAAATGCGGTTCAGTATTAATTAACAAGTTAATAATTCAGTGAGATCAAGTGAACTGAATGCCTAGCTAGAGGCCGCTTCAGTTCAAGTGGAATTAATTATATTAATCCACAACTTACTCTTGACTGAACCCGTAGGGTCACACAAATAGTACGTAAACGGATCAAGTATTTAATGGCATTAAATACTCCATCTATGGATATTCGGAACTGACGGATCTTGGTTTCAGTGGGAGCTGAGATCGTCACAAGCAAGAAATGAATACTCCGGAAACGATGATATTGCCGGAAACGGAAATATGGATCGTATCGGAAATATAAATATTATCCAAGTCGTAGATGTTGCCGGACACGGAAACATGGTACGTATCGGAAAATATTATTGGAAATGGAAATATTACTGGAATAAGAAATATTGCCGGAAACGGAAATATTGTCAGAATCGGAAATATTATCGGAATCGGAAAATAATTCCGGAAACGGAAATATTAAATATTTGTTCAAAACGGAAATTAATTCCGGAATCGGAAATATTAAATATTGTTCGTATCGGAAATGAATTCCGGAACCGGGAATTTAATCGGAAGTGCATCGTTCGAATTAAGCATCGGACGAGGCTTGCTAGACGAAGGACCAGCACGAAGCCAGACCCACGCCCAACAAGCCGAGCGCCCAACACGAAGGCCACAAGCCTCGCCAGGCCCAGCGCAAGGCCAGGCCCAGCAAGGCTGCTGGCGCGCGTGCTGAGCGTGCTCGTGGGCTGCGAGGCAGCGCTCATGCGTGTGGGCCGCAAGGCTTGCGCGGTGCGTGCTTCCCTCGTGGTCGTGCGACGCTCGTGTTCGTAACGAATCCTAATCCTATCGGAATTCGTGCATTGATTAAATCCTAATCCTAAAAGATTAAATTTATTATTTAGAGTTCTAATAGGATTCTAATTAATAAATCCATATCCTAGTAGGATTAGAATTCCTTTTCATAAACTCTATAAATATAGACCTAGGGTCACATATTTAACAGACGATAATTGAAGTATTCTAAAGGTAAGATTTTGAAGCAAAAATCAGCCAAACACTTGCAACCTATTAGCCGAAAATCCTAGTAACCTTAAGGGCGATTCTAGTTGGTCAAGCTTAAGGCGGATCCGGACGTGCTGTGGACTATCTACGGAGGGATGACACTTGGAGTCCTAAAGACTTGTTCTTGTTCGGTTCGGGCGCAGCTAGGGAGGGCACGCTACAAAGTGTGCATCTAAATTATGCTAAATGATTATGTGTAAATAATATGTTTCCTGGCTTTATGGTTTTTCCGCATGATTTATGTTTTGTCATATGTATCATAACCTAACAGTGGTATCACGAGCCTCTTATTATTTTCATAATCTAAATTGCATAAACATGGTTAAATTTTACAAATTTGCAAAGAATTAAAAGGGGTGATTAATTTTCGTAATTGTTAATTAATTGCAAATTGCGTTTATTTAATTATATGTACGCAGTTTTTCGGCAGTTTCTTCGTTACTCATCCAAATCGAGTGATGTTTGTGTCAATTCTGCATGTAAAAGGCATTCTAAAATTTTGACAAAAATAGTAATTTTCGGCCGAACCCAGAATTCCCAAATTCGAAGCCTAACTATGACTTTTCGGAGGTTTTAGTTTTTCGAACGCAAAAGTTTGTAAATTTAAGATGTTAAATTAAATATTTGCGATTCTTGTTGATAAATCTTGAATCTTTGATTGACCTACTGTATATGTTTAACAAGTTTGAATGCCTAGCCTTGTTAATTATACAACCTAATTTGTAATTATGAATAATTTGTTGAAATTCGAATAATTTAGAATTAATTTGATTTTCATAATTAATTAATAATTTAATTAGGTACCAATGATTAAAAACCACCATAAAAATTGTTAATTTGTGTTAAATTTTAAATTTTTATGACCTAGATTTGAATCCATGTTAATCGGAAATTAATTGATTAATAAATTTTCGATTTTTCGCCCTAAATTATGAAATTAATATGATTTATTAATTTGTCATTAATTTTGGAAATAAAAGTTTTAATTTTTATGCAATTCACTCATAAAACTTGCACGCACAAAGTAATGGACGCTACGTGTTACCTTTAAGGGGTGTTGTATAGTGCGGGCATGCGACGACGAGCAAGGGAGCTCGTCGCCCATGCGGTACGAATGCAACGAGCAAGGCGAGTAGCACGCTAGCACAAGGCAGCAGCCCTGCCTTGCGTCGAGTGTTGCGATGATGCATGGGCGGATGGGCGAAGAAGCAAGGCGAGCGAGTAAAGGCAGGCGCGCGCGCGGGCAGCGAGGGGTGCCTCGCAGCACGAGCGCTGCCTCGCCCAGCCTCGCCAAGCAGTTGCTCCGCTACGAAGCCAACGAGCAATGCTGCGCGCAAGCGTGGCTTGGCTTGCTACGTTTGCGCGTGGCTGCTGCTCGTGCCTTGCTGTGCGATCACTCGTGAGGGGCGATGCTGCCTCGTGGACTCGACGGGGCATGGGCGCAAGACCATGGCCTCGTCTTGACCTGATTGATGCGTTTTGAATTTAATTTTTAATTTTCAGTTCGGAAACAATTTTAATTAATTTTAAAATTCGTAATTTAAATTGTTTTCTTGGATTTTAATTTTGAATATTATAATGATTATAAATTTTATTTATACTAATTATTTTACTAAAATTAAATCTTGAATTAATTTAAATTCGTTTAATTCAACTGAAATAAATTAAATTAATGGATTCGATTATAAATTTATATGAGCTTTAAATTTTAATTAAATTTGTATGTTTCCGGTTAGACTAGAAATACATTTTTATGTTTAAAATTAGTAAAGCATATGAATTTATTGGTTTAAGTGGGAGCATTTTTAGTCATAAACTCTTGATTAGGTCTAGAAATCCTTTAAGGTTAAACAACTTGATTAGAATTAATAAGGACTCAATAGTTGGTAGATTATTGGTGCCCTTAATTAATTGCTGCAAATATTTATGTGATGCATAACGTGTTTTACTAACCAGCTATGTGGGCCATTCATGATAATGAATGGGTGAATGGTATATATTGTATATGTAATGTTTTGCAGGTTATGGAGTGACTAGTATGGCCCAAATAGGATAGAAAATATGGTATGCGTACCATTAATTTGAATGTAATTGGTCTAATGCACCAAATTTGTTTTTCAATTTAAATATGGTCTGCGTACCATCAAATAGTTGTAATTAGTTTAATTATAGCTTATCCTATTTGAAGAAAATGGCGCCTCCCACGGTGAAATTCAAGACGAAGTTACCATTTTCGAGACGGACTTTGAAGTTGAAGCTTCAAGATGAAGTCGGGCCATACTAGATCACATTTATCTTATGCATGCTTTAAGTTATTTATTGCTTCAAATATATCTTAATTATGCATGAGATTGTGGCTTGATTATGTTGTATGATTAAGGATTTTAGTTCACTTAAAATCTAACCAACATAGTAAGAGCCTTAAGTTCCAAACTTAAAAATTGAGTTAAAAGGTGCCATGCCAAAATAAATACTTGCTTGGATATCCTTTACATCAATCTAGTAATAGTTTTCGCTCAGCGAGGTGTTACTTATTGGTCCTAAAGGGGTAAAGTACACAAATAATTGTGAGTACATGTTAGTTTTGGTGAAACTCAACGATATAAGTAAGGAGTCCTTTTATGTCGTGGCCAAATCGATAGGTTTACCTAATAAGTTCTTAGACGTACCTATCAACCAAGAGTAGTTTCTAGACTATTAGCAAAAGGTTTTTGCTTACCTAAAATGTTTTAGAATTGAGTCAAAATACATAATGTGCTTAATTCTTCAATGGTTTTAGGGTCTTGGAATCATTTTATTCACACCTGCCGGAATAATAAAATCGAATAAAATGCAAATAACTTGTTTGAATTGCATGATTGCTTTAATTTTCAAGTTATTACTCATGATAAATGTTTAGACTTTGCATGCTTCAATGTATGTTTTAATTATTGTTTATAATTAAATATCTTGCACTGCAGTAAATCCTTTTAGAAAGGTAACAATAAATTTCCTCAATTGGTAGTGAATCCAAGAACGATTCACGGAAATGAGAGATGTGAGCAATTTAAAATGTACGTTTCTTTTAGCGACTTTTATGGTTGTTTTCGAGTATCAAAGTCGAATGGCAAACCGATTGGTGCTTGTGAATTCAAAATACAATGTAGTTTTGAGATCATAAAGCATTGAGTTTAAACGCTCAGCTTTACCAATGGTTAACAACCTAATATCTTTGTCCATTTAATTCTCGAATGAGTGTAGTCCCTAGACATTCGAATAGATTGATGCTTAGAGAACTTTAGAAGCTTCTGGTAAGATCATCTAGTTGAAGCAAAACATTCAACATAAATAAAATGGTAAGAACTTTGTTGGAGTGACATTGGACATGTCTAAACAAAGTATAAAAGTCAACACTAGAGAATTCAATTCTTAAGGCTATAAGAAAGGGTACAAGAAATAGGAAAACAAGGAACAAATGAAAGGAATTTACAGTTCCGTTTCTACCTTAAAGTTTATGTTTAAAGAAAAGTGACCTAGCAATCAAACTTCCTTGGTATCATATACCGCTTGAGGTTCTTACTTCGGTAATAACTTAAACAATGGAAGCTAGGCTACACTAATGGCCTACAAGTGGGAAATGAAGCATGGTAATGCTACATTAGTTGTAGGGTCATCTGGTTTGTTTTAAGTCCTTTAAAAGGCTGGAACTTAATGGCTATTTTGTTCCATAATCAGCATACCTAAATTTCTATTTTCAAACACAGAAAGACTCACATTCAGAAGAACAAAAACAATGTTTGTTTGTTTATTTGAATGAAATGGTCATTTACGGGTTGAGTCAATATGCTTGATTAAAACAAACAAATCTTTAACAATAAAACTTTACTAGGTTCAAATCAATCTCTTGATTTGAGTTCCACTAACCTTTAGCATTGTTGCTTAGACCATATCAACAAGTTAACATTCAAAAGCTCTATTTTGATGGACTTTTGAAAGTTCATTGATTTCTAAATCAATTTAAGACAACTAGTCTTACTTGTTGAAAGTAACAAAAGATATGAACTATTGTTAGAACGCCTAGACAATAGAGTTCAAAGCTAAAGAAAGGTTTTATGACTTTATTATTTCACACAGATTTGAGTGAATATAGGTTTATTTACTCAATGTGATATAAGTTTGAATCTGTTTGGCTAGTTCAAAGATTCAGAAGTATAAATCCCACTTGGTAAGAAATCATAAAGATCTAGGATAGATCATGTTAATGATTGCTTGAGACCAAAAATGATCATCAATGATTGTGTGTTGTAATTTCACAATCTAGCTCCATGAGATATGGCATATCTAAGTGGAATGATCGAAGTTAATTAGTACTTGATTCGATCAATGATGAATCATAAAGACTTTTCCTATAATTTCTAAAACAAAATGCTTAACTACCACCAAACTAAACCAAATTCGTCAAAGCTATTGAAAAGTAATTTCAGGATATCTTTTCAATTATATATATCTAAAGAGTTGCTAAACTCAGTGGGAGCTTAGTGTTTGTTATTCAACAAACTAAGGCCCAAGTATAGATATATGTTTCATTGTGATTTATTCAAATGAGACACAAGGGTATTGTTTCTACCACTAATTTTTGAGAACATAATGTTTGTTTGCTCGAAATAATGTCCTTTTGGAGATTCTTTCCAAAATGACAAGTGGGAGAAAATAGACCTCGAAAGTCTTCGAGGCGAACAACAAACATAAACGGACATTCCGGAGGCTTTTCGAAGTGCTTCAAAAAATTCGAACTTATTCCTTAAGGACTTTAGAAGTGGCTTTTAAAGAATAGACATCTCCTAGAAGACTTTACAAGTGCTTCAAGGAGAACAAATATTCAAAGGACTTTCAAGTGGCTATTGATATTCTATTGTTTGATGTTCTATACCCATGTAGGCATAGAGTTAAAGTCACTGAAACTATGAGATTCTTCTATTAGATAGTGAAGAAACATAGAGTTCAGGTCACTAAAGCTATGCGATTCTTCTATTAGATAGTGAAGAAACCTACAACTTGCAGTCAAACTATTATCGTGAGTTTGTGACCTGTGAGAAAGCTATGACGAAACCCAGATTCCCTAAAAAGGTTAGAGGCCATATATAGACTCAAATGTTTTAAATGGTTAGAGGCCATAAAACATACTCAATGTTTTGATGACAAAATTGAAATTTTGTTGATTTGCAATAATAGTTTCACACCTATTGGTTGCAAGTTTGTTTTAAGGATAAAAACCATCAAACATGGAATTGTGTTCACACATAAAGCTAGATTAGTTGCTAAAGATTACAAGCAAATTCACGACGTAGATTGTGTTGAAGCCTCATGCAAAATCGTAATGCTTAAGTCTATAATTCAAGCAATGATTGCATATTGGTACATATGGCAATTGGATGACTAAACGTATTCCTCAATCAAATGTTGGAAGAAAACTATGTACATGGCATGTCATAGGATTTGTGGATCCAAATAAATGCTTGAAAAGGAATGCTAGCTTATGAAATCTAAGTACAGATTTAAGCAAGCAATTGGGAATTGGAACTGTATTTTAGTGAAGCTAATAAGCATTTTAGTTTCATAAAATGTACATGATTCTTATAGATGTATAAGAAGTTTATGGGAGTACATAAAAACTTAATTGATCCTATGTGTATCACACACATATCTCTCTATTGTGAAATAACATTCAAATGCTAATGACTTAGATTTGAAATTATTCATCAATGATGGACCAAGGCGAAACTTACTACATACTGGGTATTAAGATCTATTTATAAAGATCTTATATTAATGTTTTGGATTAAGTAATGGCATTTACTTAATCAAACACGAAAGACTCCATTGGAGATATTCGACCCATGTGAATAAATCTAAGTAAAGAATGTTTGAACTATGTATAAGCATTTACTAAGTTAAACATCAAAGGATCTAAGTAAGATTCTTAACCTATATTATATGTCAAAGAATTTAGCTGGATTTAGTATCTACTGAAACTAGATGAGCTAAAGTTACATGAATAGAATTCAATTGGGAATTATTCTGCAAAAGAATTTATCATGTATGATATAATATGAGGATCGCCAAAAACGTATCGTATGACTTTAGGCATGACGAACATATACCAATCTCTATTGATCTAAGTGAAGATCAACTAGATTGAGATCAAGAATACTTATGGTACTTGAAAAGGTACATAGGAATAGTTCTTGATTCAAGGAAATAAAGATATGCTAAATATTGATGCTACACGCATAAACACTGGCAAAGGATCAAGCAAGACCCTTTGGAGTTAACCATTGATAAGGACGAGCTATAGAGCATCGTGTTTTGAAATGGCAACATGGATTGGAGACCATGAGTTGTGGCGTGGGATATTAAAATATTAATTTCTATGTTCTAAGATATAGCTGGAAAGTATTCCACATATCTGTGAACTGCTTGGATAAGTAATTCCAAACAAAGCATCACTAGCAACCTATAAAGTTGAAGTAAAAGTACTTATTGCCTAAGAAGCAATAAAACAGGGTTGTTTATGTTAAAGAGTTCTTCACTGAACTTGGGTAGATCACATGTCTGCTGGCTTGATGGTTATTCATTGAAATATGCGTAGAACCACTCTTGAAGCAAGAAAATACTAGATCACAAAATAAACATACTCAAAAGATCTTATCATCTATCTCGAAGAACATTCGATGAAAAGGATATTAAGATTGGCAAAGCATGATAACTAAAACTATGCAACAAGTGAGAAACAACACTCACATTGTGGCACTGGAAATCAAGCATAGCTTTGAATTCCATGAACTATTTTGAAGATGGGTTTGAGGCCGCCCATGGTTGTAAAACATTGGGTTTGAACATTTATCATATATGAAATGTATTTTCATATTCCATTTAATCTTGGTTTAGTATTAAATGATGAGTCCCTTCAATTTGATGAAATATTCAAGATAGACTGTCAGGACCAGTCCTGTGACTAAGAAATGTCTATCAAGTGAACTTGAATGTCAAAAGTTGAAAATGGTCCCTGGTCGGAGTTTTCTATAAAGATGGACGCATAGAAAACGTTAGACGACTAGAATGCAAGATGACTAGTAGTTCTGTTTCTTTAACTATGTGGACATGGCGATGTCGCAATCATTTGCATAGATACTTACTTTGGGAAGACTAGTATCGGACAGACCTATGAAACTTTACTGTAAGAGATGAAAATCTGTCATAAGTAAATTTCATTAAAATTATTAGACACTAAATCCTCAATACCTGAGTGATTTGAGATTACTTGTTTGAGAACTGGTTACTTTGACGTTGACCAACCATCGCACCGTAAAAGGAGGCTATAAAGGCAACGCTCAGGTAATCACCTATCAAACGAAGTCTAATCTCAAGATCGCAAGATTGGGATTGTCCTCCCATAAATCGGGATGAGATGCTTAAAAGTTGTACAAGGCCACTCGGAGAGCTAGAAACTGTAAAATGCATGGCTGTGCTCGGATGAATCATAGGCTATGATTATCTGTTTATTTGATCAGTTGAATTCTGAAACCGAGAAACACCTCTGGACATAATAAGGATGACAACTGTTACCTTATGTTCAAGAGCAAGCATCGAGCGACATAGGAATTAGGTAATGCACACTTGTCCCTAAGGACAAGTGGGAGACTGAAGGAAATAGTGCCCTTGGTCCAAGTATGCATATAATATTAAGTCTAATAAATGCGGTTCAGTATTAATTAACAAGTTAATAATTCACTGAGATCAAGTGAGCTGAATGCCTAGCTAGAGGCCGCTTCAGTTCAAGTGGAATTAATTATATTAATCCACAGCTTACTCCTGACTGAACCCGTAGGGTCACACAAATAGTACGTAAACGGATCAAGTATTTAATGGCATTAAATACTCCATCTATGGATATTCGGAATCGACGGATCTTGGTTTCAGTGGGAGCTGAGATCGTCACAAGCAAGAAATGAATACTTCGGAAACGATGATATTGCCGGAAACGGAAATATGGATCGTATCGGTAATATAAATATTATCCAAGTCGTAGATGTTGCCGGAAACGGAAACATGGTACGTATCGGAAAATATTATTGGAAATGGAAATATTACTGGAATCAGAAATATTGCCGGAAACGGAAATATTGTCAGAATCGGAAATATTATCGGAATCGGAAAATAATTCCGGGAACGGAAATATTAAATATTTGTTCGAAACGGAAATTAATTCCGGAATCGGAAATATTAAATATTGTTCGTATCGGAAATGAATTCCGGAACCGGGAATTTAATCGGAAGCGCATCGTACGAATTAAGCATCGGACGAGGCTTGCTAGACGAAGGACCAGCACGAAGCCAGGCCCACGCCCAGCAAGCCGAGCGCCCAACACGAAGGCCACAAGCCTCGCCAGGCCCAGCGCAAGGCCAGGCCCAGCAAGGCTGAGCGTGTGGGCCGCAAGGTTTGCGCGGTGCGTGCTTCCCTCGTGGTCGTGCGACGCTCGTGTTCGTAACGAATCCTAATCCTATCGGAATTCGTGCATTAATTAAATCCTAATCCTAAAAGATTAAATTTATTATTTAGAGTTCTAATAAGATTCTAATTAATAAATCCATATCCTAGTAGGATTATAATTCCTTTCCATAAACTCTATAAATATAGACCTAGGGTCACATATTTAACAGACGATAATTGAAGTATTCTAAAGGTATGATTTTGAAGCAAAAATCAGCCAAACACTTGCAACCTATTAGCCGAAAATCCTAGTAACCTTAAGGGCGATTCTAGTTGGTCAAGCTTAAGGCGGATCCGGACGTGCTGTGGACTACTTGGAGTCCTAAAGATTTGTTCTTGTTCGGTTCGGGCGCAGCTAGGGTGGGCACGCTACAAAGTGTATGCATCTAAATTATGCTAAATGATTATGTGTAAATAATATGTTTCCTGACTTTATGGTTTTTCCGCATGATTTATGTTTTGTCATATGTATCATAACCTAACAATTAACTCCCCCCACCTAACAACCAACCTCGGCCCGCCATTTGAACAACCTTAACGGGGTTAAACCACCTACAAACTGGACATACCTTCATGATACATTCAAACAACACCAGAAAACTAAGACGAACACCACAACCAACAATCTTATACGGACAACACATACCAAACCCAAGAAGAAACCAACACAAAACTGCCCAGATCAAAGTAGTACGCCAAAACATATTAAAATCAGACCTAAAGAGTAAGACAAGGCAAAGAAGGGGAGGTATGGGCACAAGCACAAGAGGAAAATTTTAACCCAAAACTGAAAACCTAAACTAACCTTTACCTTTACCGTCAAGGTCGGGGTGGTTCGACACTACAAGGCGGCGGCAACTACCTTTATTGTCAAGATCGGGGTGGTTCGACACTACAAGACTGCGGTACTACCTTTACCGACCAGATCGGGGTGGTCCGACACACACAAAACGGGGCGATTAGAAAGACTTGGGAAAAAAACAAGCCACTTAAAAAATGCCTTGGAAAAACCAAGCGAAAACAGGTACCAACACAAATAAATAAAACTCAACCCGAAAACTTCACGATTCCAAATCGAAAAATTAAACCCTAACTCTAAAAGTTTACCTTTACCGACGACCGGTGGCAACGATTAAAGAAGGCTAGAAAAGACGCTTAGGTTGAGAGCTTGACCCGATCGATTACCTCCAAACCCAAAACAAGAACTTTGCTTGGCCAATCTGGATACACGAACAAGAAACCCTAAAAAATCCGAGGACCGCCTACAAGAAACGGCGCCGGCGACAACAAGATCCGGCAAGAAGACAACACACTAAGAGGAGGTAGAAACTTTTTCGGAAAAAGCTTGGCTCCGTCTTCGTCTTCCCTGCCGGATAACACCCTTCAATTACAAATACACACTCTAACGATGATGAAGGAGGATCGTCGGCGGCCATTTAGCAAGCGGCAACCACCAGCGAGCTACCTAAGGGAGCGGCTAGGGTTAGGGTTTGGGTAGAGAGAAGGCAGAGGAAAACTTTTTAGAGAGAGAAATGGAACTCTATACTTTTCACCAGATTTTATTTTAAATCACTTACTGAGTACATATTAACAAAATTAATTTTACGAAAAATAAAAATATTATACACAACAAAAATGAACATTTTATTCTCGAATATGAACATTATAAAATTCCATAACTTAATAAAAAATTCATATATTTAATCTTCATAATAAAGTTATGAACATCAGAATCTCACAAAATGAACACAACCATGTATAAATATGAACATTTTGAAAAATCTGGTCTGAACAAAAAAAAATTCTAGATCCGGTTTTATAAGAAATTTTGCAACAAAATGAAGATTCAACCAGATATTGTCGTATCCACAGGTTACGACGCATTGGATGAACATGTCGGATGTGAGACCAGGCGACGGACATACAGGTTATAAGCGACAAAGGTCGAGAGATAAAAGAATAGGTTTAGTTCGGAGCCCAAGGCCCAAGATCTAAGCGCCGTCAAGCAGGGGTTGAAATAGTCAAGGGAGTAGCTAGAGATCACGTAGATCGTTGGAGAGAAACAAGAGACGTGGAGACGTTTGCAACTAACGATCTCCTACTTCTTAAGGATTCCCTCAAATAACTTAGCCGTTGGACTCAAGCTATATAACCAGGAAGTGACGACCATCAAAGGGCACGTGAACTCAAGCATTCAAACAACCTTAAAGCATTATTCAGTTTTTGTCTATTATTAAGCAATCACTGTATTAATTTCCATTCTAGTAAAGTACACTTTTTACTTAGTTTCTTAGGTCATCTAGTGAATTGGTAGCCTCATACTTACCCGTAGTTTTTTCCCTATTCCTGGGTTTTCCGCGTCAAAATCTCCTTCTGTCGTCTCTCTTTATCGCTTTCCGTATTTATTTTCTTAGTTAGTGTCGACCCAAGCCAAGTGTCGCCCCTATATGAAATTTGGTATAAACTGTTTGGCGCCGTCTGTGGGGACATTAGCTAGGTTTCTCATAAAACGTTCCCTCAAAAAACACCCCTCTTAAAATGACTTCCGGAGATATAACACTCGCAAAGATGAAAGCAGCCTACGACAAGGCCCAAGCAGAGTTGGCTCGTGAGAAAGCAGAAAACTCCCGTGTCATAGCCCAGAACGAGCAACTCGCATCCGAAAACTTGTCCTCTAAGGCCTCTGTGGAGAATCTTCAGAAAGAGCTAGAATCCGCAAAAGTACCAGTCGCTTTTCTAAACCGGTGGGAAGGCAAGGCAGCTGACGATCGAGATGCACGGGGAGGAAGATTTGATCCTGTCCGAAGATGAGACCACTGAAGAGTTGGATGGAGCAACGGCGGACCCCGTATGCCGTCGCCCGAAGAAGATGGATTCACACTTGAAGAAGCAGTGTTCGTTGATGTTGAAATTATGATGACCAAGCTACCAGGAGCACCTACGCTAGTGGAGACAGAACCAACCGACGGGTACGCAGCATCGCCCTTCTGTGAAGAGAGACAGTCCCGCACCAGCTACGACTACCCATTTGGACCACCCTCTACGACAGAACATCCGACCCCTACAGGCATGTCAACGTCTATAAGCAGCGGATGTGGAAGATCGACATTCCATGGGACCTGGTCAAACCTGTCATGTGAAAATCCTTCGGAGGGACCCTCGACGGAGCAGCACTGAAGTGGCTCATGAACATCACCCCCATATTCATATCCTGAATTGTTGACTTGATCAACGCCTTTTATCAACAGTCTGGTAGCAGTCGTCAACTAGAGAAATAGACGAGGGACCTTTATCGGTTGGTCCAAGCTCCCACCGAGTCGGTACGCCATTACTTTAACCGTTTCAATTGTGAAAAAATTAGTATCAAAAATTGTGATGTCAAGACAGCTATCGGAGTTGTACCGGGAAATCACCAAATATCCCTGCGCAACGTTCGAGGAGGTTAGATCCAGAGCCTGTGCCCATATGCGCATCGAAGACGACGAGGCCACCCGGACGACAGTACCGCGACCAGCAGGGGGCATCAGCGATAGGCGATCGTACACCCCGAGGAACAAAAGTTGGCGACACCAACCATACAATCTCCAAAACCAGGTACAAAATGTCAATCAATATAATGATACTAACAATGTTTACATGAATGAACGAGCCGATCACCTTGATATCTCCGAGTACAGCTTCAATGTCGACATTGGAGGCGTCGTCAACGCCCTTCAAAATGTAGGTGGAACCGTCAGATGGCCCAGAAAGAGGGACAGACCAGACTCCATGAAGGACATGAGAAAATGGTGTGAATTCCATCGCGACAACGGCTACGAAACCGAGGAATGCATCTCCCTTAAAAAGGAGGTCGCATATCTTCTGAAGTGGGGACACTTTGAAGGAGCTGGTAAGCGACAAGGGGGAGGAGACATACAACAAAGAGAACACCACCCAGCCTAACCCAGCGTTTAGCAACGACACACCATCCCCGCCAAAATTCAACAAAGTGGTAAACGCTATTTCTTGTGGTTCGGATATTTGTGGACTAACCTCTTCTGCAGCTAAAAAGATTAACAGGGGAGAATTTGGAGCCATCAAAGAGGGGCAGATCGAGGAAGAAATCACACTCGACAAGTCTCTCGCAGCAATGTCAATCACCTTCGACGACTCAGATTCAGTGGACGCACATCAGGAACATCGTGATGGATTAGTAATATCGGCAACGCTCTGATAAAAAGGATATTGTCGACAACGGTAGCTTAGCAAACGTGTTGTTCTTGGAGGCCCTACAGGAAATGGGGCTCGAGGAAAAGAACATAGTCAGGAGGTCGACGATATTAGTAGGGTTCAATGGAGAATAGCCGAGGACGGTCGGAGAGATATCACTGCCGACATATGCAGAAGGTGTTAACATCATGACCAAATTCAACGTCGTCGACTACCCGTCAGCATACAACATCATCCTAGGGCGACCGTGGATCCACAATATGAAAGGAGTGTCGTCAACATACCATCAGTCAATAAATTCCCAACCAAATGGGGGGTCATGGAAATCAAAGGACATCAGCGAGTTGCCAAACGATGCTACGAAACCGCATTGAAACCTTTAAAATCATCCATCTAGCAATTACAGCCAGGGTCGAGAGCAGATGAACCGGAAGACCAACAGATCGACGAAACTGTATTAGACCCCACGAAACTTGACTAAGTCATGCGGATCGGAGCGTCACTGCTTGACAGCATCAGAAGTCGGATAGTGACATTCCTAAGAGAAAACATGGACTGCTTCGCTTGGTCGCACGAGCATATGACAGGAATCACCCCGGACGTCATCACCCACAAACTCAACGTCGACCCCAACTTCAAACCAATCAAACATAAATGATAGAAGTTCGCACCTGAAAGGAATAAAATCATAGACGAAGAGGTCCAAAAGTTAATTGAATCAGGGAAGATAAGGGAGGTCAAGTATCCAGACTGGTTAGCAAACGTAGTCGTCGTCAGCAAGAAAAATGGAAAATGGAGGTCTGCATCGACTTCAAAGACATCAACAAAGCCTGCCCAAAAGATCCGTAAGCCGCACATTGACGCTATGATCGACGCCACTGCCGGTCACGAGTTGTTAACGTTCATGGACGCATACTCAGGATACAACCAGATCCTTATGCACTCGGAGGATCAAGAGAAAACAGCTTTTGTAACAGACATGCCTTTCGGTCTTAAAAATGCAGGTGCGACGTACCAACAACTGGTCAACAACATGTTCAAGGACCAACTCGGAGACACGATGGAGGTCTACATCGACGATATGTTTGTTAAATCAAAGAAAGCAGATGACCACGTGGAAGACCTGCGACAATCCTTTGAAATATTGAGGAAATACGGTATGAAACTAAACCCAACTAAATGTTCTTTTGGAGTATCTGCAGGAAAATTCTTGGGCTACATCGTCATTCAACGAGGAATCAAGGCGAGTCCAGACCAAGTACGAGCGATCATCAACATCCAGTCACCCAAACACATAAAAGAGGTAAAACGCTTGACAGGAAGAGTGGCAGCATTAAACCGCTTTATTTCTAGGTCGTCAGACAAATGTCGATTATTCTACGACGTTTTACGAAAAAAATAAATGGTTCAATTGGTCTGACGACCACGAAATAGCTTTACAAAACCTCAAAAAATATTTGATGTCGCCACCCCTCATGTCCAAGCCCAAGGAAGGTGAAGTCTTACAACTTTACCTTGTCGTCAACACAGCAGCATTCAGCGCGGTGCTAGCCCGAGAAGACGAGACACAACAGCTGCCCATCTACTACATCTGTAAGTCTCTGTTAGAAGAGGAGACCAGGTACTCAACTCTCGAAAAACTCGTTTTAGCACTCGTCACTGCTGCCAAAAAACTAAGACATTATTTTAAAACCCACCAAATAGTGGTGATGACTAACTACCCCATTAAGTCTGTAATGCGTAGGCCAGAACTCACGGGTCGCATGGGAAAATGGAAAATTTCACTAGGAGGATTTGACATCAAATATCAACCAAGGACGGCAGTAAATTCGCAGGCCCTAGCTGACTTTGTGGCTGACTTCATCCTCGACTTGGAGAAAATTGCAGACGACGAGGTGAAACACATCAACAGCGTGGACAAAAGTGGAACGTGGACACTCTTCGTCGACGGATCTTCCAACTTTCGAGGAGCAGGATTGGGTGTCATGCTGAAATCACCACAAGGGGACATGATAGCACAGCCCATATGATGCAACTTTAAAGAAACAAACAACGAAGCAGAATACGAGGCACTGCTGGAATGACACTAGCTGAAAACCTAGGAGCTAGTGGACTCAACATCTTCAGCGACTCCCAACTGATCGTCAATCAAATTAATGGCGAATACGAAGCCAAAAACCTCAAAATGACCTTGTACCTCGAAAAAGCCAAAAAACTAACCAAAATATTCGAAACCTTCTCCATTAAACAGGTACCACGAGACCAAAACACACAGGCCGACGCACTCGCAAATTTAGGATCCGGACTCAAAAAATCACCATTCTCGACCATACCATTAGTACACCTGTTGTCGCCCACCATAGACAAAGAAATTCCACCCGACGCTAGCCTCATCCTATCAACCACAAACACAGAAAGCTGGACAAAGCCCATCCTCGATTACCTCACACATGAAACCCTTCCCAACGACAAGTTTGAGGCCAGAAAAATCCTTTTTAAAGCCTCACGGTATTTTATTTTGCAAGGTGTCTTATTTAAAACATTAGCCAATGGAATGATGATGAGATGCGCAGACAAAGCAGAATTGGAAGGATTACTCGGACAATACCACGAAGGAGAATGCGGAGGACACGAAGGAGGACGAAACTTATCAAATAGGATCAAAAGGAACGGCTACTACTGGCAACGATGTTCATAGATGCCATGAGGTACGTCGCCAAGTGAGATAAATGCCAAAGGCATGCAGGTATGACACATAAACCATCTGAATTCTTACATCCAACTTTAACACCTTGGCCTTTCATGAAGTGGGGGATGGACATCTTTGGTAAACTACCCGTCGCCTCAGGACAAAAGGACTTCATGTTAGCACTAACATATTATTTTTCTAAGTGGATAGAATCAGGTGCGTTCCAACAAGTAAGGGACAAAGAAGTATGTTTGTTTATTTGGACTAACATCATATGCAGCTTCGGAGTACCTTCAAAAATCATACGCGGTAACGGATCGCATTTCATAAGCGACAAGACAAGAGCTTTCTACAAGACATGGAACATCGAGCTGAAGACGTCGACGGCGAGATGCCCCCAAGAGAACGGTCAAGCAGAGTCCATCGAAAAAACGATGATTGCATCACTAAAGAAGCGTCTAGGCGACAAGAAAGGGCGGTGGGCAGAAGAACTTCCCTCCATCCTATGGGCTAATAGGACAACACCTAGGACGGCGACGGGGCAGACGCCTTTCTCACTCGTCTACGGGTCCGAAGCCGCACTACCCCTAGAAGTGAAACTGCCCAGCGCAAGATACAGTCTTATGACGCCAGAGCAAAACGACGTAGAACTAAGTGAGAATTTGGACAACACAGAAGATCTAAAGGAAGCAGCGCTGATAAGGATGACGTCCCAACAACAGATCGTCGCGAAGTGTTTCAACAAGAACGTCAAGGCGAAGATCTTCAAGGAAGGCGACTGGGTGCTGCGCAAAGTGTTCCAAAACACCAAGGACTTTAACGCAGGTAAACTGGCACCAGCATGGGAGGGGCCATACTTGATCGGTGGCAAAGGGGTATACAGACTTGCCACAAAGGACGGAAAGTTGGTCCCCCAAAGCTGGAACGCCACCCATCTCAAACTTTACCATTTTTGAACTGTCGTCGTTCACAGTTTTATCAGCTTTTACGTTTTCTTTTTGTTTTCTTCCTTTATGTCACTTGTCGCTTTCATTTACTCACAACCATTACTAACTTAGGCATCGGAGGGCCGTTGGGGTTATTCTTCTAGTGACCCTTGTTCGTCTCACAGGCTAAACAATCGATAGACTCCAAGACGTAAGCGACAGAAGACAAAAAAAAAACAACGCGATCAAACAGCAAATGACGTCGCTGTTAGGTTATGATACATATGACAATTCATAAATCATGCGGAAAAACCATAAAACCAGGAAAGCATATTATTTACACATAATCATTTAGCATAGTTTAGATGCATACACTTTGTTGCGTGCCTTCCCTAGCTGCGCCCGAACCGAACAAGAACAAGTCTTTAGGACTCCAAGTGTCGTCCCTCCGTAGATAGTCCACAGCACGTCCGGATCCGCCTTAAGCTTGACCAACTAGGATCGCCCTTAAGGTACTTAGAATTTTCGGCTAGTATAGGCAATTGTATGACTGAATTTTTGCTCTCAAAAATCACTTTGAATACTTGAATACTCTATACAAAATAATGACCCTAGGCCTTTATTTATAGAGGTATGGAAAGGGAATCGTAATCCTATTAGGATACGAATTAATTAAACTAGAAGCCTAATAGAATTCTTATTTAATTAATTCATCCTTTTAGGTTTAGGAATTTAATCATTAGTCGAAACCTGATAGCTTTAGGATTCGTATAGCACACCAACACACACGCACGCACAGCAGCCCACGAGGGGCGCCATGCGCGCGCGCGCAGCCCGCGAGCTCGCAGCCCATTGCTGCGAGGCCCACACGCTGCCGCAGCGTTGGCGCGCGCTGGGCCTGCCTTGCGGTGGGCCTGGCGCAGCCTTGGCTGGTGCTTTGTGGCGCGCTGGCTTGCTGGGCGATGGTCCGGCTTCGTGCTGAGCCTTCGTCTGGCAGGCCTCGTCCGATGCTAATTCGTACGATACGCTTCCGATTAATTTCCCGATTCCGGAATTCATTTCCGATACGAACAATATTTAATATTTCCGATTCCGGAATTAATTTCCGTTTCGAACAAATATTTAATATTTCCGTTTCCGGAATTATTTTCCGATTCCGATAATATTTCCGATTCTGACAATATTTCCGTTTTCGGCAATATTTCCGATTCCGGCAATATTTCCATTTCCGATAATATTTTCCGATACGTACCATGTTTCCGTTTCCGGCAACATCTACGACTTGGATAATATTTATATTTCCGATACGATCCATATTTCCGTTTCCGGCAATATAATCGTTTCCAGAGTATTCATTTCTTGCGTGTGACGATCTCAGCTCCCACTAAAACCAAGATCCGTCGATTCCGAATATCCATAGATGGAGTATTTAATGCCATTAAATACTTGATCCGTTTACGTACTATTTGTGTGACCCTACGGGTTCAGTCAAGAGTAAGATGTGGATTAATATCATTAATTCCACTTGAACTGAAGCGGCCACTAGCTAGGCATTCAGCTCACTTGATCTCACTGAATTATTAACTTGTTAATTAATACTGAACCGCATTTATTAGACTTAACATAGAATGCATACTTGGACCAAGGGCATTATTTCCTTCAGTCTCCCACTTGTCCTTAGGGACAAGTGTGCATTTCCTAATTCCTTTGTCGCTCGATGCTTGCTCTTGAACATAAGGTAAGAGTTGTCATCCTTATTATGTCCAGAGGTGTTCCTCGGTTTCAGAGTTCAACTGATCAAATAAACAGATAATCATAGCCTATGATTCATCCGAGCACGGCCATGCATTTCACAGTTTCTAGCTCTCCGAGTGGCCTTGTACAACTTTTAAGCATCTCATCCCGATTTATGGGAGGACAATCCCAATCTTGCGATCTTGAGATTAGACTTCGTTTGATAGGTGATTACCTGAGCGTTGCCTTTATAGCCTCCTTTTACGGTGCGACGGTTGATCAACGTCAATGTAACCAGTTCTCAAACAAGTAATCTCAAATCACTCAGGTATTGAGGATTTAGTGTCTAATAGTTTTAATGAAATTTACTTATGACAGATTTTCATCTCTTACAGTAAAGTTTCATAGGTCTTGTCCGATACTAGTCTTCCCAAAGTAAGTATCTATGAAAATGATTATGACATTGCCATGTCCACATAGTTCAAGAAACAGAACTACTAGTCATCTTGCATTCTAATCGTCTAACGTTTTCTATGCGTCCAATTTTATAGAAAACTCCGACTAGGGACCATTTTCAACCTTTGACATTCAAGTTCACTTGATAGACATTTCTTAGTCACAGGACTGGTCCTGACAGTCTATCTTGAATATATCGTCAAATTGAAGGGACTCATCATTTAATACTAAACCAAGATTAAATGGAATATGAAAATACATTTCATATATGATAAATGTTCAACCCCATTGTTTTACAAACATGGGCCTCAAACCCATCTTTAAAACAGTTCATGGAATTTCAAAGCTATGCTTGATTTCCAGTTCTACAACGTGAGTGTTGCTTCTCACTTGTTGCATAGGTTTAGTTATCACGCTTTGCCAATCTTAACATCCTTTTCATCGAATGTTCTTCGAGATATGATGATAAGAACTTTTGAGTATGTTTATTTTGTGATCTAGTCTTTCTTGCTACATTAGTGGTTCTACGCATTTTGCAATGAAGAACCATTAAGTCAACAGACATGTGATCTTCCCAAGTTCAATGAAGAACTCATATAAAGAACTCTATTTTATTGCTTCTTAGGCAATAATTACTTCTACTTCAACTGTATAGGTTGCTAGTGATGCTTTGTTTGGATCTACTTATCCAAGCAGTTCACAGATATGTGGAAGACTCTCCAACTATATCTTAGAACATAGAAATTATTATTTTAATTTCCCACGCAACAACTCATGGTCTTCAATCCATGTTGCCATTTCAAAACACGATGCTCTATAGCTCGTCCTTATCAATGGTTAACTCCAAAGGGTCTTGCTTGATCCTTTGCCAGTGTTTATGCGTGTAGCATCAATATTTAGCATATCTTTATTTCCTTGAATCAAGAACTATTCCTATGTACCTTTTCTAGTACCATAAGTATTCTTGATCTCAATCTAGTTGATCTTCACTAAGATCAATAGAGATTGGTATATGTTCGTCATGCCTAAAGTCATACGATACGTTTTGGCGATCCTCATATTATATCATACATGATAAATTCTTTTGCAGAATAATTCCCAATTGAATTCTATTCATGTAACTTTAGCTCATCTAGTTTCAGTAGATACTAAATCCAGCTAAATTCTTTGACATATAATATAGGTTAAGAATCTTACTTAGACTCTTTGATGTTTAACTTAGTAAATGCTTATACATAGTTCAAACATCCTTTACTTAGATTTATTCACATGGGTCGAATATCTCCAATGAAGACTTTCGTGTTTGATTTAGTAAATGCCATTACTTAATCCAAAACAATATCATAAGATCTTTGTAAATAGATCTTAATACCCAGTATGTACTAAGTTTCGCCATTGTCCATCATTGATGAATAATCTCAAATCTAAGTCATTAGCATTTGAATGTTATTTTACAATAGAGAGATATGTGTGTGATACACATAGGACCAATTAAGTTTTTATGTACTCCCACTAAACTTCTTATATATTTATAAGAATCATGTATATTTTATGAAACTAAAATACTTATTAGCTTCATTAAAATATAATTCCAATTCCCAATTGCTTGCTTAAATCTGTACTTAGATTTTATAAGCTAGCTTTCTCTTTCAAGCATTTATTTGGATCCACAAATCCTATGACATACCATGTACATAGTTTATTCCAACATTTGATTGAGGAATACGTTTTGTCATCCAATTGCTATATGTACCAATATGCAATCATTGCTTGAATTATAGACTTGAGCATTACGATTATGCATGAGGTTTCAACACAATTCACACCATGAATTTGCTTGTAACCTTTAGCAACTAATCTCGCTTTGTGTGTGAACACGATTTCATGTTTGATGGTTTTTATCCTTAAAACAAACTTGCAACCAATAGGTGTGAACCTATTCTTGCAAATCAACAAAATTTCAATTTTGTCATCAAAACATTGAGTATGTTTTATGGCCTCTAACCATTTAAAACATTTCAGTCTATATATGGCCTCTAACCATTTTAGGGAATCTAGGTTTCGTCATAGCTTTCTTACAGGTCACAAACTCATTAATAGTTTGACTGCAAGTTGTAGGGTTCTTCACTATGAAATAGAAGAATCGCATAGCTTTAGTGACCTGAACTCCATGTTTCTTCACTATCCAATAGAAGAATATCATAGTTCCAGTGACTTGAACTCTATCAAACAAATAGAATATCAATAGCCACTTGAAAGTCCTTTGAATATTCTGTTCTCCTTGAAGCACTTGTAAAGTCTTCTAAGAGATGTCTATTCTTTAAAAGCCACTTCTAAAGTCCTTAAAGAATACGTGTTCGGATTTTCTAAAGAACTTCGAAAAGCCTCCAGATTGTCCGTTTATGTTTGTTGTTCGCCTCGAAGACTTTCGAGGTCTATTTTCTCCCACTTGTCATTTTGGAAACGAATCTTCAAAAGGACATTATTTCGAGCAAACAAACATTATGTTCTCAAAAATTCGTGGTAGAAACAATACCCTTGTGTCTCATTTGAATAAATCACAATGAAACATATATCTATACTTGGGTCTTAGTTTGTCGAATGACAAACACTAATCTCCCACTGAGTTTTGCAACTCTCTAGATATATTTTATGAAAAGTTATTCTGAAGTTACTTTTCAATAGCTTTGACGAATTTGGTTTAGTTTGGTGGTAGTTGAGCATTTTGTTTAGAAATTATAGGAAAAGTCTTTATGGTTCATCATTAATCGAATCAAGTACTAATTGACTTCGATTATTCCAACTAAGATATGCCATATCTTATGGACCTAGATTGTGAAATTACAACACACAATCATTGATGATCATATTTGGTCTCAAGTAATCATCAACATGATCTAACCTAGATCTTTATGATTTCTTGCCAAGTGGATTTTATACTTCTGAATCTTTGAACTAGCCAAACAGATTCAACTTATATCACATTTGAGTAAATAAACCTATATTCACTCAAATCCATGTGAAATAATAAAGTCATAAAATCTTTCTTTAGCTTTGAACTCTATTGTCTAGGCGTTCTAACAATAGTTCAAATCTATTGTTACTTTCAACAAGTAAGACTAGTTGTCTTAAATTGATCTAGAAATCAATCAACTTTCAAAAGTCCATCAAAATAGAGCTTTTGAATGTTAACTTGTTGATATGGTCTAAGCAACAATGCCAAAGATTATTGGAACTCAAATCAAGGGGTTGATTTGAACCTAGTAAAGTTTTTATTGTTAAAGAGTTGTTTGTTTTAATCAAGCATATTGACTCATCCCGTAAATGACCATTTCATTCAAATAAACAAACAAACAAACATTGTTTTTGTTCTTCTGAATGTGAGTCTTTCTGTGTTTGAAGCAGAAATTTAGGTATGCTGATTATGGAAAAAAATAGCCATTTAGTTCCAGCCTTGAAAGGACTTAAAACAAACTAGATGACTCTACAACTAATGTAGCATTGCCATGCTTCATTTCCCACTTGTAGGTCATTAGTGTAGCCTAGCTTCCATTGTTTGATTTATTACCGAAGTAAGAACCTCAAGCGGTATATGATACCAAGGAAGTTTGATTGCTAGGTCACTTTTCTTTAAACATAAACTTATAGGTAGAAACGGAATCGTAAACTCCTTTCATTTGTTCCTTGTTTTCCTATTTCTTGTACCCTTTCTTATAGTCTTAAGAATTGAATTCTTTAGTGTTGACTTTTATACTTTGTTAGACATGTCCAATGTCACCAACAAGGTTCTTTACCATTTTAATTTATGTTGAATATTTTGTTTCAATTAGATGATCTTACCAGAAGCTTCTAAAGTTCTCTAAGCATCGATCTATTCGAATGTCTAGGGACTAGACTCATTCGAGAATTAAATGAAAAAAAAGATTTTAGGTTGTTAACCATTGGTAAAGCTGAGCGTTTAAAATCAATGCTTTATGATCTCAAAACTACATTGTATTTTGAATTCACAAGCACCAATTGGTTTGCCATTCGATTTTGATATTCGAAAACAACCATAAAAGTCGCGAAAAGAAACGTACATTTTAAATTGCTCATTTTCTCTCATTTCCGTGAATCGTTCTTGGATTCACTACCAATCGAGGAAATTTACTGTTACCTTTCTAAAAGGATTTACTGCAGTGCAAGATATTTAATTATAAACAATAATTAAAACATTCATTGAAGCATGCAAAGTCTAAACATTTATCATGAATAATAACTTGAAAATGAAAGCAATCATGCAATTTAAACAAGTCATTAGCATTTTATTCGAATTATGTGTTCCGGCAGGTGTGAATAAAATGATTCCAAGATCCTAAAATCATTGAAGAACTAAGCACAGTTTGTCGACTTAATCCTAAAACATCTTAGGTAAGCAAAAGCCTTTTGCTAATAGTCTAGAAACTATTCTTGGTTGATAGGTACGTCTAAGAACTTATTAGGTAAACCTATCGATTTTGCCACGACATAAAAGGACTCCTTACTTATATCGTTGAGTTTCACCAAAACTAACATGTACTCACAATTATTTGTGTACCTTGCCCCTTTAGGACCAATAAGTAACACCTCGCTGAGCGAAAACTATTACTAGCTTGATGTAAAGGATATCCAAGCAAGTGTATATTTTGGAATGGCACCTTTTAACTCAATTTTTAAGTTTGGAACTTAAGGCTCTAACTATGTTGGTTAGATTTTAAGTGAACTAAAATCCTTAATCATGCAACATAATCAAGCTTTTGATCTCATGCATTTTAAGACATATTTAAAAGCAATAAATAACTTAGAACATGCATAAGATAAATGTGATCTAGTATGGCCCGACTTCATCTTGAAACTTTAACTACAAAGTCCGTCTTGAAAATCTCCGTGGGAGGCACCATTTTCTTCAAATAGGATAATCTATAATTAAAACTAATTACAACTATTTCATGGTACGCAGACCATATTTGAATTGAAAAACAACTTTGGTACTTTAGACCAATTACATTCAAATTAATGGTATGCAGACCATATTTTCTATCCTATTTGGGCCATACTAGTCACTTCATAACCTGCAAAACAGTACATATACAATATATACCATTCACCCATTCATTAACATGAATGGCCCACATAGCTGGTTAGTAAAACACATTATGCATCACATAAACATTTGCAGCAATTAATCAAGGGCACCAATAATCTACAAATTATTCAGTCCTTATTAATTCTAATCAAGTTGTTTTAACCTTAAGGATTTGTAGACCTAATCAAGAGTATATGACTAAAAAGGTATCCCACTTAAACTAATAAATTCATATGCTTTACTAATTTTAAACATAAAAATGTATTTCTAGTCTAACCGGAAACATACAAATTTAATTAAAATTTAAAGCTCATATAAATTTATAATTGAATAAATAAAATTTATTATAATTACAATATTCAAAATTAAAATCCAAGAAAATAATTTAAATTATTAATTTTAAAATTAATTAAAATTACGTAAACTGAAAATTTCAAATTAAAATTTCAAAACGATCTAATCGCAACGCAACAACCCCACGCAACGCACGCCCATGGGCCACACGCACACAGCTATCGCTGGCCATGTGCGCGCAGCCCATGCGCTGCGTCGCATCGCTGCTGCTCACCATCGCAAGGCATCACGTGAGCTGGTGCTCGCTGCGCGCGCCAGCGCTCGATGCTCGCGAGCCATCGCTCGCTGCGCTCGCTCGCCAGCGCTCGATCCATGCGAGCCATCGCTCGCTGCGCGCCTGCCTTTCCCGCACGCGAGCTTGCGCTCATCGCACGAGGCAGCAGTATGCGAGCTGGCGCTCGCTGCGCGCGAGGCATCGCCGCTGTGCGTAGCGCTCGTGGCACGCGAGCTTGCGCTCGCTGCGCGCGAGGCTCCGCATGCTTGCGCGAGGCAGCGCGCGCTGTGGCGCAGCACGCTTGCTGCCCACACGCGACTGCTGTGCCTTGCTTTCGCCCCTTCCCACACGCCCATTGCTCACAGCCCACGACACAAGGCAGGGCTGCTGCCTTGTGCTCGTGCACCATGCCCTTGCTCGCTGCATTCGTACCGCATGGGCGACGAGCTCCCTTGCTCGTCGTCGCATGCCCGTACTATACAACACCCTTTAAGGGTAACACGTAGCGTCCATTGCTTTGTGCGTGCAAGTTATATGAGCGAGTCGCATAAAAATTAAAATTTTATATTCAAAATTAATGACAAATTAATAAATAATATTAATTTCATAATTTTAGGTCGAAAAATCGAAAAATTATTATTTAATTGATTTCCGATTAACATGGATTCAAGTCTAGGTCATCAAAATTTAAAATTTAACATAAATTTACAATTTTTATGGTGGTTTTTAATCATAGGTATCTAATTAAATTATAACTAATTATGAAAATCAAATTAATTCTAAAT
Source organism: Spinacia oleracea (assembly GCF_020520425.1). NCBI lineage: Eukaryota > Viridiplantae > Streptophyta > Magnoliopsida > Caryophyllales > Amaranthaceae > Spinacia > Spinacia oleracea. The sequence goes on from NC_079487.1 coordinate 59,396,321, forward strand.
TATTCCAATTTTCAACAAATTAATCATAATTACAAATTAGATTGCATAATTAACAAGGCTAGGCATTCAAACTTGTTAAACATATACAGTAGGTCAATCAAAAATTCAAGATTTATCAACAAGAATCGCAAATATTTAATTTAACATCTTAAATTTACGAAATTTTGCATTCGAAAAACTAAAACCTCCGAAAAGTCATAGTTAGGCTTCGAATTTTAGAATTCTGGGTTCGGCAGAAAAATCACTCGATTTGGATGAGTAACGAAGAAACTGCCGAAAAACTGCGTACGTATAATTAAATAAACGCAATTTGCAATTAATTAACAATTACGAAAATTAATCACCCCTTTTAATTCTTGCAAATTTGTAATATTTAACCATGTTTATGCAATTTAGATTATGAAAATAATAAGAGGCTCGTGATACCACTGTTAGGTTATGATACATATGACAATTCATAAATCATGCGGAAAAACCATAAAACCAGGAAAGCATATTATTTACACATAATCATTTAGCATAGTTTAGATGCATACACTTTGTTGCGTGCCTTCCCTAGCTGCGCCCGAACCGAACAAGAACAAGTCTTTAGGACTCCAAGTGTCGTCCCTCCGTAGATAGTCTACAGCACGTCCGGATCCGCCTTAAGCTTGACCAACTAGGATCGCCCTTAAGGTACTTAGAATTTTCGGCTAGTATAGGCAATTGTATGACTGAATTTTTGCTCTCAAAAATCACTTTGAATACTTGAATACTCTATACAAAATAATGACCCTAGGCCTTTATTTATAGAGGTATGGAAAGGGAATCGTAATCCTATTAGGATACGAATTAATTAAACTAGAAGCCTAATAGAATTCTTATTTAATTAATTCATCCTTTTAGGTTTAGGAATTTAATCATTAGTCGAAACCTGATAGCTTTAGGATTCGTATAGCACACCAACACACACGCACGCACAGCAGCCCACGAGGGGCGCCATGCGCGCGCGCGCAGCCCGCGAGCTCGCAGCCCATTGCTGCGAGGCCCACACGCTGCCGCAGCGTTGGCGCGCGCTGGGCCTGCCTTGCGGTGGGCCTGGCGCAGCCTTGGCTAGTGCGTTGTGGCGCGCTGGCTTGCTGGGCGATGGCCCGGCTTCGTGCTGGGCCTTCGTCTGGCAGGCCTCGTCCGATGCTAATTCGTACGATACGCTTCCGATTAATTTCCCGATTCCGGAATTCATTTCCGATACGAACAATATTTAATATTTCCGATTCCGGAATTAATTTACGTTTCGAACAAATATTTAATATTTCCGTTTCCGGAATTATTTTCCGATTCCGATAATATTTCCGATTCTGACAATATTTCCGTTTCCGGCAATATTTCCGATTCCGGCAATATTTCCATTTCCGATAATATTTTCCGATACGTACCATGTTTCCGTTTCCGGCAACATCTACGACTTGGATAATATTTATATTTCCGATACGATCCATATTTCCGTTTCCGGCAATATCATCGTTTCCGGAGTATTCATTTCTTGCGTGTGACGATCTCAGCTCCCACTGAAACCAAGATCCGTCGATTCCGAATATCCATAGATGGAGTATTTAATGCCATTAAATACTTGATCCGTTTACGTACTATTTGTGTGACCCTACGGGTTCAGTCAAGAGTAAGCTGTGGATTAATATCATTAATTCCACTTGAACTGAAGCGGCCATTAGCTAGGCATTCAGCTCACTTGATCTCACTGAATTATTAACTTGTTAATTAATACTGAACCGCATTTATTAGACTTAACATAGAATGCATACTTGGACCAAGGGCATTATTTCCTTCAGTCGCCTCCAAGGTCATGACCCGTAAACTAATTGGATCCCAACGACGACACGTCGCTTCTAAGCGCGACCATTACAGACGACGCATGTACTATTTATATGCACATAACTTCGTTCTTTGAGTACATATTCAGTGACATCTAAATAAACTATGAACAGCAGCGACAACGAACAAAAAACACAAAGCAGGTCATGCAATGTGAATTACCATTTTTTCAGAACAAAACATATGCAAACCAAATAAACAATCATCTACATAAACAACAAAATGCATGACCTCTAAGGCCACGACTTTTTGTTCATTCAAACCAACGCCTTAGCAGGAGACAAACACACTGAAAGAAATTATCCAAACACCTCGTCGCCGCCGTCAATGACGAGTAAAAACATCCACAAACAACCAAAATAAACGAAGTTCAAACTAAGAAAATTCTACCAGCTATTACACAATCACTCTTGGGGGGGACAAGACCTTCCTCCATCTTAGACCTGATCAAAAGTCGGGGCGGGCCGGGTTCGGGACGGGCCGAGAGAATAAAAAACTACCCATTGTGTCGGACCGGGCCAAGATTCGGGCCAATTTTGTGTGCCCAAAACCCGCTATTTTGGGCCAAAATTAGGGGGCTTTTCTGGCCATTTTCGGGCCGGGCCTATTTATAACTAAAAATGTTGTTTTGCGTTGCCCAAAGCCCGCAATTTTTTAAAAAATTTCGGGTCGGGCCAGGCCCAAAAACCGGGCCGGAATAGGCTGCCCAAAACCCGCTAATTTTCGGGTCCGACCCGCTACTCCATCTGCTCTTGAGGCATATCAGTGGCGACGGGAGCTGCTATCTCTGCCTCCTCCTCCTCCTGCATCTCCTCCTCCTGCATGACGACCATAGGAGCATCTTCTCCTCCTTTAGTAATGGGGGCAACAAGAGCATCCTCTGGTCGACGACAGCTTCATTGGCCTCAGTACTTGCGGTGTCATTGACATCTTCCCTCACCTCCACCACAGGCACTGCCAACTCAGCCATAGTACCACCACAAGCAAGATAGTTGTCCACCTTCTTTTGAGCCGGCGAGATAATCATCTCCCCAATCAGATGCGAGTACATCATCTGCGCCCTTGTCCTCATGACAGCCAAAGCTTCGCAATCCTTCACCTCCTCCTGCAAAGCATCATATAAGCTCCTTATCCAATCCATCTCCGTCGCCTGCAGAGCTAACTTTCCCCTCGCGTCCTCGACCTCCTTCTTCATGGCTTTGATTTGATCATCTTAAGCCCTGATCTGCTCATCCTTAGCCTTCACACTTGCCGTTAAATCATCCACCTTCTTTTCAGCCACCCTCCACTTGGACTTCCACGACCATGACGCCTTGTGCGCAGCAGTGACCGACTTGCCAGTGTTGGCCAACTCATCGCCTAACTGCGCGCAATGCTTGCAAGCAACCAACGAGGCTTGAAGCGCCTTCAAAAGTAGATGTCACGACAATTAGCGACACACGACCGTTACGCGAGCGCCATAAACTTAAAGACACATGACAATTTAACACACGACATTCAAAAGAAAATATAAAGTCAAATACAAACTAACCGTTAAGCTCAGTTCAGCAGTGTCAGATGCAGTAGCCATCAGTGTCTCCTCACGGTAGCGATGATGCGTCGACGGAAGCATTAAGCGATCCTCATATGGCCAAACAACAGCAACGACGCCGTCACCCAAGAAGTTTGGGGGCAGATAGATGCTGATATTCTCGACAGCAGACTTCGTCTCAGCAGGCAACTTCTTGGCCGACGCAGCAAGAGCCTTGCCAAGAGAGACGACAGACGACGAAGTCTTGAACGACCTCGGAGGCAACGACGATGCTATAAGATGAAAACCCTCGCCACCAATAACGACAGGCGTCTCGGGCGATGCAGCAATCTTAGAATGACGAGCGACAATAGATAGACTATGCCCACTGGAAGCAGTATAAGACCTCAGCTTCTTCCTCGCACGTTCCATCATTTCATTCTGAGATATCCTATCCATAGGCTTGGACGTCAAGGTATGTTCTGCATAAAACACATCACGTCACAACAATACCCTTAACAACAAAGAGAAAACACATCAAAGAGCCAAAAAACGAACCTGAAGTGTCCGCCATTTCACCTTCCAAATCACCTTTCTCTTCGTCGGACGACGAATTAGCAACAACTTCCTCAAGCAAATCCAACCTCTTTCGTCGACAAGTCAAACGATCCGACTCCTCTTCCACCTCTTCCTCGTCGACGTCACCTATTGCCGACCTTCAAAACGACATGCGTCACGACGAAACGCCCTATCGTCGACAGAATACTTTAGAAACTTGACAGTCTTGTCGTGTGAATCTGCGTTTAGACCCACCAGCGACGTGTTGATAACTGCAAAACAACACCAAGTTAAGGTAACGTTTAGTAAAATAGAAAAATCCAAAAAAAAAGAACAAGTTTACCTTCCGTCGTCCACCCTTTGACCAAAAAACCACCCGACTCCCCTAGAGACTCCTTACTTACAAAGACAAAAAGACTCTGCCAGCCCCTGTCATTCAAACTCAAACCAACACCTAAGTTGGTCATCCCCTTCTTCGTTACCCAACGTATACCGATTGTACTCTTTCATCTTTAAATCATATGTGTAAAGCAGGTCGGC